>NW_027361810.1:29932500-31132500 GCF_039654945.1 Dendrobates tinctorius | reverse complement strand
GTAATGCCGATACCCTCTCAAGAATCCCTTGTCTAGTAGGTGAAAGTGCCAAGCCCCACGGCTTTAGGCAGAGCGGGGAGGTATGTGGCATGGCTAAGGGTTACATAGTTGATGGGAGGTATGTGTCTCAGAGATGACTTGTCTCTGTAATGTAATCCCTAAGTAATATCCCTATATTGCTAATATATTGCAAGGACCTGTAGTGAGCTGCTGGGTTCGTGGGTGTGGCTATACCCATATAACTAGACTGCTCCTGAAACAGAGGGCTGGATGTGAGGAGGGACAAGCCTCCTGTGTGTGCTGAGGCTCCAGGACTGAGCCTGAAGGAATGGACATTTTATGTTTTTTTTTTCCTCTTGAGCTGAAAGCTGTTTCTTTTGGTGATCTGCTGTTTTAGTTTATGAAGCAATAAACCCTATGAACTTTACATGGAACGTGCCTCCTGATTGCCACCCGTTGCACCTAAGAGAGTGAAATCCCTACACCCCATTGAGGCTCACAATCTAGATTCCCTATCAGTATGTCTTTGGAGTGTGGGTGGAAACTGGAGAGCCCAGAAGAAACCCACACAAACATGGGCAGAACATACAAAATCCATGCAGATGTTGTCCTTGGTGGGATTTGAACCCAGAACCCCAGGTCTTGAAAGCTACAGTGCTAACCACTGAGCCACTATACAGTGCTAACCACCGTGCTATCCAGGAAAGACCAACATTTTGGACTGTGTGTGATGGATTCATGAAACCAGTCTATGTTCACAGTTTTGATACCTGAACAGTGTGCCGTTGAAGAATAGCAATGTCTGTTCTGCTCAACATACCATCAAATGAATAGATGGGACTTGATCTCTTCCTTCTACCAAGAAGTGATTTAAAATGAGGTGTTCACTAACCTTGTAACTTGCCAGGTCCCATACGGTTGTCTTTTGCATCTAGAGCCAAGATTCTAGGTGGGGGTTGGAGTATTTATTTTGATGCTTGAGTTTTTCTTTCGGAACCTCTTGATTTGGGACTTGCAGTAACCTTGAGATAAAGTCTGTTAATCTGCTGGAAGCTTCTCCGTTATTTAGGAAATATTAGTAGGTTTGACTTGTTTAAAGGGGTTGTCTGGCCATCGGGTGGAAGTGTGCAATCACTCTATGTGACTGCAGACTTGTGAATCCTCCATCATGCATGCTGTGAGGATTCTCCTGTGCAATGGCGGCAAGTATGTGATTTGCATACTTCCGGTCACCTTCCAACTAGACTTGTCCGATCACTCATAAGGCAGGGCACGTCTAATTGGCCCCTGACAAATCACATACTTGCGGTTATGTGCCTGTTGTTCCTGGCACCGTAGAACCTTCACCACGCATGTGCTGTGAACATTCACAAGTCTGCAGTCACATAGGACGAATTCAGACTTGTACCTAAAACATGCAATAACACAGCCAGGCTCTGATTAATGCTGCTTGTGGTAAAAGGGTTGTCCGGTAATATGAAATGTTGCATGATCTCAGAGTGAACTTGCCTTGAAAATCCGTCTGCAGCTTTTGGAGCTCGGCTGACCAGTCTGAGGCCGGCCCCCGGCAGCTTCTCCCCTCCCTGCTTCCCTAGACTGACAGGTCTTTCAGTAACGCGGCAAGTGCCTGATACATGCTGCCTATGGTTTGGGGAGCATGAATGTTCGGTTCCCTGTAATAGTATTGAACTGGTTTTATCCTTACCGGTGGGTGGAGAAGAAGCGTGGTTATGGTTGAGATAAGGGACAAGAGTAAGGTGTGGAGCGTGCAGGCTGCAGTCACATTCCTGCCAACCTCCTCTGACCACAGCTCTCTTGTGACTCTGCAGGAACCTTAATTATCCAGTAGTTAATCCATTCGTTACAAGCAAATATTATTATATTGTGCCTGTTGGTAGGAAGGAAAACCAAATCACAATTACTTGGATGCAGATAATTGTGTAAGTGCAGCTGTTGATGTGATTATACGCGGAGCATCCAGAAATGTTGTGGTTCCGGGAATAGTCTTTTCAGTATTTGTGCTTTTCCTTGCCTGCTTCGTCTGTATACAGGCTTACTGTGCTATTGGCTAGTTGTGCTGCATTCTGAGGTACAATAAGACGTATTGCACTTTTTATATCCTGATCATTTCATTTTTTTTACTTTACTTTTAGCATCCATTTGCGTTTTTTTTTTTTTTTTATCTTTTTGTAAATTAGATTTTTTTTTTCCATTGTCTCTTTGCAATCAATACATTATTCCCTTAAAGGGAATCTGTCAGTGACATTTGCTCTTGATAAACACAGGTACTGCAGGATAGGTCTGTGTAAAACACTCAGGGATACCTATTTTGCCCCCTATCTGATGCTCCCTTTTTCTGAAATTTAACTTTTATTCATATATAAATTAGCGCGGTGGCTGCACTGGATGGTGGTGGCTGCACTGGATGGTGGTGGGTGCATTGGATGGCGGTGGCTGCACTGGATGGCGGCCCTGGCACTGGATGGCGGTGGGTGCACTGGATGGCGGGTGCACCTGCAGTCCTCATCTCCACTGTGCTTCTCCCCACCAGCACCTCTGTTTCTTGATTGACCATGGACACAGAGGCCTTTCTTTCCTTTTTTTGTCTTTGTTCTTTGATTCATCAGTAAGACGGTTTGTACTTTCTGCAAATTCTTGCACAAGTTTTTTTTTTTTTTTTTTTTTCCTTTCTGTCCCTCCTCCGATAAGCCTATGTGGCAACAGTGACTCTTCCTGTTCATACAAAAATGATCTACCGTATATTAGTACAATTCTATATGCAACCTCAGAGTTAATGTATAACTGAAAACTTTTGACATGTCGTAGAGAATTTTTGATCGAGTGGGGAACGTGGGGTAAGAACCAGAAGGTCCTCAGTCTAGCGTTTCTCTGCAAATAGCCTCAAACTTTTTTTTTTCTTTTACCACGTCTAGGAAAGCAGCCGTTGCCTGAACGCTTCTGTTCCCTCATTTTGGTGTTCAGTTGAGAGTCTAGCTGTTAAGATCTCATCGATCAAAACTTCTGTGTCTGGTACAAGTCAAAAGTTTTCTGAAAGTTCCTTTACACTTTATCCAGTGGAGCAACAGGTTGGACGCCCAAACGCCGCTTCGTTCTTTCTCTAGGGCTACCCGAAAAAGTCAAGTACTTTTTTTCTCTGTCCTATTACTTTATCTGTGCAGATTTCACCATAGTTCTGGTCTTTTGTTCATTAATCTGGAGTCTCTGGATGATCGGTATCGTCCAGCGCACAGGGAGGCATTCAGAAGTGGAAGCAATGTCTTAAGGGTACTTCACACATAGCGAGATCGCTGAAACGTCACAGGTTTTGTGATGCAACAGCGACCTCGCCAGCGATCTCGCTACGTGTGACACATAGCGGCAACCGGCCCCCCGCTGCGATATTGTGGCGCCCCTGAGGCTCAGTCGCCACAAAGGTACTGCACCTCCTCCTGACGTGTGGTATCCCACCATCCAGGTAAGGTGGAGACTCCTGACCACACTCCAACACCTGCACCCCACACCACAAAGTAGTGTAGCAAAGCACCTTCGGCGGCTCCCTGCTTGGAGTATAACAAGGCACCCATTGGTGGCTCCCTGCTTGGAACACGAAATGTGCTGGGAGGTGGGTGGAGTTAGATTACATTACAAGGAGCCGGAAGAGTTTAGGATTAGAGGTCAGTTGGTTGGAGAGCTAGAGAGAAGATGATCCCCGGAGAGAGGGATAGATGGATGGAAGTGCTGCAGCAGATCCCGGTGACCTGGGTCTGCTGGCACGGGAAAGAGAGAGAGAGCAACATAGACTGAAAGCCTGATTCTCCATAGAAAGAAAGGATTAGTACGGAACGTGAGGAGTAAAAGAGAACAGAGGATGTGGGTTAGAAGAGAACCCTTCCTAGAAGTTCTAAGCGCAAGGCCGGGACCCGATCCCCGAGGTTGTATGGATACTAATGGTCCTGCAGCAGACACCGGAGGAATAGAAGTAGTGACCACTTTATTCCCACACAAGACTTGGGGGCACAACAGCAACTGGATAGTGAGCCGGGACTTAGTAGCAAGGAGTCCCCGAAGCAGGCTACAGCTGTCTGCCGTACAAGTAGAGTTCATAGGAACATCGGACAGGAGGAACTCCAGAGTAACTCAGTACTAGGAGTACTTCATCTAAAGGCGCTATAAGAGGAGACGTTCAGAAAGGCACATATGTTGGCGGAGTGTTGGAAAGGAGTATTCCATCTGGCCTGGAGGATGACTGAGTCCCTGACCCGGAGGACACGGCACGGAGGCAGGCACCTGTTTGTACAACAGACTGTGAGTAAAGCTTTGGAACTACATGCCCTGGTGTCCTCCACTTATTCCTGCGCCAACCTGTCCAGCACTGCTACATCCCTTGCGCCTGACACCACACCAACTACGTGTCACCTCGCTTACTCTGCCCTGGGACTATAGCCCTGCCTGTGGAGGGCTATAACATCATTGCTGCACCACACCATCAGTCCCAGAGGATCTGCATGCAGTGTCGGCTTAACACCTCCCTTGCCGAACACCACAGGTGGCATCATGAACAATTCATTTCCACTACAAAACACCATCCAATCTCCCTTTTGCTTGGGCACCCAGGGCCACGGACCGGGTCACCGCTGCTGTGACTATCCCCTCTGAGAGACTGGCCCGGTACAGAGTACCCCACAGCCCTGGGAGGGCGACCCAATATCACTGATCGTGCTCAAATGTCCTGGGCCATTTTTGATCATTGGTGTCCCGCTGGCCAACATGCGTCGCTGTGTTTGACGCCATAACAACGACGGGCGACCTCGTTGGCGACTCAGAACTCAGGGACGCAGGCGTGATTTTGCTTTGTCTTTTCAAAGCCCCCTCAGCTCCGATTGGTGGTCTCAGATTAGGATCTTTGTAGCGTTTCCTTTTATAGGTCAGCTATCAATTATATGCAATCATGACATTTAACATGTACAGTTATAATAATCGCGTGTGACTGTGGATCCACGAATAAATAGCGCACTAGCGACTCAGACAGGGATGCTGAAGCAAACCGCGTAGTGATGGCGCAGTAGTGGCCACCAATCGGAGCAAAGGGGCATGGAAAAGGCAACACTGAAGCATGCCTATCGAGGTCTGAGTCGTCAGGATAGCTGCTGTGTGACAAGGTCCCAACCACTGCCGAGGTCGTTATACGGATCGCTGGATCTGTGCGGCGTCGTTGAGTAGATCTGCCTGTTTGACAGCTTACTAGCGACCATGTAGCGACGCACCAGCGATCCTCACCAGGTCGTATCGTTGTCGGGATCGCTGGAGCGTTGCTATATGTAACGGGACCGTTACTGTATATGAGCAAATGTAAAATCAGCAACTTTTATTATTTTTGTTCCCTTTTTAATCATTTTGCTTTTTTCTCTTTCAGTTGTGTATACGACAGGGGGGAATTCTTCTGGAAGACCCTGTGAATTTCCATTCCTGTATAAGGAGAAGTGGTATCATGACTGTATTCTCGATGGTACTGAAGATCAGGAGTGGTGCGCCACCTCCGAAAACTTTGATGACAATGTTCTTTTGGGAAACTGTTTAAAGCCAGGTTAGATGTGTTACATTCTTTTGTGTATAGATGAAAAGAGATTTAGGTGACAGTCCTTTAATTTCTGAACATTAGCATTCATTGCGCAGATAAAACTGCTGGAAAGTCCCCGGTCAGTCATGTAGTTTTACTGGATATAGTTCAACATTCAGAATATTTTATGTTGAATGCTATTAGAGAATTTTATGATGCCAAATAATTTTGTTCAAATCAGAGTTTTATGCTAAATATATAATATAAAAAATTTGATGATATTTTTTTTTTTTTTTTTTTTACATATTCATAGAAAAAAAAAACCCTCAGAAATCTTGCAATTTCCATACTAGCCTCTGGGCCTAATATTAGCTTTCGTGTTCTTTGTGGCAGACTTTTCAACAGTCTCATTATCATTACAGACAGGAATACATTAACAGGTATCACATTTATGGAAAACAAAGGATCCGTCATTCACAATAGGTGATGTCACAGCTCACCTCCTCCTCCTCCTGTGTAATGACAGATAACACCTCTATATACAGTAGATAACAAGGGAAGCACGGTGGCTCAGAGGTTAGCACTGCAGCGTAGCAGCGCTGGGGGTCTGGCTTCAAATCCCACCAAGGACAACATCTGCAAGGAGTTTGTATATTCTCCCCATGTTTGTGTGGGTTTCCTCCGGCGTCTCCGGTTTCCTCCCACATTCCAAAGACATACTGATGGGGAATCTAGATTGTGAGCCCCAATGGGGACAGTGCCGATAATGTCTGTAAAGCGCTGTGGAATTAATGGCGCTATATAGAATGAGTAAAATTAATAAATAAATAAGACAGGATCGACCATTCACAATAGATAATATAACAGCTCACCTTCTCCTCCTTGCTTCAAATTGACCTTTGCCCAGATTAGAGCATGCTAAGATTATGCTTCTATGCAAACAGTCGTCAGTGAGTCAGTGTATTGCTTCTAAAGTTCTTACAGAAGGTAATTTTTGTGATGACACATTCCCTTTAAAACATAGCTTATCCTTTTTGATTTGTGCCCAAATTCCTATGTAGTAATATCAGTCCAGGTGTAGGACATGTAAGAAGATACAAATGTCGGTACGTTTTTTTTTTGTTTTGTTTTACACACCTTCCTGATCTATGACATACTGGGTCCCCATCTTTGATGCAAGCTCAGGAAGTAAGCTTTCCATCTGCCCATTGGGCCCCCTGCGACCCCATGACAGCTGGGGTTCTGCTGAAGACCCCCGAGCCTGCCATGATGGTTCGCCTTTGAATCCCAGCCTGTGGCCGTTTGTTGTAAGCAATCCGATGATCGCAGGGTTTAAAAATAAAGTTAAAAAGTTTTTTAAAAATCTGGAAAAAAAATATTAAAATTCTAATCACGAATTTTTTGTTTCCCATAAAAATGCAACAAGTGATCAAAATATCGTATATGCCCCAATAAGCGGGAACAGCTGCTGCAATAAGTCCCAAAGTGAAGTTGTATATTGTATACTGATGATTTCTTACTTGCAATGTTCCCCTGTAGAGAGTGGATGTAATGGCTCGTGGACCCCAAATTTAGCACTCCAGCAATGTTACCAGTTCAATGCAAACTCGGTCCTGAAGTGGAAGGAAGCGTATATATCGTGCCAAAGCCAAGGTGCCGAATTACTGAGCTTATCCAGTCCTGAAGAGCTACGGTACATTATTGGTGAGTTCTGTTATGTGATGTTGTGTATACAGTGTGTGTGTTTACTGTATACTGTTTTAGTGAATACAGCATAGCTCCCTCTAGTGGTGGCTGCAGGATGAATTTTATTTTTTTTAAAGGTCTTGGCAATTTTATGTAAAATTTCATAAATGTGTCAGAAAGGCACATAGGCAATTTATAATATGTCCTCCTGTAGAAGGTATAGGGTTAGCACTGGAACAGGCCGCAATTCCGTGAAAAAATAAAATACAATAAGAAACTATCAAAACGCATGCACTACAAAATAGTATCAATATAATAGACCGGCTTGTTGCTCAAAAAAGCAAGCTCTTTCACCGCTCCATTGACAGAAAAATGAAAACATTACAGAACTTGGAAAATGGCGACACATGCAAAATAACTTTTTTTCTCTAGAATACTTTCTGGAAAAAAAAAAGTTTTTCAGCCTTTTAATTTTTTATTTTTTGTGTGTTCAAGTTTGGAAATTCTGTAATTATACTGACCCAGAGAATCATGTTCACAACTCATTTTTACTAAACAATGAAGCCTGCAAAAACAAGGAAACTATTCCGGAATTACGTTATTGTTTTTCTCGCAGTCTTACCACAGTTGGATTACTTCCCCCCCCCTCCGGTAAAATAAATGTTGCCATTTAAAATTAAAACTCGTCCTGCAAAAATCAAGTCCTCATGCGGTTATGTCGATGGAAATATAAAGAAAAGTTATAGCTTTTGTAAAGTGTGGAAAATAAGCGAGAGCACAAAAGCAGAAAATCACCTGGTCAGGATGGGGTTAAAAAATATTTTGTTAATTTTTTTTTTTTTGGTCTGATTTGTTAGAGAAATGTAATATTTTTTAGCTCTATAGAAGTGAATGGCTCTGAACTGCAATACCAGACACAACCTATGGTCAGGGGTGGTGCTGTTTTCCTCATAAAGCAGTCATACTCTTCTAAATCTATATTAGTTGTAGGAAATCCCACTTGGTTTGAACAATTCTAGCCTTACGATGGGGACTGAGAAAAGATAAAATACTTCTAGCTGCCCAAATCTTGAATTTGAAGTCTATTCTACATAGATTATTTTCTCCCCCATGATATACCGTACTTCCAATATGCGCTATTGAGTGGCAGGACCTGCTCACTGGCCCCACCCGCATTATGCACAGCGCAGTGTAAAGTGGTGAACTCGCTCTCCAGAGCAGGAAACGCACAGAGGTGTTGATCTGTTTGCCTGAATCTGGTTAATATGCAACTGCAGAGTCTTGTTTACACAGCGGAACGTTCACAATTGTTCCTTATGACTCATATTCTCGGGTCTCATTCATAAGACTCTCTTCAATTTGTGCAGCAGAAATTTCCCCTCTGCTAAAGTTCAATCAAAGTCCAGGTATCGGTGCACCTCGTCAGTCCATCTGTGTGGCCAATCCAGACTTCTACGTTCCAGCTTCACATTGTTCAATACTTAGACCTCATATGATACAGGCTTTAACGATGAATCCCCCCCAGACACTTCAATGTTGTCATAGTTGGAGAGCTTGAGGTGACCGGCGTAACGGCTGGATAGGGCTATGTGCATACTGCAATAATGCACTTGGCTAAAACTATACACCGTGAAAAGCTCCATGTGCGTACTTTAATTAACAAGGTCGCTCCACTACCTTTCAAATTGGTTAGGGTCCGACACCCACATCAATCGGCTGTTCTCACTGTGGAGGTTAGCAGTTGTCAAGCTGAGTAGCACAGCTCTGTCAACTGCCGGGTGGCCAGGGCCGGGTCCTGCCGGGTGGCCAGGGCCGGGTCCTGCCGGGTGGCCAGGGCCGGGTCCTGCCGGGTGGCCAGGGCCGGGTCCTGCTGTTATAAATAATAATAAAAAAATGTTCAGTCCGATATCGGATAAGTTACAGGAGCTCAGATAAGCTGGTAATGGCTTATCTGTCAACAAGCATGTTGGCGGTTTCCCATAGCAACCATCATAATTTCAAAATAAGTTCTGACCAGTAATAGAAATAACGACTATGAAAAGATTCCCAATATGAGCTGCTCTTTAAAGGGGTTGTTTAGGATTAGAGAAAGATGGCTACTTTCTTCCAAAAAGTTATTTGACGGCACAGCTCAGATGGATTGAAGTGAATTTTTGTTTGTTTGTTTGTTTTTCATCAATGTCCCACAACTTAGGATTTTTTTTTTCTTGTTTTCCAGAACATTCTTTATACGGTAAAAATGATCAGTGTCATTCAAACCTTCTACTCGTCCTGTTAAAAAAAAAATAAAAAAATAAAAAAAATCCATCATACAGCTATGTAGACCAATAAAAAAAACTGTAGTTCTCTGGAGAAGCAGGGGGAAAAAAAACTGAGTGTAAATAAAAAATGGCCGTGTCCTTAAAGGGAACCTGTCCCCATGAAAAGGCATTCCAATCTGCAGGCATCATGTCATGGAGCAGTGGGAGCTGAGCAGATTGATATATAGTTTTGTGAGAAAACATTCAGTATACCCTGTGTTTTCATCATTTAATCCTACTTTTTCTTGGATTTTTGGTCCAGTGGGCGGTCCTATTAGTGACTGATAGCTTTCTTTGTTTTCAGTCGTCTAACTGAACCAAAAATCCCAGAAAGAACAAGAGTCAAATGACTAAATCACAGGTTATACTGAATCTTTTCTCACAAAACTATACACTCACTGGCCACTTTATTAGGTACACCATGCTAGTAACGGGTTGGACCCCCTTTTGCCTTCAGAACTGCCTCAATTCTTCGTGGCAGAGATTCAACAAGGTGCTGGAAGCATTCCTCAGAGATTTTGGACCATATTGACATGATGGCATCACACAGTTGGCGCAGATTTGTCGGCTGCACATCCCTGATGCGAATCTCCCGTTCCACCACATCCCAAAGATGCTCTATTGGATTGAGATCTGGTGACTGAGGAGGCCATTTGAGTACAGTAAACTCATTGTCATGTTCAAGAAACCAATCTGAGATGATTCGAGCTTTATGACATGGCGCATTATCCTGCTGAAAGTAGCCATCAGATGTTGGGTACATTGTGGTCATAAAGGGATGGACATGGTCAGCAACAATACTCAGGTAGGCTGTGGCGTTGCAACGATGCTCAATTGGTACCAAGGGGCCCAAAGAGTGCCAAGAAAAAATTCCCCACACCATGACACCACCACCACCAGCCTGAACCGTTGATACAAGGCTGGATGGATCCATGCTTTCATGTTGTTTACGCCAAATTCTGACCCTACCATCCGAATGTCGCAGCAGAAATCGAGACTCATCAGACCAGGCAACGTTTTTCCAATCTTCTACTTTCCAATTTCGATGAGCTTGTGCAAATTGTAGCCTCAGTTTCCTGTTCTTAGCTGAGAGGAGTGGTACCCGGTGTGGTCTTCTGCTGCTGTAGCCCATCTGCCTCAAAGTTCGACGCACTGTGCGTTCAGAGATGCTCTTCTGCCTACCTTGGTTGTAACGGGTGGCAATTTGAGTCACTGTTGCCTTTCTATCAGCTCGAACCAGTATGCCCATTCTCCTCTGACCTCTGGCATCAACAAGGCATTTCCGGCCACAGAACTGCCGCTCACTGGATTTTTTTTCTTTTTCGGACCATTCTCTGTAAACCCTAGAGATGGTTTTGCGTGAAAATCCCAGTAGATCAGCAGTTTCTGAAATACTCAGACCAGCCCTTCTGGCACCAACAATCATGCCACGTTCAAAGGCACTCAAATCACCTTTCTTCCCCATACTGATGCTCGGTTTGAACTGCAGGAGATTGTCTTGACCATGTCTACATGCCTAAATGCACTGAGTTGCCGCCATGTGATTGGCTGATTAGAAATTAAGTCTTAACACACAGTTGGACAGGTGTACCTAATAAAGTGGCCAGTGAGTGTATATCAATCTACTCAGCTCTCCTTGCTCTATAACTTTGTGCCCTCAGATTAGACAGCATTATCATAGAATCGTAGAGTTGGAAGGGACCTCCTGGGCCATCTGGTCCAACCCCCTGCTCAAAGCAGGATTCGCTAAATCATCCCAGTCAGATTTCTGTCCAGCCTCTGTTTGAAGACTTCCATTGAAGGAGAACTCACCACTTCTCGTGGCAGCTTGTTCCACTCATTGATCACTCTAACTGTCAAAAAGTTTTTTCTAATATCTAATCTGTGTCTCCTCCCATTCAGTTTCATCCCATTGCTTCTAGTCTTTCCTTGTGCAAATGAGAATAAAGTTGATCCTTCTACAATGTGACAGCCCTTTAGATATTTGTAGACAGCTATTAAGTCTCCTCTCAGTCTTCTCTTTTGCAAACTAAACATTCCCAAATCCTGCAACCTTTCCTCATAAGACAGGGTTTGCAGACCGGTCACCATTCTGGTTGCTCTTTTCTGAACTTGCTCCAGTTTGTTGATGTCATTTTTAAAATCTGGTGCCCAAAACTGGACACAGTATTCCAGATGAGGTCTGACCAAAGAGGAGTAGAGGGAAATAATGACTTCACGTGATCTAGACTGTATGCTTCTGTTAATACATCCTATAATTGCATTTGCCTTTTTTGCTGCTGCATCACACTGTTGACTCATATTCAGTCTGTGATCTATTAGTATACCCAAATCTTTTTCACATGTGCTGCTGCTTAGGCCTATTCCTCCCATTCTGTATATGCTTTTTTCATTTTTATTGCCCAGATGTAGTACTTTGCATTTTTCCCTGTTAAAAACCATTCTGTTAGTTGCTGCCCACTTCTTCAGTTTATTTATATCTTTTTGAATCCTCTCTCTCTCTCTTCTCTAGTATTAGCTATCCGTCCTAGCTTTGTGTCATCAGCAAATTTAATCAGTTTACCCTCAATTCCTTCATCTAAATCGTTGATAAAGATGTTGAACAATACAGGGCCCAGGACAGAGCCCTGTGGTACCCCACTTGAGACATTCTTCCAACTGGATGTGCAGCCATTTACGACCACTCTTTGGGTCCGATCACTAAGCCAGTTATGAGTCCACCTAACAGTTGCCTTGTCCATTCCATACTTAGTCATTTTTTCAATAAGGATTGTATGAGATACTTTGTCAAATGCTTTGCTGAAGTCAAGATATACTATATCTACAGCATTTCCTTGATCCACCCAATCAGTGATTCCGTCATAGAAGGAAATTAAGTTAGTCTGACATGACTTATTAGTCACAAACCCATGCTGACTCTGTTTAATCACTTCATTCTTATCCAGGTACTGACATACATGTTGTTTAATAATTTGTTCAAAGATCTTTCCTGGTATAGAAGTCAGACTCACCGGCTTATAGTTGCCTGGGTCCACCTTCTTCCCCTTTTTGAAGATAGGAACAACATTTGCTCTTCTCCAGTCTTCTGGCACTTCTCCTGTTCTCCAAGAATTTTCAAAGATTATGGAGAGGGGTTCAAAAATTTCTTCTGCTATCTCCTTCAGTACTCTGGGGTGTAATTCATCTGGACCTGGAGACTTGCATTCATTTAGGTTAGCTAAGTGTTTCCTCACTATCTTTCTGTTTATAGATATCCTGGATTCTTCTATTCCCTTAATAGGACAGTGAAGAACAGTTGATGTTACATTTCCTTTCTGAGAGAAAACAGATGCAAAATAGGAATTTAAAAGTTCGGCCTTCTCAACATCCTGTCTTACCATTTCATAATTTTCATCCTGTAAAAATCCTATAGCATCTTTTACTTTTCTTTTACTTTTGACATATCCCCAAAATCCTTTATTATTGCTTTTGACATCTCTTGCAAGCCTCAATTCATTGTCAGCTTTATATAATCTGATTTGTGCCCTTCAGGTTCTGCAGACAGCATTATATTCTTCTTTAGATATGCCTCCCTCTTTCCATTTTATAAACCATTTTTTCTTCCTTTTTAGCATGTGCTTAAGTTCTTTGTTCATCCATCCTGGCTTCCTTAAATGCTTCCTATTCTTCCTCTTTCGGAATTGTTAACAACTGTGCTTTGAGAATTTCATTTTTCAAGATTTCCCATCCTTCCTGGACATTTTTGTCTTTAAGGATATCCAGCTATTGGATCCCTCCAATTCTCTTTCTGAATCCCTTAAAATCTGCCTTTCTGAAATCTAACCTTGACGTCTGAGTCTTCACAGGTCTTCCTCCTCTAGTTATCCAAAAATTTAAAATAGCATGGTCGCTACTTCCTAGGGTCCCAGCCACTTTTACCTCCTCAACCATTTCCTCCCTGTTTATAAGGATTAGATCCAAGGTAGCAGTTCCCCTTGTTTTCTCCCCTACCTTTTGGAAGATAAAGTTGTCAGCAAGAGAGGATAAGAATTTCCTTGACCTGTTAGTTTTGCCTGAGAGAGATTCCCAACAAATGTCTGGATAGTTGAAATCTCCCATGACAGGATCCCTTCAAGGCGGGGCTGTGTGGAACAGCATGTAGTCATCTATACTGCCCATCGTTTCTCCAAAGGAGTCCATGACAGAAATACAAAAAGAAACTGAACTGAATGAAATCCTATGTCTCTCGTCACATTTTTATTCTGGAGTGCAATTTCCAATTTTAAATAAATTTCCCCTGTGAGTCACGTTCATGGGAATCCCCTCCGCGCGCTATATGAGAATGCAAACCTTATGATGCAATCCTTTTTAACATTCCTTTTTTTTTTTTTTTTTTTTTTTTTTGTTCGTCCATAAGATTTTAAAATATGCTAGTCTATATAGGGGCAACATTACAATGTGTCCTGCTAGTTATTTCTGCCCAAAGGATGTAGTAGGAGTTCTGCTCTTGAGGAGATGACAATTTTATTTCCTCCTTATAATGCACCAACATATTTCCCAACCCTGTGTACGCGCCGTCACCAACTAATCAGTAATTAGCAAGTTTATGCAGTTAGGGCGCAAACCGGAGGAGCAGGAAAACTTTCCAGTTGTCATCCTGCAAACGAAGAGGGAAAACATCGTGCGCACAAGACTGTACCGTGGATCGTTTTTTATTGCTCGCCATTTTGTGTGTATGTCTGTGTGTTTATTGATCAATAAATTAAAAAAATGAAGCAGCAACGTGCAGGTATAGGAGCCAGCCCACAGGATGCAAGCCATCAACCCAAGGAACACAAAAAAGCAAAAACAAAAAAGTGTGCCGCACTCAATAGCAAATTCCATGCAAATAAAAAGCCTATATATGTATACGTGTGTGTGTGTGTGTGTGTGTGTGTGTGTATATATATATATATATATATATATATATATATATATATATATATATATATATATATATATATATATATATATATAAAATATAAATTTTTTTTTTGTTTGTTTGCAGAAACTGAAGATCTTCCGGATTCCATATGGATTGGCCTTAATCATTTGGCGACCAGTGGTGGCTGGCAGTGGTCAGACCATAGCCCCTTGAATTTTATCAACTGGGATGAAGGTACAGTAACTGAAATGGGTCATAAAGGCAACATCTATTATAATAATAATTTTTTTTTTTTTTCTTAAGAGAACCTGAAAGCTCTTTGCATCTTTCCTCTTCTGCCGTTTTATCTATCTATTTTTTTTTTTTCTTCTCCTGGAAATGTAAAATGGAAACGTGCACAAGCTTAGTAAAACCCATGACAAAGTTAAATTAACATGTTCTCCATAGAGAAAATAATATATAAAATATATATATATATATATATATATATATATATTATATTCTGTATTGAGAAAATGTTAATTTAACATGTGTGCGGGTTTAGTAAAATATTATATATACATCACTATGTATAGAGCGAGAGAGAAATGATAGTTTACTAAACTTGTGCACGTTTCCCTTTTACAAAATAATAACAAAAAGAAAATGCCAAACTACAAGTCCAGTAATATACGTAGAAAAAAAGGGACCGCAGGGCGAAGAATAGTCATGCAGTCATTATTGTGCCAGGCATTCCCTCTTAGAATGACATTTGGATGTTAGTTCTTTCTCCTCCACACCTTTGCCGTGATCCTTGGGGCAATTTCCTTCCCTTTTTACTGCAACAACGGGTATGGGACCCATCAGATGTTTTTTGTTTTTTTTTAAGGCATTTTTAAGCCACACATTAGGAGTTAGTGAGCCTATGAAATACTCTGGAACAACACATGGATGTCACCAGAGTGATGTACATCATTTACTGGTCAATGGGTAGGAGAAACTTTTGCTCTAGTCTACTGCATTGATGAAAAATAACCTGTCTTTTTCTTGTATACAAAAAAAAAATTCTCATGCGTTTTACAATTTTTATTATATATATATATATATATATATATATATATATATATATATATATATATTTTTTTTATTTTTTTAAGGTGAAATACTATGAATCCTAATAGCAATAGTATTCAAGGAATCTGTGCCGAGTCTTGTCGCGTAACTGGAGATTCCGGCTTCTTGTACGCTGCTGCTTGATTGGCGTCTGATACATATCTGCTTTCAAGAAATACATTATTGACCCTTGCCGTTTTTATTTTTCTAGGCATCTCTGCATTTTCACTTATAGATGGTTCAAGTTGTGGAAAACTGAATGTGAATTCTGGTCGATTTGAGTTCTTTCCATGCGATGCCGCCCTGCCGTATGTTTGTAAGAAAGCCGTAAATGAGACCAAATCTGATCCTGTGGGTAAGAAGCTTGGACAAAATGACAACTTTTATGAAAAAAAAAATGGCGTAAGAGAAAAATCTTAATTGATTTGCTTTTCTGTATTCTTGCCTCCTTGGTCGTCCCTTGGCAGATTATTGGCATTACTCTGAAACAGAGTGCACCGCACACTGGACGGCATACAACGGGTTTTGCTACAAGACACAAGAGTCCAATGCATGGGAGGAAGCCGATGTGTCCTGCAAGAAAGAGAACGGAAGTCTAATCAGCCTTCATTCTCTGGCCGATATCGAACTGGTGGTGACTAAGTTTCAGAACGGTATGTAATATTAATGGGGTATTATTTTAGATAACTTGCATATCGTAGTCTTCCACGAATGCCTCACAGGTTTCTTCTTTCAACTAGATCTTTTGTCCATCATGATGTTTGTATTTTGCTAAATAATTTTATCCCAAATGAGATGATACTGGAGCGTCTATACTAAAGTCTCTGGATTGTGACATTATTCCAAAATTCCTCCTGGAAATGTATGAATAAATGTACAAATGGGCGTAGCCATTTTCCTGGTCAGTAGGATGTGTCTCTGTACTTTCTGCCACTATTTAATTTGACAGTGTGAGACTTTTTAGGAATATTTTCCCTATTGACAAGAGGATTGATAACAGTTATCAATCCTGTCATTTGTTTCCTGGATGAATAACAGAGGAGCAGAACAACAAAAGTTATAAGAAAATATGCCACAGCATTGTCCTTTCATGTCAAATACAATGTACTAAAACAGAGATGGAGGGTAGATTTCAAAGTTTATAGACACTTCTATTTGCTTTCCAAAAAGACTTAAGTTTCTAACCATTTTGCTGCTATTTAGTGTGTGAGCATATGTAACATCTTTACATAGCTGATTTTGGAATAAATTCTCGGACTTTTGTGCGCTACCAGATAAATTCACCAATCCAATATTTAGGAGAAAGATTAATCCATTTATTTCCCAACGCGTTTCGAAATGTATACCATTTCTTCATCAGGGGATGACAATATATGATCAAACAGAACTGTCACAAGTTATATACAGCATGATTTCAAAAAGCGGCGCCAAAAAGGTCACATGTCATCTGGTGCAAATGTCAGGGTTCAAAGTATCACAGTTGAACTAATGCACTAATTAATCTCAATTCATTAAAAGCAATGTTTTTATTATAGAAAAAAATGAAGAAAGAAGAAGAAAAGAAGACCGAAAGAAAAAAAAAATATATATATATATTTAAAAAAACGAACTCATGACATCTAAAAAAACTTTTTGGCAGAGAAATGTATATCTTAGTGCACTGAACCACGGTCAGGTCATACCTGACAGAGAGGGAGAAAAAAGGACTAGTGGAGAAAAGATAAAATGTTATAATTAAAAATGATATGTATAATTTATTTGACAATAAAGGAAACTTTCTCTTGCTTTTTTAAAAAATGTATGAATCACGAATTAAAAAAATAAAAAATATATATGTGTCCGTGGATACTGCAATTGATTATAAAAAACTCTCACACGTCACTTGAAAAGGAGACGTTGGTTTCATTCACAAATATTCAGAATATCTGATAGTAGGAGGGCAAAGACACTGACTACGAAGAGCTTGCGTAGCGTTCGATGAAAGAAACCAGGATCGCTACCCGTGTTGTCCCTCATAAAGAGGGAGAGAAAGATAAAGGAGGAGAAAAAGAAAAGAACCACTCATCTTCAATACAGGAAAAATAACACTATTTTCTCACAGAAAAAATAATAATATGTATATAAAAGTATGTAGTAAAAATATATAAAAGAAAGGGAATAAGAGAAACTGTCTCTGTTGTAATATTATTACTCATAGAGAAAAATCTGTAAAATCATCTACCACCAATGAAATTTTTCCTATAAAGAATTATTTGAGTTGCACTACGGAATTTGTAATATATCTTATTGAGTGTGGATGCGGAAAACAATATGTTGGAAGAACAACCCAACCGCTACATTTAAGGGTTAATTCGCATAGATGTAACATCAAAAAAAGGTTTTTTACAACATGGTCTTTCTAGACATTTCACTATAAAACATAATAAGGATCCAAGTGGACTAAAAATCAGCCCAATTGAACATATTCCTGCTAATTTTCCTGACAGGATAGGGCAATTAAATAGAAAAGAAGTATTTTGGATCTATAGGTTAAATACACTCAAGCCATTTGGTTTAAACGAAATTTCAGAGTTTTTTCTTTGGAATGGAATAAATTTGATGATTTTCTCTTTTAATAATTTTTAATGATGTATGTATCTGTTATTCAGAATGAATTTTATCTAATCTGGTATGTTTAAACCCCTTTTTTATGTGCGACTTTTTATTCCATGTATTTTATTTCTATAATGTGGATGAATCAATTTATTCCCTTTCTTTTATATATTTTTACTACATACTTTTATATACATATTATTATTTTTTCTGTGAGAAAATAGTGTTATTTTTCCTGTATTGAAGATGAGTGGTTCTTTTCTTTTTCTCCTCCTTTATCTTTCTCTCCCTCTTTATGAGGGACAACACGGGTAGCGATCCTGGTTTCTTTCATCGAACGCTACGCAAGCTCTTCGTAGTCAGTGTCTTTGCCCTCCTACTATCAGATATTCTGAATATTTGTGAATGAAACCAACGTCTCCTTTTCAAGTGACGTGTGAGAGTTTTTTATAATCAATTGCAGTATCCACGGACACATATATATTTTTTATTTTTTTAATTGGTGATTCATACATTTTTTAAAAAAGCAAGAGAAAGTTTCCTTTATTGTCAAATAAATTATACATATCATTTTTAATTATAACATTTTATTTTTTCTCCACTAGTCCTTTTTTCTCCCTCTCTGTCAGGTATGACCTGACCGTGGTTCAGTGCACTAAGATATACATTTCTCTGCCAAAAAGTTTTTTTAGATGTCATGAGTTCGTTTTTTTAAATATATATATATATTTTTCTTTCGGTCTTCTTTTCTTCTTCTTCTTTCTTCATTTTTTTCTATAATAAAAACATTGCTTTTAATGAATTGAGATTAATTAGTGCATTAGTTCAACTGTGATACTTTGAACCCTGACATTTGCACCAGATGACATGTGACCTTTTTGGCGCCGCTTTTTTAAATCATGCTGTATATAACTTGTGACAGTTCTGTTTGATCATATATTGTCATCCCCTCATGAAGAAATGGTATACATTTCGAAACGCGTTGGGAAATAAATGGATTAATCTTTCTCCTAAATATTGGATTGGTGAATTTATCTGGTAGCGCACAAAAGTCCGAGAATTTATTCCAAAATCTGATGTGTAAGCGGTCACAGAGCTGACCTTTGGACGTGCAGCAAGCAGATTATTGATCCTACATGCTTGAACCTCTCCTAAAAAGGGTGAGTATAATCTAAATTACTTTTCCAGCATTAACCCGGATAAGACCCTATTGCGCTCTTTGTGTTCCTTTAGTTTTGACATCTTTACATAGCTGGCAGTGCTGTTGCTTCCGATGTAGATTCAATAGCAGACTGCTCCTTGGTGTGTGGGCTATATGCTTTAATTGTTCCTAACCATAGTGTTCTAGGTAGCAGCAGAGAAACCAGCGGGGATGTACATGGCAAGGTAGCAGCAGAGAAACCAGCGGGGATGTACATGGTAAGGTAGCAGCATAGAAACCAGCGGGGATGTGCATGGCAAGGTAGCAGCAGAGAAACCAGCGGGGATGTACATGGCAAGGTAGCAACAGAGAAACCAGCGGGGATGTACATGGTAAGGTAGCAGCATAGAAATCAGCGGGGATGTACATGGCAAGGTAGCAACAGAGAAACCAGCGGGGATGTACATGGCAAGGTAGCAGCAGAGAAATCAGCGGGGATGTACATGGTATGGTAGCAGCAGAGAAACCAGCGGGGATGTACATGGTAAGGTAGCAGCAGAGAAACCAGCGGGGATGTACAGGGTAAGGTAGCAGCAGAGAAACCAGCGGGGATGTACAGGGCAAGGTAGCAGCAGAGAAACCAGCGGGGATGTACATGGCAAGGTAGCAACAGAGAAACCAGCGGGGATGTACATGGCAAGGTAGCAGCAGAGAAATCAGCGGGGATGTACATGGTATGGTAGCAGCAGAGAAACCAGCGGGGATGTACATGGTAAGGTAGCAGCAGAGAAACCAGCGGGGATGTACAGGGTAAGGTAGCAGCAGAGAAACCAGCGGGGATGTACAGGGCAAGGTAGCAGCAGAGAAACCAGCGGGGATGTACAGGGCAAGGTAGCAACAGAGAAACCAGCGGGGATGTACAGGGCAAGGTAGCAACAGAGAAACCAGCGGGGATGTACATGGCAAGGTAGCAGCAGAGAAATCAGCGGGGATGTACATGGCAAGGTAGCAGCAGAGAAACCAGCGGGGATGTACATGGCAAGGTAGCAGCAGAGAAATCAGCGGGGATGTACATGGTATGGTAGCAGCAGAGAAACCAGCGGGGATGTACATGGTAAGGTAGCAGCAGAGAAACCAGCGGGGATGTACAGGGTAAGGTAGCAGCAGAGAAACCAGCGGGGATGTACAGGGCAAGGTAGCAGCAGAGAAACCAGCGGGGATGTACAGGGCAAGGTAGCAGCAGAGAAACCAGCGGGGATGTACATGGCAAGGTAGCAACAGAGAAACCAGCGGGGATGTACAGGGCAAGGTAGCAGCAGAGAAATCAGCGGGGATGTACATGGTATGGTAGCAGCAGAGAAACCAGCGGGGATGTACAGGGCAAGGTAGCAGCAGAGAAACCAGTGGGGATGTACATGGTATGGTAGCAGCAGAGAAACCAGCGGGGATGTACAGGGCAAGGTAGCAGCAGAGAAATCAGCGGGGATGTACATGGCAGTTCAAACAGTGGAGAGGGACCAAAGTATTTATTGAAGGAGGATGAGACAGACTTTACTGATCGGAGTTTCGCTGGGTGATTTATACAAGCTGTGTATGAGTGTAGAGAGGAGGAGGAAACTGCTTACTCCTCAGCATCAGTGCCTGTTGGCAAAATGGCTAGAAGAAATCACACGCATAAGAAAAAGGAAAAGTAATTAAGGAATGAAGCTGTGCTAGTACAGGAGACCTAGTGACGACAGCAGAATCCTAGAAACACAGACCTTACATCCAGCATGTAATACTGTGCACCACACAACACAAAGGAAAGTGTAAAACTGTGAGCTTCTTGCGAAGTGTATACTAAGGGGTCTGCGCCTGAAACAGTGCACCTTTTTATTTAAATTTATCCACAGATTTTAAAGAGCACCCTAGAAAGTACTAATTGTAGCCGGTGGAATTACTTTGCACCACTCACTACTTTCCTGGTCTTTGAGCGTTTATTTTTTTTTCTAGCACACATCACTTCTGTTGTTTTTGCTATTTATTAATTTTATAGAAAATGAAAATATTTGGTCGGGATTTCAAAGCCAGTCATTCCCCAATTTATTCAAGTGGTCGGATGGAACGGAAGTACAATTTACATACTGGGATCTAAAAGAGCCAGTACCTTTTTTCAATGTGACTCCGAACTGTGTGTCCTTTTCTGGACAGGTATGTATCTTTTATACTTGTGTTGCAATGCTACTGCAGAAGGTTCTCTTTACGGCGCGGGGAAATTTGCTCATTTTTACGGTTATTGCTTCTTTAATTGTGGATATGCAATAAGTAGTGATGAGCGAACATGCTGGGATAAGGTGTTATCTGAGCATGCTCGAGGGCTAAGGCTAGTTTCACACTAGCGTTCTGAGGCGCAGGGCTGCCGCTAAGCGCCTCCTCCGGTCAGCTTCTCCTATGATCGCATGAGGCTGCATGCGATCACCGTACCCTATATTTAGCGTTGGGTTCGCTGGCCTCGCACTGGTATGATTTTGCCCGCGCTTGCGCCCTTTTGGCGCTGCGGCGATGTGCGCCAAACACACTGTGTTGCATTTTTGGGTGTCTGTAGAACAGTAGCGAGACATGCAGCTGAGGCGTCTCGAACATGGTATTCGAGAACTCCGAAGACACACGGTTAGCATCTTATCCGAGCACATTCGCTCATCACTAGTATTAAGTATTTTTTTTATGGTTCATCTTAGGGTCTACATCTAGGGTTTTCACTTAAATCTCATTTTTAAGGCTGTAGCCAATGAGTTCATGGAGTGCAATATATGCTATGCAGGACTCCCTTTGTGCTCCTTTTGGATAGTGTCTCTTTTCAGACGTGCACAACAATGTAGGATCACGAACTAATCTCAAAGTTGTATTCTTTGAACTCTATTAGTTTAACCATTGGGTAAAATGAGAAGATCGCCATTAAAAAAAAAAAAATGATCCAGATTTTATTGCAAATGATATTTTTAATCTTGTTTCCAACAGACTGGTCGCTGGCAAGTAAGAAACTGTTCAGAGCCTTTGAAGTCCATATGCAGGAAACCTGGTGTGGTAAAGAATGCCACCAGCTCCGACTCAGGATGTCCTCCAGATAAGGTAAATTGCTTTCTTTTATTTTACTTTTGTTTTATTTTACTTTTTCTTTTATTTTTACTTTTGTTTTACTTTTACTTTTATTTTAACTTTTTTATTTTACTTTTACTTTTATTTTACTTTTTCTTTTACTTTTTCTTTTTCTTTTACTTTTCTTTTACTTTTCTTTTACTTTTCTTTTACTTTTCTTTTACTTTTCTTTTATTTTTACTTTTATTTTACTTTTACTTTTTACTTTTATTTTACTTTACTTTAAGACAATTTACCTTATTTTTAGCTCCTTGGCCCAGATAAATTCACTTAAACAGTACAAAATAACAGCTTTTAGGTAGCTATAGAATTATAGTTGCAATCCTTTTTTTTAACCTTTTCGTGCCTCATGCCATATATTTCCATCATGAAGCGGAAGCGAGATCAGCACTGATCAGGTGCCAGCAATGACGTACAGACAGCACCTGTTTCTAACAGCATTGATCAAAAATACGACAGCACAAAAAGATTAATTTTTAGGCTCTAATAGAATAAATAGTTACAGGTCATCATGCTGTGAAATGGACAGCACTCTATACTAAATAGATGTCTTCCTGACGCTCCTTCACCCATCACACTGTTACTTAAAACACTTAGAAAATCTGCAGCAGCATCGCCCTCCTCCCTGCTAGGAAGCTTAGTCCTTTGACCATGTTCTTAAGAAATATCCACTGTCACGAGATTTCATCCTCCGCTAACTCGCGTGGCTCTTATATTAGTAATTTATTGTACGTTCTTGTTCTATCTGGCGTTGTGACATGACTCGTTCTTGATTATCGGATGTTAAACCTCAAAATAGCAGTGCAAAATAAACAGATTTCATGCGTCTCATTTATCAGTATTGTGTAATAGAGAAAGATGGATTTTTGGTTCTTACCGTAAAAACTCTTTCTTGGAGCCTTCATTGGGGGACACAGAATACCATGGGTGTATGCTGCTGCTGCTAGGAGGCTGACACTATGCAAAACAAGAAAATTAGCTCCTCCCCGGCAGTATACACCCACCGACAGGCACTAGGCACCTCAGTTGGTGAGAAAGCAGTAGGAGAAGCAACGGAACACTCTAAACATATGTACCAACCCAACAAGGGACTCAAAGACCCAACACGGTACAATTTAAGCAGGGAGGGTGCTGTGTCCTCCAATGAAGGCTCCAAGAAAGAGATTTTACGGTAAGAACCAAAAATCCATCTTTCTTTATCGCCTTATTGGGGGACACAGAATACCATGGGACGTTCCAAAGCAGTCCCAAGGGCGGGAACAGCAATAAGGAACGAAAGAACAGGAAAGGCTTAGGTCGGCCGGTGCACCACCGCCGCCTGCAGAACCTTCCTACCAACAACTGCATCAGACGAGGCATGGGTATGAACCCTGTAGAACCTCGCAAATGTGTGCAAGGACGACCAGGTCACGGCCCTGCAAAGTTGCAGAGCCGAAGCCTGGTGTCGAACGGCCCACGAAGCTGCCACAGCCCGGGTGGAGTGAGCTCTCGCTCCCGGAGGGGGCCGTTTTTCCTGAAGTCGGTATGCTTCCTGAATGGTAGAACGAATCCAGCGAGCGATCGTGGATTTGGATGCCGGAAGCCCTTTCCTGTGACCTTCAGAGATGACCAGCAATGAATCGGATTGACGAAGTGAAGCGGTCCTAGCGAGGTAGACACGCAAGGCTCTAACAACATCCAGCTTGTGGAGTGACTTCTCAAGAGGGTGAGAAGGAGCCGGACAAAATGATGGAAGAACGATATTCTCGTTGATGTGAAACGAGGAAACCACCTTTGGCAGGAAGGAAGGAACGGGCCTGAGGACGACTTTATCCTGATGGAGCACCAGATAAGGAGAACGACATGACAAGGCCGCTAACTCAGAAACTCTTCTGATGGATGTAATGGCGAACAGAAAGGTTACCTTCCATGACAGAAGTGACAAAGGAATGTCCTGGATGGGCTCAAACGGCGCCTTTTGGAGAGCGCCAAGAACGAGATTGAGATCCCACGGTTCTATTGGTGAATGATGAGGAGGAGCCACATGAGCGACTCCTTGGAGAAACGTCTTAACCCTGCGGTAAGGAAGCGAGCTCTCTTTGAAAGAGGATAGACAAGGCAGAAACCTGGCCTTTCAGGGTACTGAGAGACAGACCTGAATCTAAGCCAGACTGGAGAAAACCCAGTATGGACGGAATGGAAAAGGCCATTGGAAAAACTTTTTTATCGTCGCACCAACGGAAAAAAGCCTTCCAACACCTGTGGTAAATGCGGGAAGAGGCTGGCTTTGATCATCGTCTGAATCACCTGGCTGGAAAAACCTGATTCTCTTAGGATTGCGGCCTCAACGGCCATGCCGTTAGATTCAGAGACCGAGAATTCTCGTGGTAAAGGGGGCCTTGCGAGAGAAGATCCGGACGGTCTGGAAGACTCCAGGGAACGTCCGCGAGCATGTTCACCAGTTCCGCATACCAAGGCCGTCTCGGCCAGTCTGGAGCCACAAGAATTACTGGAACGCCTTCCGATTTTATCTTCTTGACCACTCTTGGGATCAAGGCAAGAGGTGGAAAAAGATAAGAAAGTTGGAACTGGGACCACGGAATAACTAGGGCGTCGCACGCGACGGCTAGAGGGTCCCTGGACCTGGCTACGAAGCGCGGAACTTTGTGGTTCATCCGAGATGCCATGAGGTCGACGTCCGGAGAACCCCAGCGCTTGCATATCTGATCGAAGACTGAGGGATGGAGAGACCATTTGCCTGATGCTAGGCCTTGACGACTCAGAAAGTTGGCTGCCCAGTTTTCCACCCCTGGAATGTGAGTGGCGGAGATTGCTGGGACATAATGTTCCGCCCAGCGCAGAATCCTGGCCACTTCTGACATGACTTGGTGGCTGTGCGTGCCGCCCTGATGTTTTATGTACGCCACAGCCGTGGCGTTGTCCGACTGAATGCGGATCGGCTTGCCGACGAGAAGGGGTTGCCAGCGAAGAAGGGCCAGAAAGATTGCTCTGATCTCGAGCAGATTGATAGGAAGAAGAGCTTCCTGTGGGTTCCAGTGTCCTTGGGCCGTCCTCTGATGAAAAACCGCTCCCCAACCCAGGAGGCTGGCATCGGTGGTGATTTGCCACCGAAGCGGGAGGAAGGACCTCCCTTGGAGGACTGATGTAGACATCGTCCACCAAGTGAGGGATTGCCTCACTTTGAGAGGGAGGAGAATGGGCCGGTCTAAGGACCTCGTCGTCTTGTCCCAGACTGAAAGGAGGGACAGCTGAAGAGGACGAAGGTGAAACTGTGCGAAGGGCACTGCTTCCAAGGAAGCTACCATCTTCCCCAGAACTTTCATGCAGAATCGAAGGGGAATGGGCGTTGGCCGTTTGAGGGCTCGAATCCCTTTGAACAGAGCCGCAAACTTTTCCCTCGGAAGAAACACCCGGGCCAGGTTCGTGTCGAACTCCATGCCTAAAAAGGTCAGACGCTGAGTGGGGCTGAGGACGGACTTTTCTTTGTTGACTAACCATCCGAGACGGTCGAGAGTATCCAGGGTTATCTGAAGACTTAGGAGACAGTCTTGACGGGACGAGCCCTTGATTAAGAGAGCGTCCAGATAAGGAATGATGAGAATCCCTCTGGATCGAAGGATGGCCATGACCGTCGCCATCACTTTCGTGAAAACACGGGGGGCGGAGGCTAGGCCGAAGGGAAGAGCCGTGAACTGGTAATGATTTTCCTGAATCGCAAACCTGAGATATTTCTGATGCTGCAAGCAAACAGGGATGTAAAGATAGGCATCCTGTATGTCCACAGAACAGAGAAATTCTCCGGGCTCCATTGAGGCTATCACCGATTGAAGAGACTCCATTTTGAAGTGAAGAATCTTCACGTGGCGATTGAGCAATTTGAGGTCCAGGATTGGCCGCAGGGAGCCGTCTTTCTTCGGGACTACGAAGAGATTTGAGTAGAACCCTGAAAACCGTTCGTCTGAGGGAACGGGAACAATCACTCCGGCAGAAAGAAGGGAGGAGACGGCCTGAAAGAATCCTGGAATGTGGGACCGTTGTCTTGGAGGTCGAGACAGGAAAAAACGCCTGTCTGGCGGGGAAGAAAATTCGATCTTGTAACCGGATGCGATGATTTCCCTGACCCAAGCGTTGTTGACAACCGACAGCCAAGCGTCCACGAAAAAGGAAAGTCTGCCTCCCACCCTGGAAAAACTTCCTGGTGGGGGTGCCCCGTCACTTGGAGGCAAACCTACCGGAACGGGCACCTGAGGACCTGGAGTATTGTCCTCTAGATCTCCAGCGGGGAGCGGGCTTGTAAGAAGGTTTCTTCTGCTCTCGCTCCCTAGATGCGGAAGGACGCTCTTGCTGGACAGATCTCTCTGTGGACGAGAACGGACGAAAAGGCCTAAAGGGCCGAAAACCCTTTCTATTAAAAAGGCGTCTTGGTCGAGACTGGGAGAGAGAAGTACTTTTACCCCCAGTGGCATCGGAGATTATTTGATCCAGCTTGGCCCCAAAGAGCCTAGAACCATGGAAGGGCAGATTGGTGACCGACTTTTTTGAGGTGGTATCCGCATTCCATGATTTTAACCAAAGAACTCGGCGTACAGCCACTATATTGCTGTTATCCCTTGCTACGCAACCGGCCACATCTAAGGAGGCGGCTAAAAGGTATTTACCCGCATGATTAATTTGATCTGCTAGATCTGCCAGCTCGTCCTGGGGAGCTGCCGCTAAGTTGCCCCTGCGGAGAATTTTTGCCCAAGCCGAAATGACTTTAGCCACCCAGGAGGAGGCGAAAATAGGGCAGAGGGAGGCACCGGAGGCCTCAAAGATAGACTTCGCCAAAGATTCTAACTGTCTGTCTGTTGGATCCTTAAGCGATGCCCCGTCTGGAAGGGACAGAACCGTCTTAGAGGCTATGCGAGAGAAATGTGAGGGTCCACTTCAGGGGCTTTGGTCCATTTAGAAAGCAAATCGGCCTCAAATGGGTACAGAATATCTAAATACCTGCGGCCCGAAAAGCGTTGCTCAGGGTGCTCCCAATGTTTGGCTAGAGTAGTATCAAACTCCTTGTGGTTTGGAAAAGTTTTGGATGGAGGCCTTGATCGTTTAAATGGAACAGAACATTCCTGAGGAAGGGGCTTGTCGTGCTTAATCTCCAGGGTTTGGAAGATAGCTGAAAGAAGACTATCGACCATATTTCGTGTTTTAGACATGTCATCTGCTTCTGAACTAGATCCTGATTGTGGATCGTCATCTGACCTAAGGTCGTCCTCTGAAGAAGACGGACACCTGGGTGAAGCAGACGGGCCTAGTGAACTGGAAGACGAGCCCGATAGGAGACGCTTCCTGGACATCCTACTCGGCCTGTCCCTCTGAAGGTCGCTGTCAGGAGCGGACGACTCACCTTGAGAGGCGGTCGGTGCAGCAGTGGCTGTAGATAGCTGAGGCAAACGTTCTAGGACCTGGACCAGGGACTGAGAGACTTTGGTCAGATCGGAGACCGACTGAGACATAGCTACGGCCCATTCTGGGAGAGGGGAAGTGCCCTCATCACGGGAATCTGTGTGCTCCTGAGAGGCCGACATGGCTGAAGGACTGCAGGACTGGTAGAAAGGAGATGGCTGACCCGAAGCCCACTTCTTTTTACAGCGCGCACAGGCGTAATGAGTAGCGGTGGGCCTGAAACAGAGCTCCCCTGCAGGGTTGGGCATAAGGAAAACTGCGCTGAATGGCCGCGGGAATTGGGGAAGAACTGCGGAGGAAGACTAATATTTCTGCATAGAGCAGAGCCTACCTAGTTCCGGCGAGCAGCAGAAACGCTGAAGTGTCCCCCAGGCAGAGCAGAAAGCCAGGACCGAAAAAACAGGAAATGCCTGATGAGGTGAGCGGTGGGCGTAGCTTAGCGGCTGAGCCGCAATTGGAGCTGACATACAAGAAGAGAACAAGGAGCTCTGTGATGGGCTAAAAAAGGCGCGAGGCCAGCGCGCTCAGAAGGGGGAGGAGGCGCTCTGAGAAGCGGGAGCTGAAAACGAAAGTGAAAGTGTCGGCACCGCAGCCCCGTGATGGAATCGCCCAGGAAGGTGAAGAGAAGGCCTGTAAGGAGGTACTGTGCGCGCAGAAAAGCTTTGGAAAACCCTGCCCAGCTGTGACAACGGGGAGAGAAAACCCTGTATTCAGCTCCTGAACATAAGTGGAGAGGCGCGCGGCTGATGAGAGCGGCGCCCGTCAGGCAGGGAGAGGGGCGGGAGATTCAAACAGCCTGATGTGTTTGTCCAGTTTTCCACCGATGTGCCTCTTGGTAATGCTGCGGGCTGGAGGGATCGTACAGGCACTTACCTGTCGTCCCTGAAGAGGATGATCACAGGGGCCTCACAAGGGTAGTGGCAAGCCGCTGGCAACTGTCCTCTGTACCCGCATCCTGCAGAAGACGGCATTAACCTCTTGATGGCGAGGAAAATCTTGCGATCGCCGACTTCCTCTCAGCCCTGTCCCGAGAGAGGGGTGAGGAGGGGGATTTGGCAAGGACCAGCCACCTGTCCACATCCCATAGCACCAGAAGGTGATATGGAAAAAGTCCTGCCAGCGTACTGAGAGTTGCGATGTGGGATCAGCCACACTGCTCGCTCAGCCGCCTGATATGGGAAAGCAGGGTGAACTTCTACCCTGTTTCCCGACTTGAATCTGCAAAACAAAAGACAAAAAAAATTAAAAAGTTCCACTAGAACACCTAAAGGAAAGAAAGGTTCATTGCGGATCTGGGAAGATCCCGGTCCGCCTCCTACAGACCCTAAGCACAAACTGAGGTGCCTAGTTCCTGTCGGTGGGTGTATACTGCCGGGGAGGAGCTAATTTTCTTGTTTTGCATAGTGTCAGCCTCCTAGCAGCAGCAGCATACACCCATGGTATTCTGTGTCCCCCCAATAAGGCGATAAAAGTTTTTTTGCCCACATTAGCCAACTCTGCTTCTATTTTTGACTGGCGGCTGAGTTAACATGTAAGCTGAATTTTGATTATGATACTATTATTTTTTTTTATATACCGTATATATAATTTTTGCAAAACTTTCATTATGATTGATATTTTTTTTTATAGTTTTGAAAAAAGTTGCCTTTTTTTTGCGAATGTGTGTTTAATGTTTGGAGGTTAGTGGATCTTCGTAGTCATCAGCCAATAAAAATCACAGAGAGGGCTCGTACTGGGAAATTGAGTGGGTACTCTTTCATTCCGAAGTAACATGAATTTTATTTATTTTTCCTTTGTAGAACTGGAGAAAACATGGAGAATACTGCTACCTCCTCAACACAACAGAGGTGTCATATGACGCACAATGCAACCTCACAGTTATGAACAAGTAATGATTTTTTTTTTTAATGCGTAACTGAAAGTTGAGGTTATGTTTTTAATCCTAATGTTTTATCTTCAACTTTTTTTTTTTTTTTTTATTTCCAGGTTTGAGCAGGAATTCTTGAACTCCTTAATAATAAAGCAGAATAACATGGAGGGGAAATATTTCTGGACGGGTTTGCGAGATGTTAAAAATACTGGAGATTACTACTGGGAGACCGGGAATGGAACAAAAGACCCCACCTATTCTAACTGGAACACCCGCCAGCCAGGTAATCCCACGCTTCTTCTTTCGTATGCTTACAAGTGTTTAGAAACACCTTTTGGGACAGTTTTTTTTTTTTTTTTGGTTTACTTTATCCATAAACCCTATTGCCAAAAATTAACTCTTAGGCTAGTTTCACACTAGCGTTACTGGGCGCAGCACACAGCCGCCGCTAAGCTCCGCCCCCAGCCGCGCCCCCTCCGGTCAGCTCCTCCTCCGATCGCATGAGGCTGCATGCGATCAGCGTACCCTATACTTGGCGTTTGGTACGCTGATCATGCGCTGATACACTTTTGCCCGCGCATCTGCCCTTTTTGCGCTGCCCCGAGCGCACAAAAAAGCAACACAGTGCGTTTGGTGCACGTCGGCGCAGCGCAAAAAGGGCGGATGCGCGGGCAAAATTGTAGCAGCGCTCGATCAGCGTGCCCAACGTTAAGTATAGGGTACGTTGATCGCATGCAGCCTCATGCAATCGGAGGAGGCGCTGACAGGAGGGGGCGTGGCTGGGGGCGGAGCTTAGCGGCGGCCGTGCGCTGCGCCCAGTAACGCTAGTGTGAAACTAACCTTAGACTGTGTTCACACGTTCAGGATTTTTCACGTTTTTTTTTCGCGCTTTTGCCGCGTTTTTCCTCTGCAAAAACGCTTAAACGCATACATTAAGAATCCTATTAGAATGAATTCCGCAATCTTTGTGCCCATGATGCGTTTTTTTCCGCAAAAAAAAAACGCATTGCGGAAAAAAACGCAGCATGTTTATTAATTTTGCAGAAAATCTGCGGATTTCATTGTATTAGGATGCTCCTGAAAAAAACGCAAAAAGAAAATTGCGGATTTCCTGGGAAGGAGTCCGTTTTTTCTCAGGAAATTTCTGCATACGTGTGTACATAGCCTTAAGCTTCTAGAGCCTCACCGTACATAGACTGCAGAATGAGTTGACTATGACTCTGTCAGTGAGCTTGTCCTGACTCGCGACATTGTAAATTTTCTTCTAAGCTGTTTTATGACCAGTTGAACTTTGATTTAGTGATAAATCAACTTAGAAGATTATTCAGGAGAAGAAAGATAAGAGTGAAAATCCTGTGGACGCTCCCAGATTCTCATTCTTCTATGTCCTGGCTTGGCGTCAAACTATAAAAATTCTGTGATTAAACCCAGTTAACATAAAAATGATTATTACCCAATAAATGCTGGTATTTAAATAACATAATTTTTATTTATTGGACCAGCAGATGTCCATATGCTTTAATAACAATTTCCATTTTAATCACGGTTATATGTCCTCATAGATGGTCATTTCCTTTAAATGGTCATTTTAAGAAACTTTGCACAAATCCTTAGTACAAGCAAATATAAGAAACTTTTTTCCTTTTTTTTTTTTTATCCACTTTTCGGCCACTTTGTCCCACTCTTGCTTTCTGAACTTCTCATCCTCTGTGAAAAATTGCAAAAATTCACTGCCAGCAAAGTGAGGAATCAGATTACAGCTGCCTTTTGAAGACTATAGAGCGAGAGGCGCAGAGACACAGGGCTGCCGTTGCTTAGCCTTTTATGTCAGTCAGGGTAATGCCGCACGACTGGTTTTTCCACATCCGAGAAAAATTGTGCGATTACTCTGATCAGAGTGGGATCCGTTTTTCTCACACAAAGAGAGACGAAAAAAAAAAGTTTCTCCACCTTTCCCACTCTGTCAGTCCATGAAAATCAGACCGCACTCGAGTGTCAAGGGTCCGAATTTTTATTTTTTTATTTATTTATTTTTTTCATAGACCCGTAGACTTGCATTGCCGATTTTATGTCTGACCCGCGGATCAAAATTGGACAGGTCTCCGAAATTTTCTGCAGATAACTTGATCTGAGGAAAAAATCGGACATGTTCAGTCCCATGGAGTATCGTAGGTACGAGGGCTATCTGTGGAAACCATGGATGGCAGTTAACACGAAAACTGGTCCTAATGCTGTATGATGATCTCTATGCTGGTTCTGAACATGTTCTTCACGGAGAACGGGAGAAGAATCCCTCGTCTGTGTGTGCTGTGTATGAGAGACATGGTAGCAGCTGGGCTTCACCCCTCCAGCTCAGAGACAACTGAAAATTAGAGCAAGCTAGGGAGGGTATAAATGTAGGCAACAAATCATATAATGATCAGAAATCATGTAATATTTTAAAAATGTACTTAGTTACCTATATGACTATATGTGGGTGATGTAGCAGTGAGGGACCAAGTCACTTATTTTCTGGTTCAGGGTTGTAATTTCACGTAATTTTCATTAACAGTGTTTTTTGCACCCAAACCTCCACTCAATGTTTTCATAGCTTTCTAGTAATCGATCATTAATTTTTCTCTGTAGATTCATAGAAATTTTGCATTTTAATTTAAACTTTTTTTCCCCTAGCATTAGCCGGGGAATGTGTTGTTATGGCCACCGGAGGATCTATTGGAAAATGGGAGGTCAAAGACTGTAACACTTTTAAAGCTTTGACTATATGCAAAAAAAGAATTGGCGCAGCAGAAGAGGAGGAGAAGCCAAAACCCCCTCCCACCACGTGTCCCGATGGCTGGACGCCTGGAGCAGACCTATATTGCTACAAAGTATGATATCATTCAAAGTATGATGACATTTGTTTTACACAGAACCATAGATCAGATTTCACATTGCAAAATGCACACCTGATGAGAGTGCTGTACTTACTCTGAAAATCCATGTCGGGATGGCTGTATTGTCTTCATTGTCCCTCTTTCCTGCTGTGTCTTCATTGTCCCTCTTTCCTGCTGTTGAGACTCTGCCCACCTAGCCTGATTGTCAAATCCTCAGTATCCCTCCTCCCTGCTGCTCCTGAGATCTCACACTGTTCAGTAAAAGCTGCATCTGTCAGTCAGTCTGTGGGGGGGGGGCAAGGACTAAATACACTTGGGTTCATGAGCGCTTTCATTTTAACATTGGGATAATACAGCCATTTCGACACAGATTTTAAAAGTAAATACATCAGCCGCATCAGGTCAGAGAGATCTATTTAATAGTGTTTTTAATGGAAAAGAGTGGTACAGATCATTTTTAACCCCTTTACGACTGTTATTTAACCCCTTTGTTTAGGTCATGGGCTGTGTCTCTGCTTTTGGTGCGGGCTCGCACACTGAGCCAGCATCTTACGGGGCGCGGATGTGTTGTGACAGCCGGGAATCTGCCGAAGACACCCTTCTCTGTCATATCTTCCTGTGGACGCTGGCCTGTGGCCGCCATTCATAGATCATGATTTTTTTTTGCTAACATAGCCGTGCTGAAGTCCTGCTATGTATAACACAGGCGATCGGACAATCGCAGCTTCAAGTCTTCTAAGGGGACTATTAAATAAATTAAAACAAAAAAAAGTTTTAAAAATATAAAGTACAAAACTTCAAATCGCCCTTCTTTTACCTCATTAAAAATAAAACTAATACAAAATACACATATTTGGTATCTCTGCGTTCAGAAATATCCGATCTGTCAAACTATAAAATAAAGTAATTTGATTGGTAAACAGGGTAACGAGAAAAAAATCCTAACACCAGAATTGTTTTTTTGGGTGGCCGCAGCATTGCAGTAAAAGGCGATTAAAATATTGTATGTACCCCAAAATGGTATCCATATAAACATCAGCAAAAAAATAAACCCTCACCCAGAACCAGATCCCAAAAAATGGTAACGGTACAGGTCTTGGAAAATGGTGACAAATTCAAAAAACTTTAATACAAATTTCGGAATTTTTTTTACCACTTAAATAGAAAAGAAACTGATTGGTATCTGCATTCTCATACTGACCTGGAGAAGTCATATTGCCAGGTCAGTTTTACCATAAAAGGAACAAGGTAAATAAAAAAGCCCCCCCAAAATTGCAGAATTGCACTTTGTTTGCAGTTTTACCACACTTGGGAATTTTTTTTCCCCGTTTTCCAGTACACTAGGTGGTAAAAATCAATGGTGTCATTCAAAAGTACAACTCGTCTCGCAAAAAAACAAGCCCTCATATGACGATATTGACAGAAAGATAAAGTTATGGCTCTGGGAAGAAGGGGAGGAAAAAACGAAAAATGGAAAATCGCCCAGGGGTGAAGGGGTTAAGCATTTGGATAAATTTAAATTCCATAGAAAAATATCCATTTCTTGACCCTTGATAACATTCTGCATTTTTTTTTTTTTTTTTTTGCAGCTGTTTCATAAAGAGAGACTTTTGAGGCAGAAAACTTGGGAAGAATCCGAGGGAATTTGTGAGGAGTTTGGCGGCCACCTTGTCAGTTTTGCACATATGGAAGACCTGAACAACTTGTATTCATTTCTGAAACCGACATTGGGGTATGTTACTCAAAAACCATTTGGCTTTAACACTTTTTTTTATTCTATTATGATACGTTTTTTTTTCTCCAATCTTTGTACATACTCTAATCTTTACTTTACCTGCAATGTGCATATGACCGTTTTTCCAGCTGGTTTTAACTAGTGAGATTGTTATGGGCACAGTGCTTCATGAATCGCCTACATTTTTGCGCCATTTTTCTTGAAGATCCTTCCTGTGCGTTTTGGCTGCATTTCCTTAAAGGGGTTTTGTCCCAGTCACTCTTTGTGACTGCAGACTTATGAATCCCCACAACGTACGCACTGTGCGCTGCGTTGATTCGCCGGTTTCTGACCTGGGACCGGAGGGTATGTATGAGTTATACAAACTCTCGGCCAGTGGGCGCAGCCTCGCTCTCCATACACTTGTATTGAGCCGAGGCTGTGCCATGACTAAGTAACACTGGCGGCTAGTTGGCATCGCCGACTAAAGTGTGTGGCCTTGCCCCATACAAGTGTATGGAGCGAGACCGCGTCCACTGGCCAGGGGTATATATAATGCATACATACTGTCTGGTCCCGGGTCTGAAACTGATGAATCCCCGCATTGCGCCATGTGTGTTCTGGGGGGATTCATAAGTCTGCGGTCACACAGAGTGACTGCAGACTTATCAGTTAGGACTGGACAAGCCCTTTAAGCAGTTTGTAAAAGTTCTTTCTCCATCGCTTCATTGGGGGACACAGGGACCATGGGTGTATGCTTCTGCCACTAGGAGGCTGACACTATGCACATAAGAAAATTAGCTCCTCCTCCGCAATATACACCACACCGACTGCCGCTCAATTAGTCAGTTTCGCTTAGTGTCAGTAGGAGGTGGACTCAGGTCTTTCATTAGACCCCTATCTACCTCAGCGTGAGTCGTTCCCTTTCAGGTTCCCGGAGGGATACAGAGTGAACAGTCACATCTGTACTCCCACAAAGAGACTATGAGTACGGCGTGTACTGCCACCCTGTATCCTCATAGGTCTAGCCGGCAGGATCAAGAGCCTCTAACGCTGATGCATGTCCAGGCCACCACAGATTCTAGCCTCTGCCTCCTACCCACTCGCCCACCAGAGCCTGTCGGTAGATGGAGGCACGGACGTCCGCTAAGGGGTACGGACGTTTTATTCCCTCACTGGATTCCATGTACCTTTCCTCCTACAGCGCCTGCTCCATGGGTCCTAGGTCAGCAAGCGCTGGCTTAGGCCTCGGACATCGTTGTGGCATCTCTAGCCCTGTGCTCTCATAGCGCCGTGACAGTGCGGCCTGCGGGATACCTCCGCGCCGCACCACGTTCCTCCGGCGGCCGCCACTTCTAATTTAGGCCCCGGCTTCTATTCGGGCCTTGTGCTGGGCGTAGCCACGCCCCCTCGTTCGGGCGGGCTTTCTCCCGCCCGTCTCGTACCGACCACCGCCACACTAAGGGGACTAGAGGCGGTGAATGGTTCTGCCCACTCCCCCCAGCCGTCCTATGGGCTTCGAGCGGGTCTTTTACAGCTTCCAAGCGCAGTGGTTCCGCCCATCCTCTCTTCCGGCCACTTTTACCGCCCTCTACTTCAGCAGAGCACGTTTTCTCCCAGACAGCCTCCATTTTCTTCAACCTGAGGGCCGGTCGCCTTTCCCTGTCTACAGGAGTCATCCCCAAGTGAGCCGAGCACATAGCTGGAAGTCGCTCCGCTCACCAGTGCCGTGAGTAGCTCTGCACTGCAGACTGACACCCTCTGTCCCCTAACCGTCTGGCACTACTTAGTGGGTTAGCTCACCATGTCTAATTCTAAGCCACTTCGCTCTCGCCCCCCAACTTCCTCTTATTCCTCAGCTGTGGTCAGTCACTTTGCATGTAGTGCTTGAAAATGCAAATTTCCATCAGGTCAGTCCTCTCCCCTCTGTCAGGACTGCAGCAACCCCATTGATCCCACCCCTCAGGAGCCCCCGGCTGTCCCAAGTGAGAGTGAGACCCCTATTCCAGAGTGGGCTTCCTCTTTCTAAGTCTGCGGCAGTACTCACCAAAGTGTCTCAGACCCTGGTTTCCATACTTGATAAGTTGCCCCTGCAGACTTCCGCAGGGCCCAGCAAGCCACAGGAAGCTCCGGCTGAGCCTACCAACATTAGCTGCAAAAGATCCAGACAGGGGCACCGCTCCGATTCGTCTTCTTGCTCCGTTTTCGCCCCATAGCCCGTTACGGCGGCCCGGGTCGGCCAGATCCTCTTCTCCTGAACCAGGCGAAACTTTCTCGGATGCGTCCTCCGAGGATGTTTTGGAGCTTTTCTCGGACCAAATCGCGGACATGAGGGATATGGTCCAGAGCCTCATTGGTGCGATCAACCAAACCTTCAAGATCAAGGACTCGCCCCCCCCCCCCCCCCCCCCCGAAAGATCCCTCCCTGGTCCCGGGCTCCCATACTGCCATCGCCTCTCTCCTCGATTCGGGGGTAATTGTTCCCATTCCAGAAGCAGAGCGCTTCACAGGTTTCTATTCAAACCTGATTGTAGTACCAAAGAAAGGCGGTACGGTTCGGCCCATTCTGGATCTAAAGTTACTAAACAAAAGGGTCCGTCTGCGACACTTCAGAATGGAGTCCCTTCGTTCAGTAATCGCTTCCATGGAGGTACAGGAGTTTCTGTGCTCCATAGACATTCAGGACACTTATCTACATGTTCACATCTACCAAGGACATCAGAAATTTCTGTGTTTCGCGATTCATCAGGAGCATTTCCAATTTGTCACTCTACCGTTTGGTCTCGCCACCGCTCCCAGGGTTTTAACGAAAATCATGGCAGCGCTGATGGCCATTTTAAGGATCAGAGGTCTCGTGCTCTTCCCATACCTCGACGACATCCTCATCAAAGCTCCGTCCTTGCCCCAGGCTCACGAAAGTCTCGCCATCGTTTGCGACACCCTTTCCCGATTTTGGGTGGATTATCAACAGAAAAAAGTCCTGCCTGGTCCCAACGCAACGTCTTGTGTTTCTAGGCTTACTTTTCGACACCCATCAGGCAAAGGTTTTCCTTCCCGAAGAGAAGAGAGTAACTCTCCGGCGGGATATTCGCTTGCTTCAGAGTGCCCGGCCCACTTCTCTCCGTTGAGCCATGAGAGTCTTGGGGAGGATGGTGGCAACATCGGAAGCGATTCCCTTCGCCCAATTACACTCGCAACAACTTCAGCAGGCCATTCTGGCGCAGTGGAACAAGTCGGTCTCCTCCCTGGATCGTCCAATTTGACTCGTTTCGAGTCAGACTGTCCCTCAATTGGTAGCTAACATCACCTCTCATCTCTCAGGGCCGGTCCTTTCTTCCGGTGCATTGGCAAGTGGTGACGACGGACGCCAGCCTCCTAGGCTGGGGTGCGGTCTTTCGCCATCTGACCGTCCAGGGGCGTTGGTCGTCGCAGGAGGCAGCACTGCCAATCAACGTCCTCGAAATACGGGCAATTCTTCTGGCCCTTCTTCATTGGCACAGGCAACTGAGGGGTCTGCCAATTCGGATCCAGACGGACAATGCCATGGCGGTGGCATACGTCAACCACCAGGGAGGGACTCGGAGTGCCTTGGGCAGAGGCCTCAGTTCCAGCGATATCCGCGTTACACATCCCCGGCGTGGAAAACGAGGCCACCGACTTTCTCAGCCGCAAGGGCCTCGCGGCAGGGAAATGGTCCTTGCATCAGGAGGTCTTTCATCAGATTTGTCTGCGATGGGGAAGCCCGGACGTGGACCTTATGGCGTCCCGTCTGAACAGGAAGGTCCCACAGTTTGTGTCCAGAGCACGCGATCCTCTCGCGGTAGATGTCAATGCTCTGACCATTCCTTGGCCACAGTTTGCGCTCCCCTATCTATTCCCTCCCCTTCCTCTTCTCCCCAAACTGTTGAAGATCAAGTGAGAAGGGGTGCCAGTCATCCTCATCGCGCCGGTTTGGCCCAGACGAGCTTGGTTCGCGGACATCATCAACCATCTCGTGGATGCGCCTTGGAGGCTTCCAGACAGACCAGATCTGCTGTCTCAGGGTCCGATCTGCCACCCCAATTCTTGGTCACTCAATTTGACGGCCTGGCCATTGAGACCGCGTTTCTGAAAAAATCAGGCTTGTCAGACCAAGTAATTCACACCATGATCCGTGCTAGGAAACCGTCATCTTCCAGAATATACTATAGAACGTGGAAGGCCTATTTTCCCTTCACCCATGACAGCACCACATGAGAGAGGGATCCGCCCCGCCAGGACAGGAACCTACTGAAACATAAGGGGCGGCACCTCTCCCCCGCTTCAGTTGGGTTCCTGTCCTGGAAAGGAATCCCTCTGACAGCGGCGGTGCCTGTCAGGATGAAAGACCCAGGGCCGTCCCGGCGTGTAGAGTCCGCAGGGCTGTCTTACCTGCGACGCTGGTAGCGCAGTCCCCGGGGTTTTGCCTGATTCGGGCCCCGGGTTCGTGCGGGCACGTCCTGATGTCCTCCCTTCGGAGGTTCCTCCACGTGCCGCCCTCCCCCTGCGCGCGCCCGTCCTTCGCCTGCATGCAGGGGAAGCCGGGGGCGGAGACCGGCGTCTGACGTCAGCGGCGCAGAGGATTCTGGGAGCGCGACCGCTGACGTCATCAGGACGCGACGGTCATGGCGCCGGGCGCGGCGCCGGCCAGGCGGCTGGCGGTCGCGGGGGGGAGGGGTAATGAGGGGCTCACTCACCGATAAAAGAGGGAGCAGAAGCGGCTGCAGGGGGTGACAATAGCGTCTCAGGAGGATCGCTCACCGTCCCCATTGTCTCTGCCCCCATCGCAAGCTTCTGGTCGCAAGAGCCGCTCGAGCGGCAAAAGCAGCAGTCGTCCAAGTCACCGATCGAGGGATTCCTCGAGGTCAAAAGAGCGCAGAGCGCATGCTCCTTCACAGCCTCAGAGGCCGATACCGGTCTTTCCTGGGTGGTGAGTGATCTCCGTGAAAGTTAGATAACATTATAATAGGCCTTCCTATGTCTTTTTTTTTTTTTTCTCTCCTTCCCTTTACTTAGAGAGGCAAAAAAGCTATAAGTAAAAAGAAAAACAGAGAATGTGCAATATTCCGCAGCCCTTTAGCGAAAGATTGCCAAAAGGACTTGTGTCAGCTGTATCCAGCGGACTATGGCTGAAGAGGCGCCGAGCCTGGCAACAAACCTCAGATCCATAATAAAATCTGAGGTACAGGGCTCGCTTAAAAAATTATTAAAAAAGAAGAGCAAGAGTAGGAAAGCCTCCCCGAGTTCCTCGTCAGGCTCCTCTTCTTCAGAGTATCAAGCGGAGCACGGGTCATCTTCATCCTCAGACAGTGATACGGGGGGCAGACCTTGCTTTCCAGTAGAAGATACGGACGCTCTCCTTAAAGGCATCAGGTCCACTATGGGCCTGCAGGAGGAGAAGATAGAGAGATCGCTGGAGGATGTAATGTTTGGCGGCCTGCAAGAAAGGAAGAAGCGTACCTTTCCGGTCAATGACAAGGTTCAGGCCCTAATCGAGAGAGAGTGGAAGAAACCGGAGAGGTCAGGTAGCCTTCCCTCCTCTTCAAAGCGAAGATACCCCTTTGAGGCTAAGGACACGGACGTCTGGGACAAAGTCCCAAAGATTGACGCGGCAGTGTCTAGGTCTTCTAAGAAGTCGGCCCTGCCCCTGGAGGATTCAGGGGTTTTGAGAGACCCCTTGGATAAAAAAGCGGACTCATACCTAAGGCACACTTGGGAGGCAGCGGCAGGGGGTCTGAAACCAGCAATAGCCGGCACCTGTACAGCCCGGTCATTAATGGTCTGGTTGCAACAACTTGAAGAAAAATTAGTCTCCAAAGTACCAAGAGAAAAAATATTAGGAGAAATGTACCTGCTACACGGAGCTGCCGCCTTCTTGGCTGACACCTCCGCCGACTCAATGAGGTTAACGGCAAGAGCAGCGGGGCTATCGAACGCCGCAAGACGGGCGTTATGGCTCAAAGGCTGCCCTGGGGACATTCAATCTAAAGCAAAATTATGCTCGTTACCATGTGATGGGCAGTTCCTGTTTGGAAAAAACCTGGATGACATCCTGGAGAAAGCCGGTGATAAAAAGAAGGGCTTCCCCAGATTCATGGGTGATCAAAGAAGACCGCCCTTTCGGAGGGGAAGGTTCAATCGAGGCCGTCCCCCGGGAGAGCGAAAAAGGTGGGACGACAAGAGGAAAAAAGAACCGGGGTTCATGTTTGGGGGAACTTCCTCAACCGCCAAAAAATCCCCGCAATGACACCAGCCCTCCTGTGGGGGGGAAGATTGAGGTTCTTTTCCCAAGAATGGGAGAAAATATCGGCCAACAATTGGATTCTGAACATTATAAAGAATGGCCTAAAAATCCCCTTCTTCCAGCATCCAAGAGCTTCATTTGTGGTAACCCCCATCAGGAAGGAACCAGGAGAGCAGTTAGCCATAGAGACAGAAATCTTAGGACTGTTGGAGAAACGAGTTCTGATAGAGGTCCCAAAAGATCAAGAGAGAAGGGGGTTCTATTCTCCCCTCTTCCTAATAAAAAAACCCGATCTTTCCTTCAGAACAATAATAAATCTCAGGCGCCTCAATCAAAGGATCATGAACCAAACATTCGAAATGGAATCAGTGACTTCGGCCATAAAGCTGTTACACCACAACTGCTTCATGGCCGTAATAGATTTGAAGGATGCCTATTACCATATCCCGATGCACCATGAATACCAGAAATACCTGAGGGTAGCCCTATACATCCAGGGCGACCTCAGGCATTTTCAATTTACAGCTCTTCCGTTCGGCATCTCCATAGCGCCAAGGTTTTTACAAAAGTAATAGCAGAAATGACAGCTTTCCTTCGAATCCACAATGTGATTATGGTGCCTTACTTGGACGATTTTCTGGTCATTGGCAAGTCAGAAGATCACTGCGCACATCAGGTAGACAAGATAACAGAGACCCTGCAAAAACTGGGTTGGATGGTAAACTTAAAAAAATCAAAACTTCAACCCCTAAGGAAACAGACATTTCTAGGTTTTGTCTTGGACTCCGACCGACAAGTTTGTCTCTTGCCAGAGAAAAAACTAGAGAAGGTGAGAGAAATGACTCTTACAGCAATACAGCATCCTCACATGACCCTAAGAAGGGCAATGTCCCTGTTGGGCACGCTAACAGCCTGTATCCCGGCGGTCAACTGGGCACAGTTTCATACCCGACAACTGCAGGTGGAAATCTTGTCAGCCCAGAAACGATTAAAAGGGTATTTAGAAGGGAAGCTGGAACTTTCCGAAAGGGGGAAAAACTCTCTCACTTGGTGGCTAGACGGCACAAATTTAGCAGGGGGGACTTTGTGGCACAGGCCCGTGTCCGATGTAATATTGACAGACGCAAGCTCCTCGGGATGGGGGGCACACCTGAGAGAACATATAGCCCAAGGGTCCTGGAGTCAGATAGAGCGAAGGCTTCCTCCAACTTAAGAGAGTTGAGAGCGATAAACAGAGCCCTAGATACATTCATTCCCATGTTACAGGGCCAAAACGTCCGAATTATGTCAGACAACAGGGTGGCAGTAGCGTATGTCAACCACCAGGGAGGGACAAGGTCAAACTCCCTAATGGACGAAGCCAAAAGAATCTTCCTCAAGGCAGAACAACATCTAACCTCCCTGAAGGCCCTACATATCAAAGGGACAGAAAATGTTCAAGCCGACTTTCTAAGCCGCAACAAGTTAAAACAGGGAGAGTGGGCCTTAAATCGGGTAATATTCCAGAGGATAGTACAGTTATGGGGGCAGCCGGTAATCGTCCTCTTTGCCACCAAAAGCAACCGGCAAGTGAAGAGGTTCTGCTCATTGAACCCAGGGGAAAACCCGTGGGCAGTAGATGCTCTACAAATCCCGTGGTCGTTCAAACTGGGCTATGCCTTTCCCCCAGTAGCGTTAATCCCGGCAGTGATAAAAAAGATAAGAGACGAGCAAGCCAGAGTAATCCTCATAGCCCCGTTCTGGCCAAAAAGGCCGTGGTTTTCACTACTACAAATGATGTCTCTCTCGGACCCGTGGGTACTGCCAGAAATTCCAGATTTATTAGCTCAGGGGCCGATATTCCACAAACAAGTCAAGGGGCTCCATCTGACGGCGTGGAATTTGAGAGGGCACTTTTGAGAGATAAAGGGTTTTCCCCGGGATTGGTGACTACTCTAATGAAAAGTAGAAAACCAATAACAACCAACATATATGGCAGGACGTGGAAGAAATTCCTACAATTCCTGGGAAAACCGTTAGGTCAAGAACCTCCAATCGAGTCCATCTTGGAGTTCTTGCAGGCAGGCCTAGAGCTAGGCCTGGCGGTAAATACCCTCAAAGTACAGGTTTCAGCGCTGGGGGCATTATACAATTGCAATATAGCGGCAAACAGATGGGTAGCCAGGTTTATAAAATCTTGCCACAGATCTAGGCCAATTTCCTTACCGAAAATAGCTCCATGGGATCGAAATCTGGTACTGGAATCCCTTACGAAGGAGCCGTTTGAACCCATACAGCAGATTTCAACTAAAAATCTCACCCTAAAAACCATCATTCTGGTAGCTCTAACGTCGGCACGTAGGGTTAGTGACTTGCAGGCCCTTTCAGTCAACCCGCCATATGCACAGATATACCAGGATAGGGTGGTTATGAGAACAGACCCTGCTTACTTGCCGAAAGTAGTAACTAACTTTCACCGAAACCAAGAAATTGTCCTCCCTTCCTTTTGCGAGAATCCAAAAAACCCAGGGGAGGAAAAGTTTCATAGCCTAGACGTTAAAAGAGCCTTAGTAGAGTATATGTCTATAACCAGCCAGTGGAGGAGGTCCCAGTCCCTATTTGTAGCCTTCCAGGGTGCTAGGAAAGGTTATGGAGTGTCAAAGGGGACTATTGCCCGATGGATTAGGGAGGCCATTAGTGTAGCCTATTCGGTTAGTGGCGTCCCGGTTCCTGACGGCATCAAGGCTCATTCCACCAGAGCCGTGGCGACCTCCTGGGCTGAGAAAGCAGAGGTATCAATAGAGCAAATTTGTAAGGCCGCTACCTGGGCCTCACCCTCAACTTTCTTTAGACACTATAGACTAAATCTATCCTCCTCGGCTGACTTGACCTTTGGTAGAAGGGTGCTGCAAGCGGTGGTCCCTCCCTAAGGTGTTCGAAGTCTCCAGAATCTCTCATGTGGTGCTGTCATGGGTGAAGGGAAAACCACCATGGTTACTTACCGGTAGCCGGTTTTTCCGGAACCCATGACAGCACCCGTATATTTCCCCCCGTTTTCACCGTTTGGGTGTGCACAATAGTCAGGTGTTTTTGTGTGATGTGGTGTTGGATAAATATGTAACTAACCGGGAAGTCCTCTCAAATGCTCTGTAATCCAACTGAAGCGGGGGAGAGGTGCCGCCCCTTATGTTTCAGTAGGTTCCTGTCCTGGCGGGGCGGATCCCTCTCTCATGTGGTGCTGTCATGGGTTCCGGAAAAACCGGCTACCGGTAAGTAACCATGGTGGTTTTGGTTGGTGCGAATCCAATCGCATTCCGCCTATGTCTTTTTCGCTCCCTTCTATTCTGGCTTTCCTCCAGGTGGGCCTGGACGCTGGCCTTGCCCTTAGTTCTCTAAAGGGCCAAGTATTGGCGCTTTCCGTTCTTTTCCAGAGGTCGTTATCGTCTCGTCAGCAGGGCAAGACCTTTCTGCAGGGGGCAGCTCACACAGCACAGCCGTATCGAGCGCCCGTAGATCCCTGGGATCTAACTCTAGTCTTAGAGGCCCTACAAGGTCCTTCCTTTGAACCTCTCAAGGAGGTCTCTCTATCCTTTCTCTCTTGGAAAGTGGCTTTTCTTGTGGCCATTACTTCCATCCGGCGTGTCTCGGAATTGGCGGCCCTTTCTTGTCGCCCCCCTTTCTTGGTGATTCACCAGGATAAGGTGGTACTGCGACCTCAGCCTTCCTTCCATCCCAAGGTAGTGTCTGCCTTCCACCTGAATGAAGACATCGTCCTACCTTCTTTTTGCCCGGCTCCATCTCATCCCCGGGAACGCTCCTTGAACAGACTGGACCTGGTCATGGCGACGAGGGTCTATTTGGCTAGGACCGAGGCGTTACGGAAGACAGACTTCCTTTTTGTCATACCGGATGGTGCACGAAAGGGCCTGCCGGCCTCCAAGGCGACTATTGCTCGCTGGATTAGATCGGCAATCTTGGAGGCTTACCGGGCCAAGAGCAGAGTGCCTTCTCCGGGGGTTAGGGATCACTCCACTCGGGCAGTGGGTGCCTCCTGGGCAGTGCACCACAGAGCTTCTGCGCTGCAGCTTTGCAAGGCTGCAACCTGGTCATCTGTTCACATGTTTGTGAAATTCTACAGGGTCCACACCTAGGCTTCGGCGGATGCTAGCCTACAAAGAAGGATCTTGCAGGCAGCGGTGGTGAGTCCGCTGGCCTGATGGAAGTTTGCTTTCCCTCCCCAGGGACTGCTTTGGGACGTCCCATGGTTCCTGTGTCCCCCAATGAAGCGATGGAGAAAACATGATTTTTGGTTGCTTACCGTAAAATCTGTTTCTCGGAGCCTGGGGGACACAGCACCCTCCCATTTTTCACAACTTCTGTTATTCGTTTTGTGTTTTATAGATACAGTTGAGTTGTGTGCTTGTTCTCTACTCTACTACTTCTACTGCTTTCTCAATAACTGACTGAGCGCCAGTCGGTGGGGTGTATACTGCGGAGGAGGAGCTAATTTTCTTATGTGCATAGTGTCCTAGTGGCAGCAGCATACACCCATGGTTCCTGTGTCCCCCAATGAAGGCTCCGAGAAACAGATTTTACGGTAAGCAACCAAAAATCCTGTTTTTGTTCACATTTCCTATTTTTGTAAGTTTATTTTTTTTTTGTGTTGTCGCTTGAACATTTATTTTTTGGGTGCGATTTGCCTGCTTTTTTTCTAGCCCATTATTGGGATTATCCAGGACTATTACATTTTTTTTCACTATGGGTCAAAGAACTAACAGGCAAGTAGTTGCTAATTAAAGACTTCTCCTCCTGGCAAATCGGCAACTTTCTCTGATGTCGCATCGACAAAGCAGCAACTTTTCCTCTGCTCTGTTGACGGGGTGTAGGGTTGAGCAGATTCTCAGAATGCAGTGACGAGACACGAGACAGGGTATGACTTGTGAAATCAACTTTTATAGCTTGGAGCCGCTGGGGCTATGCTGAACAAGTAAAAGGGGTAACCACAATCTGTCCTCGCAGGGACTTACCAAAATAAACAATACTTTTCTTATATTCAATGTGACTAACCCGGCTAGTCCGGGTGTCGAAGGCCACGTATGGCCAAACTTTGGGTCCTTATTTCCTATAGTTCACTTATCCTTCCAGACGTCGCTCGGGATCTCAGGTGCGGCCGTTTAGAGGTTGCTGATGCGGTTGCCTTGACGCCTCGATATGCCGGGATGATTTGGGCTCGACAGGCCCTGAAGGATCTGTGCTGGTGGGGCACAACAGGCCCTGAAGTCTCTGTGCTGGTGGGGGCACAACAGGCCCTGAAGTCTCTGTGCTGGTGGGGGCACAACAGGCCCTGAAGTCTCTGTGCTGGTGGGGGCACAACAGGCCCTGAAGTCTCTGTGCTGGTGGGGGCACAACAGGCCCTGAAGTCTCTGTGCTGGTGGGGCACAACAGGCCCTGAAGACTCTGTGCTGGTGGGGCACAACAGGCCCTGAAGACTCTGTGCTGGTGGGGCACAACAGGCCCTGAAGACTCTGTGCTGGTGGGGCACAACAGGCCCTGAAGACTCTGTGCTGGTGGGGCACAACAGGCCCTGAAGACTCTGTGCTGGTGGGGCACAACAGGCCCTGAAGACTCTGTGCTGGTGGGGCACAACAGGCCCTGAAGACTCTGTGCTGGTGGGGCACAACAGGCCCTGAAGACTCTGTGCTGGTGGGGCTTTCAGGAGGTCTTTTACCGGCTCTCGTCTCACAGCGCAGTGATGACGCAGTTTCCCAAATGACGATCAGCCGGCCTCTGCTCAGGGTCCCTTTGTAGATGGGACGTGGGCCTCTATTGCCGCCTATGGCGAGGTGGCATCCACTGAGGCCGGTGATGGCAGGGCTGCAGCTGTGGAAGGAGACAGGGGCAGTGTCCAGGCCGCTGTAGCCGTTATACGTGTCGTCGCAGCGGCGACTTGAGGTAACGGACCTGTCTCAAAAGGGCGGGGGACAGGAGGCGTGGGTGTGTGCGACCGTGGGCGGGGAGCAGCCTCCGGTAAAAACCTCTCGTCTCTCTTGTCGGTGAGTGCGCAGCTTTCTCCTCACAGACTCCTGACGGTGTCTCTTACACACACCGCTCTTGACCCCGTCTCTCTCTAAATCACTCGTCTTCTCGCCTCCTGTCACACTCTCTGCCAACTGAGCGCCCCCTCCTCCTTTTGTCTTCGCCCCGCCCCCTGTTGCCCTGACACCTTTAGTTGTGTGTCTCCCTTTGTTATCCCCCCCCAGTGTTCTTCCTTCAGGAACCCTGATGGTGGTCCCCTGGGTTCCGGCCCAGTCACTGTCTGGGAGTCGTCCTCCCCACATTCCCCCACCCTGTAAGTTCGCCAGTCCTCGAGCGAGGGCCTTAGTCTATTGAGATTGGTCTGTAGGGGTTTCAATGTTCGTTGCCATTTGAACTGAACTTGTTCATATCGTTCAGGAGGTTTGCCAGCTGTTGACCGCTCGGAGTATCTCCGTTCAACTGGGGTGGAGTCTTCTGGGGTGGTGGAGATTGGAGGGCTGCTTGGTGCAGGCGGGCTAATTGTGTCAGCTGGTTCATTACTGAGTGGAGGGCCTCTGGGTTCTGGAGGAAAATCGTAGTCGTCGTCATCCGGGTCCCAACATATGGATGATGGTTCAGATGTCGACGGGGCAGGCACCAGTTGCTTCGGGTCGGTGGAAGTACACGGGCGTAACATATTATGATGCACAATACGAGTGGGCAGTGTTTCATCCTCCTCGGGTCGTATTTCGTACACAGGTCCTTCCGGATGGATACGGCGTAAGACCCGATAAGGACTCTCTTCCTAGCTTGTTCTGGGGGCGTTGTTCTAGTACAAGCTCACGGTCCCCGCTTTGGAGGTGAGGAGGTGGGGTTGCATTTTTCCCTGGGTGCTCCCAGTCTCGGAGCTTGGTGTGTACAATTCGATGAAGAATTTGCAGCCAATGGCGATGATTTCGGACCCAAGACGACACTCCGGTCCAGGGCTGAGATTCTTCGGGGTCCAACTCCACCTCCGTGATCCCTTTACCCTCTCGTCCAAACAACAGGGAGTAGGGGGTATAGCCACTAACTCGATGTACCCAATTGTTATAAACCCATACTAATTCAGAAACATATTCGGGCCAACGGGCCTTCTTGTCACTCTCCAGAGTGCGCAACATCTGAATCAATGTCCGATTAAATCGTTCACAAGTCCCATTTCCTTGCGGGTGATACGGTGTGGTCTGGGATTTGTCATTTCCATAGAGGTGATGTAGTTCTTCCATAACTTTTCCCAAAAAACATGCTCCCTGTTCAGAATGTATTCGTTGAATACAGCCGTATTCTTGTATAAAGTTTCTACAAATTGCGGAGGCAGCTGACTCTGCGGTCTGATCCCGAGTGGGGGGTGACCACAGTGAACTTGGTGAAACTATCTACCATAACGAGGCAGTGTTCGTATCCCTGAAATGCGGGCCCAATAGTCAGGTAATCCACCGTCAGGTGCTCAAGGGGCGCTGAGGTCACAATAGTCTGTGTTGCGGCTCGCTGAGCAGGTGGTTTGGCCAATTCGCATAAGCGGCAGGTCTGGCAAATTTCGTCTACAACAGCTGGCAAACGCGGCTGGTAAGCTTTCTGTTGCAGCCATTGCAAGGTCTTTTTTGTTCCAAAGTGGGCCCCTTTTTCGTGAGCTTCCCGAGCCAGTAGGTGAAGTTTGGCTCCTGGCGTAACCACCTGCCAAGCCGTCATTGAGGTTGTTTGTGATGTTATTTTACGGTACAATAGTCCCTTTCAGATAACCAATCTCTCCCATTGTCGCAACATCAGCAACAGGTCTTGAGTCAAACTTTGTCGTTGAGAGTCAGTGGGCAATTGCCCAGCGGCGACCCACGTCCTGAGAAGGCCAACCTCTTCATCGTCTTGTTGTTGTTGTACCTACTTATCCCGGGATTGTTCTAACATGCCCCTTGGGGTCTCGGGGGAAGATATTATTTTTATTGTCAGTTGTGAGCATGGCAGTAGTGAGAGCGAACGGTATTTCCTCTCCTAATTCTTCGTCTCGATTCTGCCCTGGAGTTGTATGTCGAATCCTGGAGAGGGCGTCTGCATGGACATTCTCGGCCCGTCTTTTGTAGATAATCTTATAATTGTACTTTGCCATCCGGGCCACCCATCGCTGTTCCAGAGCCCCCAATTTGGCGTTTTCCAAATGAGCCAGTGGGTTTGTTGTCAGTTCGCACCACCACCTTGGAGCCCACTAGGTACTCTGCGAATCTCTCCGTCATGGCCCACACCACTGCGAGGAGCTCGAGCTTGAAGGAGCTGTAATTGTCAGGGTTACGCTCAGAGTCATGGAGTGAGCGGCTTCCATATGCGATCACCCTCTCCCGGCCATCTTGTACCTGCGACAACACAGCCCCCAGCCCGTGAAGACTCCCGTCAGTGTGCAAGATGAACGGATGTGAGAAGTCTGCATAAGCCAACACTGGGGCATCCGAGAGCGCAGCCTTGAGGTCTCGGAAGGCCTCTTCCTGAGGGTGTTGCCACTGGATTCTTCGCCCATTGGCCCCAGCGGGAGCCCCCATCAGCAGGTCGTGCAAGGCTCGAGCTCGACATGCAAAATTCTTTACGAAACGACGGTAATATCCGGCTAACCTCAGAAAAGCCCGCACATCTTTTACCGTCTCGGGGGTAGGCCATTCCTGGATAGCAGCAACCTTCTCCTGGGATGGGCCTCACTCCCTCTGCTGAAACGACATGACCCAGATACTCAATCTGGGAGCGAAATAGGTGACATTTATGAGGCTTCACCTTCAACCCGTACTTTTGCAACCGGCTGAGTACCTGTCCCAACCGCTTTAGGTGGTCCTCGAAGGTGGCGGCATAGACGATGATGTCGTCCAGGTAGATCAACGTGGCCTCAAAATTGAGATCTCCCAGACGCCGCTCCATCAATCGCTGAAAGGTCCCGGGGGTGTTTGGGCTGGCAAACGGCATTCGATTAAACTCAAACAGTCCCATGGGCAATATGAACACCGTCTTGGCTCTATCTTCTTCTGACAAGGGCACCTGCCAGTACCCACTGGCCAAGTCCAGGGTCGAAAAATATGTTGCCTTCCCCAAGGCGGACAGGGATTCTTCTATGCGGGGCAATGGGTATGAGTCTTTAATAGTGCAAGCATTCAGTTTACGATAATCCACACAGAATCGTAGTGTACCATCTTTCTTCCGGACCAACACGATTGGAGCCGCCCAGGGCCTTTGACTTTCCAGTATCACCCCTTTTTGCAGCATCTGGGCCAGCAAAGTTTTCAGCTCTTGATAGAGTTGTGGCTGAATCTGTCGATATAGTTCCCGGATATGGGCCGCTCCCGCTGTGGGGATTTCATGAGTGATGGCGGTGGTACACCCAAAATCGTCCTCATGACTAGCAAATACTTCATGGTACTGTCCTAGAAATGTTTTTATCTGAGAGTTGGGCTGCAGTTAACCCAGAAAGCTCGGCCCGCATCTGCTCCAAAATATTTCGACCCTTTTTCTGTCCCGACTGCCGAGACTTCGTTGGCCTGTAAGGTTCGAATTGTTACTTCCCAAGGAACCTCGGCGTGTACTCGCAATTGAACCGCAGGAGCTGGCAGCACTTCTTCTAAAGGCCTTACTAGTTTAGCCAGTTCAGTCCGTGCTTTCAGAACAGTGTATCGGTCTTCAAGGTTAACACAGCATACCAGGACGGTTCCTTTTTGCACCGTAGCCAGGGAACGGGCCACCAGTATGCCAGGAGATAAGCGCTCCGAGTGACACGGCTCCACCTGCACCTCCACGCCCTCCAAAGGTATCGGGGCTCGAATTGGCAGGGCCACCACAGTCTGTCCAGGAGGTAGCACAAGCAGGGGAGCTGCTGACGCGATGACCTTGCCCAGAGCCTCGCCCTCCTGCCAGTCCTGATGCACCCGTGCACCTTGCACCAGCTGCTGGAATACCTGTCCCTGAGCTGTGCGAGAACCCCACTGCTTCAGAATCTTCTGTGTCGGATCATTTAGTAGTAAGTTGCCGAACTCTCGTAAAATATTCATGTCTAGGGTGACGGGGTGCCGTTGATCAGCTTCTCCTTGAGTTAGCACCACCCCTCTGCGACCAAAGGATTTACCGCACAACGTCACCTGCACCCACATTACCCCGGCAACTGGGACAGGCAGTTGGTTGGCGGCTATTAGTCTGATCTTGGGCCCCCACTGAGGTCTTGCTGCCTCCGGGAAGTTTTGTTGAAAGTACGTTGTGGGCATGGTGATTACTTGTGACCCCGTGTCCACCAGACACCGGACGGCCCGGCCCTCCACTTCTGCCCATACCACCGGACACTTTGCTACCAAATCTTCGGGACTTCTACCACCCCTAGTTGTTGTTTTCGGCTCCGAGCTGCGTCCCCCCAGCCCGGAGCCCTTTAGTTTAATGGTCGCCGGGGTGGGTATCTCCCACACCGCGGACACTCTCGGGCGAAGTGGCCTGGTTCTCCACGCTCAAAACACCGGGCCTTTGTAGGCTGACCACCCCGCGGGGGGCGGGATCCCCAGGGGCCGGGGTTAAAGCTAGGTCATCCAGTCCCGGTCTCGGTTCCAACTCGCCCTTAATATTTTTCAACTCTTGCTTCATCTCCTCCACCCACTGAGGCTCCTCGACTGCGTTCGCGGAGGCCTCCACACCTCGGACCTTCCCCACGGGGACCGCCATCCCCTGCTCTTGCTCTCGAGCCCGTGCCTGACTTCCCACCTCTGAAAAGTCTATTCGGGGATTCATTCTGATCTGCTCCCGCAATGCCTGCTTTATTAATGGATCTCGCAGACCAGTCACCAGTAGGTCACGTAGGGTAATGTCAACAGGTCCTACCCCTACCCCGTCTTTTCTTTCAATAGCCTTATGCAATTCTTGGAGGACATTCGTGTACTGAGTGATCGTCTCTCCCTCTGCCTGCATCCGACTAAACAAACGGGTACTTTCCTCTCCCACATTAGTAGGGTCCCCATGGGTCTGTTCTACTATCTGTAACACTTTTTCAAAAGTGTTGCGGTGCCCCGGAGGTTTCAACATCACTGACCTCCGCACCTCCCCGTCTAGTGCCATGAGTGCCACTTCGGCTTCCAGATCAGGGGTCATTGGGTGCATCCGAAAGAGTCCCCGCATCCGCTCTGTCCAGCTCCATAGCATAGTATTGGAGCCGGAAAATCTAGGCAGGTTGTTCAGCATGGCCCCCAATGAAATGCTGGAGCGGGGACCCTCATTATTTGTAAAGTTGACAGCTCCACCCTGATCAGGGGCACCACTGTCCGTGCTCGGAGACTGCATCCTGCCGACTACACCAAGTGTAGGGTTGAGCAGATTCTCAGGATGCAGTGACGAGACACGAGACGGTATGACTTGTGAAATCAACTTTTATAACTTGGAGCCGCTGGGGCTATGCTGAACAAGTAAAAAGGGTAACAACAATCTGTCCTCGCAGGGACTCAACAAAATAAACAATACTTTTCTTATATTCAATGTGACTAACCCGGCTAGTCCGGGTGAAGAAGGCAACGTATGGCCAAACTATGGGTCCTTATTTCCTATAGTTCACTTATCCTTCCAGACGTCGCTCGGGATCGCAGGTGTGGCCGCTTAGAGGTCGCTGATGCGGCTGCCTTGACGCCTCGATATCCCGGGATGATTTGGGCTCGACAGGCCCTGAAGGATCTGTGCTGGTGGGGCACAACAGGCCCTGAAGGATCTGTGCTGATGGGGGCACAACAGGCCCTGAAGGATCTGTGCTGATGGGGGCACAACAGGCCCTGAAGACTCTGTGCTGGTGGGGGCACAACAGGCCCTGAAGACTCTGTGCTGGTGGGGGCACAACAGGCCCTGAAGACTCTGTGCTGGTGGGGGCACAACAGGCCCTGAAGACTCTGTGCTGGTGGGGGCACAACAGGCCCTGAAGACTCTGTGCTGGTGGGGCACAACAGGCCCTGAAGACTCTGTGCTGGTGGGGGCACAACAGGCCCTGAAGACTCTGTGCTGGTGGGGCACAACAGGCCCTGAAGACTCTGTGCTGGTGGGGCTTTCAGGACGTCTTTTACCGGCTCTCGTCTCACAGCGCAGTGATGACGCAGTTTCCCAAATGACGATCGGCCGGCCTCTGCTCAGGGTCCCTTTGTAGACGGGACGTGGGCCTCTATTGCCGCCTATGGCGAGGTGGCATCCACTGGGCCGGTGTTGGCAGGGCTGCAGCTGTGGAAGGAGACAGGGGGGCAGTGTCCAGGCCGCTGTAGCCATTTTATGTGTCGTCACAGCGGCGACTTGAGGTAACGGACCTGTCTCAAAAGGGCGGGGGGCAGCGGGCGTGGCTGTGTGCGACCGTGGGCGGGGAGCGGCCTCCAGTAAAAGTCTCTCACGTCTCTCTTGTCGGTGAGTGCGTAGCTTTCTCCTCACAGACTCCTGACGGTGTCTCTTACACACACCGCTCGTGACCCCGTCTCTCTCTAAGTCACTCGTCTTCTCGCCTCCTGTCACACTCTCTGCCAACTGAGCGCGCCCCCTCCTCCTTTTGTCTTCGCCCCGCCCCCTGTTGCCCTGACACCTTTAGTCGTATGTCTCCATTTGTTGTCCCCCCAGTGTTGTTCCTTCAGGAACCCTGATTGCGGTCCCCTGGGTTCCGGCCCAGTCACTGTCTGGGAGTCCTCCTCCCCACATTGGCATGACTGCTGATGTCGTGGTGATTGACAGCCGGTTCCCCACTGCCTAACTACAGGGACCCAGCTGTCAGTCAGCATGACGTAAGCAGTCACGAGTAGAGATGAGCGATTTTCTTCGGGTCCCTGCTTATTCGGCAAGCTATAGCGCTTACCGAATTAGCTACAGAGGGAACCTGGATGGCGCCGGCTGATCAGCTGTTCGGCTCCGTGCATGGAGAACCTGTGTGCTAGTATTTTGCTTTTTCCTTCCCATAAACTTCTTTCTATTGTAAAGTATGGAGCGTCTCCCAAGTGTAAAACACCTGAATTATGATCCGCTCACGTCTCTGCACCTTTTGGCATTTTTGGAAACTTGAAGAGGGTAAAAGATGCTCGGCCGCCTGAACATGTGATCAGCAAGTCGTATTTACATAGAAATGGAGATGTTCGCTCTTTTGAGCATTTTCTGGGCACTTTAGGTGGACATACCCTTAATCTGTTGATTTCTTTATTACCAGTACCGGTTCTACCCGATGGATCTGGCTGGGGTTAAATAAAAGAAATCTGGGAAGCTGGGAATGGAGTGATGGCCGTCCCGTAAGTCAATATCTCATGTACTCTTCTTTCTCTCATTTCTGTTTGTACTAAACATGCGGGAAATAAACCTTAGGTTTGGGTTCTCCCTCCTAGTACACATTTGTGATCACTTATACTTGCACTGACATACTGGTATATACACAACAGACAGTTGAAGCTGCAGTGAAAAGCATGAGGGAGACCAGAGTAGGATTGAGTCAGGGATGAGATCTGACTTGCTTTGATACTTAGACTACAATCTAAATATAATCTAAGGCGTAAGAAAAGATCTGCTAAAAAAATGGCTACACCATACCACTAAGGAAATTGGTGGCTTAACCTTTTGGTGGCCAGAATTGTTTTTTTATTTCTTGAAACACAGGGCTGTCCCCCCCCCCCCCCTTTTTTTAGAAAAATTTTATTAGTTTTATTTGTGCATAAAGTAAAAATATAATTCCTTTTTTTTTCTTTTTTTACTGAATTGTACTTTCCTCTCTTTATTTGACCCTAAAATAAACATATAGGAATTTTCTTTTTTTGCTCTAGTTGTCTTGATACATAATATGGTTGGTACATTACATACTAACACGTTGCTTCTTTTGTAAAGCATTAGGCTTTTGGGTTGTTTTTTTTTTTTTTGTATTTTAACCCTGTAGTATCTTTCGTCCAAAGATTTCCTCCACAGTACTGAGTGATTTTCAGGAGGACTACGCTCTCCGGGACTGTGCTGCATTTGAGGTGGGTCGTGCTGTGTACGTGGACCCTGGCTGTGCTGTTGGGATGAACAGTTCTTCCAGTTCTTAGTCATTAATTATAAGGCTATGTGCCCACGTTGCAGAAATGCTGTGGAACTGTCCGCAGCATTTCCGCAACTCCCCGCCATGGGTAAAACGCATGCAGAATTTGCATGCGTTTTCCCGCAAAACACAAGCGTTTTTAGCTTGCAGAATGCTAGCGCTTTTCCAAGAGATTAGAAGCATTGCTTGGAAAAGTGATTGACAGGTTGGTCACACTTGTCAAGCATAGTGCTTGACAAGTGTGACCAACGTTTTACTATTGAGGCCACCTATGTGACCTCAATAGTAAAGATAGAATGTTAAAAATAATTAAAAAAAAAAATAGGGATATACTTACCTCCAGGCGGCCCCCGATCTCCTCAGTGGCGATCCCTGTCCTCAGCGTCACTGCCAGCAAGTTCCATTCCCAGGCGACCTTTGCGCGAAGGACCTTTGATGACGTAGCGCTCGCGTGACCGCTACATCATCAGAGGTCATTCTCGCAAAGCACGCCTGGGAATGGAACGTACCGGCAGCGCCGCTGAGGACTCCGGGGGCCTACAGAGGGTAAGTATATCTCTATTTTATATTTTAATTCTATTTTTAACGGGATTATGGTACCCAGGGCCTGGAGGAGAGTCTCCTCTTCTCCAGACCCTGGGTATCATCCGCACATGAAGCACTAACTTTACGCATGGTGGGCATAGCCATATGCGTAAAGTGAGCGTTTCAATGCAATCCTATGGCGGCGGAATCGCCGCTATTCTGCAAAATTAATGGACATGCTGCTGATTTTTCTGCTATGCGATTCCGCAGCTGAAAAATCCACAGCATGGGCACAGCAACTGCGGAATCCCATAGGAAACTAGCGATGGTGTCTGATATGGAATCCGCACGGCGTGTAATATGCACACTATTAGGATTGTGCTCTGCTTGCCAGTTTGAGCAGTCTCTCCACATGCCTGGCTATATGCAATTATTTTATTTTATTGTTTTATGTGCCCAGTTGAAAACTAAACTTTCTTATATTTTTGTTGCCCTAACAGTAACTTTAAAATCTAGTTCATGCACAACCTCTTTTAAAGGTTTGTTTGATTTTAAGACCCCTCGTTGTTGATTGTGGGCGGTTCAGACTCAGTTGTAATAATTAACAGGGCCGGTGGCTGGGTTGTAAAATGTAAAAAAAATAAAAATAATCACTTCTGCCCTTTAGCTACTTTGGAAGAAGGGGAGGAAACCACTGTAGTGGGCGTTCTTAAAAATGTTTGTTTTGTTTTTTACAGTTTACGCTTTGTTTACTTTTTTTCTATATTTTTTTTTTTCCCCAAATATACAGATAAATTTACCAAAACGAATGTACTGGATGGGGATTTTGGACCAAACTGAAACAAGTTATCGACTAAAACCATTTCACTGTGATGCAGAGCTGGAGTGGGTGTGCCAGGTTCCTAAAGGTGGGCTTCCCGCAGACTCAATCCCTGTCCGACAATAAGGGTATGTGCACACACTGCGGATTCTGCTGCGGATCCGCTGCAGTTCCGCAGACATTGTACAGTACAATGCAAAGCGATGGGATTTCAAAACCGCAGTGCACATGCTGCGGATTTTTCCGCGGTTATAAATCCGCAGCATGTCAATTCTTTCGGCGGATTCTGCAGCGGTTTGACACCTGTTCCATTGTCCAGGTGTCAAACCACAGAGGAAAACCGCAGGTCACTTTACCTGCAGATTTACCTGCAAATCCACGCGGAAAAATCTGCAGCCTCAATCCGCACTGTGTGCACTCACCCTAAGGCTGGCTGCAGACCAACGTATCAAAAATCCTCCAAGTTTCATCCAGTAAACTTGGACAGTTTTCAGCTAATTTTCATCAGTGTGCCATCCGTGTATCCATTTTTAACGTTCATGCACGATTCGTTTTCGTACATTTGCATAAAAAAAGTACATGATCAAATACAGTTTCCTAGGTTTATAATAGAAATGTATCTGTAAAACTCGAATGTCAGTCGGATGTTCCATTTAGGATCCCTTTTTCGTTTCTTATTTTTGTGCACTCATATACTTGCATGTGTGATTCTCACCCGAGAGATTTATCTTCCCTTTCATGGACAGTTAGACTGAGAAAAAAAAAAAATCATTAGTATAACTAGCCTTACTGAAGAACATAGGTCAGAGTGCTGTCTGATTAAAAAAATCGGATAGCACACATCCGACATACACGCTCGTCTGCATGAGCTATAAATGACATTTTCTTCCAGGAGGACAAATCTTCTGCAAGTCTCTGCATTTCTGAAAATAATAAATTGGTCAGAAAAGGTGATCAGTCTCTAGGATAGCACCAAGATGAGTATAAAATAGGAAAATAAAGGGATTTCCTACCACTGGAGAAATTTTGCTTAATCGTTCCCCCTGAAATAAAAACGATACTCCTCTCCTGCAGCGGCGCCATTCCAGGGTTTTGGTTTTTTTTGTTTTTTTTCTTTTTTCATCACCATTCCCGTCAAGTCACGTGATATTGTTGTCACATGGCTGCTTCTGCCAATCAGCGCTGTACACAGACTGCATTTAATGGACGCCTAATTTCGGCCTTAGATGTAAATAACCGTTGTTATATTTCTACATTTTCTACAATTCAGCATCTCATATGTGTTTTACTTTATTTCAAGGTGCCCCTCTGAAAACCCCAGTTTGGTATCAACCAGGTAATTTAATCCTAAACTTTTTCAAGGTGTTTTCCCAACCATTTTTTTTTTTTTACATTTCTTTTCTATTCAGTTTTTCATTTTGTCCTTTGGCTGTTTTAGATAAGACTGAAAGATCAGGTGCCTCCCTCATCATCGAAGACAGCGAATATTGGTTTGTGTCGGATACTCACCTCAGCTACAAGGAAGCCTCTTTCTATTGTGCCAGCAATGGCAGTGAATTGGCCACCATCGATTCTACCACCGCCATGAGAAGCATACAGGAATATTTGAAAAATAAAGGGCCAAATTTGGTAAAAACAAAATTCTGTAAATTAAATATTGAATACTTTTCTGTATTCAGTAACATCACGATGGGGGCAGCTTTGTGGCGCTGGGGGTGGCGGCCCACCCACTTCCGTGCAGTCGCAATCGGCTGGAAAGACTATGTTTTGCGGTCTGTGCTGGAGATGGTATGCTGCACCACCACAGGGTGGCCGCACCCAATCTCCAGCACAGGCCTCAAGCCACGGTCTTTCCTGCCGGCTGTGACTGCACGGAGGCGGGTGGGCAGGCAGCGGTGGGATCCGGCACATGTAGTCAGGCAGTGGGTCCTGGCGGGGGTCCGGCGGCGGCATCCCTCTCATTACTCCCCCCCTCCCCATTACACTCTCACATTATACCCCCTTCATTACACCCTTTTCACAGCCTCATGATCGCAGCGGCGGGCTGGAATCCGAGCGGCGGTCGGGATCACAGCGGTGTTTTCAGGATCGCAGCGGCAGCCTGGATCCGAGCGGCAGCTGTGATCCCAGCGGTGACCTGGATCCGAGCGGCAGCTGGGATCCCAGCCGCGTTCGGGATCGCAGCTGCGTCCTGGATCCGAGCGGCCGCTGGTACACCAGCGGTAGGAGGGATCGCAGCTGTGTCCTGGATCTGAGCGCATCGGGATCGCAGCTGCACCATGGATCTGAGCGGCATCACTCGGGTGTTCCAAAATGGCGGTTGGCGGATTTCCGGTGCGGCGCAGTGGATTGTGGGATTCGGGGACATCCAGACGGAAGTGGATGACGGACAGTTTAACGCAATTATGTATATAGATTCACATATATTGTGGTGTAGTGACCACTGTGTCCGCTAGGGGTTGCTGCGTGGATATCCCAGGAGAGAGGATGAGTGGCAGAATACTGAATGACCGTTATGTATCTCAAGGTAGGTGGCCTTGGGATGGAGACTTGTGTGTATGTTGATCAGCAGTGATACTGCTGAGGTGCTGTTTCAATGTGTTTGGGAAGTCTCCAGGTAACTGGTTAGGCGGTACCAGTTACCTACAAACCCACCCAGGGGGTGTGTTTAAGAACGCTATTATAAAGTGTGTATGAGTGGTTGAAGGACCTGTGATGAGGTCATACCCATGTGACCCGGTGGGCCTGGCTACGGCCCATATAAGGTGGCCAGGGTAGGTCACATGGGGTGAATGCTGGGACCTGGTTGGTCCGTTTTGGAAGGTCCCGCCTGAGAGAGATGGGGCTGTCTTCCTGACAGCAAGTGAACGCTGCATGTGCCTGATAGTTCCCTGGAGGGAATGGACGTCTGCAGTGAGCTGAAGCAGCCATGAGGGAACCCTGACGGTTGAGATGACTGTGAGGCTGAAGAGCCTGCGTATGGAACATTGCACAACCTGTGTGACCACAGGCTGGACAGCGTGAAGCTCTGTCATGGAAGCTATGCTGTTTTCTATTGCTTTGATGGTTTATGATGCATGAATAAACCGCATGGACTGAGATTGTTTTATGGAAAACCCGTGCCAGATCTGATTTGGCTGCCAAGCGAGTGTCCCCTATTTGAATGACAGCACTACCTTAAAATATATATATATATATATATATATATATATATATATATATATATATATATATATATATATATATATATATATATATATATATATATATAATGTGTATATATACACACTGTATGTGTGTGTGTGTATATATATATATATACTGTGTGTGTGTGTGTGTATATATATATATATACACACACACATACATATATCATATATATATATATACACACACACACACACACACACACACACACACACACACACACACACACAGTGAAGGAAATAATTATTTAATCCCTTGCTGATTTTGTAAGTTTGCCCACTGACAGAGATGAACGGTCTTTAATTTTAAGGGTAGGTTAATTTTAACATTGGGAGAATATCAAAAATAAAATCCAGAAAATCACATTGTATAAATTATATAAATTTATTTGCATTTTGCAGTGAGAAATAAGTATTTTATCCCCCACCAACCATTAAGAGTTCTGGCTTCTACAGACCAGTTAGACGCTCCTAATTAACTCGTTACCTGCATTATAGACAGCTGTCTTACATAGTCACCTTTATAAAAGACTCCTGTCCACAGACTCAATCAGTCATACTCTAACCTCTACAACATGGGCAAGACCAAAGAGCTTTCTAAGGATGTCAGGGACAAGATCATAGACCTGCACGAAGCTGAAATGGGCTACAAAACCATAAGTAAGACGCTGGGTGAGAAGGAGACAACTGTTGGTGCAATAGTAAAAAAATGGAAAAATGACTGTCAATCGACATCGATCCGGGGCATCATGCAAAATCTCACCTCGTGGGGTATCCTTTATCATGAGGAAGGTGCGGGATCAGCCTAAAACTACACAAGGGGGAACTTGTTAATGATCTCAAGGCAGCTGGGACCACAGTCGCTAAGAAAGCCATTGGTAACACATTACACCATAAAGGTTTAAAATCCTGCAGTGCCCACAGGATCCCCCTGCTCAAGAAGGCACATGTGCAGGCCCGTCTGAAGTTTGGCAATGATAACCTGCATGATTCTGTGAGTGATTGGGAGAAGGTGCTGTGGTCAGATGAGACAAACGAGCTCTTTGGCATTGACTCCACTCGCCGTGTTTGGAGGAAGAGAAATGCTGCCTATGACCCAAAGAATACCATCCCCACTGTCAAGCATGGAGGTGGAAACATTATGTTTTGGGGGTGTTTCTCTGCTAAGGGCACAGCACTACTTCATCGCATCCATGGGAGAATGGATGGAGCCATGTACCATAAAATCCTGAGTGACAACCTTCTTCCCTCGGCAACAAAAGAGTGGCTCAAAAAGAAGCGCAGTAAGGTCATGAAGTGGCCTAGCCTGTCTCCAGACCTTAACCCCTTAACTTCCAATGATGGACATAGCCCGTCATTGGACGTCTCCCCCCGCTTTGATGTGGGCTCCAGCGGTGAGCCCGCATCAAAGCCGGAACATTCGGCTATTTTGAACAGCTCACATGTGCCCGCATTAGGCGCAGGTGGATCGCAATTCCACTATTAACTAGTTAAATGCCACTGTCAAACGCTGACAGCGGCATTTAACCGGCGCTTCCGGCCGCGCGGCTGATCTCCATCACGTGATCGGGGGTCAGCAATGTGTTGGCACAACAACCAGAGGTCTCCTGGAGACCTCTATGGTTGTTGATGCTGGATTGCTATGAGCGCTACTCAGTGGTCGGCGCTCATAGCAATGCAGTAATTTAGCTACATATAGGCGATTTGCTCATCGCCTATATGTAACAGATCCAATCGAGCATGGGATGATTCTAACCTCCCATGGAGGCTATTGAAGCATGCCAAAATTTAAAAAAAAAAAAAAAAAGTTTTAAAAAATATAAAAAAAAAATAATAAAAGTTTAAATCCACCTCCCTTTCGCCCCATTCAAAATAAAACAATTAAATAAAACAATTTAAAAAAAAATCACACATACACATATTTGGTATCGCTGTGTTCAGAATCGCCCGATCTATCAATAAAAAAAAAAACATTAACCCGATCGCTAAACGGCATAGCGAGAAAAAAAAATCAAAACGCCAGAATTACAATTTTTGGTTGCTGTGACATTGCATTAAAATGCAATAACGGGCGATCAAAAGCGAGTATCTGGACAACTTTGGAATTTTTTTTCACCACTTAGATAAAAAAGAACCTAGACATGTTTGTTGTCTATGAACTCGTAATGACCTGGAGAATCATAATGGCAGGTCACTTTTAGCATTTAGTGAACCTAGCAAAAAAGCTAAGCAAAAACAAGTGTGGGATTGCACTTTTTTTTTTGCAATTTCACCGCACTTGGAATTTTTTTTCCCATTTTGTAGTACACAACATGGCAGAACCAATGGTGTTGTTCAAAAGTACAACACGTCCCGCAAAAAAAAAGGCCTCATGGCCATATTGATGGAAAAATAAAAAAGTTATGGCTCTGGAAAGACGGGGAGGTAGAAATGAAAGTGCATTACCAAAAATACCCCTGGTTAAGTGGTTAATCCCATGGAAAACTTATGGAGGGAGTTGAAGCCCCGAGTCAAACAAAGAAGAACTGCTTTAATTTTTTGCGCCAGGAGGCAGTGTAAAAGACTGGTGGAAAGCATGCCAAGACGCATGAAAACTGTCATTAAAAATTGTGGCTATTCCACAAAATATTGATTTCTGAACTCTTCCTGAGTTAAAATATTAGTATTGTTGTTTCTAAATGATTATCAACTTGTATTGCCAGCACCTGTCACTGAGACTTCGCTAGAATCTGTATTACACATGCCAGGTCTATAGGGTACCTAATCTTTTTTTTTTTTCGTATCTCTGTCATGTGACAGGGTATGAGGCGTTATGCCTAGAAAAACTGTGAAATAAAGGAAGCCTTGAAAACCCACATTTAAATGCTTTCTTTTTTTTTTTTTTTCTCAGTTACAAGGATTGATACAAAACTGGTGGATAAAGGCAACTGACTTCAGACGTCACCGTCCGTAAGTGCAACTTCATCATTCCCTGGTTTATTGCAAACAGCAGAAAACAAACTGAAGAAGAGCAATTTTAATAGCTGGACGCAACTAATGTATCAAGTGGTTTCTCCAGCTTAAAAATTCTACTTCTAGTAGTGGACAACCCCTTTAAATGACTACTGAATTCTAAAAATTATTCAACCCCCTTTAATAGAATTCCTCAGAAGCAACACATTTTCAAATCAGGTGTTGTCTCAAACAGACGTGATGCAACTAATCAAAAGCTTCTACTTCTACCTGGTGTGCTTGAGATAAATCACATCAAATACCTGGACTAGCTAGGGGCTTGTTCACTGAGATGTTTGATTCCATGTTGGTAATCTGGCAGTCAATAGAATGATCCAAAAAGTTGAGATTATTTCCTTACATTCATTATTCCAAAGCAGTTAAAGAAAAAAACTGTGTTTTGATTAATTTTTAATAGATTTCACATAGTTACTGTGAATAAGTTTCTTACAATTCCTCTTCCTATCTCTTTCTTATTTTAGGTTAGTGCTTTATCGATTGTTCGGCTCAGGTAACAGAGAGTGCAGTAGTATTTCTGCTCTCAGCCATTTTCCAGGTAATTTATTCAGACAAGGTTTTTAGGGTTAACTACGAATTTACAATTGGTAAATTATGTAAATTATCTGATGTGTTTGATTTTTTTTTTTTTTTTGTTTAATTTCCCTGCAGCACCACTTTTTTTCCATTAGAAGTTCTTATGCCCATTGCAGAGATGAGTTGTAAAGTTCATATGTTACTTTCCGCTAAAACCAAGGGGAGCATTAACAAAGATTCTTCTCCAGGGGCAGTTGCTTTTTCCCCTGTATGACATTGCCCAATCATAAGCAGGAAGCGTCATGCAGTGGAAAAAGGAAAACGTCGACAGAGAATGAGTTACTATGACACAGATCTAACTGCGGTCGATTACTTGCAGGAGGTGGAAGAGCTGTGTGTTGTGGAATAATGTTCTGGAACTTGGGATAGATGCACAGCCGTTTATGTGACAAGCTCTGATATCATACACTACAGCTCTTATCTCTCAGCATAACAGTGTCGGCAGAGGAGAGCTGCAGTGTGTAATCGTTGGCGCTTGTCAAGTACAGCACTATACATTAACTGCTAGTTGGACAGGCATTATTCCCCAATGTGTGGGATAGATGTAGAGAGGTATTTGCAATGACACTTAGCTCTGCCTTCCTTCCTCACTGTAATCGCTAGCACTGAGCTCTGTGTGACCTGGTTTGACCGGAGTTTTGCAATATCACATAGAAAAAGCCAGGTATGACCTTCCTTGGGGGCATTTACTCTATTTTTGTTCTCCTGTATGACTCCTGTGGCTTATGATTTGGCAACATCTTACAAGGGAAAATGTAAACTCTGCCAGAGAAGAATCTCTGCAACCTCCCACTTTGGCTCCTGGTTTAAAGGGGAAATTGGCATATAAACTTTTAGATAATTTCTTCTCAACTAAGTGGAAAAATCAAAAATCAAAAAAGATGTCAATCAAGGCTCAGTATCAGCTAGAACATATTGAAGGTGCACTACATAATTCCTGCCCAGATTACTTTTTTTTTTTTTCTTCCTTAATTTCTTTTGTGCAGCACATTGAAAAAGACAATTTTAACAACAGCTTGTTTCGTCAGGAGGCATTTTACACGGGACTGTAAAAGCTTGTGTTAGTTTCTTTGGCAAAAAAAATTTGTAATAGGCTTAAAGTAAAAGCACAATCCATGTAACGATTTTCTTTTCTTTTTTTGCATATAGAGTCTTAAGCTTTGTCGTCTTATAACCTAATTTAATGTTTGTATCTCGCAGACCAATTTAAGCCAATAAATTGCAATGTGAAGCTCCCATTTATATGTAAGAGCCTAAACATTTCTCTCCTGGAAATAATCACAAACAAAGTTATCAACTCTTCTGGAAGCTGTCCGAAAAACTTTACATTGTTTGGAAACAAGGTACATGATATAATAGAGACGGGTTATTAATACTTGTGATCCTGGCCTTAATAATGTTAAGAATTTTTAATTTTTGCTTTTTTAAAATGTGCTAATTTTTCCTATGGCATAGTTGTATGGAGGCTTGTTTTTTAATGGTCAAGTTGTTGTGTTTTTTTTTTTTATGTTAAAATTTAATTATCCCTAACAATACATGAGGTACTTGATTTTCTGTTTGAAATCAGATCTGTTATAGAGTGCAAATTTACCAATAGGACCTTAGTAGTTACAGTGGGGAAAAAAAGTATTTAGTCAGTCAGCAATAGTGCAAGTTCCACCACTTAAAAAGATGAGAGGCGTCTGTAATTTACATCATAGGTAGACCTCAACTATGGGAGACAAACTGAGAAAAAAAAATCCAGAAAATCACATTGTCTGTTTTTTTTTCATTTTATTTGCATATTATGGTGGAAAATAAGTATTTGGTCAGAAACAAAATTTCATCTCAATACTTTGTGATATATCCTTTGTTGGCAATGACAGAGGTCAAACGTTTTCTGTAAGTCTTCACAAGGTTGCCACACACTGTTGTTGGTATGTTGGCCCATTCCTCCATGCAGATCTCCTCTAGAGCAGTGATGTTTTTGGCTTTTCGCTTGGCAACACGGACTTTCAACTCCCTCCAAAGGTTTTCTATAGGGTTGAGATCTGGAGACTGGCTAGGCCACTCCAGGACCTTGAAATGCTTCTTACGAAGCCACTCCTTCGTTGCCCTGGCGGTGTGCTTTGGATCATTGTCATGTTGAAAGACCCAGCCACGTTTCATCTTCAATGCCCTTGCTGATGGAAGGAGGTTTGCACTCAAAATCTCACGATACATGGCCCCATTCATTCTTTCATGTACCCGGATCAGTCGTCCTGGCCCCTTTGCAGTGAAACAGCCCCAAAGCATGATGTTTCCACCACCATGCTTTACAGTAGGTGTGGTGTTTGATGGATGCAACTCAGTATTCTTTTTCCTCCAAACACGACAAGTTGTGTTTCTATCAAACAGTTCCAGTTTGGTTTCATCAGACCATAGGACATTCTCCCAAAACTCCTCTGGATCATCCAAATGCTCTCTAGCAAACTTCAGATGGGCCTGGACATGTACAGGCTTAAGCAGTGGGACACGTCTGGCACTGCAGGATCTGAGTCCATGGTGGCGTAGTGTGTTACTTATGGTAGGCCTTGTTACGTTGGTCCCAGCTCTCTGCAGTTCATTCACTAGGTCCCCCCGCGTGGTTCTGGGATTTTTGTTCACCGTTCTTGTGATCATTCTGACCCCATGGGGTGGGATTTTGCGTTTAGCACCAGATCGAAGGAGATTATCAGTGGTCTTGTATGTCTTCCATTTTCTAATTATTGCTCCCACAGTTGATTTCTTCACTCCAAGCTGGTTGGCTATTGCAGATTCAGTCTTCCCAGCCTGGTGCAGGGCTACAATTTTGTTTCTGGTGTCCTTTGACAGCTCTTTGGTCTTCACCATAGAGGAGTTTGGAGTCAGACTGTTTGAGGGTGTGCACAGGTGTCTTTTTATACTGATAACAAGTTTAAACAGGTGCCATTACTACAGGTAATGAGTGGAGGAAAGAGGAGACTCTTAAAGAAGAAGTTACAGGTCTGTGAGAGCCAGAAATCTTGATTGCTTGTTTCTGACCAAATACTTATTTTCCACCATAATATGCAAATAAAATGAAAAAAAAACAGACAATGTGATTTTCTGGATTTTTTTTTCTCAGTTTGTCTCCCATAGTTGAGGTCTACCTATGATGTAAATTACAGACGCCTCTCATCTTTTTAAGTGGTGGAACTTGCACTATTGCTGACTGACTAAATACTTTTTACTCTGTCGCCTTATTGGGGGACACAGAACCGTGGGTGTTATGCTGCTGTCCACTAGGAGGCGACACTATGCATAATCTGAAAAAGATTAACTTTGGCTCCTCCTCTGCAGTATACACCCCTGGACGGCGTCAGCCTTCTCCAGTTTTTGCTTAGTGTCGCAAGGAGGCACACCTAAGATTTTTTTCTCTCTTCCGTTTTTTTCCTTAATTTTTTTCAACGGATTACAGATGAAGAAAAGCGGGTCTCCAGTGAGACCCCCGGCATGGCTCCCTCCTCGGTCCCCTATTAAGGGGTACCCGGTTGAGGTCGAGATGGCTCTTCCCCATGTCGCTCCTTCCCCAGTCCCTCAGGTACTGGTTCGAAGTCGAGAACCCCCCCCCCTCCTTCCCCAGTTCCTTGGGCTCTGGGTTGAGGTCGAGGGTAGGACGAAGCCCCCTGACGGTGACAGCAGCACCCTCCCTAATCCCCCTCTGGGGGCATTAGGTCGAGACACCGCAGGTAGGGCCTGTACCAGGCACCATTCGGCCACTTACATGTCCAGGGACCCCAGCCCAGCTGCGGGCTCCTGTTTGGACCGGGGGAGGTGCAGGCAGGCATGGCACTTGTCAGAGACAGGGCTCCCGGCACCCCTGTCTCTGCGGCAGCACCAGCTGCATAGCGCCTCAAAGGGACCCCCCACAGGGCCCAGGTGGCGCTCATGTCTCCACCGCTAGCCTACCGTTCAATCCGGGGGGGTCTGGTTGGAATCCGACCCTCCCCAGGACAACCGCGCCGTCCTGGAGCCCTTCTGGGCATGAGCTATCAAATTTAGGCCACGGCTTCGGCCTAGCCGAAGTCGCCGCCTTATTCCCGCCCCCCCGGCCCGCCCGCCCCCGGATGACTAAAAATGACACAGTGTCATAGAAGGGGCGGATCGAGACAGGAAGGGCGCGCTTTTACATAGCTCCGCGCGCCCTTTTCAGCTCTCCGCCCCCTTCCCCCTCCACCTCAGAATCCGGTGGCCATCTTGCTGCACCTGAAGAAACTGAAGGCAGCACAGCAGTCTCTGGGGGGCACAAGAGGATTTACCAGCGCTGGACCTAGGGGGAGCACCGGTGGGGTAAGATCACAGCTGGGTCCTTTGTACTCAGCTGTGAGTTCCTGTAACCTATAACGCTCCCCTACCCCTCCTTTCCTCTGCGTAGATACACCTGTAGGGCCTCTGCGAATAGTTACTATGTCGGGCTCAAGAAAGGACCAGGCAAGACTGCTTTTGCGCAGTCTGCACAGCCTGCAAGGCCACTCTCCCCAGCAGCAGCACGTACCCGCACTGCTGGGACTGTACCCAAAGAACAGCAACGCTTCTGCGGCCGCTACTGCGCCAGAATGGGCGACTCAGATGTCGCAGTCTATAACAAAGTCTATAGATAACCTGACCTCCTCACTACTGCAGGCTCTGCAGGGTCATGTCTCGACTATGAACGTTACCCAGCAAAGGGACGTCCGGTATCAGGAACAGGCCGCTTACGACAGTTCGAGACGTAAGCGGACCCACAGGTCGCGTTCATCTGCGTCCTCACATAGCACTAGGTCGTCCCCCTCCAGGGAGAGACAGTGGCTACAGGTCACCGAGACCGTCCCCTGATACAGAGAGACAATGTGGATCTCCACAATGATCCCAGACCACACAAGACTCAGAGGGCATATGTGACTCCAACTCAGATAACGAAACAAGGAACGCTCTGCTCCCTTGTCCCCCTAGCAATGCTGCGCTAGTTGAGGATATAATCTCTTCCATCCTTCGGGTGCTAGACTTTTCTGATCCAACCCCTGAAATACCAGAACACAAGATTTCCTTTGAAAGTGTTCAGAAACCATCTGAGGTCTTTCTTGATCACCCGGAATTTCAAAAAAAAAAAAAAAAAATACTTTCTAAGCATTTTTCGCAGCCTGAGAAAACGCCAATCGCAAATACTTGAAAGCACAGTACCCCTTCCCACAGAAGGACACTAAGGATTGGACAGATCCGCCTAAAGTGGATCCTCCAGTCTCTAGGCTGACAGCACAAACGCTTCTCTCACTGCCTGACAGCTCAACCCTCAAGGACGCAGCAGACAGACAGGTAGAACGCATGGCTCGTTCAATCTTCGAGGCGGCAGGTGCCTCTTTAGCTCCTGCATTTGCTTCAGTTTGGGCAGCCAAGGCCATTATGGCCTGGGCTGATCTATTACAACAGGGCCTCCAAGCTTCAAATCCTCAGCTGGCGGACCAGGCGGTGCAAATTGCAGTAGTGACAGATTACATGGTCCATGCAGCGTTGGATTCTGCAAGAGGGGTAGCGGAAATAGCATCAAATGCCATCACAATCCGGCATATTCTCTGGCTAAGACAATGGAAGGCGGATGCGGCCTTAAAAAAGTCCCTAACAAATCTCCCGTACTTCAGGGGCCGTCCTTTCGGTGGAAAGCTGGATACAATGATATCCAATGCTACCGGGGGTAAAAGTACTTCCCTCCCTCAGCTGAAACCAAAACGCACGTTTAAAAGACGTAATCAATCTCGTTTCCGTTCCTTTCGGAATTCTTCAGGCTAGTCATAACAGTTCCCCTCTCAGGGACAACACACGGGCGGCACAGAGGCCGGACAGAAACTGGCAGTCAAAGGAAAGCCAGGCAAAATCCAAGGGAGGGAAAGCTCAGACTTTTCATTCATCATTACTCATCCCCTCCGGAAAACACCCCACTTGTAGGCGGTCGACTGCTACTCTTTCAGCAGGTCTGGCTGCCTATTACAGAAGACAGGTGGGTCAAGGAAATAATGTCTTCAGGATACAAAATCGAGTTTACTACCAGCCCACCGCACAGGTTTTTTCCCTGTTCCTCCAAAACCTCCACTCAAAGCTCGAGCCTTCCATCAAGCGGTTTCATCCCTCCTGCAAGCAGGAGTCATAATACCAGCAGACGAGCGCTTACGAGGGTTCTACTCCAACCTGTTCGTGGTGCCCAAAAAGGGAGGCAGCGTCCGACCCATACTAGACCTCAAGCAACTGAATAAGTATGTTCAAGTTCGTCACCTTCGCATGGAATCCCTCCAGTCAATCGTTGCGTCCATGGAGGAAGGAGAATATCTCGCCTCCATAGACATACAGGACGCATACCTGCATATACCGATTGCTTCTCCCATCAGAGATTTCTCAAACTCGCAATCAACCAAGACCATTACCAGTTTGTGGCCCTCCCGTTTGGTCTCGCCACGGCTCCCAGAACATTTACAAAGGACATGGCAGCTACCATGGACGTTCTGCACTCCAGAGGCATAGTAGTCGTTCCATACCTGGACGACCTGCTCATCAAGGCCCTCACCTTCAAGGACTGCGAGGTCAAAGTCTCAATCACGATCGACACTCTGAGTCGCCTGGGATGGTTAGTCAATTTACAGAAGTCCTCGACTACCCCAAGTCAGTCTCTGACCTTCCTGGGGATGCTATTTGACATCTCCAGGGGTTTGGTGATCCTCCCCAGGGACAAGACACTGGCCCTCCGTTTGGGAGTTCACACTCTCCTCCGCGGTTTCCCCCGATCTCTCCGGTATGCCATGAGCGGACTGGGCAGGATGGCAGCGGCAATGGAGGCAGTACCATTTGCCCAGATTCACCTCAGACCCCATCCTCAAGTCCTGGGACAGGAATCTGTTCTCCCTCAAGAGAGAGTTCCGGTTATCAGCGAAAACCAGGAGGTTCCTGCACTGGTGGCTCCAGCCAACCTCGCTTGCAATGGGAAAATCCTTTTCTCTCCGGTCACTGAAAGGTTTTGACCACCGGCGCAAGCCTTACAGGTTGGAGCGCGGTACACCTACATCACAGAGCGCAAGGCAAGTGGTCACCAATGGAAGTGACCATGCCCATCAACATCTTGGAAATTCGGGCCATATTCCTGGCATTGAAAGCCTTCCATCACTTGCTAGCAGACTCTCATATCAGAGTGCAGTCGGACAATGCCACGGCGGTGGCATACGTGAACCATCAAGGCGGCACCCGCAGCATCCAGGCGATGAACGAAGTAACACGTATCCTACACTGGGCGGAGGATGCGAGGTCGGTACTCTCTGCGGTCCACATTCCGGGTGTGGACAACTGGGAAGCCGACTATCTCAGCCGTCAAGGAATGGACTCGGGGGAGTGGTCTCTCCATCCCGAAGTTTTCCATCAGATCTGCCATTGTTGGGGGACCCCGGACGTGGTTCTGATGGCATCCCATCTCAATGCCAAAGTTCCCAATTTCATGGCCAGGACGCGCGATCCGCAGTCGCTCGGAGCAGATGCCCTGGTTCAGGACTGGACCCAGTTCCAGCTTCTGTACATTTTTCCACCCCTTCCCCTGATTTCCAGAGTCCTGAGGAAGATCAAACAAGAGGGTGTTCCCCACCATCCTATTCACTCCAGACTGGCCCAGGCGTACATGGTACGCCGACGTAGTGCAACTCACAGCAGACGCTCCCTGGCGTCTCCCCACACGTCCCAAACTTCTGTCACAAGGCCTGTTCTTCCACCAGAAATCAGGGGCTCTCAATTTGACGGCGTGGCCATTGAGACCTGGTTTTTGACCCAAGCAGGTTTCTTCATCGGACGTTGTTAAAACCATGATCAGGGCTCGAAAGCCAACTTCAGCCAAAACTTACTATCGTACCTGGAAGGCTTTCTTCACATGGTGCGAATTTCGTGGGCACATCCCACTCCCCTATTCTCTTCCAAAGGTCCTCGGTTTCCTTCAGTCAGGCCTGGACGCCGGGCTATCCCTGGGCTCGCTTAAGAGCCAGGTATCAGCGCTTTCAGTGCTCTTTCAGAGGCATTTTGCTAACAATCCGCAAGTGAAGACTTTTCTCCAAGGGGTTTCTCGATTGGTTCCCCCCTACAAACATCCGTCGGAGACGTGGGACCTCAACCTGGTCTTGACAGCACTACAGTCACCTCCTTTTGAACCCCTAAAGGAGGTCTCACTCCGCTTTCTATCACAGGAAGTGGTTTTTCCTGGTGGCAATCGCCTCGCTACGCAGGGTGTCCGAACTTTCAGCTCTTTCCTGCAGACAACCCTTCCTGGTTTTTCATCAGGACAAGGTGGTTCTCCGTACAGTGCCATCCTTCCTTCCGAAGGTTGTGTCCACCTTCCACCTCAATGAGAAAATCTCATTACCATCTCTTTGCCCGGTTCCCGTTCAAAGAGTGGAGAAGGCTCTGCATACGCTAGACTTTGTCAGGGCATTGCGTATTTACGTGTCTAGGACTGCTCCCTTCCGGAAGTCTAATTCACTTTTCCTTCTTCCAGAAGGCGTTCGCAAGGGCCTACCGGCTTTCAACGCCACCCTTGCTAGGTGGATCAAGTCCACCATTCAAGAAGCTTACCGCCTTAACAATTCTGCTCTTCCGGCCGGTATCACGGCTCAGTCTACGCGGGCGGTAGGGGCCTCTTGGGCCATTCAGTATCAAGCCTCGGCACATCAAGTGTGTAAGACAGCCACTTGGACTAGCCTGCACACATTTACAAAACACTACAGAGTGCATACCCAGTCCTCAGGGTATGCGAGCCTGGGTAGACGGGTCCTGCAGGTGGCAGTACCCCAAATTTAGGGAACTGTCAGTACAATATTCGTCCACTGCTTCCCACCCAGGGACTGCTTTGGGACGTCCCACGGTTCTGTGTCCCCCAATAAGGCGACAGAGTAAAGGAGATTTTTGTGTACTCACCGTAAAATCTCTTTCACTTAGCCTTTAATTGGGGGACACAGCTCCCACCCTGTTGCCCTTGCGGGCCGTTGTTACGTTTGGGTTCTCATATTGTTTGAGCTGGGTTCTCATATTGTTTGAGCTCATTTATGGTAGCCTTCTTACAGGCATGGGTATGTTTCTGGTATATTCCTCCTAATGCTTTTGCACAAAACTGGAGAAGGCTGACGCCGTCCAGGGGTGTATACTGTAGAGGAGGAGCCAAAGTTAATCTTTTTCAGATTATGCATAGTGTCGCCTCCTAGTGGACAGCAGCATAACACCCACGGTTCTGTGTCCCCCAATTAAAGGCTAAGAGAAAGAGATTTTACGGTGAGTACACAAAAATCTCCTTTTTCCCCACTGTAGTTTCCCCATTTCCCTTGTAGTTCCCAGTTCTTCCCCTTCCTAATCCTTTCCTCCTTCCTCACCCCACCTTCCTACCTTATTATAAGAAAAAAAAAAAATTCAATTACGGTATATCATACAATGTATTGAATAACTGAAAAAAAAAATTCCGGATGAAGTGAATGGTGAAAGAAACACAGTTGCTTCTTTCATTTTTGGGTTTCATTTTTTTGGCATTCATTGTGAGGTTCACTGTCCAAAACCAAACTTAGAATCATAGAATCGTAGAGTTGGAAAGGACCTCCTGGGCCATCTGGTCCAACCCCCTGCTCAAAGCAGGATTCGCTAAATCATCCCAGTTAGATGTCTGTCCAGCCTCTGTTTGAAGACTTCCATTGAAGGAGAACTCACCACTTCTCGTGGCAGCCTGTTCCACTCATTGATCACTCTAACTGTCAAAAAGTTTTTTCTAATATCTAATCTGTGTCTCCTCCCATTCAGCTTCATCCCATTGCTTCTAGTCTTTCCTTGTGCAAATGAGAATAAAGTTGATCCTTCTACAATGTGACAGCCCTTTAGATATTTGTAGACAGCTATTAAGTCTCCTCTCAGTCTTCTCTTTTGCAAACTAAACATTCCCAAATCCTGCAACCTTTCCTCATAAGACAGGGTTTGCAGACCGGTCACCATTCTGGTCGCTCTTTTCTGAACTTGCTCCAGTTTGTTGATGTCTTTTTTAAAATGTGGTGCCCAAAATTGGACACAATATTCCAGATGAGGTCTGACCAAAGAGGAGTAGAGGGAAATAATTACTTCACGTGATCTAGACTGTATGCTTCTGTTAATACATCCTAGAATTGCATTTGCCTTTTTTGCTGCTGCATCACACTGTTGACTTATATTCAGTCTGTGATCTATTAGTATACCCAAGTCTTTTTCACATGTGCTGTCACTTAGCCCTATTCCTCCCATTCTATATATGCTTTTTTCATTTTTATTGCCCAGATGTAGTACTTTGCATTTCTCCCTGTTAAAAACCATTCTGTTAGTTGCTGCCCACTTCTCCAGTTTATTTAAATCTTTTTGAATCCTCTATCTCTCTTCTCTAGTATTAGCTATCCCTCCTAGCTTTGTGTCATCAGCAAATTTAATCAGTTTACCCTCAATTCCTTCATCTAAATCATTGATAAAGATGTTGAACAATACAGGGCCCAGGACAGAGCCCTGTGGTACCCCCCTTGAGACATTCTTCCAACTGGATGTGCAGCCATTTACGACCACTCTTTGGGTCCGATCACTAAGCCAGTTATGAATCCACCTAACAGTTGCCTTGTCCATTCCATACTTAGTCATTTTTTCAATAAGGATTGTATGAGAGACTTTGTCAAATGCTTTGCTGAAGTCAAGATATACTATATCTACAGCATTTCCTTGATCCACCCAATCAGTAATACCGTCATAGAAGGAAATTAAGTTAGTCTGACATGACTTTAGTTACAAACCCATGCTGACTCTGTTTAATCACTTCATTCTTATCCAAGTATTGACATACATGTTGTTTAATAATGTATAGTGCTTTTTTATGCATATATTTTAGTTAAACCATTTTGAGATAAATACTGATGTATTAACTCATTGCTTTTTTTTTCTTGCATTTTTGTATCTGAGGTGCAGCTATCAAAAAGCGGCAATTTTGTAGATAATATAATTTTCATAGATCAGATTTTTATGGACATGGCAATACCGAATATTTTATTCTCATATATGTATGTACGGTATGTGTATACATATGCACATAGTTTTAATAATGAGGAAAAAATACAGCATTCGGTATTTCCATGTCTATGCAAATGTAAGAATATCTACAAAATTGCTGCTTTTTGATATTATGATATGATTTTTTCTTAATTTATAGGGGCCTCCAGCAGGACCCTGGCTTCAATGGCAATCCATCAGCACCCAACGGCCACAAAGGTCACGCCACATCATGGCTGATGGGTGACTGCATAGACAAGCCACGTCTTAAATGTGTTTGTGATTTGACAATGTAATTTAAAGGGGTGGTGATCTATCCGCAAAATAGGTGAAGGTCCGAGTGCAGGGACCCAAACTGATCACTAAACACGGAGCTTTTATCCCCATTGCAAAACGGAGTAGGTTGGACGCTCGACCGCTATTCCATTTATTGTTTATGCGCCCCATTGGGACGATTTAGCGCGCGTTCCAACAGTTAGACTTGCACCGATCAACGAGCTATCGTCTATCTTGTGTTCACCTGATAACCCCTTTATGCGATGAAACAGATCAGAGCTGTTAGAGGCAGGTGCTGGCTGTATAACACAGACAACAACTTCCCTGTATGGAGCGGGCTTCGCTCCTGGAATTGCTCCATACTCCCGCACCAACTCCTTAACATAACAGTACTTCATGCAGCAGGAAGGCACCTATTATAGGTAACGTCATTCTGGTAGTAGGACTACATAAACTCTGTAAATGATTGTCTTTTATTTTAGTGCTTCGTAAAAGTTCCTGAGCAAAACCTGACCTTCTTGGAAGCATCTAAATATTGCGGTATATACGGGGGCACTCTTCCTTCAATTCTGAACCAACATGAGCAAGGTAAGGAGGGAGTGCACTGTAATGTGTTGAGTGTCCTTGTGACTATTAGGAGGGAGTGCACTGTAAAGTGTCGAGTGTCCTTGTGACTATCTTCCTAGACCTAAGAGCTCCGTAGTGGAGTGGAGTAATGGCACAGTCTGTGTTCTTACTGCCCGATAATCCAAAACCTCTGATAATCTGGCACCTACCAAGCTCCATAAATACAAGAACAGCACTGAATTAGCAAGTCCAAGAGATGTCAAGATTATTTCTTTTAACTTTTTGTACAGTTCAGGTTACCAATATTTTGCCTTTTTTTCCTTCTGTAGATTTTATCACATATTTGAGTTCAAGCATGCAAAACAAATTCTGGATCGGCCTCAAAATTGGCTTGAATGCTCACACGTACAGCTGGCTGGACGGCACCGATGTCACCTACACCAACTATCATCCGCTGTTACAGGGAAGGATTAAACTGTTTCAGATTGATGTAAGGGCTGGGATTTAGAAGTTCAATGATTGCAAAATTATTTCATTGTTCTCATTCCTAAAGTTTCATTTTTTGTTTGTGTTTGTTTTTTTCCCCCAGGTAGGTAACATGGAGAAAAATCAGCAATGTGTGTTTTTTCTCAATGATCCCAAATCAACATTTGTTGGGACGTGGGACTTCACAGCTTGTTCAGATCAGCAATACGTGTCCATCTGCCAAAGATATGCAGGTAGGAAAATGGGAAAATGTAATCTTTGGCTGTGAAAAGTAAAGCATTTTAAGAGGAAAAAGGTGAAATAAAAAGTTTGCTTAAGTAGAAATACAGTAATTATTGCATATTGTTTGTGCAGAATTAGGTTTAGATGCTGATTTTGTTTTTTGAAGTTTTCTCTAAAGTAAATATTTGTCTTCTGTTTTTTTTTGTTTTTTTTTGTTACCTTATATTTTATCCACTTATGTTTTATAAGTAATATAAACATAAGATTCAGTTCTAAAGATAATATGAATATACAGTAGTATATAAAAATGTGGCCACCCCTGGTCGAAATTACTGTTATTGTAATTACATTTATGTATTACAGTTAAGCAAGTTGAAAATTAAATGATCTCTAAAAGGGCTAAAGTTAAGGATGACAAATTTCCTTTGTATTTTAGGCAAAAAAAAGCTATATTTCTCTATCGCTTCATTGGAGGACACAGGAAACCATGGGGTGTATGCTGCTGCCAGTAGGAGGCTAACACTGCAGAAAAAAAGTTAGCTCCTCCTCCGCAGTGTACACCCCACCGACAGGAAGTAATATATTCAGTTTTAGCTTAGTGTCAGTAGGAGGTGGGACACGGGTCTTTCATTAGACCCATATCTACCACAGAGTGCGTCGTTTCTTTTCAGGTACCCGGAGGGATACAGTGTGAACAGTCACTGCTGTACTCCCACGAAGAGACTATGAGTATGGCGTGTACTGCCACCCCGTATCCTCATATGTCTAGTCGGCAGGACCTCAACCCCTAACACAGAAGCGTGATCGTGATCCAGTCCTGGCCCCCGTCTCCCACCCACTCGCCCACCAGAGCCTGTCAGTGTTAGGAGGCGTGGACGTCCCAAAATGCAGCAAGTTCGGACTTCTTACATTCCTGGATGGAGAGGTACATCTCTTTCCCTCTCTCCCCCAGGTTCTCTAGAGGTGATGAAGAGAAGTTCAGAACAGGAAAACAGGGATCGATGGGTTGGAGTGTTGAGGCACTTTTAGACGATGGGGGCCTTTTTCCCCTAGTTTCCCGGTGGAATGGGGTGCTGGCCTGCCTTTTTGCGGTACTTTTTATGTCCTCCGATCCTCTCCACTCCCCCCTACTCTGGCGGTCAGGGAAATTAATCTAAGTCCCGGGTTCTCTCGGGCCTAGTGTTCGGCGTTTGCTTCGCCCCCTTCTGTCTGCACTTTGGGCGGGCTCGTCTCCCGCCCCTTGCTTAGTTCCCACCAGCCTGTTATAGCTCCGCCCCACTCGGCTTCATCTCTCTGCCGCGGAGCTGGCGCCATCTTTAGCCTTCTGAACCTGGCGCTTGGCTCCGCCTCTCTTCCGGCCTGTCAGTCTCTTAGTCAGTCTCGGGGTTTTTCAGCGTGCATCCCTGCAATGCACTCTTTTACCCTCCGGATCCAGGGCATCCTCTCACAGCCGTCAATTCTGCCTCCTGGGACCGTATAGTGCCTTTCCTGTGGGACCTTCCTCTTACCAGCAGTCCTACAGCCTGGCAGCTGAAAACAGGACGACTACTGTGAGTAGCTGCTCTGCAGACTGACATTCTCCTCTGCATCTTCTGGCACCTGTTAATGCGCAAGCCAGGCACAGCAGTGACTGGTGTAATATCTGCTCTAGAGCAGCACATTGACTGGTGTAATAAATGCTCTAGAGCAGTGCAGTCACTGGTGTATTATGTGCTCCTGAGCAGTGCAGTGACTCGTGTAATAAATGCTCTAGAACAGTGCAGTGACTGGTGTAATATCTGCTCTAGAGCAGTGCAGTCACTGGTGTATTATGTGCTCCTGAGCAGTGCAGTGACTCGTGTAATAAATGCTCTAGAACAGTGCAGTGACTGGTGTAATATCTGCTCTAGAGCAGTGCAGTCACTGGTGTATTATGTGCTCCTGAGCAGTGCAGTGACTCGTGTAATAAATGCTCTAGAACAGTGCAGTGACTGGTGTAATATCTGCTCTAGAGCAGTGCAGTCACTGGTGTATTATGTGCTCCTGAGCAGTGCAGTGACTCGTGTAATAAATGCTCTAGAACAGTGCAGTGACTGGTGTAATATCTGCTCTAGAGCAGTGCAGTCACTGGTGTATTATGTGCTCTTGAGCCGTGCAGTCACCAGCAATGGGTATTGCAGTGCACCCCACGCTGCCGTCATCTGCGCCACTGCCCGCTCTGCGCCCTCCACAGGGAGATGGGCCATTATAAAACTTGCCGCACGCTGTTTGCTCTATAGAATGTTTCACTTGCACGTTTCCCCTCAGAGATTTCCGTTACATCACACTGCTGTTGTGATTTCTCCTATTACATATCTGTGCCTTGATTTCAGCAGGGCAAGGCTCGGCCATTACTCTAAACATACAGATTCTAGAGCTCTGGCATATCATACGCTTCTATATCTCCTGCTCACAGGCACTCGCCCTGCATCTCCCTGCAGCCCCTCTCCTGTTACTAGCATTACTCTGCGCTAAGCAGAGAGTAGCTGCTCCTTCCCCTTCACTACTGCAGCGTTGGGACTAACTTCCAGCTGGGTGAAGTCTGTATTCTCCAGCAATGTTGGCTGTGGCTCAGTGGAAAAAGAAGCTGACCCCAGATCGCAGGCCCAAGGGTCTGAACCCAGGTGCACAACAGAGAGTGGAATTTAGTCTCCCTCTGATTCCAAGCCTACTGTTCTACCGTCAGGAGAGATGACTGGTCAGGACAGACTTCGTGGTGCGGCTTACTACACATGAGACTGTTATTTTGCCTAATACCATCAGGTATCCAGACCTAGACCGCCACACAGATTTGGCTCTCTCCTATACCCTTCTCCAGGGTTTTCTCCACGCTGATTTAGTCGCATGATACTGAGAGCCGATCGCAGCAGTACTCTATCTGCTGTGCAGGTTTTCAGACGCACCACCTACCAGGTACAGTAGGGTTTTTTGAAATGATGGTATTTTCAGTGGATCAGACGTGTCTTGGATTGACTGCTGCAGTGGTACTGGTGTTCTGTACTGTACTCAGGTGAGTCACATGCACTCTCCTTCACGTTCCTCGCATTTGATGGCAGCAGAACCCTATCCCCTATCCAGGTTTTAGATGCATCATCTGCCAGACACATTTAGTCGATACCTGCCATCTTTCCAGTGGTTCAGATGTGCCCGAGTTCGAGTGCTGCATCAGTCCTGCTCTTCTGTCCCAGAGTGAGGTGAGTCAGAACCGCCCTCTATCACGTACAGGGTCCTTTGCAGCATCTGCCTATGCTCCTTTCTATTCACCACTCAGTGAGAGGTGCCCGGTATTCATCACTTCTGGTTGACTGCAGCAGCGGTTACAGACCGCTATCAGGTCAGTCAGATGCACCTTCTGCTGCATGTTCATGGTCAATAACATTTGTGGTCTATTAACAGTTAAACAGAAAATCTACCACGTACCACAGGGTGGATCTCAGAACTACAGGGTGGATCTCAGCAGCAGCATTAAGCGGTCAGTCCACTTTCAGGTAGGTCAGACTCGCTGGTGTCAGGTACCGGATGGTCGCTGTTTTTTCTTCGGCCACGCACTGGGCCCTGATTGCGGGTTGCTCCCCAGGGGCCTTTACACACCATCTGATTATTCGGGCCTACCACTAACTATTCAGTAGGTCAGTTTACAGTGCTGTCCTCAGGCTATCTTCACTATCCAGTGCGTTACTCCTATCATAACTGATATACCAATTGCAGTTAATACGTTCTGGCTGTCTTACTGAGTCAGCAGAAAAGAAGAAAGGTGTGTGCTCCAGCGATGAAACAATCCACTGATGTATTAAAAAAAGTTTTTTATTTGCTTCTCAAAAACATGAAAAAACAACGTGGTTAACACAAAAAGCAGAAATATAACCTTGGTTATTGTTTTTTCATGTTTTTAAGAAGCAAATAAATTTTTTTTTAATACATCAGTGGATTGTTTCATCGCTGGAGCACACCTTTCTTCTTTTCTGCTGATTGCTGACGCCCTGGACTGGGGCGGCTCCGTGCAGAGGGCTTCCACTACTACAGACCAGTATGCGGTGGTGAGCTGACTTTCCTTTTCCCCTACCCTATCTTTTGATATTCTTACTGAGTCATGACTATTTACTGGTCTATCGTAGGGGCCTTTGCACTTCCTCAATACCAGAGCCCCCTATCTCTTTGTCAGTACTTACCTCTTCTTTCTTACAGACACCGGATAAAGCCTCGAGCAGCTCCGGGATTTGGTTTCCGAGCATGGCAGGAACAAGTTCTACCACCTTGGACAGGAATTGGAGCTTACTCTGCGCAAGCATCGACCGGCGTAGACAGCTGCTCCAGGCCTAGACCCAATGAGGAGTTTTGTGATAACATGTTTCTTCCTTCAGCCGGATTCCTATCCTTTTACTATTATCTTCGTTCCTGTGGTGTTTTATGCTTAGGTAAGTCGATCCACACACTACAATCCTCTCCCCGTTCCAGAGGGTCCAGGATGGATAGGGTCACCCAGGTAGTCATAGGAAATGATATTCCTTTCGTCAAGCAAGTTTTCTTATGGGGTCTATGTACTCCTTCCTAGGGCAACTTTTCATGGAGTTGACCTACTCCAGGTTTTTCATGGATTCTCCTCTCTCGACTGCTCATATTCTATTGTGCCTTCCAATGCCCATCTAGACTACTTTTTCCATAGTCCCTTGTAACCATCCTCATCCCGTACGCTCGAGTTTAGCTTCTTGATTGATCTGAGTCTGCGGAGTCGTTCAGTAGTCTACGTTATACCTGCTTAGATGGGCAATGGGTTGTCTCTTCAAACGGTTCTCCTTTTCGAGCCATTTTGTTGGTCAAACAGAACCTACATCACTGTGATGAGATCCAGGGTACCACCCGAGGTCCCCTTCAGTACGTCTTCAGTGTTTTACTTTCTAGCAGGTTCACAGTAGTCTACTCTCAGATTTGTACTTGTCAATTCAATTTACTGGTCTTTCTTTGTCATTTTCTGTGAGCTAACTGCAAACTGGTCCACTTCTCCGACTATAGACCCTCCGGTTTCCAGACTTACCACCAATACGGTCCTTCCTGTCCCAGAGAGAGCATCCCTCAAGGATACCAACGGCGGACTCAGAGTCCTTGGCAGAGTCAACCTTTGAAGTGTCCGCTGCTACTTTGTGCCCTGCCTTTGCCTCCACATGGGTAGCAAAGTTTATAGACGCATGGGCTAAGCTGCTCCATCAGGGCATTCTGTCTGGAGCCAGATCGAAGGAATTGACCGTCCTCGCGGACCATATTTAATCTTGGGGGGGGGGGGGGGGGGGGAGTACATGGTATCCGCATCCCTGGTCACCACTGCATGTGCTGCTTGGACATCCAGCAATATCGTGGCCATCTGAAGGACCATTGGGTTTAGGGCATGGCGGGCGAACTTGTCCTCAAAGAAGTCCCTCACCAACTTGCCTTTCCAGGGTTCCCGTTGGTTTGACTCCAAGTTGGACCAAATTATTAAGTAGGTCAACAGAGGGACGAGCTCTCTCCTTCCTCAGGCTAGAACTCGTCGTTCTCCTGGTGGTTTTTCCTCAGGGTGGCTCGTCGGGGTTCTAAGATTGCTGAATGGAGGAGTCCCTCCTTGTCTTTTCAGAATTAAATCTTTGTTCAGTAAGTGCTTCCTGGGATCCGCATGGGTTTTCTTTTGTCCCATGGAAGCATTTATCCAGGTCCTGATTTCTTCAGGGCATCGGAGATTCCTGCGGTTTTGTGAGGGGCGGATACACTTTCATTTTATAGCTTCCCCTTTCGGGTTCTCAACCACTCCCAGAGTCTCGCAGAGTCTGTGGCAGCAGTTTTGCACATTCTGTGGATCACAGGTTCAGTGCTCTTCCCGTACCCCGACGAGGTTCTCCATGGCTCTGTCTGTCATTCTTGATTCCCTTCCTTTCATCCGGCTTGGACTCATCCTTCGTAGCGCTCTCTCATCAGGCTACCTGCCAGGGTGCCGTGCGTTTATCCTGCTAAGGCCGCTCCTCCCCCTTTTCAGGACATCGATTCGGCATATAGAGGCCCTCCGGTCTCCAGGTCAGCAAATGCTCGCTGAATCCGGTCGACAATTGTAGGTTTACCAAGTCAGAGCAGAGCGCCTTCTTCTGGGTTTCAGGCTCACTCTACCAGCGCAGTGGACGCCTCCTGGCAGTTCATATAGGGCCTCCGCCCTGTACCTCTGCAGAGGGATGGTTGGTCATCCACATGTCCAGTTTCGGATGTTGCCGGCTTAGGTAGAAAGACCTTGCAGACAACGGTTGTGAGTTCTCTGAACAGATGGAGTTGTCTGATGTTCCCTCCCCTTGGGTACTACTTTGGGACATCCCATACCCTCCTGTGTTCCCCAATGAAGCGATGGAGAAAACAGGATTTTTGGTTGCTTACCGTAAAATCTGTTTCTCGGAGCCTTCACTGGTGGACACAGCACCCACCCAAGTTTAATAGCTCTGTTTATTGTATTATATTTTTACAGTTTGAGTTTCTGTGTTTTTCTTTCTCTTTTACATGTTGCTTCTCCTACTGCTTTCTCACTAACTGAATATCCTAGTTCCGGTCGGTGGGGTGTACACTGCGGAGGAGGAGCTAACATTTTTTCTGCATAATGTCAGCCTCCTAGTGGCAGCAGCATACACCCCATGGTTTCCTGTGCCCCCCAATGAAGGCTCCAAGAAACACATTTTACGGTAAGCAACCAAAAATCCTGTTTTTTAATCTTTTACATTTTAAAAATTCCAAAAAGGAAAATGGGCGATGCAAAAGATTGGGCACCCTTAGATATTAGTGTGCTCAAATAACTTTGACCAAGGCTTCAGACCTTAATTAGCTTGTTAGGGTTATGGCTTGTTCACTATCATCTTTAGGAAAGGCCAAGTGATGCAAATTTCCCTGCTTTATAAAAACCCAGCCTATGCTAACCTTGTACCAAAAAACAGCAGTCAGGGGTTCTTCTAAGCAGCTGCCTAGCACTCTGAAAATTAAAATGGTGGAGTCCCACAAAGCAGGAGAAGGCTATGGCAAAGCATTTTATAATTGCCCTTTCCTCAGTCCGAAATGTAACTAAAAAATGTCAGTTACCAGGAACAGTGGAGGTCTAGATAATGTCTGGAGGACCAAGCAAAATTTCAGTGAGAGCTGCTCATAGGTTTGCTAGAGAAGCAAATCACAACCCCTGCTTGACTGCAAAAGTCCTTCAGAAAAATTTAGCAGACTCTGGAGTTGTGCTACATTGTTCTGCTGTTCAGGAACAACTGCACAAATATGGCCTTCATGGAAGAGTCATCTGAAGAAAACCTCTCCTGCATCCTCACCCACAAAATTTAGCATCAGAAGTGTGCGAAAGAACATATAAACGAGCCTGATGCATTTTGGAAACAACTCCTGTGGACCGATAAGGTTAAAATAGAACTCTTTGGCCACAATGATCAAAGTTATGTGTGGATAAAAAAGGCACAGAATTTCAGATAAATAACATCTCAACATCCATTAAGCAAAGCGGGTGGATCAATTATGATTTGGGGCTGTGTTGCAGCCATTGGCGCAGTGAATATTTCACGGGTACAGGTAAGAATGGATTCAATGAAATGTCAACAAATGTTTGATGCAGACATAACACCATCTGTAAAAAAGCTGAAGTTGAAAAGAGGATGGCTTCTACAAATGGGGAATGATTCGAAACACATGTCAAAATCCGCAATAGACGACCTCAAAAGGTGCAAGCTGAATGTTTTACAATGGCCCTCACAGTCCTCTGATCTGAGCATCATTGATAATCTGTGGCTAGACCTCAAAATAAGATTGCAAGCAAGACGACCCAGGAATCTCACAGACCTGGAGGAATTTTCCAAGGAAGAATGGATGAAAATCTCTCAAACAGGAATTGAAAAACTCTTGTCTGGCTACAAGAAGCATTTACAAGCTGTGACACTTGCAAAAGGGGGTGCAACTCGGTACTCAACATGCAGGGTGCCCAAACTTTTGCATCTGCCCATTTTCCTTTTAAAATTTAATTTTTAAAATGGGAAAAAACTTTAAATTTTTTTTTTTTTTTTTTTGCTTAAAATACAAAGGAAATAGGTCATCTGTAACTAACACTTTTAGAGATCATTTAATCTTCAACCTGCTTAACTGTTCACAATAACAGTAATTTTGTCCTGGGGTGTCCAAACTTTTACATGCCATTGTAAGGTGCAAGTAATGAAATAATTTAAATACGTTTATATTATTTATCATTATTTTGTTACTTAGAGACAATATAACTATAATTTATTATAAATATATATTATAAATTAAGTTATTTTAAAGATTTATATTTTTTTGTCTCATTTATATTATCTTTATGTAACGTAATACTTAATCTAAATGTTTTATAGTTTATTCTTTCATTACTTATAGATTTAGTTCATTACTTATGTTTATATTGTTATATTAATACTATGTTTCAGCTATTGTCATCACTTTTATTATATTTTCTAACGTGTATATACTCGAAAATATATATATATATATATATATATATATATATATATATATATATATATATATATAATCTCTAATATATAAAGTTCAAGCGTGTGTATGTCCGGGATTGGCATCCGCACCGTCGCAGATACAGCCACAAAATTTGGCACAGTCACACGTCTGGACCCCGAGAGTGTCCTAGACTATGTTGTGAGGCGGAATTTTAACCCCGCGCGTTCCAATTCACCAAACAATTTTGCCCCTATCTACATAATGGTGAAATAGTGTGTATCAAGCCCCGCCCCTCATTATGATGTCATAATGGTTGCCATGGCGACGCTGATGTCATAGGTTGCAAGCCCCGCCACTCATTATGATGTCATAATGGTTGACGATGGGATGGAGGATGTGTGATGGGTATATGGGCACTCGACTATGGGATGGAGAATATGTATGATGGGTACATGGGCACGGGCCTATGGGATCGTGGATATGTATGATGGGTATATGGGCACGGGACTATGGGATGGAGGATAATTATAATTTGTTATAACTAACCACAGTTAGTTACTATGCCCGGGCAGCGCCGGGCTCTTCAGCTAAAATATATATATATATATATATATACACATATATATATATATATATATATATATATATATATATATACACTAGCTGAAGAGCCCGGCGTTATACCCAATTATAATTTGCGGGCCTGCCGGGGGTCTGTGCGGGCCTGCCGGGGGTCTGTACGGGCCTGCCGGGGGGTGTGTGTGTGTGTGTGTGCAGGCATCATCCGATGGGACTACATGTCCCATCGGGCTATGCCTGCTACAATGACAGTGATTGACACATTAGCCAATGATGGGACAGTAGTAGTCTCATCATCCGGCTAATGTGTTGAATGTAAAAACAAAAAGCAAAAATATACATACTACATACATACTACATACAGTATATACAACATTCATACAACATACATACATACTACATACATACTTCATATATACTACATTCATACAACATACATACATACTACATACATACTTCATATATACTACATTCATACAGCATACATACATACTACATATATACAACATTTATACTACATATATACTACATTCATACAGCATACATACATACTACTTAATACATGCATACTACATATATACAACATTCATACAACATACATGCATACTACATACATACTTCATATATACTACATTCATACAACATACAAACATACATACTACATTCATACATCATACATACATGCATACTACATTCATATAACATACATACATACTTCATATATACTACATTCATACAACATACTTCATACATACTTCATATATACTACATTCATACAACATACATACTACATAATACATGCATACTACATATATACAGCATTCATACAACATACATGCATACTACATACATACTACATATATACTACATTCATACAACATACATAGTACATACTACATACATACAACATGCTACAGACATACAACATACATACTACATACATACTACATACAATACATTCATACAATACATACATATAGACATACAGTACATATAACATAGAGTACATACTCACCATCACTTGTCACTTTGTTCCCCGAAGCCAGTGTCATCTCACTGTGAAAAATTTGAAAAAACAAACAAGCAATATACTCCCTGATCCGCAGAAATCCACGAGTGTCCCACGACGATCTCCTGCACTGCATCACTGAGAGGTTACTATAGTTTACTGGTCTCACTTTATGGCAAAAGCTGCGTGGGAACTTTCTCACACAGCAATGCCAAAAGTGAGACTAGGGACTATTTTTTTACAGTGGCGGAGGAATACAGTGCGGAAGGATACCTACCTCCCGCCATTGTATTCCTGGGGCCCCTAGAGAGCGGTGGCATCAGCTGATGCTGCTGTTCTCCACGGGAGATCGTCGTGGGACACTCGTGGATTTCTGCGGATCAGTGAGTATATCGCTTGTTTATTTTCATATTTTTTATAGATGACACTGGCTTCGGGGAACAAAGTGACAAGTGATGGTGAGTATGTACTCTATGTTGTATGTACTGTATGTCTATATGTATGTATTGTATGTATGTAGCATGTATGTAGCATGTATGTTGTATGAATGTAGTATATATGTAGCATGTATGTTGTATGAATGTAGTATATATGTAGTATGCATGTATGTATGTTGTATGAATATAGTATATATGTAGTATGTATGTAGCATGCAGTATGTATGTTGTATGAATGTAGTATATATGAAGTATGTATATAGTATATATGTAGTATGTATGTTGTAAGTATGAGTGTGTGTATATATATATATATATATATATATATATATATATATATATATATATATATATATAATTATTTTTTTTTTTTTTTTTTTTTACATTCAACACATTAGCCAGATGATGGGACTACTACTGTCCCATCATTGGCTAATGTGTCAATCACTGTCATTGTAGCAGGCATAGCCCGATGGGACTTGTAGTCCCATCGGACGATGCCTGCACACACACACAACCCCCGGCAGGCCCGCACAGACCCCACTCGCACACACAGACATGCACAGTGTCCACCCACGCACCGCCCACACTCTTCCCCCCTCCCGAACAGGATGTGCAAGTAAAGAAAGGGTTTTTTTTAATTCCGATATTTCTGTCCCATTGACTTGAATGGGACTTCCGGTATCGGAATCGGCGATACCCGATACTTTTTGGGTATCGGTCTGATCCGATATTTCTCAATATCGGAAAGTATCACTCAACACTACCCGTCATACATATCCTCCATCCCATAGTCCAGTGCCCATATACCCATCACACATCCTCCATCCCATAGTCCAGTGCCCATATACCCATCACACATCCTCCATCCCATAGTCAACCATTATGACATCATAATGAGGGGCGGGGCTTGATACGCACACACTTTTTCCCCATTATGTAGATAGGGGCAAAATTGTTTGGTGAATTGGAACGCGCAGGGTTAAAATTTCGCCTCACAACATAGCTTAGGACACTCTCAGGGTCCAGACGTGTGACTGTGCCAAATTTTGTCACTGTAGCTGCGACGGTGCGGATGCTTATCCCGGACACACACACATACATACATACATACATACATACATACATACATACATACATACATACACACATACACACACTTGAGCTTTATATATTAGATATACACACCGTTTTATATATACATATACACGTGTGTGTGTATATAATTTATTTTCCCCCCCATAAAAAATGAGAAATCTGCTATAATAGCTTTAAATAGAAGTATGATTTTCTTTTTTTTTTTCTTTCATTTATTTACAAACTATTTTTTTTTCTTTTTTTCTGAATCCTCTTCAGATCAGAGCGGCACAACTGCACAGACTGTGATCCCAGAAGAAGTAGAGTATAGAGATCGAAAGTATAGATTCATTCAAAAAAACATGACCTGGTACGAAGCAGTGTCTGAATGCAAAAGTAAAAATATGGAGCTGGTCAGTATCACGGATCAGTACCAGCTTTCCTTTCTCACAGTCACTGTTAGTCAAGTGGGTCAGCCGATGTGGATAGGACTCTCTAGCCATGATGTAAGTTTTTCAGCTTTTTTTTTTTTTTCTTCTTATGTCACTTTTTTTTAGTTTGCATTTCATGTGCACATTCCAGTAATTATTGCTGATTACTAACTAATGTGTTCTAATGTTCCAGGATGGGATCCACTACAAATGGCTTGATGGCAGCCTGGTTACCCTGAATCGCTGGTCAGAAGAAACTCAAGAGGAGGATTGCACTTTTATTTCTTTACATGGGACTTGGAAAAATGAGATCTGCGACATCCAGCTACCTGGGGCAATTTGTCATGTTCCACCAGGTAAGTTTTTGCCTTATTTTTTTTGTAGTGGGTAATGTCTGACTGGTTACATTACCATGAACGGTTGGACCTGCATCTGATGAAGTGGAATGCACTAAAAAAACTTGTGGAGGAGACAGTTGGCTACACCTGTGTACTGGCACTAATCTACTCACTGAATGATCTTTACACAAGCTGGACGTAGCCAGACCAGTGTGTCTTTACCTGTTGGTGACTTTGTCAGCCCAATATGCCTTCATCGAGGTTTCTCCGCTTCTAAGGCTACTATCGCTCGCTGGATACGTTCTGCCATTCTAGTAGCATATTGGGCTAAGGACCGATTGCATCTGTAAGGGAAAAATGGTTCGTTGGTTTCAGTGAATAACCGGAGACAGAGAAGGGGTTAACAGGAATTTACTGAACAATCAATATCAGTCAATACTCCATGCAGGCAGGAAAAGGAAATGGCAATAAAACATACAAAATAAACGGGACACTTATCGGTTGCAGTTCTGGCAGGGGGGAGGCTGGAATATCTCCCGGCGGCATCTCAAACAATGAACAAAGTCTCTGGCTCTGCTGCAAAGAAACGAATAACACTGCTGCCCGACAGTGCCAAAGAGTTCAGTCCTCTTTGTCTTGGAATCATAGAAACAGTCCTTTGTGGGGATGCTTCAGAAATGGCGCCGGGCATGGGTCGCAAGCACGTGTACAAGCCGCAACAACCCACGGTCTTTCGGAGTAGTCTCTAAACAGTTGTTCCGGTATCTCGGGTGAAACGGGTATTCAACGGTGCGAGTACAGACGGTAACTGAATAGCGTCAAGAGTAGTCTCAAAGTCAGCACACGGGGGTCTGGAAACAGAGGAGTTGTCAGTAGAAGCAGCGGAGAGGGAGTCAACCGTCTCCTGTCGCCTTCCCGCCAAGTCTCGCCTGTTCCCACGCTCGGGTCTCCTTTTGTACCCCGTGCCCCCTGCTGTCTGACATAAAGGTCTCTCCCTTTCAGAGGAAAACTTCCCCCGCCAACAGTGGTGACAGCCCCAATAGTTCCGGCCTTAAAGGGCACCGCACACCGCTGACTGCGTCTTCTATCATCTTCTTACACCTCCACTGGTGGTTAAGGTTCACTCCACCCGGTTGGTTGAGGCCTCCTGGGCCAGTTGCCATATCGGGCTTCCATTCTGCAGCTCTATAAGGCTACGATGTGGTCCTCCATTCACGTGTTCTCAGAGTTCATATCTTCTCGTTGGCTGATGGATGTCTGGGTAGAAAGGTATTCCGTTTGCAGTTGTCTGGGTAATAGCCTGAGGCATCTGATTTACTATCCTTTTACCTTTTGTTCTGTTTCCCATCCCTACAACTGCTTTCAGGACGTCCCATGGTCTCCTGTGTCCCCTAATGAGGCTCCGGAGAAAGGAGGATTTTTGGTACTTACCGTAAATTTTTATTCTTGTAAACTTCATAGCTGTCCTTGTTTGGACATGTCTTTCTTTACTGTATGTTGCTTCTCCTACTACTTGTTCACTAATTGAGTAACTAGGTGTCAGTAGGCAGGTGTACCAACTATTTTCTTTTGAGTGTAATTTTTCATGTCAGCGGTATACACTCATAGTCTCCTGTGTCCTCCAATGAAGGCGATTTTACAGCAAGTACCAAAAATCCTTCTAATATTTAAATCAGGTTTTTGACTTACGTTTATTTTTAAAAACAAATTTGTCAATGTTTTCATTTTTTGTTTTTAAATATCACTATCTTTATTTAAAAATGAAAAATAGTAATATTGCAATTTTCACCCTGGCCATTGGGGATATTTTAGATTCATACTTTGTTTTCAGAAAGGCTATTATCGGAGGCAGTGTTATAGTGACGGATGACACCTCCATGCACAGCTGAAATTACAGGATCCACCAATCACTTTTTTTTTTTTTTTTTTTTTTAATTTGTTAAACAGAATAAAATTTACACATTTGTATATCTTACAGAGCATTTGCAAGAGGTCAATAAATGTTGCACAATAAACTAAGATTATACAAGTTTTACGTTATTATATAAGCAATAAACCAATAAACAATTAAACAAGGAACATTGAGTATCATTTATTCTTATACGTGCTCAACAGCATATAGCTCATAAGAGTTCCGTACACTACTACTACTACTACTACTACTACTACTACTACTACTATCTCGCCGCCTAAAACTTTGCACTATAGTATTCCCCATGTGATGCCTCAAAATGTAAAGCTTAACATTTTACCTTGGTGTCGAGTCACTACGCATTAGTAGAGTAAGATGAGAAGAGTTCCACCTATCCCAAATTTTATCAAATTTTCCCGGGCACCCTCTATTTTGATATAGTGTACGCTCATACGGAATAAAGAGTTCACCAATTCAATCCAGGCTCTGAGAGAGGGGTGTGAGCCTCCCATCCACCATAGCGCCAATACCTTCCTGGCCATGAACAACATCTCCCCCAGGAAGATCCTCACATAATGTCCCCAAGTTTCCTCATCTAACACCCCAAACAGACCAGCGGATCGAGAGGAACAGGAGTTTGTACCAGGGATGTCAACAATTATGTCACTTCTTTCCAATAGAGAAGGATAATAGGGCATCTTCATATCATATGTATAAAATCTGCATCCGATAAGTGGCATCGCAGACATTCTGATGTCTGGAATTGACCCATCTTAAAAAGTTATGTCAGAGTTAAATACGATTGATATATAATATATAACTGGGTCATTCTATTATTAATACATGGTGACACCTTGATTGGAGATTCTAGAATCTCTTCCCATTCCTCTTCTTGCACATCAGGGATGAGTCTCTCCCACTTCCCCTTAATTGATCTCATAACAGTCAGCTCCCACTCATAGCATGTATGTATATAAGGAGGACATAAGGCCCTTGGGACCCTGTGAGTTAAGAATTCCTATCAAGGGGAGAGACGAGATAGCCCAGCCCACACCCATACCACGTATATGTGACTGGAAGGCTGATCTCAGCTGGCGGTAACGAAAAAATTGGGATCTCGGAATACTATATTTAGCCTGAATTTGCTCAAAGGATATCAGGGTACCATGGTCATATAAATCGCCCACCAAGTAGACGTCGTATGAAATCCAGAAGTCAGTAGACTGGTGGTTTAGCAGCACCGGAAAATAATTGTTGTTCCATAGAGGCATTTCAGCTATGATGCTATCGAATCTAATAACTTTTTTTAATTTGTCTCCAAACTGATCGCGCTAATCGGAGCAGGGGCAATAAATGAGGGACACTAATTTTATCTTATTCCAGGAAACCCAGTGGGCAGTCAGTCCGTGCAGCATGAATCAAATGACTTTCTGAATTAGGTAGGTAGTTGTCAGGCATCCATTTACTCAGTGCTTTAACCTGCCCAGCTAGATAATATATAAAAAAAAAATCTGGTAATGCCGCCCCACCCCCATCTTAAGGTCTCTGCAGGGTAGATAACCTGAATTTGGGCTAGCTTTCCCCCATATAAAAGATGTGAGTTGAGAATTTAGATTTACAAAAAAGGTTTTAGGTATCAGTACAGCACTGTATTGAAGGGAGTAGTTTAGGAAACAAAATCATCTAGATCAGATTTATACGACCGGCTACAGATAACGGGAGTTTACTCCAAGCTGCAAATTTAGATTTGGTTAGCTCCAACAATGGGTAAATATTGAATTGCAGGTCAAGTTAACTGCATCTGGATATAGTAATTCCCAAGATATTTCAAATTGAATACGATGGGCAGCGAGGAAAGGGTCTCAAGGTGGGGCATCGGGCTGTGGGAGAGAGGTAGCAGAGCACACTTCTCTCAGTTTATATACAGGCCCGAGCATTTACTAAATTTGTCTATAGTAGGAATTCCTTGTGTCAACGTCTCCTTCGCCTTATCCATAAATATCACCATGTCATCGGCATATAATCCAATGGTGTCCACACGATCTGCTATACGTACAGTTGTGGCCAAAAGTATTGACACCCCTGCAATTTTGTCGGATAATACTCAGTTTCTTCCTGAAAATGATTGCAAACACAAATTCTTTGGTATTATTATCTTCATTTAATTTGTCTTAAATGAAAAAACACAAAAGAGAATGAAGCAAAAAGCAAAACATTGATCATTTCACACAAAACTCCAAAAATGGGCCAGACAAAAGTATTGGCACCCTCAACCTAATACTTGGTTGCACAACCTTTAGCCAAAATAACTGCGACCAACCGCTTCCGGTAACCATCAATGAGTTTCTTACAATGCTCTGCTGGAATTTTAGACCATTCTTCTTTGGCAAACTACTCCAGGTCCCTGATATTAGAAGGGTGCCTTCTCCAAACTGCCATTTTTAGATCTCTCCACAGGTGTTCTATGGGATTCAGGTCTGGACTCATTGCTGGCCACCTTAGAAGTCTCCAGTGCTCTCTCTCAAACCATTTTCTAGTGCTTTTTGAAGTGTGTTTTGGGTCATTGTCCTGCTGGAAGACCCATGACCTCTGAGAGAGACCCAGCTTTCTCACACTGGGCCCTACATTATTCTGCAAAATTTGTTGGTAGTCTTCTGACTGCATAATGCCATGCACACAGTCAAGCAGTCCAGTGCCAGAGGCAGCAAAGCAACCCCAAAACATGAGGGAATCTCCGCCATGTTTGACTGTAGGGACCGTGTTCTTTTCTTTGAATGCCTCTTTTTTTTTCTCCTGTAAACTCTATGTTGTTGCCTTTGCCCAAAAAACTATACTTTTGTCTCATCTGACCAGAGAACATTCTTCCAAAACGTTTTAGGCTTTTTCAGGTAAGTTTTGGCAAACTCCAGCCTGGCTTTTTTATGTCTCGGGGTAAGAAGTGGGATCTTCCTGGGTCTCCTACCATACAGTCCCTTTTCATTCAGACGCCGACGGATAGTACGGGTTGACACTGTTGTACCCTCGGACTGCAGGGCAGCTTGAACTTGTTTGGATGTTAGTCGAGGTTCTTTATCCAATATCCGCACAATCTTGCGTTGAAATCTCTTGTCAATTTTTCTTTTCCGTCCACATCTAGGGAGGTTAGCCACAGTGCCATGGGCTTTAAACTTCTTGATGACACTGCGCACGGTAGACACAGGAACATTCAGGTCTTTAGAGATGGACTTGTAGCCTTGAGATTGCTCATGCTTCCTCACAATTTGGTTTCTCAAGTCCTCAGACAGTTCTTTGGTCTTCTTTCTTTTCTCCATGCTCAATGTGGTACACACAAGGACACAGGACAGAGGTTGAGTCAACTTTAATCCATGTCAACTGGCTGCAAGTGTGATTTAGTTATTGCCAACACCTGTTAGGTGCCACAGGTAAGTTACAGGTGCTGTTGATTACACAAATTAGAGAGGCATCACATGATTTTTCGAACAGTTCCAATACTTTTGTTCACCCTCTTTTTTATGTTTGGTGTGGAATTATATCCAATTTGGCTTTAGGACAATTCTTTTTGTGTTTTTTTTCATTTAAGACAAATTAAATGAAAATAATAATACCAAAGAATTTGTGTTTGCAATCATTTTCAGGAAGAAACTGAGTATTATCTGACAGAATTGCAGGGGTGTCAATACTTTTGGCCACAACTGTATACCTTGAATATCAGGAGAGGATCTTATGTGTATTGCCAGTGCCTCGATCGCAAGAGCAAAGAGGGCCGGGGAAAGGGGGCACCCCTGACGTGTTCCCCTGGATAATGAAAAAGACTCAGATATAGAATTATTTACAATTATACGAGCCTTGGGTTTCATATAAAGTACACCAATCCATTTTAAAAATTTATTGCCAAAACCATATCTCTGCAAGCAAGCAGAAAGGAAAGGCCACTCAAGAGAGTCAAAGGCCTTGGCCGCATCCAACGACACCAATGCCCAGTAATTGTCTGGTTTCAAAGAGCTATATTGGACCACTGACTGAACTCGCCTAATGTTAATAGAGCTACTCTTACCAGGCATAAAGCCGCCAATCACAATATTTGATATCACAGTTGCTCCTCCTCCTTTCACCTTTGCACACACTCAATAGATACCTTAAAAAGATGAGGTCAGGGTCTGACCATTGTGGCTAATGTAAATGTGTTATTTCTTGAAAGAAAAGGAACTTAATGTCTAGAAGAAAAAAAAGCACCAGGAGAGTGTGAAAATTTCAAGATTTCTATTTTAATTTTATTTTTAATACAGATTGATATGTAGAAAACACACTTAAAAAAATTAGCACAAAAACCAAATACTTACAAATCTGTCATTTTCTGCCGATAGTTCCCCTTTAAAAAAGCGTATCAGAAAGTTGCGAAAATGCAAGGTCCCATGTAAATTAAACTGAATACTAATGTGGGATTGTTTTACCTTTTTGCACCTTTTTCCCCAAATTCTAATTTGTTTTTCATATATATTTTGCAGAAACGCCTGCACATAAGGCAGAGGCCAACCACACAGACTGTCCTCATACAGTCGGGAAAACCGTATGGATTCCTTACAGAAATAGCTGTTATGCTTTTCTTTTAACACATAGAAGATGGTTACAAAGTGAATCAAAATATATCTGCCACACAGTCCGTATGTATCGGTCATTTATAGATTTTTTTACTGCAGTGCCAAATAATAAATACAATTCTTAATGACTTGATAAACCATCAGTAAGTGACTGTGAGCTCACGGACTTCACTGTCTTGCAGACCCGGATGCCTTTGTCCTGAGCATCAGAGACGAGGACGAAAATACATTTGTGTTTAACCATCTGCAGCCGTACGTTGACTTGGCCAAGTGGGTTTGGTTGGGACTTATTTATGATAGAAGTGGTAAGTCGTGATCATTATCGTTAAGACCTGAAACTCTTGGTTGGTTCATAGCACAGTAAGGCCAAATACCTGCCGAATAATTCTGATGTTTGCAAGAGGTCCTCAGTACATTTTACTGTGCGGGTATCTAAAGGGTAAGTGCAGCAGCTTTCAGTAAACTTTTGACCTGTTCTAGTGGAAATTGAAAAATTTTGATCTGTGAAGTCCAAGCTCTGAGAGCTCAACCAGCTGCAGAAAGTGCTCTTTTTGGGTAGACGGGATTAGCTAAAGATGGACTTATAGACTTGGCATAAAATTGTAGCAAATATCACTTCACTTAATAAGTTTGCAGTATTAACTGTTTGAGTTGTGGCATTGCATGACCCAAAAAATCCTACTACTCCAGTACATGACAAAAATGTTTTTTACAAATCTGTCAGAGCCCTGCTCAGTTAACACCTTTTTTATTATTTTTTCCCACTCCCTTCTTTCAGTGTTAGAGATAAAAGCAAGGAAAGGGGATGTATAAAGATCTTAAAAATGGAGAGTGGGGAATGTATCTACATTCTTAGGGAGGGCAGAGAAAACAGGGTTTTTAGAAAAGGAAGATAATGTATGATAATGTCTAAAGCACTGTTAAATTAATGGCGCTATATAAATGAGTAAAATAAATAAGATGAATGAAGTACAGGATAGAAGTATGAGATAATGAAGACGGCGAAACCCTGCATACAAACAGACCTCCCATCCAGCCTATATTACTAGGAGCTATGCTCCCACGAGAGAAGGATCTAAAGTGTGGATCAGGCTGCAAACAGAATATCAGAGGGTCTGCAAATGACTGAATATTGCAGACTGAAACCTAGTGTACTTGTATTAATTAAATGTAAACACTAACATTTGCATGTCCATAGTCGTTAAATCAATACTTAACCTACAGTGTTGTTCCTTTCCCAGCCAATGGTTTACGATGGCATGACCAGACCTTTGTCCGATACTCCAACTGGAGAGAGGGGAGACCAAATGTGACAAATAACAGCTTTTATGCTGCTATGAAAACTGATGGATTTTGGGACATTTATCCAAGTCCAATGGATTTTCAGCGGTTATACCTTCAACAACACTCTGTTGTGGCCTGCAAAATTGAGAAAGGTAACTCCTCCAGTAATTGGATCTAATATGTAGACAAAGTCGTGTAAAACAAAAACGAATAAATCAACAGATGCAGATGTTGAGCTCCATGAGATATGATCATTCAGTTAGACTTAGACTAACCTAGGCCTTGGTAAGGTCTAATGGCCAAACACCCGCAGAGTGATGTAACTTAATGAGTTGATCAGCCAATCATTTATAATCCGGGATCCCCCTGCTCAACTCTCGAGGTTCAAGTGAGCGGAGCAGGACTAACCCTATGACATCAAAAATTGACCTATTAAATGAATTGGATATATGTTGTTGTTGGGGTTTTTTATCACAATTTTTATTTTTAAAAATTAAAAAATCATATATATTTACATCAATAATTTATACTTGTACTTCCTGTTCTTCTAGTAAGCTTTTTCAGCAGGCTCCTTATCAGCAGACGTCAAATTACAATGACAGGTAACACCTCTATACACAGCTGATAACACAGGATCCACCAATCACAATAGGTGATGTCATAGCTGAGGGAACAGGAAGTAGGAATCTAGTGAAAATAGAAAAAAAAAGTATGTATATAAATATTCTAGGTGCACATACAGTGCCTACAAGTAGTATTCAACCCCCTGCAGATTTAGCAGGTTTGATAAGATGCAAATAAGTTAGAGCCTTCAAACTTCACACAAGAGCAGGATTTATTAACAGATGCATAAATCTTACAAACCAAAAAGTTATGTTGCTCAGTTAAATTTTAATAAGTTTTAAACATAAAAGTGTGGGTCAATTATTATTCAACCCCTAGGTTTAATATTTTGTGGAATAACCCTTGTTTGCAATTACAGCTAATAATCGTCTTTTATATGACCTGATCAGGCCGGCACAGGTCTCTGGAGTTATCTTGGCCCACACCTCCATGCAGATCTTCTCCAAGTTATCTAGGTTCTTTGGGTGTCTCATGTGGACTTTAATCTTGAGCTCCTTCCACAAGTTTTCAATTGGGTTAAGGTCAGGAGACTGACTAGGCCACTCCAACACCTTGATTTTTTGCCTCTTGAACCAGGCCTTGGTTTTCTTGGCTGTGTGCTTTGGGTCGTTGTCTTGTTGGAAGATGAAATGACGACCCATCTAAGATCCTTGATGGAGGAGCGGAGGTTCTTGGCCAAAATCTCCAGGTAGGCCGTGCTATCCATCTTCCCATGGATGCGGACCAGATGGCCAGGCCCCTTGGCTGAGAAACAGCCCCACAGCATGATGCTGCCACCACCATGCTTGACTGTAGGGATGGTATTCTTGGGGACGTATGCAGTGCCATCCAGTCTCCAAACGTCACGTGTGTGGTTGGCACCAAAGATCTCGATCTTGGTCTCATCAGACCAGAGAACCTTGAACCAGTCTGTCTCAGAGTCCTCCAAGTGATCATGAGCAAACTGTAGACGAGCCTTGACATGACGCTTTGAAAGTAAAGGTACCTTACGGGCTCGTCTGGAACGGAGACCATTGCGGTGGAGTACGTTACTTATGGTATTGACTGAAACCAATGTCCCCACTGCCATGAGATCTTCCCGGAGCTCCTTCCTTGTTGTCCTTGGGTTAGCCTTGACTCTTCGGACAAGCCTGGCCTCGGCACGGGAGGAAACTTTCAAAGGCGGTCCAGGCCGTGGAAGGCTAACAGTAGTTCCATAAGCCTTCCACTTCCGGATGATGCTCCCAACAGTGGAGACAGGTAGGCCCAACTCCTTGGAAAGGGTTTTGTACCCCTTGCCAGCCTTGTGACCCTCCACGATCTTGTCTCTGATGGCCTTGGAATGCTCCTTTGTCTTTCCCATGTTGACCATATACGAGTGCTGTTCACAAGTTTGGGGAGGGTCTTAAATAGTCAGAAAAGGCTGGAAAAAGAGATAATTAATCCAAACATGTGAAGCTCATTGTTCTTTGTGCCTGAAATACTTCTTAATACTTTAGGGGAACCAAACAGAATTCTGGTGGTTTGAGGGGTTGAATAATAAATGACCCTCTGAATAAACTTTTCACAATTTAAAAAAAAATTAAACAAAGAAATAACATTCTTTTTTGCTGCAGTGCATTTCACACTTCCAGGCTGATCTACAGTCCAAATGTCACAATGCCAAGTTAATTCCGAATGTGTAAACCTGCTAAATCTGCAGGGGGTTGAATACTACTTGTAGGCACTGTATATATAATTGTGTTAAAGTGTTTGCCCCCTTCCTGATTTCCTATTCTTTTGCATGTTTGTCACACTTAAATGTTTCTGATCACCATACAAATTTTAATATTCGACAAATATAACACAAGTAACCACAAAATGAGGTATATAAATGAAGGTCTTTATTAAGGTAAAAAGAAATCCAAACCTTCAGGGCCCTGTGTGAAAAGATGATTGCCCCTCCCCTTAAAACATAAATTAACTGTGGTTTATCACATCTTTGGGAAGTTGAGTTCAAATTCCCAAACCACACCCAGGCCTGATTACTGCCACACCTGTTCACAATCAGGAAATCGCTTAAATAGGACCTGCCTGACAAAGTGAAGAAGACCAAAGAAGTCTCAAAAGCTACACATCATGCCGTGATCCAAATAAATTCTGGAACAAATGAGAACCAACGTAATTTAGATTTATCAGTTTCTAAAAGGTCATAAAGCCATTTCTAAAGCTTTGGTACTGCTGCGAATGACTGAAAGCCATTATCCACAAATGGCAAAAACTTGGAACAGTGGTGAACCTTCCCAGGAGTGACCAGCCAACCAAAATTACCCCAAGAACGCAGCAACGCCTCATTCGAGAGGTCACAAAAGACCCCACAACAACATCCAAAGAACTGCAGGCCTCACTTGCCTCAGTTAAGGTCAGTGTTAATGACTCCACCATAAGAAAGAGACTGGGCAAAATATGGCCTGCATGGGAGAGTTCCAAGACAAAAACCACTGCTGAGCAATATGAACGTAAAAGATTGTATCAGTTTTGCCAGAAAACATCTTGATGATCCCCAAGATTCTTGGGAGAATACTCTGTGGACTGAAAAGACAAAGGATGAACTTTTTGGAAGGTCTATGTCCCTTTATATCTGGCGTAGAAGTAACACAGCATTTCAGAAAAGGATGTGATGGTCTGGAGTTGTTTTGCTGCTTCAGGACCTGGAAGACTTGCTGTGGTAAATGGAACCATGAATTCTGCTGTCTACCAAAAAATCCTGAAAGAGAATGTCTGGCCATCTGTTCATGACCTCAAGCTAAAGCGCACTTGGGTTATGCAGCAGGACAATAATCCAAAACATACCAGCAAGTCCACCTCTAAATGGCTTAACAAAAACAAAATTAAGACTTTGGAGTGGCCTAGTCAAAGTCCCTACCTTAATCCAATTGAGATGCTGTGGCGTGACCTTAAAAAGGGGGTTCATGCTCAGAAACCCTCCAGTGTGGCTGAATTACAACAATTCTGCAAAGATGAATGGCCAAAATTCCTCCAGAGCATCGTAAAAGACTCATTGCCAGTTATCGCAAACGCTTAATTGCAATTGTTGCTGCTAAGGGTGGCTCAAACAGTTATTAGGTTTAGGGTACAATTACATTTTCACACAGGACCTTGTAGGTTTGGATTTCTTTTTCCCTTAATAAAAACCTTAATTTTAAAAACTGCATTTTGTGATTACTTTGTTACCTTATGTCTATTATTTAAATTTGCTTGGTAATCTAAAACATTTGTGACACATTCAAAAGAATAAGAAATCGGGAAGTGGGCAAACACTTTTTCACACAACTGTGTATGTGCTAGTCTGTGTATGTATATATAAAGCTTTGTGTGTGTGTGTGTGTGTGTGTGTGTGTATATATATGTGTGTATTACAAATGCATAACTTTATTCTCTTGAAGTGTTTTGGGTTTTGTTTTTGTTAATTGTGACGTTTTCTATAGAAGCAGTTTAAGTAGACGCGTTTATAATATGACTTGCGATGATCCTAATGTAATGTTAATGTCACCCCATAAGGTTCGAATGGAGATTACGTTTCGCCAATGCCGACCTCTATGCCCTATTTAAATTCTACGTACTTTCTTGTAAAGAAGAAGGTTACCTGGTTTGAAGCAGTGAAGGAGTGCAGAATGAGTGACGGCCACCTGGCCAGTGTTCACACAGAGCACCAGCAATTGTTCGTAGAGCACATTCTCAGGCAGGATGGGTATACTATGTGGATTGGACTATGGAATAATGACGTGAGTACTCCAATCTCAAAATAAAGCCAGCGGGATGATCAGTCAATCACTGCAGTTCTGTAAATAATTTATTCTCTCTGAAATGTGATAAGTTTAAACATATCTGGACATTTCACTATAAATACTTTTGGCTTATAGGGGTCCAGTATGGAGTGGTCGGACGGTGCTAAAATCAACTACGCATCTAAATACTTTAAAAAGAAGCTCAGCCTTGGAAATTGTATCTATCTTGACGCAAAAGGAAACTGGAACCAGAAGAATTGTAGTGAAACGCTAAATGGGGCAATATGTTATAAAGAAACATTTCCAGGTATGTTGTGATTAGGGGAGACTTTCATAGTCCTGGAGTTTACAAGAGGCAAGTGTTACCCTCGTGGATGTTTTCGTTGGTTCTTCTTTACGGATTTCACAATTTTAAATTGACAATAGATGTCAAATCAATGCCTGCCCCAAGTATTTCAGTATATAGTACAAGCAAACAATTGCAGGTTCAAGTCCGTTAAGGGAACTAAATAAATATGAAAAAAGTAATTAAAAAAAAGTTTCTCTCTTCTCCTTTTTCCCAAAGTTAAAATAAATTTATAGTATATTTGGTATTGCTACACCCATAAACGTCTGCTCTATCAAAGCGTTTTTTTGTCTTTTGTAAATATAAAATGAGTTACCCTGTACAGTGATCTCAATAAAGAAAAAAAATTGAAACTCGAATTAGTTTTTTTGGTAGTGGCACTTTTCTTTAGAAAAAAAAAAAATAACGGGAAGAAAAAGCAATCGAGTCGTTGTTTGTAAGTCCAAAATAATACCAATAAACAATAGATGGCCAGCTCACCAGACAAAAAAAACAAGCACTTAGCGCTATATCAGTGGAAAGATAATCAAGTAGTTATGGATCTCAGAAAATGGTGACAGAAAACTTATTTTCTCGTTCGCCTTATTGGGGGACACAGAGACCATGGGTGTATGCTGCTGCCACTAGGAGGCTGACACTATGCACAAAAAAGGTTAGCTCCTCCTCCGCCGTATACACCCCACCGACCGGCAGGAAATTCCTCAGTTTAGCTTAGTGTCAGTAGGAGGTGGACACGGGTCTTTTATTAGACCCATATCTACCTCAGTGTGCGTCGTTTCTTTGCAGGTTCCAGAGGGATACGGAGTGAACAGTCACATCCGTACTCCCACAAAGAGACTATGAGTACGGCGTGTACTGCCACCCCGTATCCTCATAGGTCTCCGCAGCAGGACCAGGAGCCTCGCACAAGTAGGTGCCAGCCGCACGGACGGTCCTTGCCCCCTGCCTCCCACCCTCACGCCTACCAGAGCCTGAAGGTTGGATGAGGCGCGGATTTCATAGAGACAGACAGCGTGGGATTTTCAGGTACCTTTATTGTAAGGCCCCCTGCCTGGGTGAGTATGTCAGTCTTCCCCCGGCGTTTTCTCTTGGAGCGGTCGCCAGGGGGACCACGTTAGGGTCCCTGCACGCCCCGCATCCCCCCACGGTCACCGCATCCATGCAGGCCCCGGGTCTTCACGGGCCTCGTTCTGCGCTTCCCCCCCCCCCCTTTTTTCCATCTCGGCAGGGGTAGCGCTGGAGTCGGGCAGTTCTGGGCAGGGACGCGGCCCGGTGTTGCGACGCGTCTTCCGCGCCGACCCCCTGCTGACAGGCGGCCGCCGCAACTAATTTAGGCCCCGGCTTGTGTTCGGGCCTACCGCAGCGTCGCGGCCACGCCCCCGCCCCTTTCTACTAAGCGGGCTTCACTCCCGCTCTCCCCAGGCCCTCCCCCGCCTTTCCCTCTCCTGCCCAGCATATTATGGCTAGAGGGCAGCAATTATTAACCCTGCGAGGAGCACCGCCCTTCCCCGGGACCCGCGTTTTTCTACAGGCAGGTGCCATCTTCACAGCCTGCCAGCCGTACGCAGCTGGAGAGGCTCCCCAGCCCCTGAGCAGTTTCTGCAAGCAGCTTTTTGCCTCTTTGGGACGGCCAGCCGGACTTCTCCCTGATCTGCATCCCCGGACAGGTTGAGCAGCATCGCTTTTGGGGACACCGGACCGTGAGTAGCTCTGCACGGCAGACTGACCCTTCTCCGCCCTCTGTCCCCCAACCTTCCGGCACTACCTCAGGTTTTTCACAATGTCTATCCCTAAGGCTGATCGTACCCGCTCTTCGGCCCTCCCCTGCACCCTAGTCAAGTTCTTCACATGTTCTTCGTGCAACCACAAACTTCCCTCAGGTCAGTCCTCTCCCCTCTGCCTGGACTGTAGCAATCCAATCCAGCCCAACGCCGCTCAGGAGCCATCCATAGCCCCAGGGGTGAGTGAGCCCCCCCTTGCCGGGTTGGGCCTCCTCCCTATCACGGTCGGTGGCAGACCTCACCAAGGTGTCTCAGTCCCTAGCAGCCTTCTGGATAAGTTGCCCTTGGGAGCTTCTGCGGGACCTAGCACGTCCCAGGACGTCCCATCTGAGCCAGCCAGTGTCAGTCGCAAGAAACCCAGGCAGGATCTCCAGGCGGAGTCCTCTCCTCGCCCTACCTCACCCCATACTCCCCAGCAGTCTCCCTCTCGGGCCTCCTCTCCCGAGTCAGGTGAAGCGCTTTCGGAATCTGAAGGGGTCTTAGAGCTGGATTCGGATCAGGATGCGAACATGAAGGTTACGGTGCAGAACCTCATTGCCGCGATTCACCATACCTTCGACATCACTGACACCCCTGCGAAATCCTCAGATCAGGAGGTTTCGTTCAGACGGGCGGAAACACCTTCCAGGGTGTTTCCCTTTCATTCCGAGTTTGGGAAGATTTTTACCAAGGAATGGGAAGATACGACTAGACGCTTTCAAAGAGGAAAGCGTCTCGGCGTGCTGTATCCGTTCGCTAAAGAGCTCACGGACAACTGGGCCGCTTCTCCTTCAGTGGACCCTCCCGTATCCAGACTCTCTAATAATACTGTTCTTCCGCTGTCGTGTGTAGCGTCTCTAAAAGATTCTAATGACAGAATCATAGAATCCCTAGCAAAGTCTGCCTTCGAGGCGGCATCTGCGGCGGTATGTCCAGTCTTTGCTTCATCTTGGGCAGCAAAGGCTATATCCGCTTGGGCAGAGGACCTTCGGCAGGGCATTCTGGATAAGGCACAACCGGAGCATTTGGCCGATCTCGCCAATCAGATTTCCCATGCGGGGGATTATCTGCTTTCTGCTTCCTTGGATGCCGCATCTTGCGCGGTTCAGGCGTCAAGCAACATCGTGGCAATCCGACGTACAATTTGGCTCAAGGCCGCAGGCGGACTTGTCCTCTAAAAAGTCTCTGACTAATATGCCTTTTCAAGGAGTGCGTCTCTTTGGGTCCCAATTGGACCAGATTATTAAGGATGCTACCGGAGGTACGAGTTCTCTTCTCCCCCAATCCAAGCCTCGCAGACCTCCTCCAAGGCGTCAGTTCCGTCCCTTTCGGTCTTTCCGCCGTTTCAATGCGGCGGAAAACCCTTCCAACCAGCAAAGGCCACAAGCACGTCAGGAAAGAAAGAAGGTCTCCTTCAGGCCCACTCCGTCCTGGCGGTCCCACTCTTCCCAGGGAAGACCACCCAGATCTAGATCTGGACGGTCTACGTCCGCATGACTATCATCGGTCTTCCGTGGGTCCCTTCCAATTGGGAGGTCGACTTCTTTTCTTCAACGACGTCTGGTTCGCCTCAGTAGAGGACGCTTGGGTCAGAGAGGTTGTATCGACAGGATACAAAATAGAGTTCGTTTCTCTTCCACAGGATCGCTTCTTCCAATCCCGTCCGCCACGGGATCCTGCCTTGATCCCGGGGTTCGGTTCGGCCATCGCCTCTCTCCTCAGCTCCGGGGTGATTTGTGCCCGTTCCCGAATCGGAACGATTCACAGGGTTTTATTCAAACCTGTTTGTGGTGCCGAAAAAGGACGGGGCGGTTCGACCCATCTTGGATCTCAAGTTACTCAACAAGAGAGTTCGCCTCCGCCACTTCCGGATGGAGTCGGTTCTCTCGGTGATTGCCTCCATGGAGGAGCAGGAATTCATGTGTTCCATAGACATCAAAGATGCCTATCTACACGTGCCCATATTTCCCGGACATCCGAAGTTCCTGTGGTTTGCGATTCACCACGAACATTATCAGTTCGTCGCGCTCCCTTTCGGGCTCGCCACCACTCCCAGGGTCTTCACGAAGATTATGGCGGCTGTGAAGCCTTTAACAGCTTTCTTCATAATTGTTTATTTATTGTCCTTCTGTGATTTCTTATGTTTGTAATTTATAATGCAACAGCGCCACCTACTGTCTGTACAAACAGCTTTGGAGTTCATTCTAGTCTACTTCTCTTGTTTGATCTATCCGGCCACCGTAGTCTCTACCTTTGACCCCTGGGAGACATCATATACCCTTATTCTCCAGGAGCCATTTTAGTTTTTCATTCCATGTGGTACTGAAGCATCTCTCTGCCTCCCGGCTTACAGAAGCACCGTCGGTAAGGAGATTCAGGTTTTGACTTAGGACTATCTATACGTCAGCGCTTCTGTGTTTCTCCTTTGTAGTCAGCATTAGTTAGATCTTGTTTCCGTTCAAATAGGAACTACTTATGTACAAAATCTGTGATTTCAGTTCATGTATTACTTTACTATGTATGTACCATGTACTAAATGCTCCTATTGTTGTTTCACAGTTTCACTCTGCTTCATTGCAATAAAAGTTGAATACGGAAACTTCTCCAATCAATGAGTTGCGTGAAGGGAGTTAGCTTTATGTCGATTTATGTACGCCTTACACATAAAGAGGACAGAACAGCGGCGTTGATGGCCTTGTTGAGGATCAGAGGTCTTGTTCTTTTTCCGTATCTCGACGATATTCTGATCAAGGCTCCCTCCTTTCATCAGGCCCGCCTAAGTGTGGCGATCGTTCTAGACACCCTGTCCAGTTTTGGGTGGATCGTCAACCGGAAAAAGTCCTGTCTGATCCCTACTCAACGCCTTGTGTTTCTGGGCCTTCTTTTCGACACTCGTCGGTCAAGGGTATTTCTCCCACAAGACAAGATTCTTTCCCTGCAGCAGGGCGTCCGATCACTACAGATCGCACGGTTTTCATCTCTCAGGACAGCCATGAGGATTCTGGGGAAGATGGTGGCAGCAATAGAGGCAGTTTCCTTTGCCCAGTTTCACGCCAGGCCCCTCCAGCAGGCCATTTTGTCCAGGTGGAACAGGTCGGCTCTGTCTCTGGATCGTCTGGTTCATCTTCCATGCCGGATCAAGCGGTCTCTCAACTGGTGGTTGACGTCTCCCCTCATTCTCTCGGGGCGGTCCTTTCTTCCCAGATTGTCACAACGGACGCCAGCCTCATCGGCTGGGGTGCAGTGTTCCGCAATCATACTGTTCAGGGTCGATGGTCGACTCAGGAATCAGCTCTGCAGATCAATGTCCTAGAGATACGAGCGATCCTTCTGGCTCTCGTCCACTGGGAACGGCGCCTCAAGGGCCTGCCTGTCAGGATTCAAACAGACAATGCCACAGCGGTGGCGTATATCAACCGACAAGGGGGGACACGGAGTGTCTCAGCCCTGGCGGAAGTGTCCAGAATTCTTCAAAGGGCAGAGACCTTTGTTCCAACAATTTCCGCGGTTCACATTCCCGGCGTGGACAACTGGGCCGCCGATTTTCTAAGCCGCGAGGGTCTCGCGGCAGGGGAATGGTCCCTACATCCGGAGGTGTTTCATCTGCTCTGCCGTCGGTGGGGAACCTCGGACGTAGACCTCATGGCGTCTCGCCTCAAAAGGAAGGTACCACAATTCGTGTCCAGGTCTCGGGACCCCCTGGCAGTGGGCGCCGACGCTCTGGCCGTTCCTTGGTCACAGGTCGAGCTCCCCTACCTGTTCCCTCCCCTGCCTCTTCTTCCCAAGCTGTTGAAGAAAATCAAGGCAGAAGGGATTCCAGTCGTCCTCATCGCCCCGAATTGGCCCAGAAGGTCTTGGTTCGCGGACATTGTCAACCTTCTCGCGGACGCCCCCTGGAAGCTTCCCGACAGGGCAGATCTGCTGTCGCAAGGCCCGATTTGCCACCCCAATTCTCGGTCGCTCAATTTAACGGCGTGGCTGTTGAGACCGAGGTTTTGAAACGGGCAGGATTCTCTGATCGAGTAATTCATACCATGATCCGCGCCAGAAAGCCTTCCTCTTCCAAGATCTATTACCGTACTTGGAAAGCCTATTTCTCCTGGTGTGAGGCCAATGACATCGCGGCCATGGTTTTTTCGCTTCCTTCTGTTCTGGCGTTTCTTCAGACAGGGCTGGATGCGGGGCTTGCTCTCAGTTCCTTGAAGGGTCAAGTTTCGGCACTGTCCATTTTATTTCAGAAGACGCTGGCCTCCCGGCCCCAGGTCAAAACCTTTCTTCAGGGTGTGGCTCACACGGTTCCTCCGTACCGAGCGCCCGTGGATCCTTGGGATCTTAATTTCGTTCTTGGGGTTCTGCAAGGTCCTCCTTTTGAACCTCTCAGGGATGTTTCCCTTGCCCTCCTTTCTTGGAAGGTGGCCTTTCTGGTGGCCATTACTTCCATCCGACGTGTGTCGGAATTAGCGGCCCTTTCTTGCCGCTCTCCCTTTTTGGTACTTCATCAGGACAAGGTAGTTCTGCGGCCTCCGCCCTCTTTCCTTCCGAAGGTGGTATCTTCGTTTCACCTCAATGAGGACATTGTTCTGCCATCCTTCTGCCCGAGCCCAGCTCATCCTCGGGAGCGATCCTTGAACAAGCTGGACCTGGTCAGGGCATTGAGAGTCTATCTAGCCAGGACATCTTCCTTGCGGAAGTCAGACTCTCTGTTTATCATTCCAGACGGTGCAAGGAAAGGTCACCCAGCCTCAAAGGCCACTATTGCTCGCTGGATCAGATCGGCAATTTTGGAGGCATACCGGGTCAAGCATCGTGCAGCTCCTTCAGGGATCAGAGCGCACTCTACCCGGGCGGTGGGTGCCTCCTGGGCGGTGCGCCACAGAGCTTCCGCGCTGCAGCTTTGCAAAGCTGCAACGTGGTCTTCGGTTCACACTTTTGTGAAAGTCTACAGGGTCCACACCTACGCTTCGGCGGACGCCAGCCTAGGTAGAAGGATTCTGCAGGCCGCGGTGGTGAGTCCACTGGCCTGATGGAAGTTTGTTTCCCACCCCAGGGACTGCTTTGGGACGTTCCATGGTCTCTGTGTCCCCCAATAAGACGAACGAGAAAACAGGATTTTTTGGGTTGCTTACCGTAAAATCTGTTTCTCGGAGCCTTCATTGGGGGACACAGCACCCTCCCATGTTCTACAACTCCTGTTCTTATGTTTGTCGATTGGTTACAGTTGAGTTGTTCGTTCTGTTTTCAATCTATTCCGTTACTTCTCCTACTGCTTTCTCACTAACTGAGGAATTTCCTGCCGGTCGGTGGGGTGTATACGGCGGAGGAGGAGCTAACCTTTTTTGTGCATAGTGTCAGCCTCCTAGTGGCAGCAGCATACACCCATGGTCTCTGTGTCCCCCAATGAAGGCTCCGAGAAACAGATTTTACGGTAAGCAACCCAAAAAATCCTGTTTTCTTAAAATGTTCTAATGTTTTTTAAGAGAACTGTAAAAAATTGGTATTACTGTAATCGAACTCACCTTGAGAATCATGATACACAATAAACACTGTAAAAAATGAACACCCCCCCCCCCAAAAAAAAAAAGTTATCAGTATTGTATTATTTTTTCATCACTTCACCTCAGTTGGAATTTTTCCCCATTTTCCTGTTCAGAATTTAATAAAATAAATGGTACCATTCAAAACTGCAACTCATCCTGCAAGAAAACGAAGCCTCAAACTGCTATATTCATGGTAAAATAAGTTATGACTCTTGGAAGAAGGAGGAAGTAAAAGAGAGGATTTAAAAAAAAAAAAAAAAAAAACTAAACACGATTTCAGCTGTCTTTTTTCCAATTTCACTGTAACAATAGTTAATATTTAATGATGGACTATAATTGTGCTTTCTTTTTTTTTGTTGTTTCCCAGTACAATTGAAACATGATAGTGATGAAGACTTGTGTCCTAAAACTCCTGGCTCAGGGCAATGGATCCGTTACAAGGATTTCTGCTATGGTTTTGACGTGAAACTTTACAACTACGCTGTGTATAATAATACAGATGCCAGCAAAATGTGTCAAACTATAGGTACGTCATCACTTTATGCATAAAGTATTCCGTATAGTGTAGGTGTGCTTGTGTCAAAGTGTAAGACCCTCTAGACAAATATGTTTGTGCGTGATAGATATATATATATATATATATATATTAATTATAGAGAGAGAGAGATAGATATATAATTTCTCTATCGCTTCATTGGGGGACACAGAGACCATGGGTGTATGCTGCTGCCACTAGGAGGCTGACACTATGCACAGAAAAAGGTTAGCTCCTCCTCCGTAGCTCCTCCTCCGCAGTATACACCCCACCGACCGGCACTAATTTCCTCAGTTTATCTTGGTGTCAGTAGGAGGTGGACACGGGTCTTTCATTAGACCCATATCTACCTCGGTGTGTGTCGTTTCTTTTCAGGTTTCCGGAGGGATACAGTGTGAATAGTCACAACTGTACTCCCACAAAGAGACTGAGTACGGCGTGTACCGCCACCCCGTTTCCTCATAGCTCTCCGCAGCAGGATCAAGAGCTTAGCACGGGTGCGTGCCAGCGATCCAGATGGTCCTTGCCCCCCGACTCCCACCCACTCGCCTACCAGAGCCTGTCGGTTTGAATGAGGTGCGGACACAACAGAAGATGGATCAGACAGCGTTGGATAACGACAGGTACCTTTATTGACGGCAGAAATGGAGGTAAGTATGGGGCCCGAGTCGCATCCTCCTCAGCGGTTTCAAGATCCTTCACAGCGGTCGCTGCGGCAGTATTACAAGGTCTCGGCGCCGCATTTACTCCAGGCCCCGGCTTCAGTGTGGGCCTTGTTCTACTCTTCGCCCCTGCCTTCATTCTTAGGCGGGCTTCTCCCGCCCGGCAGACATCAGGCGGCGATCTTTAGGAGTGTTGCCGCGGCAGCGCTGTGTGTTATGAGCTCATTTTCTGCTCCACCAGCTGGGAGTTCTCCTTCCGTTCTCTCAGGTAGTGACAGGAGGTAGTGAGGTTAGTTTAATTGGTAATGGTCTGCCACCTGACGAGGAGGATAGTGATTGGATCTCTGGAGTATCAGACTGGATATAAGACAGCCAACGCCCTATCCTGTTGATGGTGATTCAGTCTGTTTCTCAGGTCTTGGACTTCAGCTCTGCTCCAGTCTTCTCAAGTTAAGTTTGTTTTTTGCTAATGTTCACACTTGCTCTTGTTGGTCAACTCAGTTTTTGTGTGGTCAGCCAAACCCGGCTGGGCTGTGCTGAATTTCCACTCTTATTTATCTGTATTTGCCAATTTGCCTTTTTGTCCTTTATTAGATTGGCCTCTTTTTGCTCTGTCTCAGAATATTCCAGAGTGCTGATATAGTGGGAGAAGTCTAATGACTTCAGGGTTAATTTTGTTATCAGAAGCGTTGGACATTATTTTTGGTAGGGTTTTTTGGCAGATTGCAGACAGTATCTTTCCTTTCCTGTCCTTTCAAGTTAGTTTGGCCCCATCGTTTGCTCAGCCTATTTTTCTGCCTTTGTTTGTGTTTTCATCTTGCTTCACCGTCAATACATGTGGGGGGCTGTCTTTCCTTTGGGCTCTGCTCTGGGGAGTTAGTTTTCCTCTTTTCTTACTTTAGGCTTATTTAGCTCTCCTGTTGTGACGAGGCGTCCAGTACCACCGTAGGCACGCTCCGCGACTGCTTCTAGTTGTGTATTAAGATCAGGGCTCTGTAGTCTGCATAGTTACCAACCTCTCTGGTTTTCTGAAACTTAGCATTGTGTTGCTTTTTTCCTCCTCGGTGACCCATTCATAACAGCTGTGGGACTTCTGCGCCGGCCCGCACTGATAGGCCGCCGCCGCTTTTACTTTAGGCCCCGGCTTCATTTCGGGCCTTCTCCAGCGTCGCGGCCACGCCCCCCGCCCTCTTTCCTAGGCGAGCTTTTCTCCCGCCCGTTCTAGGCCCACCCACCATCTCTTTCATGGACACTAGCCTGTTGTTTGCCATCTTCACTGAAACCGCGCGTTCCATCCTCTGCTCCTCTCAGGCTGCCGCCATCTTCTCAGCCTGTCAGCCAGACACCGTTCTTCTCTGCTGGGGCCCTGCATGTACAGAAGGGCCGTGTTGCATCGCTTTCTGGGAGTATCTACAGGACACTGGACCGTGAGTAGCTCTGCAGCTGCAGACTGACGCCCTCCTCTGCCTCGGTCCCCCAACCTTCTGGCATTGCTTCAGTGACTTTCCTTCATTATGCCTAACTCTAAGCCTGACCGTACCTGTCCTCCGGCTCCCACTGGCACCTTAGTCAAGTTCTTTGCTTGTTCTTCATGAAATCGCAAACTTCCCTCAGGTCAGTCCACTCCCCTCTGCCTAGATTGCAGCAATCCCATTCAGCCCGACGCCGCCCAGGAGCCATCTATTGCTCCACGTGAGAGTGAACCCCCCATTCCTGGCTGGGCTTCTTCTCTATCACAATCAGTGGCGGATCTCACCAGGGTGTCTCAGTCCCTAGTGGCCGTTCTTCATAAGTTGCCCCTGGACACTTCTGCAGGGTCCAGCAGGTCTCAAGAAGTTCCATCTGAGCCAGCCAGCATAAACCGCAAAAGAGCCAGACTGGATCTCTGGCCAGAATCCTCCCCTCACCCCATCTCACCACATAGTCCTTCCCAGCAGTCTCCTTCCCATGCCTCCTCACGCCTTCTCGGATGCGCCATCCGAAGAGATTTTAGAGCTGGATTCGGACCATGACGCGGACATGAAGGTTACGGTACAGAACCTCATTGCTGCGATTAACCACACTTTCGAAATCTCAGACTCCCCTGCGAAATCCTCAGATCAGGAGGTTTCGTTCAGACAGGCAGAAGCACCTTCCAGAGTCTTTGCAACCCACTCTGAGTTTGGCAAGCTCCTTACCAGGGAAAGAGAAAATCCGACCAGGCCCTTTCAAAGAGGGAAGCGCCTCGGCGTGCTGTATCCATTTCCTAAAGAGCTCACCGACAACTGGTCGGCTTCCCCCTCTGTAGACGCTCCAGTGTCCAGACTATCTAACAACACAGTCCTTCCAATTTCAGGTGTGGCGTCGCTAAAGGATTCTAATGATAGGATCATAGAATCCTTAGCAAAGTCAGCATTCGAAGCGGCTGCGACGATGCTAAGCCCGGCCTTCGCTTCAACTTGGGTAGCAAAGGCCATAGCTACTTGGGCGGAAAATCTCTGCCAGGGCTTTCTAGATAGAGCCCAACCAGAGAGATTGGCCGAACTGGCCAACCAGATCTCCCATGCAGAGGATTATCTGGTCTCTGCCTCCTTGGATGCCGCGTCTTGCGCAGCTCAGGCGTCCAGCAATGTAGTTGCAATCCGGCGTACAATTTGGCTCAAGGCTTGGCAGGCAGATTTGTCTTCAAAAAAGTCACTTACCAATCTACCTTTTCAGGGAGCCTGTCTCTTTGGATCCCAGCTGGACCAGATTATTAAGGACGCCACTGGAGGCACAAGCTCTCTTCTCCCTCAGTCCAAGCCTCGTAGACCTCCTCCAAGGCGTCAGTTTCGGTCTTTCCGCTGCTTCGCAACGGCAGAAGCCTTTTCCAACCACAAAGGCCGCAAGCACGCTAGGATAGGAAGGTCTCCTTTAGACCCACTTCCTCCTAGCGATCTCACTCCTCCCAGGGCAGATCCTCCAGGTCCAGAACTGGACAGTCCACATCAGCATGACTATCAACGAAATCTCGAGGCGCCTTCCCAACTAGGCGGTCGACTCCTTTTTTTCAGAGACGTCTGGCTTGCCTCAGTAGAAGACGCTTGGGTCAGGGAAGTTGTATCCTCAGGATACAAGATAAAGTTTGTTTCTCGTCCCCGGGATCGTTTCAGTCCCGACCTCCAAAAGACCCTGCCTTAGTTCTGGGTTTCTTTGCATCCATCGACTCTCTCCTCAGTTCTGGGGTGATTGTGCCCGTTCCCGAATAAGAACGATTCACAGGGTTTTATGTTTGTAGTGCCGAAAAAAGGCGGTGCAGTTCGGCCCATCCTGGACCTCAAGTTACTGAACAAGAGGGTCCGCCTACGACATTTCAGGATGGAGTCTCTTCGTTCGGTAAACGCTTCCATGGAGGCGCAGGAGTTCATGTGCTCAGTAGACATTCAAGATGCCTATCTGCATGTTCCCATCTTTCCCGGGCATCAGAAATTCCTACGTTTTGCGATTCACCAGGTCCACTACCAGTTTGTTGCCCTGCCGTTCGGTCTCGCCACCGCACCCATAGTATTTACAAAGATCTTGGCGGCGTTGATGGCCTTGTTGAGGATCAGAGGTCTCGTCCTCTTTCCGTACCTCGACGACATTCTAATCAAAGCTCCGTCTTTTCTCCAGACTCGCCAAAGTCTTACCATCGTTCTCGACACCCTGTCCAATTTCGGGTGGCTCGTCAACAAAATGAAGTCCTGCCTGGTTCCGACACAAAGTCTTGTGTTTCTAGGCCTATTGTTTGACACCCGTCGATCGAAGGTTTTTCTCCCAGTAGACAAGATAATCTCTCTGCAGCGAGATCTACAATCGCTGCAAAGCTCACCGCTTCCATCTCTCCGGGCAGCAATGGAAGTCCTAGGAAAGATGGTGGCAACGACCGAAGCGGTTCCCTTTGCCCAATTCCACTCCAGACTGCTCCAACAGGCCATCCTGTATTGGTGGAACAGGTCTTTCCCTGGATCATCCAATTCGCCTTTCCTACCGGGTCAAGCAGTCCCTCAATTGGTGGCTGACGTCTCCCCTCATTTCTCTGGGCCGGTCATTCCTTCCAATTCACTGGCAGATTGTGACAACGGACGCCAGCCTCCTCGGCTGGGGGGCAGTGTTTCACAATCAGACTGTTCAGGGTCGGTGGTCGACTCAAGAGACAGCTTTGCCGATCAACGTCCTCGAGATACGGGCGATCTGTCTGTCTCTCATTCACTGGGAGAGACTTCTCAAGGATCTACCGATCCGGATTCAGACAGATAATGCCACAGCGGTGTCATATGTCAACCACCAAGGGGGGACACGGAGTTCCTCAGCTCTAGAGGAAGTGTCCAAAATTTTCCGCTGGGCAGAAGTTAAAGTCCCAGCAAAATCCGCGGTGCATATTCCCAGCGTGGACAACTGGGCCGCCGATTTTCTCAGCTGCGAGGGTCTCACGGCGGGAGAGTGGTCCTTACATCCGGACGTCTTTCATCAGCTTTGCCGACGTTGGGGGACTCCGGACGTAGATCTGCTGGCATCTCGCCTGAACAGGAAGGTCCCTCAGTTCGTATCCAGGGCTCAAGATCCTCTTGCATTGGGCGCCGACGCTCTGACCATTCTCTGGTCTCAGTTCAGGCTAGGTGTCGATGATTTGACCATTCCTTGGCTACAGTTTGCGCTCCCCTATCTATTCCCTCCCCTTCCTCTTCTTCCCAAGCTGTTAAAGAAGCTGTTAAAGAAAATCAAAGCGGAAGGGGTTCCAGTCATCCTCATCGCTCTGGATTGGCCCAGAAGGTCTTGGTTCGCGGACATCGTCAACCTTCTCGCGGACGCCCCCTGAAAGCTTCCAGACAGGGCAGATCTGCTGTCTCTGGGTCCGATTTGCCCAATTCTCGGCTGCTCAATTTAACGGCGTGGCTGTTGAGACCGCGGTTTTGAAATGATCAGGTTATTCACACCATTAATCTGGGCTAGAAAGCCATCGTCTTAAAGATTTATTATCGTACATGGAAGGCCTATTTCACTTGGTGCGAGGTCAATGACATTCCGCCCATGTCCTTTTCACTCCCTTCTGTCTTGGCGCTCCTCCAGACAGGCCTTGACGCGGGCCTTGCCCTCAGCTCTTTAAAGGGTCAAGTCTTGGCGCTTTCCATTCTGTTCCAGAAGACGTTGGCCTCTCGTCCGCAGGTCAAGACCTTTCTTCAGGGAGTGGCTCATACGGCACCTCCTTACCGCATGCCTGTGGATCCATGGGATCTTAATCTGGTTCTCGAGGTTTTACAGGGTCCACCCTTTGAACCTCTCAGAGAAGTTTCCCTATCCCTTCTCTCCTGGAAAATAGCCTTCCTTGTGGCCATCACCTCCATTCGGCGCGTGTCGGAATTGGCGGCCCTTTCTTGTCGCCCCCCTTTCTTGGTGCTCCACCAGGATAAGGTGGTCCTGCGGCCCCCGCCTTCCTTCCTTCCTAAGGTAGTGTCCACTTTCCATCTGAATGAGGACATTGTTCTTTTGTCCGGGTCCAACTCACCCTCTTGAGCGCTCCTTGAACAAGCTAGACCTGGTCAGGGCAATGAAGGTCTACCTGGCTAGGGCGTCTCCCTTGCGGAAGACAGACTCTCTCTTCATCATTCCAGAAGGTGCGCGGAAAGGTCATCCGGCCTCCAAGGCTACTATTGCTCGCTGGATCAGATCGGCAATTTTAGAGGCCTACCGGGTCAAGCATCGAGTGGCCCTTCCTGGAGTCAGAGCTCACTCTACCCGGGCGGTGGGTGCCTCCTGGGCGGTGCGCCACAGAGCCTCCGCACTGCAGCTTTGCAAGGCTGCAACATGGTCTTCCATCCACACGTTTGCCAAATTTTACAAGGTCCACACCTATACTTTGGCGGACGCCAGCCTAGGCAGAAGGATCTTGCAGGCAGCGGTGGTGAGTTCTCAGACCTAATGGAAGTTTGCTTCTCCCTCCCCAGGGACTGCTTTGGGACGTCCCATGGTCTCTGTGTCCCCCAATGAAGCGATAGAGAAAACAGGATTTTTGGGTTACTTACCGTTTCTCGGAGCCTTCATTGGTGGACACAGCACCCTCCCATGTTCTACAACTCCTGTTCTTATGTGGTTTGTTACTTACAGTTGAGTTGTCTGTTTCTGTATCAGTCTATTTTGTTACTTCTCCTACTGCTTTCTCACTAACTGAGGAAATTAGGGCCGGTCGGTGGGGTGTATACTGCGGAGGAGGAGCTAACCTTTTTCTGTGCATAGTGGCAGCCTCCTAGTGGCAGCAGCATACACCCATGGTCTCTGTGTCCCCCAATGAAGGCTCAGAGAAACAGATTTTACGGTAAGTAGCCCAAAAATCCTGATATATATTACGCGCGTGCGCACACACACACAGGCACACCTAGTGGAATTAAGAAGGATGGAATCTTAAAGATATATATAATACTCTATTCAATTTGATTGGAAGCAGAATGTCAGCGCATTTAATAAGGATCTTGTCTCGGAATCCTCTTACCATTGGGAATGAACACCCACCATTGTGTAACATAAGCAGTATCTTTTTTTATTCACTATCCCTTTTATTACAGATCCCACTGCCAAGCTGCTGACTGTAAAAGACGAAGAGGAAAACACCTTTGTAAGCAAACATCTAAGCACCGATCCGTATGTTACCAACAAAATTTGGCTTGGAGTTAATTTTACCTCTAATGGTAAGGTTTTTTCAAAAGAAAACCAATAGTAAATAGTATGGGGCTGCAGTACCAACCATGGCTTTGATTGTAGAGTTGAGCGACTTTGGTCGGACCGGGTTTCATGAAACAAAATTTGCTTCAGATGAAACTCGTCCGACTAGGGCAAAAAAAGTCGGAGTTTCGTCCGAAACCCGACCCCAGTGCAAGGCAATGGGAAATAAAAGTCGGCATTGACCGGACGAAACTCCGACTTTTTTTGCCGTAGTCGGACGAGTTTCATCTGAAACAAATATTTTGTTTCATGAGACACGATCCGACCAAAGTCGCTCAACTCTACCAGCGAGAACAAGAATTGGCAGGTCCACCATTGGCTCTTTGTTCTCTTCGTGAATAAAAACAGGAGAACATTGGGCAGATGTAAAAATATGGCCGGTTTAGCAGTGGGTCAGTGATGATTTGTGGCGTTATAGCTTTGAAAGGTTGCACAAACCTCCATGTGATGGCCAATGATGCCTTGTCTGCTGTTTAGGCAACAGGACTGAGTTCCTCCTGGTTCCACGTGTGACCAGAGTATGTAGACATTTCCCAGATGACTAAGGCATTGCTGCCATTAACTGACTGGTGCTAACGTTCTTCAGATCTGTATGCAAATTTCTGGGACAATATCTATCCAATTCAATGCCACCACTGACTGTCCGGGAGCTCATGGATGTCCATCATCCACCGTCTCACCAGGAGCATATCCAGAAATTGTTGGGAGTGCTTCCAAGCATTTGGGGGCCATGCAGCCTACTGATAAGTCACATTAGGAGCTTCCATGATGGAATTTACGCCAATTGGACCTGCCTGTGATTTCATTTTTTTTACTTTAAATTAAAGGGTGATTTTGGAATCCAGCTCTCAACTGGCTGATGATTTTGGTCTCTATTGACTGTTAATTCCAAATGACATATTACTAAAGATTTCCTTCTTTCATTTGAGATTCAATGTCCCAGTTAAGTGTTAGCTTAATTCTTAGCAATGTATATATATGATTGTATAATCTACCAGGCTCTTCTGAGGTGGGGAAAGGCATCAATTAATGTAATTTCTGTGAATTTGTAAAGATTATGGTGGCTAAGATAAATGGAAGAGTAAATGTGCATGCTCCTTTCTTCAGGTCAGAAGGCAGTGTGGCTTGATGGCTCCCCTATGCAGTATACAAAATGGGAGCCTACACAGAATGCGGGGGCAGGACTGTGCGTTGTATTGATGCCTCAGACAGGAACGTGGAATAAAGTCCCGTGTGCACCAGGATATGGCAGAGTTGTCTGCAAATCACCATTGAGTAAGTTCTCCCAAAATTACAGATGGCGGGAGGAGGGGGTGTTCTCTTTGTTCTCAAAACAAAATGGTGTCAGACCACAAGCGATCTAATACTGACTACTTATAATTGGCATAGGCCATAAATTTCGTAAGCCATCTCTATAGATCATCTGTTACTACATTCTGCAGGGGCTGGAAGTACACTATGTATGGGGCCAGAACACCGCAGCTCTGTAGTCTGTGTTGTGTCTGATCTCAGATACTGTGGCTCAGCTCCTAGTGAAGTGAATAGAAGCTTATGTGCAGTTTACAAGTACGACCACTACTCAGTATATGGCGCGCTGGTGTTACATCTCCAGCCACCACGGAATCTGGCAACAGTTGTTCTTTGGAAGGCCGGTTGACCCACCGATCGGATACAGGTGACCTATCCTTAGAAGATACCATCAATATCTCAGCCTTGGACAAACTATTTAAAAATTGTTAACTTTCAAACAATGTTTGAGATGCTGTGACTTTTGCCACTTACAACTTGCCCAATTACTGCTCGGTTTGAGCGATGGGGATAAATGGAATCTGGCACCCTCAAATCTACAGTTTTAAACCGGGAATACGGCATAAACGTCGCACATACTTTTTAGCAATTTAACTTTACTCATTGTTGAATACCGTTTTTTCTTTTTAATTAATTATCAGGTACAGTCTGTGGACAAAAGTGGCATTGTTTTTGGGTAATGAAAAGTTGACCCTTTTGCTACTGTATATTTTTTTATCATTCTGGTCAGACAATTTTTTTCCAATTGCCTAATTTTGGGATTTTTCGAGAGAACCTTATATTATCAGCTGATTGGCTCCCTCCCATTAGCAAGAAACTCCAATAACCTGAGGCCCACATATTAAATAACTCGGCACATCTTTGATTTCAATCGGATCCACTATAAAGTACTGAGCACAGATGGCAGGAGCGTCCTTCATTCACCATCATGGGAACAATGAGAAACGATGACTTGTCCATCTCGGTAAACCGCCCCAATATTGTATTAATCCTGCTTTTTTTTATCTTGTCCTAGGATCCAGTGGAACAGGAATTGCAGTTGCATTTGCAGTGTCTGTGATTACCGTTCTGCTCATCGGGATCCTCGTCTATTTCTTTAGAAAGAGAAATCCCTTTTCTTCATCAATTCGGTATCGGCGAGCGGAAGATCAGATGGAGTCAATGATTGATTATACTTAGGACTGCTGTTAACCATTTACTTGCATTTTTATTTTGCACATTTTTTGTATTGCTGCAATTTACAAATTTTAATTGTTAGGGTATGTTCACACATTGTGCTTTTGTCACTGAAAACACAGCATTTTACTGTCCTAGCAAAGCGAATTTGATTTCTGAAATTTAGTGTACTTGTTGCTTATTTTTTCCTTGCAGATTTGAAGAGGTTTCTTATCTGCATTATGTCAATTCTTTCAGCATTACTACTACATTTTTGATTCATTTTACTGAATGGGAAAAAACACAAAAAAAAAAAAATTATAAAGCTCATTTTTTTCAGCTTTTTTACTACTAACACATCAGTATTTGTAGCAGATTAGCAAAGTTATCTGCTGCAAATACTGAATGGGTGCACATATCCTTAGTCTGTTTTCTATTTGTTGTGGAAGACTACTATGAAACCAGTCTGTTGAAAATGACTGAATACTTGATGATTTTATTTTTCCTATTAAGCCAAATTTAGATTTTATGGTTGGAATTAGAATTTTTGTTTTTGCAATTAAAAGTTTCTTTTGAAATTCTGGCTAATTTTAAGTAGAATATTTGGAAAAATATCCAAATTGGTATGGTACAGTTGGATGCAAATTGAAAGGATGTGGAACTATTTTAACAATTACTCTTAGGAACAAAATATCTACCCCTCATATCTTCTTGTAGATTTCATTTGTAAGTTATAAAAGCAGCTGCTTATAGTTTAGGGTTGATCTTTACATTTCTACTTTGTTTAATTAGTAGTGGCACATTTGGACATTTTGATAGATATGAAAAGTGGAGAAATGTCTTCCTGCACAATGATAGATATCAATACATTCATTCCATTCATTTCATTGGAGAGCATTGTCGATCAACTCTTGGAGAAATCGATGGAGAAAATACCTTATCAGTAAGGCTACGAGGTGCAGATATTTTAGGCTACATATGTATATGTTGGTAAGATTCCATACATTTTGCATTAGATTATGCGGAAGGTTTAATAAATTGCCAAAGATTGGACGGAGAGAACCAGTTACTAAATCAATTTAATTAAACGTATAATATTAGGAGATTTTGTGTTTAATAATTTATTTTGGGCTTATTCTTAATTGTAAATTTGATTTATTTTTTTTTTATTTTTTTTTTTTTTTAATACAGTGGTGTAGCGTTGGTTGCCAGTGCCTGGGCAATGCAAAAAATTGCACCTTCTAACCCATTAATAAGGTTGCTTGTGTACCCCTTTAAAATGAATAGTGCCCCCTTAAAATAAAGAATGCCTCCTTTAGAAAGTGGTAATATCCCCCTAGTATCCCCTCTAAAGTTAAAATGCAAATTGCCTCTTCAGAGAGAAAGAGGACTTTTACTCTACAGCACCACCTATTGGTAATAGTGATCCTACAAGTCACAATCAACCCTTTAACGAGTCTTGTAATATGACTTAGGATAAAAGCCAAATCAGAATCTCAATTTGCAGAAACGGTGTTTCGGGCTATTGGCCCTTGTCAGTGCAAAGTATGAGATCTGATTTGGCTGAGTGAGAGGCTCTGGACTGAGGTGTAAGGGGTAAGGTTTCTCCTTGTGGAGAGTGACATGCCAGCTCTGGCTTGTCAAGGAAAGGAGGCTTATTCGCCATGCAATGCTCCTCTGGGAAATTTAGTATGCAAATTGCCTCTTCAGAGAGAAAGAGGACTTTTACTCTACAGCGCCCTCTAAAGTTAATAATTCCACATTTTGTATCGCACCCTACAGAAAAGTTTGCACTCCTGTTATCCAAGTGACTAAGTGCTCTTCCCCCTTGCACACAGATTGAGCGGGCACAGGCGATGCGATGCCGTGACGTAATTGCGCTGCTTCTGCGAGGTTGCTGACCTACAAGACCGAGAATGGCCATAGACTCCCTGCTTTGTCACAGAACCAACAGTATAGACTTCATATTTGTGCATGGCCGGAGATGCGGGGCACGTAGCTAAAAAAAAAAATCTTCAGTGCTAGTGACACCACTTGTGCATGATTAAGTATGAACTGGCCGTAATATCTTCCTTTGCCTGCGCTACGCCACTGTTTTTAACGATAGTCTGGCACCTGTTAATGCCAGAATACATAAATATTACTGTGTGTATATAGTAGGTTGTGAGTTTCTGGAAATGTAATTTATTTTTGCTTTCTAACGCTACTGTAACAACAAAAGGAAATTTACGGTTTTTGGGGATTTTTTTGTATATCTGAATATTTATTCGTAGCACAGGTTAAAGGGCAACCCGACAAAATTTTGGGACTACAGCGTTTAGCCCTCGGAGTTTGCTTGCAAATTTTTAGTAAATTTCAACATTTTAAAACGGTATTCCCATCTGATATAGTTATGGCATATCAATGTACTAGATGTGGGACCCCCTTCTGTCTCGCGCTGTTATCAAGGCAGAGGTGGTCACAATTACCCTACAGATAACTGGGAATTCTGACTACCTCTTTACTGAAAGCCACGGCCCTGTTTTTTTTTTTTTTTTTATGTAGACTAATGTCCCATTAGTGGAATCCGCTTCTAGTTTACAGTTATGGCATATCCACAGGACAAGATGGGAATACTCCTTGTAAGATCGATGTGCAATATTTGAAGTGTCCATAATTCAGGCATACTTCAATTATAAACAATCGGCTTTCCGATACTGACCAAATACATAGATTTCATCCTGGAGAATATCTCTATTTATTACAGAGTAGAAGATTACACAATTGTCATAACGCCATGTTCAGCTCCTCGACCAAACGTTTAAAATAAAACCTCAGGCCTCAATTATCAGCACTGGCTAAAAGAAAAACTCTTTGTTGCCCATAGCAACCATCAGAACTCTCAGCTTTGAAATTTTCAAATTGCGCTTTTTAAAATAAAAGTTGGTTGTTAGGGGCAACAGTGACCCGTTTATCTGTTTGATAAATTTGCCCCATTGATTTTCTTTTTTTTATATTGCATATTACTTTTAATAAATACTTTTTGACATATAAAATAAGAAAATTAAAACACTTTTTAAATGGACTTAATTAAAAACCTGTTATCATTTCGTCTCCGGCTTCTATGTATTATAACTGTGTGGTAACTAACATAAAAAAAAAAAACTTGGGTACCATAATCAGCCAACCTCTTTTTTTTTTTTTTTTTTTTTTTATATATCGTATATATCTGCCGCCTCTGTTTTGCAGCTTTATATCCATCCGTAAGGTCCGATTTTTACGCTAGTGTGCATGAGCAAGTGCTAGCCGTCGTTATGAGTGATAACACTCACCACAATGTTATTCTATGGGGCCCTCAGACTTAGTCAGTCCAAGGTTTAATAATAAAAAAAAAAAAAAAAAAAAAAAAAATCGCATCTTGCAGAATTTTCCTCAGATAGTTGGATGGCACTTGCCCATTCATGACTATGGGTACATGGAAAACATCAGACAGCACTCGGGTAACATCTCAGTGCGATCCAATTTTCATGGATGCACTGCATGTAGAAAACTGAGAAACCATTTTTTTTTTTCTCTTCACCTTCGATAAAATCTGATCACACTCTGGACCGGTTTTCTCGGATGGAGAACATACGGTCGTCTGCACTCAGTCTAAGGGTATGTGCACACGCTGCGGATTCTGCGGATCCGCAGCAGATTCTGCTGCGTTGTACCATGCCATTAAAGTCTATGAGAAATGAAAAACGCTGTGCAGATTTTTCCGTGCGGATTTAAATCTGCAGCGTTTTGACACCTTCTCCATTATAGGAATCCGCAGGTGTCAAAACGCAGGGGAAATCTACACTAAATCCGCAGGTAAAAACGCAGGTCATTTAACCTGCAGATTTAGCCAAATCCGAGTGGAAAAATCCGCAGGGTAATCCGCAACGTGTGTACATACCCTAAGAAGTAGGAGGCAAATGGATGAAAGCATGACTGCAGTGTGTGTTTGTAATCTGTTACCATGGAGACATGAAAGCCTGTATAGGAGCTGTGAACACAAAATTGTTAATGAACAATTTTTTAAAAATTTGCTTCAGTTTTCATTTTAGATGTTTTGCAGCAATATAAATTGGATGGATATATATGGATGGATATATATACTCCTAGTTTTCATTCTCTGCAAAGTAAAGCTACCGACACCTGGTTTTACAGCACAATAAAGCAAACTTTTGAAGCTGTGGTAAATATGTACAGTAGATGATAGGTGTGATGTTGAATAATAAGCTTTAATAGAGGGTTTACACCAAATGCCAGGTGTTGGCTACCTATAGAACCCCCAATACCCTGAACTTGTAAATGCGCAGAAGTTGGAAAGCCGTAACTTGCCTTTATTTGCACTATGCAAAAATTCAGCCCTCTCATTCTTTACATCTAATGCTTTTATATACAGACCTATATGTAATGCTAATGGCTCTCTAAACCGCCAGTATCATAAAGCACATGAAAACCACTCCAGTAGGTAAAAGGAACTAAGTTTATTTTTAGTATTTATGTCCATTTTCTGTTGTGAAATAATAATTTGGAACTATTGGAATTTTACTTTTAATGTTGCATACATTTATAAACTGTAGTTTGTTTTTTTCTTTTTGTATCTGTAGTCAGCCATCTGTTTTTTTTGTTTGTTTGTTTTTATTCAGAAATACATTAAAAAATAAATTGGTACCAAAGTTTTGACATATTTAGATAACAAAGCAAGAAACTGGTGTTTAGGTTAGTCTACGCATTGTCATTTAGCTCATTGTCTCAATTGTTGTTCGTTGCATTAATAACCAGTTCCAACTTTTAGTCTCTCTTTAACAATCTATTATGTGGAAGGCTACTGCAGTATAAAATAAAACCTTCATGATGTTCAAATTTATTGACAATTTTATAAGGGAAATGGTTGCTTGTATATAAATTGTACATCTGATAAACCTTTAAAACAGTATGTTCAGTCTGAGATCAGTCAGTGCTAGAAATGTCAAGCCAATGTTTAATAAACTTGTTTTTATATAAAAAAAAAAAAGTGCTGTATTCTGTTTATTTCACATAAAGAGTTCTATAAAGGGATTGGGACCCCATGTTTTACTTTCAAAGGGGTTGTCTAACCATTGTTTGTTTGGTGAAATGCCAAAGAAATTGCACAGCTTACTCATGGCTCTGGTTCAAGTGATGGGGCCCACCTGTGGCAGTGTCCTAGTCAAACAGGTCTTATCAGTAAACCTTGGCGGAAATTTTACAATAGCCTTCAATATTACAGCATAGCCGTCTACTGTACAAACTTTTGTGTCGTAAACCCTAATGAATTTGACGAGCCACATTAGGCAATGCCCCCTGCTATCCAGCATTTTGATGGATAGCACCTCGTCACTCCCCATGTTATTTTATGGGGCCGTGCCCATGTCCGATTTTTTTTATTTTTTTTTTATTTATTTTTTTTTTTTCCCTCGGACAGAGTCAGTCCAAGTAAAAAATTTGCAATGTGCATGAGTTGGATCAATTATCGGATCACACTCGACCATTCACGTCATTGAGTCTGTGGAAAAAAATCAGACCTCACTCGGATGCAGTCATCATTGGATCTTATCATCCTCCCTCTCATGTCCTGACTCTGCTCTGAAACATAAGATATTATAGTGTGTTTTAGACGAAGCTGCACTTCATACATTTAGAACAACCCAGCACAGACTGTTGCAACCCTGGCTCACGCTGCAAACACGTTTTTTACAGCTGTGCTCCTGGTGCACCAAATGTCTATGGAGATAATCAAATCTGAAGATTTTATTTATTATAAGTTTATGCTTCAAACATACAACTCCACCCTTTACCTCTCCAAACAAGTCTTCTTTACTGCCCTCCTCACCTCACTATCCAACAATCCAAAAAGTCTGACATTTTTCATTCTCCTTTCATTCTCCCTTCAATACAAGAGTGCAGGCCCCTACTACTGACCTCAGGACTGACAATCTGGCCAGTTATTTCAAAGAAAAAATTGACACTATCTGACAAGAAATTTTCGAAAAACCCCCTAATATCATGCATTGTCCTCCCTCCTGCACGGCATCTAGCTCACTTTCAAGTCTTTGAACTGGTCACGGAAGAAAAAGTAACCAAGCTCCTTGCTTCTACTCACTACTACCTGCACCAGTGACCCTATGTCCTTACATCTCCAGTTCCTTTTCCAGGCTGTCACCACTCACCTACCTAAAAAATGTAACATCTCTCATCTGGTATCTTTCTCCCCTCATTTAAACACACCTGCATACATCCATTGCTTAAAAACCATCCCGCAACCAGCACTACACTACTAACTACAGACCGGTCCCTAATCTTCCATTCATCTCGAAACTCCTGGAACAATTGGTCCACTCCTGTCTTATCTGCCATCTCTCAAGTAACTTTTCTTTACCCTTTACAGTCTGGTTTCCAATCCTTACATTACTGAAACTGCCTTTACTAGAGTCTCTATCAATTTACTAATCGCTAAATCTAATGTAGAACGTAAGCCCTCTTGGGCAGAGTCCTCTTCCCCCTGTGTTCCAGTCTACCATTGCTAGTTTACTGTAAGTGATATTTGTATTTTGTATGTAACCCCTTCTCATGTAGCGCACCATGGAATCAATGGTGCTATATAAATAATAATAATGGTCGCTAGTCCCTGCTGATTCTCTTGGATCTCTCTGCAGCATTCAACACTATTGATCATCAACTCATTCTCACTATGCTCCGCTCTATCAGCCTCAAGGACACCATTCTCTCCGGATTCTCCTCCTACTTCTCTGACAGCTCCTTCACTGTATCTTTTGCTAGCCTCTTCCTCTCCTCTTTCCCTTACCATCAGGGTTCCTCAAGGATTAGTCCTAGGCCCCCTCCTCTTCTCCTTATATCCTGACCCTATTGGACAAAATCAGTAGATTCGGTTTTCAGTACCATCTCTATGCTGGTGACACCCAAATATATAAATAGTCTCCTTACCTCACCCATGTCTTTCCACTGTTTTTAACATCGTATCCTCCCTCTATCTAAAACTGAATCTGTCACACACTGACCTCCTTGTGTTCCTCCCTCCACTAACCTACCTATGCCTGATATTGCCATTTCCATGTGTGGCTCCACCATTAAGACCCCCCCCCGTTTCAGGGTCATATTTTACTGAGATCTTTCCTTCACTCCGCACATCCGATCACTTTCCCGCTCATGTAACCTACATCTGAAAAGCATCTCTAGAACTGGACTTTTTCTTACCTTTGACATAGCAAAAACTTACTATTGCTCTTATTCCATCTCATCTGGACTATTGTAACTCTACTAATCGGTCTCCCTCTTACCAAACTCTCTCCTCTCCAATCCGTCCTGAATGCAGCAACCAAGATCACATTCCTTTCCAACCACTATACTGATGCCTCTATCCTGTGCCAGTCATTGCACTGGTTCCCCATCCACTACAGAGTTCAATATAAACGTATCAATCTCGCCCACAAAGCACTCCACGCTTTAGCACCACTCTACATTTCCCTCTTCTCAATCTGGACTGGCCTGTGGCCTCACTTATCTAACTATTCCTGTTTTGCACATGCATTTTCTTTATTATGACCATCATAGCATCTGTTCACTTATCCTAAATGTAGTTAATAGTCCTCTGTGTCTGTACACATACTGGCTGGTGACCAGTTCTTGCAGCATTATGTAAACACCCTATTTAGTATATTGTTGGCTGGACTGTACAATATAAGCACTTTTCACCATTTACCTTTCGTGTCTCCTCTATTTCCTCATAGATTGTAGCTTGTGAGAAGCAGGACCCTGACTCCTCTTGGTATCTGTTGCGTTATATGTTATTCTGTAATGTCTTTATTCTCTGGCGCTATAGAAATAAAAATTATTATTTCAGGACTGACCTAATGTAAAAGAATGGAGAATTTTTTTTTAATTCTCCTTAACGGAGAACAGTCATCTGACCCGGCCTAGCCTTAAACTGGGGAAAAGAGTTGTGAATTTTAGATTTAGATCAAATATGTGGTGCACCATCATTTACATCTTTATGTGGCAAAAAAAATGGTCTAAATGGCTAAAGTTTTCCTCACCAACATATTACACATCACTGTACAGAGTCTGTTATTAATCATTTCAATCATTTTCTTAAAGGGGGCTCAAATATGTATTTGGGGTGGTTTTGTAGGAAGCCAGTTTGTCTGACCATATGTTTTTGGAGAGCAGGAGGAAACAAGAATAAGAAAAAGTAAATCCCTGCAAACTCCATACACATATTGTTGAATTCAAGCTGAGGGACATTATGAAGGGAGCTGGCTGTTAGTCTTAACTAAGAAGCCAAGCCAGCCCCCTTTTCTATCCATGTATTAGGTGTTACAGAGAAGGGGGCAGGCAGCAAATTAGCTATGAGCCTCACCGTCGTCCTCTTTACTCACAGCAGTAGTCACATGCTGACAGCGGGGAAAGCTTTATTTGTGTTCTAACGAACCAACAAGTGAAACCAGCACGCCAAACCTGCAATCAAAATATAAGTATATTAGTAAGTTTTATAAATTATGTAATAAGAAGCTGTGATAGCTCTGCAGAACTTGTGCCGGATGTGCCCTTAATGAAGAGAGACTGCCATCTGCTGGCCAGCCGAAATCACGCAGAACCAAAATGTGCTGGAAGATTTACAGGGGGAGTGGCCTTGTGTGCTAGACTGGATCAGGAGACCCACAGTAAGGACTTCCCTGATATAAAAGCCCTGAGTGCCAAACCATGAGGAGATTAGGCGGCAAGGAAGAGAGCAAAGCACACGAGCTCCAGAAACACTGCTGAGACCAGCTTGACAGGCCTTAACGGGAAGTCATTGCCACCTGGCAGGGTCAAGTATCGCCTGCGCTGGTCATGGCCAGGATGTGCGCCATGCGCTGGTTAAGCCTCCAAGGCCCGACGCCACCTGTCAAAGTTGAGGCCTAGTCCTCTCTGCCCCGAGCATAAAAGACTTCCGCCGATGGTCAAGCCGAAAAAAATCCGTGAGGAGATTGCGATAGGCGTCACCCGCTGGTGATTGCTTAGAAGCAGAGCAAGTGAGCAGGGCCGTCATTTACTGCTATCATCCACGTTACCGGGGTCAGCTGAGATTAGGGTCTCAGGTTGAGAGGGGGCTGGTTGGTGCGTGGGACGCTCAACGGGCTTTGATAGAATACGTCAGAAAGAGCCTTGCGGGAAAACCCAGTGACTCCCACTATTGCCAGAGCTTCAGATAGAACTTACATGGTGACTCCCATTAGTAGTGTGAGGAAAGAGGAAGACACAAGTGCAATATAGGGTCTTATCCCACAAATAAAGTAAGCAGTTTGACAAAAAACTGCTCACCTGGTAGAAGGTATTCAAAGCATGTATAGATAAGGGCTGCTGCAGATCCACAAGTCGATCACCGACTATCTGAAACAGAACTCTGCAAAGGAATACGTGGATTTCGTCCGCACTGCCCAAATGATGAAATTCCAGAAGGTTAATAAAGTTTGACAGTGGTTTATTCTACGCGTTTCAAGGTTTTTTGAAACCTCATACTTCAGGAAATACCACCTGGTACTTCCTGAAGAAGAGGTTGCAAAAAACCTTGAAACGCGTAGAATAAACCACTGTCAAACTTTATTACCCTTCTGGAATTTCATCATTTGGGCAGCGCGGACGAAATCCACGTATTCCTTTGCAGAGTTATGGTGACTCCCATGACAGGGCGCACCACCCAGAGAACATTAACATTAACTAGTGAAGACTTTCTTTGTTATTCTAAACTTATTGTTAGTCTGTCTATTGTTGATTTGCATAGTTGCTAATTTAAAGTGGTGGTGTATATAAATAGAATCATCCCTGACTGTTTCCCGCCTCGTGATCCCTGTTCATTGCATCCAGACACCTGCATTTTTTATGGCTGGATCACCTGTTTAACTGATTAATTACTGTTTATAATATTTTTTTTACAGGACTTTTTACTTAGAAGCCACATTTTTATAGCGCCCAACAATGGGTGAAAATGCAGCAGGTGCAGTGACGGTGGCATCTGCATGATTAACAGAGACAGGGGGCTCCATCTTTAATCTTTCGTTACCCAACATGATCGCAAGGAGCTGATACTTGCCCTACCTATGGTGGCCTTTTCGGCCGTGCTATAAGTAGGGTCTAAAAGGCCAAGTGTCAGTGTAACGCTGACAGGTCTAATGTACTGCAATATAGACGTGCTGCAGTGAATTACACCAGTGATCAAAGCGGGAAATGTTTAAGTTCTGTAGTGGGAGTACATAAAAATTTAAGAAAAAAAATATTTTGCCAATAAAAACGCAGCCTCTATATAAAAACAAAAATAAATAAAAACCAGACACATAATTGGTATCACCATATCTGGAACAACAAGACAGAAGAAGAATCAACGTCTTCAGAAGGATATTATCAATACCATGTGTGGAGGAATGCACACAGCCCCGTTCCTCCCACGTCACCACCGTGACGTAACTACACAGGCACAGCTCTCCGGTGCCCCTTTTGCCTCTCAGGTCAGTAAGGGAACTGCACCTAGAGCAAATGGTCACCATGGAGGAGGTCCTGTTACCCGCTGGGGGTTCTAAGATTCGTGATCAGAGTAAAAGCATCAGCCCAAGATTAAGTTTATAGTTTAATTGCCTTAAGGACGCACTAGATAATTACAGAAATATACAGTAAATTTGCAGTCAGAGAAAAGATATAACAATAAGGGTACAAGACTTAAGATATTAAGCTGGAGGTCAATATACCAGATTGTAGGGTCATGTGGGTGCTGGGGAGCTCTGCAGTCCACAGGTACAAGAATCTTAGTTGCCGGACAGACCCCCAAAGCATGGGCCGCTGCTCCCCTCGGCAGGTCTGTCCCCAGGTCCTTCTTAGATCGTCATCGTCTGGATCTTCTGTGTGAAGGAAAGAGTGTCTGCAAGGGGCTGCTAGTCCTTAAACATGCTAGGTTCCTCCCCCTGTGTCAGAGGGTGGGCTAATAATCCATGCTCCTAGGATGGAGCCAAAGCGTCTGGGACACACAAAGGACGTATATTCCTGCATCCGCTAGCAGGTACATTCTAATTGAAGCCCTAGGCTTTTTTCTGGCCCCCTGCTGGCACGGCTCCGTACCTGAGCTTTGAAGCTCTGTTTTGGGCCTATCCTCATTATCACACCAATGGCACTGGCTATTTAGCATTGGAACACTAAATCCTGCTTGCATTTGCTAAGTACACAGCACCTGGGGGTATGTTAGCTGCCTGTAATTCCTGAACTTAGACCAAAATGGATGCCAAGCTCAGACATGTGGCCCCATATCTAAGATGGCGGCTGCTCTTTCATCACACCATGGATGGCAAGTAGAACAAATAAATCAATTGTGGAACAAATCAAGCCAGACATGTCACTCAAAGTAAGGATCACTAAGCTACAACTTGCCTACTTTGGACACATCATGCAAAGAGAGTAATCACTGGAGAAGGACATCATGGTCGGAAGAATAGAAGGAACAAGGCGAAGAGGAAGACCAGCAACCCAGTGACTTAATACTATAAAAATAAGGGCAGAGAAGACTCTGGTGGACCCTCTAGGCTTGCACAAGATCAATCTTACATAAAGTCGCCGTGGCCGGAGATCAATCTGAAGGCCATTAGAAAAAAAATATCTAAAACATCTCTGTCATTATTTATTCTTTATGGTGAACACCTTAAATACAAAATAGATAAAACCCATGCCAAAAATGTAGCTTTTCATCATACTGACACACAAGTTGGAGTCACTTTGGCCTCTGTTCTGGCAATTTCTGTGTTTTAAGTGCCTTTTTCATGCACAAAAGGTATATAGGGTACATATTCCACCTGAAATCCGTCTGAACAAGTGCCACAAAATTGCCCCCATAAAATGAACATAAGGCACAGCAAAGTCAAAACGACACTGCTGTGCATATTTTCCATCTTATCTCACTTTTTTTCTTATCCGCTTCAGGGTTCGAAAACCTTGGAGTTGTTAAAAGAAGTAATATGGTCTTTCTTCCGAGAATGAAAATGAAAAATTTGCATCTAATATAACATTTTAGTGGTAAAAATTATTTTTTTATTACCTTTGCTTAACAATATTAAATTCTGTAAGGCATCGGTATCGTCAAAATGCTCAGTACACCCCTAGATGAATGGTTTCTGCTCTTCCAATGCAAATTGTCCCCACAAACTACTCCAAAAAAATCTTTGCTCCTAAAACCAAATAGCATATAACCATATATAGGGTACTGCCGAGTTCGGTAGACAAATTGTAATGTCCATTTTCTTTGTCAAAATTAAATATTTTGGGCTACAGCAATATTTTAGCTTAAAAAAACAAAGATTTTGTTTGCATATGGATAGCAACTGACGCGAAGGTGCCCTTACTAGAATTTTTAATCACTCTTTCACACATTATTATTCGCTCACTTTCACTCTTTTCGAGTAGGTATAATTCCTTTTCAACATCTACAATTGTCTATACAAATGTGTAATATTTCTTTAAAACTAAAATGCTTACAAATATGAGAGGATTTGTCACCCGTCGCTCCTCCCTGATCGCTCACAGATATGGTGGAGCTGCAGTTGTTTTCTACATTATTGTGCAATTGATATTTGGATAGAAGATTCCCGGCAGTTCCATCTCTCAGATCCCTGGCTCTAGACTAAGGGGGTACATCTACAGCAGTAGGAGAGGATAATGTGGGTTTATGTGGCTGCAGAGGTCACAACTGCTCTTCTTACATGTCTGTGTTCTGCATTCTGGTAAGAAGTAGATGGTAAGTGTTATTACTATGCTATATAATCCAGAATATTGGCTAATCAGTACTGCCACCTCATAGTAGTAGCCTCTGTACAAGCCATCCAGGCAGCATTTTAACTTTAAAGTTAACATTCTTAATTGAGTACATTTTTTTTTTATTAATATTATAGGCATTACAAAGTTATGAATTTTTGTAATATACCGTATTTTGTTTTCTTATCTCTCAAACACTTTGCTGCAGTGATGTTTGACATGGCCCAGTTCATGCTCCTTTAGAAGCTGCTTTTAACCGCTGCTCAGCCGTAATCAGTACACTATTGTCTAACATCAATCAGAGTATGGGAATCCTCCTCTCTGAGCCTCTCTGCTTATCACTCGGGTACTGTGACTACTGTTTTTACACTTTAGTCACTCCTTATTCAGCTAAAAAAAAAAACAGGCAGTTTACCCCCTTTTCAGACCAGGCACATTTTTTTTTCTTCATACATGCGGTTTAAAGAGCTGTAAATTTTTTTCTCGTTCAGATATTCAAGTGATTTTTGTGTTTTCTTTCGTGTTGCACGGGGCTTCATTTTTATGTCACTGTCATATTCTCTTTTTGCTGATATCAGTGAAAAAATAAAGGAAAAAAATGTCTACTTTTCCCACTTTTTATTGATTTTTTTATTACTACAAAAAAAACTACTAAAAAACATGTTAATCTTTGTTCCACATTCTGTAAGGCTAGTTTCACACTAGCGTTTATTCCACGCAGCGCACGGCACCGCTAAGCCCCGCCCCTGCCAGCTCCCTGCCCGCCCCATCCGGTCATCACCGCCTACTATTGCACATGGACGCTTGCGATCTGCGCACCCTATCTTTAGCATAGGGTGCACAGATCGTGCGCTGGCCGTGCGCTAGTAGGATTTTGGCGTGCGCTGCGCACTTTTGAAGGTGCACCCGTGTGCGCCGAACGCAGCATGTTGCATTTTGGCGCGCTCGGCGCACCTTCAAAAATGTGCAGCGCACGCCAAAATCCTACTAGCGCTACGGCCAGCGCACGATCTGCGCACCCTATGCTAAAGATAGGGTGCGCAGATCGCAAGCATCCATGTGTGATAGTAGGCGGCGATTACCGGATGGGGCGGGCAGGGAGCCAGCAGGGGGCGGGGCTTAGCGGCGCCGTGTGGAATAAACGCTAGTGTGAAACTAGCCTAATAAGTATTTTTGTATATCATTTTTTTTTTCCCGGTACAGGGTTAGTAAAAGCGATTCGGATTTACTTTTCATCCCCCCATAAGGTCATAAAAGACCTTTGAGTGAGAATTTAAATATTTTTATTTTCATCTTATTTCCATTGTATCTGGCTGGTATATTAGCCCCATTACAAGGGAAATTCAGCCTCCTGACTGCATAATGAAGAGCAAAAAAATGATGATACTAAAGTCCCCCATGTTATATCCCCCATCATGAAATACCATGTAGATAAAATTATCATGTAAAAAATTTAATTAAATAAATCAATCATATCAGCATTTCTACCCTGGTAAACATGGATATGGTGTCAAGGTTTAGCAGGTAACATAAAACGTGGTGCTCAGGCCATCTATGACCAATGATGCAGAGTAAATCTATTTGTAAATTACCTTAAACACCCGGGTATCCCTAACGCCCTGACGCGCGTTTTGGACCTGCTTTCGTCAGGGACCAGTTCACTTGGGACTTTTGTATCGTCATTTTTTTTGCTCTTCTTCATACATTCATGACAATTAGTCCAATTTAGTCCTTACATCATCTTATTTAGTCTTATTTTGCTTTAATTATTGTATTGTTAGCGTTGTTACTTATGACTTGTGTTTTGAAACTGTTAAACTGTAAAGCGCTGCGGAATATGTTGGCGCTATATAAATAAAGATTATTATTATTATTATTGGCATTATGGATGTTATAATATGATGTTTTACCTACATACTCTTGTTGAATATGCCAATTTTTTCTATATTGCCCTTCCTGAACCCGTAAAAGAGAACATTTCACCACTTTTTGCCTGCTCTCATCACATTATACAGCCCTCATCTGTCTGGTCATTCATAATGCAATTACATGACAGTGCTATGAGAGGAGAGCTGCATGTATTGCAGATATCAGGACATTATTCCCTGTTATTTGGAATAGCTGCAAGGTGTCGTATGTAATGTCAGTAAGCATCAGCAGGGAGATCTCAGTGTCACCTGGTTAGACATGTGTCTTAACAAATCGCAGTGATTTGAACATCTCTGGGGGTATTTTCTTCTTTTTTTTCTCCCCTGTACGTTGCTGCCTTCTTATGATTGGGCAACATCATACAGAGGAAAAAGTACATCTACAATAATGCCCGTTGGTCGAAGAGAAAAATAGCATTTAAAGTTTTGAAGCTAATATCTCCCGAACAGAGATGACAAATGGAAAAAAAAAAACTAAAAACCATCTTTTATTCAGCTTTAAAGCCACTCTATCATGATGTAGCCAGTGTAGCATGTAAAAAATGGTGAAAAGTCTTCTTTAAAGGGTTTAAAAAGTTTATCAATATGGCTCAAAAAGTAAAAAAACACAAGTCAAAAAAGAAGAGTGCCTTAACACATAATGAATTGTGCCCATTATGTTGATCTGTAGTGCACTGATGTCATTTAAACATGTTTCATAGCTTAGCGAAGATCAGCGCAAAATCCTACTGTTTGCACAAATGTATTCATACCTATGTAAGAATACAGTCAAATGTGAGTAAACTGCTGGGACCAGAGAGAACTACCTACTTAGGCATAAGATGACTATCCATCTTGAAATACCAATTATTTTTTTTTATCTAAATAGTTTCAATATTCTGTGCCGATTCATTTGCTCAAATGTCTTTTTAGTTGTTGTAGTTTTGTTTTAATAATAGATGCTGGATACCTGCAGCCACCATTAGAGGGAGCACAGGAGTCAGATGGTACAGGTATACATTAACCTTAATCATAAAGATAATAGGCTCCATTTAGTGGTGGCAGCAGGAAGACAGAATTATATCTTGTACACTGATTTCTATGCAGAAACCAGGACTTCAGAATTAGATAGATTAAGAAATAAATGAATGACTATGATGAAAAGTGGAGATTCATTCAAAGATGAGTGAGGGCACATGTGGCTGGTACTTTTAAGTGGTCTTTAAAAGACATGCCATGGGTACTCATGTTCAAGAATTCCAGTTTCTGGCACAGGGCAGCACAGTGGCTCAGTGGTTAGCACTGCAGCGCTGGAGTCCTGGGTTAAAATCCCGCCAAGGACAACATCTGCAAGGAGTTTGTATGTTCTCCCAGTGTTTGCGTGGGTTTCCTCCGGGTTCTCCGGTTTCCTCCCACATTCCAAAGACATACTGATAGGGATTCTAGATTGTGAGCCCCATCGGGGACAGTGATGATAATGTGTAAAGCGCAGTGGAATTAATGGCGCTATATAAATGAGTAAAATAAATAATTATTTCGGTGCATTTTGGAAAGTTTTAGCAGAATACGCAAGTATGGGTCTTACTTGTCATGATCATCACAATTTGGAGAAAGTTGGAGATCCAGTGCACCCAGCCAAAGGTCGGGGCAATTTGCACCGCCCCAGAGCACCCAGTGCTACTTCCTTAGGCTATATTCACATGTCCAGTAATGATCCATTAGAACTGATCCAGCAGTTGGGAAAAAATTTGTGCAGACACAACTTTTTAGTCCGTTTTTCAAGAAACTGCTGGATCCATTTTTTTCTAAAACTGAAGTCTATGGACAACGGATCCCGTAATTAGCCATCCGTTATTCTCCCATTTCTAAATATCCATTTTTCGTTTGCTGGATCCATTAGAGATAGAAGACAATGGATGGCTAATTAACGGATCCATTGTCCATAGACTTTAATGTTAAAAAAGGACAACTTTTTTGCCAATAGATTGCTGCTGGATCCGTTCTAACAGGTAATTACTGGATATGTGAACGTAGCCTTATTCTTTGGAACTTTTGCACCCAGGGCAAGCAGTCGTGTGGTCTCCCCATGCTATGCCCCTAATGCGGATCTCCCTTCATGAGAGAAGGACCTGCTTCAGCCATTAGACTACTTATTCCTTATTTGAGGGGTTTGCGCCAAAGCCACAAGTGGAGGCAACAGGAAGGAGAAGTATACATCCTTCCACTATATTTCTTTTTTTTCTCTCATCAAAAACTGCATCTAAAGTTGCAGTGGTATTGTTGTGTGAAATCAACCTTCTCAAAATTCATGCCAAATCTATATTACACTGTTGTAATAACGAAGTCTTAGTGTGTACAGCAGCAAGATGTTCCTTGGGTTTGGATTGACTGAACATGTATGTGTCCTGTATGGGGAGAGGAGTTAGCTGCAGACAGGCAACTCTGATGGCAGCACCAAAATATTGAAATTCAACATCGCAGATCCTCCTTATTTCTCCAGCATCGTCCATGTGCTGTGATTGTGCAATCACTAAGGGGATCCATCCTTTGGAACCATCAAATCTAAGAAGAAGGGGATATAGTTCTACTGCCATTTCAGTCTTTCCTTACCTAACTTGTCCAGGGTCAATGGGGTCCATGCTGTAGTGTTCTGCACGGTCACGCAGCGAGGAGCTTTGCAGGAAAAAGGGCACAAACCAAACGATCTAGCAGATCTGCAACCCTTTCAAAATCAATGGGGTCCAATGGGTCAGACCTCCCTTCACACCATAAAGTGATGGCATATCCGTTAATGAGAAGGGAATATCTTCTCAACTAACACTGCCACTTTTTAATCCCACTAGCCAAAAGGGATGAGGCCAAACCTTCCTGTAAGGGCAATAGCTTCTTCTGTAGCACGTACAGTATGTCCTTGCCAATAGCTGAACAAAACATAGCTGGAAAGAGGTAGAAGTCCAGTGGCGCAAGGTCGAGTGAATAAGGGAGATGTGGTAGAATTTCAAAGCCACAAGAGAAAGCTTCCATTTGGGCAGCATGTGAGTTGTGAACTGGTGCATTGCCTTGCAGAAAGCGGACACCTTCTGAGCATGTCACGTCTCTTGGTTTTGATGGCCTCCCGCAATTTCCGCAGCAGTGAAGCATTGTATGCCCCAGTCATCATGGTACCCTTTTCTAGGAAATCCATCAATAGTACTCCGTGCTGGTCCCAAAATACTGTGAGGATCACCTTGCCTGCCGAGGGTTGGATACGTGCCTTCTTTGGAGGCGGTGAGTCAAGATGCTTCCAATGCATCGATTGGACTTTAGTCTCAGAATCGTAGTGATGGACCCAGCTTTCATCCTGTGTGATCAGTCTCTTGAATACGTCCTCCTGGTTTCCATGGCACATCGTCAATAGAGCCTGCGAGCATTCGACTCGTTCCTGCTTCTGGAAAGGTGTGAGCAGCGAGCGGATACCTTATGCATGTGAAGATGGTCTTGGATGATTTTTACCACGGACCACACATTAATATTGACATTTTGGGCTAGGTGGCGAATGGTTACGCAGTGATTTTTCAAAGTAGCGATCTCCACTTACTGCATGGTGTGTTCATCAATAGCAGAGTGGGGTCACCCTGGAATTAGAGCTGTTTGCACCAAAATCCAACCACATTTGAATTGACGATGCCAGTTTTTGATGACATCATATGATGGTGAATCATCACCATAAACCTCTTTCATCTCATCGAATGTCTCCTTTGGTGTACGGCCTTTCAAGTAAACGAACTTGATGAACTGCTCTGTATTCCACTGGGTCCATTATCAAACCTCACACCATTTCGGCACCTGTAAAGTCAAGACTGTTTGTTATCAGTTCTGAGTTGCAAATTGGCACGTAACCTATAGAGACTTATATTATTACACATGTGGCGGTTTCAGCGTTCTGTGATAAATAGAAGTGGGACAGGGAAAATCTTTAATGAACAACCCTCATATAAGACTATTCAACCTTTTCCCAAAAATATCAAAAGTATGGATTTACTGCTTCTGTGTAGTCATAAATGATCCATACTTGAATTCCCAAGTCTCCTGGAACATTTGAGAGGGTTCTAGGAAAAGGGGTAAAACCTCCAAGAAGTGATGGTCAATCTCACACAGTCAAAAAAAAAAAAGCTTTCCGGAAAGTAGAGCATCCACCAATTTCCTTGCACTGGTATGCTCAGCCACCTAATAGCAAATTAATAGGTGGAAAACATGGTATGGGGGTGCAGGCTGTAAAAAAAAAAGAAAAAAAAAGGACTAGATAGTAACATTTTCAACAGCAACGTTTCCTCTATTGCGGATTACTTTTTTGGTCATAGTTGAGAGCGGTTGCAAACCTAGTCTCCTGGTCTGGAGGACCGGACCTGGCCTGTGTGACACCAGCCACACTCTGCTTGTGATTACTGGGTGATGACAGCATGTCAGAGCTGTCGGCTATTATCACCTCTACAAAATGTAAAAATTAAAAAAAAAAAAAAAATTGAGCTTGGTTTGAGTTGGTACACATGCAGCATATAAATGCATGCTCACATGGCCAAAAAGCATACAAAACCTACAAAATAAAAATTTAATTATAGCAGGGGTTTTTTTCATTTTGTCTTTTGTAGGTTTAAAATGTAAACATTGAAAAGTGTGGTCATTCATGGTCCCAATCACCCGAAACTCAATTAGCAAAAAAAAAAAAAAAAAATGTTGTTTCCCATCATTATAGGGGGATCTAAAGGATTTAGTAAGCAATTTTCAATTAAGACTACTTAGAAAGCCATCTACCATTTTGTTGCTGCAGAGTATCTAAGTAATTTTTCTAGCGGAGCGGTGTGCAAAAATGTTAAACAGGGTAAGCTCCTGCTCAATTCTGACAGCTCTCTTCTTCAGCTTCCCTTCTCTTAATGTTATCAATTCTTATAGAACTAATTTTTGGACTTCCATGCGCTGCTTGACAAAATACAGGATTCCAATTATAGTAGAAGATTAATCATTTATTCCCAACGCGTTTCAAATTAAGAACTACTTCTTCCTCAGGGGATATTTGTCATCCCCTGAGGAAGAAGTAGTTCTTACTTCGAAACGCGTTGGGAATAAATGATTAATCTTCTACTATAATTGGAATCCTGTATTTTGTCAAGCAGCGCATGGAAGTCCAAAAATTAGTTCTATAAGAATTGATATATTAGCGGTCACTTGTCTGGGCATTGGACGTGCAGCAGCTGACTACCAATTGTATATGCCTGATCTCTCCTATAATAGGTGAGTGGATTTCTTTTAAAATTTTAACATTAACCCGGATAAGACCCTATTGCGCTTTTTCTTGTTCCTATAGTGTACTATATTGAACTTCTCTTAATGTTAGAAATAGTAAGAGGGAGGGGGTGTACATGGATCTCCAAAGCATGAAGAGGAGAGAAAGTGTCTACAGTCTCAGGGAGGGCAGAAAACAGACTACATGAAAGGAGGAAAGAACATTTAGGGGGGGTACACAGATTTCAGCATGGAGAGAAGAGAAAGTGTCTATAGTCTCAGGGAGGACAGGTAACAGACTATAGAAAAGCACACAAAGAACAATTGGGGTGCACACTGATCAGCAAAGAGGAAAAAGTGTCTACAATCTCAGGTATGACGGAAAAGACTAAAGGAAAGCACATTAAGAGGAATTACTACAAAGAAGCTGTGGCATATTATCTACTGAGAACTATCAGTTCCAATAGATCAAAATGATCTTTGAAGCCTTTTCTGACCATTAACTCATTTAATTATAGAACTTTCTGCAACAAAGCTGCTACATCTGAACATGTTCTGTATCTCCCAGCATTAAGCTGACCCGCTTCTTTTTCTGTCCTTCTCCCTCAGATATCGGGGCTGACATTACAAGCATCAGTTCCCAGGAGGAAAACGTTTCTGGTTAAAATGTTCCTAACCCAATAGAAAGGTCCCACAGAAGTGTTACTGGGCATGTTCTATGACAGCAATGGCAAGTTACTGGTATATGGTTATAGCCAGTATGTAGAATATGCCATACAACGAGCCATATATAGAAATGTACATATTTGTGCCAAGGATGTGTAAGCTGCCATTTCCCAATCTCACAGACCGCATCAGATCCTGTCGGCGGCACTAGACATACAATGGCCACGAACAGTAACTTGCATATAAACCTCATCATGTACGTTTCCACAGACAACTCGCTAAAATGGTACAAGTCTGATGTGACTTATGAATTGGAGACAAGCAAAATCAGCCGATTAAGAATATAATCTCAACACTTGTGTGAAAATGAACACAGAGCGGCCAGTGGGACGTCATGGACCAAAACTGCAGCAAAACCTGATGCCTGCGGTTTTGCAGCGTTTTTTTGCACTAACTCATTGCTTTCTATGGGTGAAAAAAAAAATAAGCTGCATAAACAACGTGTGGACATAGCTCAAGGTTGTGCTAGTGCAACAGACTTTGCTAGCATTTCTGACTGATTGTATCTATCTGGACTGCTTGCAAATATCACCATTATGACAACTTTAGGGAAATTTACACAATTATCCATGACCTTGTAAATATACTGTGTACAGTGTTTCCCAATAATGAACACACAAAAAGCCCTGAAATTATGTTACAAAAGTCGGTAATTAGACTTACCGGTAATTGTATTTCCAGGAATCCATCCTGACTGCACCATGGAGGACGTCCTTCTTATCCTCATTGGGACAGAAAACAATGGGAGGTTAAAAGGACCCTCCCCTTACCACCCTTCAGTACCACATGTGGATGGATGCAAAGAAAATTTTCTTAAACAATCTTATACAAACCTTAGGTCACGAGTATAGAATATTTGCAGTAGGGAGGGAACTAGTAGTGCTGTTAGGATGTATTCCTGGAAATACAATCACCGGTAGGTCTAATTACCGTTTTCCAGTTCACTACCTGACAGCACCATGGAGAAGTACCAAAGAATGATAGTCTAGGGCGGGACTACTGCATGAAGGAAGGCTAACTGCCCTGAGACTACGTCCAGTTTATAATGTTTAGAAAAGGTACTAAGTCTAGACCAAGTTGCGGCCCTGCAGATTTGGTCTGCTGATGCCCCCCCTCTTTCTGCACATGAAGTGGCCATAGCTCTAGTAGAATGGGCTCTGAGAACGTCCAGGGGAACTTCCCTGCGCTTTGTAGGCTAGACTTATCGTGTATCTGATCCACCTAGCGATCGTGGATTTTGCTGCCTTTCTACCTATATTTGGACCCCCGTACTGTACAAAAAAATTTTTGTCCTGCCTCCAACCCTCCGTTGCTTCTAGGTATTTGAGAACAGTCTCCCTAACATCTAGGTTATGATAGGTTCGTTCATTCTTTCGGGTTTCTAGGGTGTTGGCAGAATGAGGGAAGAACAACTTCCTGATTTGAGTTTGAGACAACCTTAGGGAGGAAGGCTGGGTCGAGCCTCAAAACTAAACGATCTTCGAACACTTGTAAGTACTGGTTCTGAATGGATAAGGCTTGTAGTTCCCCTAGTCTTTTTGCTGACGTAATAGCAACCAAGAAAGCAGTTTTGAATGAAAACTTGCTAATATCCATACAGTAAGGTCCATATATATTTGGACAGAGACAACATTTTTCTAATCTTGGTTGTAGACATTACCACAATGAATTTTGAACAAAACAATTCAGATGCAGTTGAAGTTCAGACTTTCAGCTTTCATTTGAGGGTATCCACATTAAAATTGGATGAAGGGTTTAGGAGTTTCAGCTCCTTAACATGTGCCACCCTGTTTTTAAAGGGACCAAAAGTAATTGGACAATTGACTCCAAGGCTATTTCATGGACAGGTGTGAGCAATCCCTTCGTTATATAATTCTCAATTAAGCCGATAAAAAGCCTGGAGTTGATTTGAGGTGTGGTGCTTGCATTTGGAAGGTTTTGCTGTGAAGGAAACTTGCGTTCAAAGGAGCTCTCCATGCAGGTGAAACAAGCCATCCTTAAGCTGCAAAAACAGAAAAAACCCATCCGAGAAATTGCTACAACATTAGGAGTGGCAAAATCTACAGTTTGGTACATCCTGAGAAACCCCTTCACAACAGCCAACCAAGTGAACAACACTCTCCAGGAAGTAGGCGTATCAATATACAAATCTACCATAAAGAGAAGACTGCATGAAAGTAAAAGCAGAGGGTTCACTGCACGGTACAAGCCACTCATAAGCATCAAGAATAAAAAGGCTAGACTGGACTTTGCTAAAAAAAAAAAATCTAAAAAAGCCAGCACAGTTCTGGAAGAACATTCTTTGGACAGATGAAACCAAGGTCAACCTCTACCAGAATGATGGAAAGAGAAAAGTATGGCGAAGGCGTGGTACAGCTCATGATCCAAAGCATACCACATCATCTGTAAAACACGGCGGAGGCAGTGTGATGGCTTGGGCATGCATGGCTGCCAGCGGCACTGGGTCACTAGTGTTTATTGATGATGTGACACAGGACAGAAGCAGCCGAATGAATTCTAAGGTATTCAGAGCCATACTGTGTGCTCAGATCCAGCCAAATGCAGCCAAACTGATTGGTCGTCGTTTCATACTACAGATGGACAATGACCCAAAACATAACGCTAAAGCAAACCAGGAGTTTATTAAAGCAAAGAAGTGGAATATTCTTGACTGGCCAGGTCAGTCACCTGATCTCAACCCAATTGAGCATGCATTTCACTTGTTAAAGACTATACTTCAGACAGAAAGGCCCACAAACAAACAGCAACTGAAAACCACCGCAGTGAAGGCCTGGCAGAGCATCAAAAAGGAGGAAACACAGCGTCTGGTGATGTCCATGAGTTCAAGACTTCACGCAGTCATTGCCAGCAAAGGGTTTTCAACCAAGTACTAGAAATGAACATTTTATTTACAATTATTTAATATGTCCAATTACTTTTGGTCCCTTTAAAAACAGGGTTGCACATGTTAAGGAGCTGAAACTCCTAAACCCTTCATCCATTTTTAATGTGGATACTCTCAAATGAAAGCTGAAAGTCTGAACTTCAACGGCATCTGAATTGTTTTGTTTAAAATTCATTGTGGTAATGTCTAGAACGAAAATTAGAAAAATGTTGTCTCTGTCCAAATATATATGGACCTAACTGTATCTTCTGATAGATCACATGGCCGTTTTCACAGTGCATTAAGGACTAGATTAAGATCCCATGGTGGAACCGACCTCCGTATGAAAGGCTTCAGTCGCTGTACGACTCTGGAAGACCTAGCTATCCAGGGGTGCAAGGACAGAGCAGAGTCAAAGAATACACTAAGGGCCAAGATCTGCAACCTCAGGGTACTGGGTCTAAGGCCTTTCTTGAATCCTGACTGCAGGAAGTCAAGAATTTAAGGAATGTTTGGATGGGTAGTATCTACTGGCCCCTCTCCACAATAACTGCAGAATAGTTTCCATATTTTGTCGTAAATGGCGGAGGTCACTGGTTTTCTACTTGCTTTAAGTGTTGAGATCACCTCCTCAGACAGACCTCTGAACTTTAGGACCTGCCATTCAGGATCCAGGCTGAGAGTTGGAGAGCGTCTGGGTTGTGATGGATGACCGGGCCTTGGTGGAGATCTTCCCTCCTTGGCAGTAGGATGGGGTCTTCCGTCAACATCTTCCTCAGCAGAGGAAACCAGCTCCTTTTCAGCCAGAAGGGCACCACTAAGATAACTGTCGCCCTTTCGTCGTGTATTTTCCTGAGAATTCTCTGAATCAGAGGAAGAGGTGGGAATGCATACAGTATAAGAGGCCTTTTTCCCATGGCTGGGATAGAGCATAGAGTCCTGCTGAACCATCCAGAAGATCTAGGGAGAAAAAGGTTCTGACTTTTGCATCGCCTCTGGCGGCGAACAGATCCACGTCTGGTCTCCCCCAACGTTGGCACAACATGTTGAACACATCGTTAATCAATTCCCACTCCGTGGAGACTACTTTCTTCCTGCTCAGAAAATCTGCCACCTGGTTTTTGGCTCCTTCTAGATGTACTGCTGAGATGGATAGGACAGATCTTTCTGCCCATCTGAAGATCCACTTTGCCAGATGCTGTAGTGATGGATGCTTTGGCCCTCCTTGGTGATGCAGAAATGCCACTGCCATTGTGTTGTCGGATAAAACTTTTAAATGCTTGCCTTTGACCGGAGACCGAACGTGGAGAAGCACTTTCCACACTGCGTATAACTCTCTGAAATTCGAGGACTTGGCCTTTCTCTCTGGGCTCCATTCTCCTTGGAAGTATCTCCCTTCCATGTGACCCCCCCAGCCTAGCTGACTTACGTTGGTGGTGGTGATGACACACGGGAAGAGAATCCACAGAACGCCATTCTGGAGGTTTCCCGGAATGGTCCACCAACGCAGGGATTTCCTCACCCGAGCGGATAGGGACATTCCCTTGTCCAGCGAGAGCTGGCTTCTGTCCCAAATTGATAGGACCGCCTTCTGTAGTTCTCAAGAGTGGAACTGATTCCACCTCACGCAGGGGATGCAAGATGCCATCAGTCCCAGAATCTTCATTGCTTCCCTGATAGAGCAGCAGTTTCTTGCGAACTGGTGAATCCTTTCTACCATCACCGTCTGTTTTTCTTCTGGTAAGAAAGATCCTCTCAGATGGGAGTCTAGCAAGACCCCCAGAAATTTTATCCTTGGCTCTGGGACCAGGTTCGACTTTTCCCAGTTTATGATCCATCCTAGATTCTGCAGTGTGGAGATCGACATATGGCAATCGGCCCTGAGTTGATCTTTGGAATTGGCCACTACCAGGAAGTCGTCTAAATAAGGTATAATTGTGATGTCGCGATTTCTCAGATAGGCGTCCACCTCTACCATTAGTTTAGTAAACACCCTGGGGGCTGAAGCTAGGCCGAAAGGAAGACACCGAAACTGGTAGTGACGGACCCTCCCCTGAACTCTCAGGCCAAACCTCAGATATCTCTGGTAGGATTCGTGAATCGGGACGTGATAGTATGCACTTTTCAAATCTAAAGTGCACATCACCATATCCTTATCTATGAGGGGTATTGTGGACCTTATGGACTCCATCTTAAATCTCTTGTACCTCCCCATTTGTTTAGGGGTTTGAGATTTATTATTGTCCTGATTTCTCCCGAAGGTTTTTTTTTTTTTATCAAGAAAAGGCTTGAGTAATGACCTCTGCTTTTCTCCTGAACGGGAATCGGGACTATAGCCCCAATTCTTAATAAGTCCTGAATGTCCGACCACAGTCCTGAATGTCCGACCACAATCGGGGAGGTTGAGGGAAGGCAAACCTCTCTGGGGGTAGACAGGCAAACTCTACCTTGTAACCTTGGGAGACGGTCTGTAAAACCCACGGATTTTGAGATACTTTTTCCCAGCCTCTCAGGAACCCTCTTAGCCGACTCCCTATTCTGACGGCGTCATTCCCCTTTCCCTTGTAGTCTGACTTCTGACTAGGTCGGGGCCAATGAAAGGGCTGGTATTTCTTTGGCCTCTCCTCCGGGAACCCCTTCTTTTTATCTTAGGCCTTTCCAGAATGTCGTCCAGAACAGGCCTGAAAAGGGGATGGAGCAAAGTTTATTTTTAGATTGAGTGACCCCTGACCAGGTCTTTAGCCAAATAGCCCTTCTAGCTGCGTTGGACAATGACCCATTCCTACATGCGAATCGTACTGACTCAGCCAATGCGTCAGCCATGAAGCTGGTCACTAGCTTCAGGAGGGGCAAGGATTGAAGAATAGTGTCTCTGGGAGTCTTGGCTCTTAAATGCTCTTCCAAGTCGTCCACCCATAAGTGCATTGAGCGAGCCACCGATGTCACGGCAACGTTGGCCCATATTACGGCTGTTGAGGTCTCCCAGGTTCTTTTCAGAAGCCCATCTGCTTTCCGATCCATAGGCTCCTGTTATGAATGGGTCACTGAGGAGGAGAGCAGGCCCGAGCTGAGCCACAGAACACCAGAGAGGTTGGCAACTAAGCGGATTGCAGACCCCTGATCCTATCTACACAACTAGCAGTAGCCGTGGAGCGTACCTACGATGATCCTAGTTGCCTCGGCACAGCCGGAGAGCTAACTACGCCTAAAGCAAGAAAGGGGAAAGCTAAACTGCCCCAGAGTAGACCCCAAAGGAATAGATAGCCCCCAAACATATATTGTCGGTGAGACAAGATGAAAACACAAACGCAGATAGGAAAATAGGCTGAGCAAATGATGGGGCCCACACTGACTAGACAGGACAGGAAAGGATAGATACTGTCTGCAATCACGCACAAAAAACCCTGCAAAATGTCCAACACGACTAATGCACAAAAACCCTGAAGTCACACGACTTCGCCTCCCACTATATCAGTACTCTGGTAGATTCTGAAAGCAAAGCAACAGAGACCAATATACCAGGAGGGAAAAACAAACTGGCATAAGCAGCAACATATGGTGGTGATGCAGCACAGCCCCAGCCGGAGCTGGCCGACCTGCACAAAGCAGGAATAGACAGAACCTGAACAAATGCAAACAGAAAAGCAAATGAATCACTTAGCTGGATAATGCAGGGAAAGAGCTGGATACGTCAGACCTCAGGAGGCAAGGCAGCAAAAATCACCAGCAGGGATAGAGGGCGTCGGCTGTCTTAAATCCCATTCTGAAGCCTCAGATCTCCAATTGTTGGTGGTAAGCCTCTGTCAATCAAATCAGCTCCACTACCTCCAGTAACCACCAGATGGAGCACAGAAAGAGAATTCACAACAGGCTCATTCAGACTGGAGGAGTCCTCAAACGGGATAGAAGTTCTTTTCGTCACCTTGGCCACGGGAACATCTATTTTGGAAACATCCTCCCAGGCCTTGACATCATCTGCATCAAAGAGTAAATGGAGTCTGAAGTCTCTTGGGATCACCAGCCTTTTTTCTGCATCCTCCCATTCCTCCAGGTTCATGGAGCGGATGTGGAACACCCTACTCATCTGGGAACGTAGACCACCAAACATCTCGTCCTGTACAGAGCGGGCTTTTGTGGTTTCCTCCACCTGCATAGTATCACGCACTGCACGGAGTTCATCTGTGTCCTCGGATAAAAAAATAAATAAAAAAAAAAAAGGTACCGCTTGGACCTCCTGCATTATGATGGATCTCATATTGGCCATTAAGGTTTGTTCCTCTCTGACAATCTTCATAGTACAAGCATCACAGAGGTGCTTCTGCCAGGTCTCGGGTAGCTTAGCAGTACAGATAAGGCATCTTATTTTTACCCGATTTTTTGCTATCCTTCTTAGCAGCTGTCAAGGGAGGTTTCTCCCCCTAGACTACAGAGTACAGGCTGTGTTTCTAAATGTAGGGAAGGGGGTTAACGATGGTAAAGCTTTGGAAGCCTACTCACATGCCCCTGGCTTTGTTCTGAGCCAACCTCTGCTTTAGTGGGATCCTCCATAATAGCTAATGGAAGCGGTCCCTGTTTACAGTAGGGTAGCCTGCACGCCACAAAGGACCCTATTTATACGGTATCCTCCTGTAGCGCCGGCCTCCTGGAACGCACACTGGAGCTGACCGCAACCCAGAAGTCCTCTACCCGGCCTGCACAGGTGACGCTGCCTCAGTATAGACTGATGCCGACTGCGACCCAGAAGTATAAGTGATACACAGCCGGAAGTGCGCATGCCCGGATCCACCGCTGGAACGCATGCTGGCCCAGACCCGCCCCAGGAACCACAGCATGCTGGAGGCAGAGCATCCTGAGCCGAGCGCCCCCAGATAGGGGGAAGTTGCCCGATCCTCAGGAGCAGCGCTACACTGAGGTAGGCTGAGGAGCCCTCAGGAAGGGTGTCAGCCGCAGATCTCTTGAGGTGGGAAGGGAAGGCTGGGCCCCCTGATCCTCACCGATCTGCCCGGTACAGCCAGGAATAGGAGCTCTCATCGTTCCTATTCTCAGTGGGACAGGAAAAAACACTGAAAGGTGGTAAGGGGAGGGTCCTTTTAACCTCGCATTGTTTCCTGTCCCAATGAGGATAAGAAGGATGTCCTCCATGGTGCTGTCAGGTGGTGAACTGGAAACACTTATTTTCAAACTTTTAATAAAAATATAAAATAACAGCAAAATATTTTTTTCTCTCACCAGATATTTCAAAAGAAAGCAGGATCATTGGTAAGATAGCAGTGTTTTACTGTTTTTGGATCAAATCATTAAGGATTCTGAATCAAAATTGAAAAAAAAAAAATCTCAATTCTCAGTAGCAGTAAATCAACTCTGGCCATAAGTGTTGCATATAAAGATGACTAGTGATGAGCGCCAGTACTCGCTACTCGAATTTGCATCGGACTATCTGGTGCCATTCTAGAGCCCCCCAGCCCACATGTTTTGCGGCTGTTAGAAAAAAAACAAAAAACCACCATGCGGGGGATTGCCTGTGTATGGCAGGCAATATCCATATGGTTTTTCCCACTAACAGTCAAAGAGCATGTGGGGCCTCAAGCATGCCGTATGAGCACCCGTGATATGTACCCGAGCACCTTCGCTCATCTCTAAAGACAGCCAAACAGATAAATCATGCAACATTTTGGGCAAATTAATACAATGCAGCCATATAGGTCTCTATAAGAAGCCTATCCATTACTAATCCTAGTTATACAGTAAATAAAGACACAGCAAGTATAAAGTCTTTATTTAGAAATAAAAGACCGTTTTAAATAAAAATCCAAAACAGTTATACTCACCTAAAGCCTAATTCCACCGAATCCCTTGTCTCCTGTAATAAAAAACAAATATCCCTCACCTGTCCATCATTCTCTGCTACACCGTAATCGATGTCTGGGGGATAAATAGTTTACCACCTGGACAGTGGCAAGATGCGACCGTCCAGGCTGAGAACCACTGGGGAATGAGCTGCTCTGTGACATCGAGGTTATGGCTGATCAGTGAGGCTGCGTTCCCAGCCAGGCTGAACTGTGGTGACCTCAGCACCATGGGGGGGAGAGTCAGTGATTAGGTAACCTAGAATCACAGTGATCCACTGTGAACTCACTGAGCTGAACTGTGGGGACTTCATCACTGACTTTCCCACGGTGCTGAGGTCACCGCAGTTCAGCCTGGCTGGGAACGGCAGCCTCAGTGACCGGTAGTAACCTCAATGTCACCGAGCAGGTTATTCGCCAGTAGTTCTCAGCCTTGACGGTTGCATCTTGGCACTGTCCAGGATTCAAGCTGTGTGCCCACGTTGCTTTTTTTAAGCGTTTGTGCAGAAACGCTTAAAAGCAGCTTCACATTAAATTGCATGCGTTTTTGGCTTTTTGTGCCAATGCATGCATTTTAAACCGCTCGGGAATCGCTTAGCGGCTAAAAACGCAGCATGCTCATTAATTTCCGCATTGCTGAGCGTTTTTAGCCATTTCCAATGTTCCCAGAAAACGCGCGGAAAAACGCATCAAAAACGTGCGTCTTTTTGTGCAAAAACGTGCAAGAAACACACGGAAATAAAACACGCGTTTTCTGGGAAGGGGATCAGTTTCCTGAGCGTTTAAAAACGCTAACGTGGGCACATAGTTTGAGGCTATTTATCCCCCAGTCATCGATTACAGCGTAGAACAGAATGACGGAGGGGTGAGGGACAGTGATTTTTTTTATTACAAGGGATTCAGTGGAATTAGGAGTTATACTCACCTAGTGTTTTTTTTGTTTTATTTTTTAAATAAAGAAGTGCGTTGTTTTATTTCTAATAAAGGACTTTATTCTGGCTGTGTCTTTATTTACCATACAACTATAGGATTAGTAATGGATGTATTTTATAGACGCCTCTCCATTACTAACCCGTGGGCTTGATGTCACCTGACAATACAAAAGGTGACATTAACCCCACTTGCCACCGCTACAAGGCAATTGGGAAGAGCCAGGTAAAGAGCCAGAATTGGCACATCCAAGACTAGTTTCACACTAGCGTTACCGGGCACAGCGCAGGTCCGCCACTAAGCGCCATGCCCCCTCCGGTCAGCTCCTCCTCCGATCGCATGACACTGCATGCGATCAGCGTACCCTATACTTAGCGATGGGTACGCTGGTCATGCGCTGGTACACTTTTGCCCATGTATCCGCCCTTTTTGCACTGCGCCGAGCGCACAAAATTGCAACACAGTGCGTTTGGCGCACGTTGGCGCAGCGCAAAAAGGGCAGATGCGCGGGCAAACGTGTACAGCGCACTACCAGCGTACTCTATGCTAAGTATAGGGTACGCTGATCACATGCAGGATCATGCGATCAGAGGAGCTGACCGGAGGGGGCGGAGCTTAGCGGCAGCCCTGCGCCCGGTAACGCTAGTGTGAAACTAGCCTAATAGATGTGCCTTTTCTGGGCAGCTATTTTTAGGCTAGGGGTGGAGTGGGTCAATATCCCTGTCCCCTTACCAGCCTGAGAATACAACTCATCATTCTCCTCTGCTCATGCTGATCGCTGGCAGAGCAGAGGAGAATGATTAGATCCATCTTCAGCACCTGGCACCAGGGAACAGCGCTAACCTTACCTCTGTTTCTCAGGCACCAGTGCGTGTGGCACACATTATACACACATGGACATCTCCGGTACCAATTTGTCCAATACCGGAAATACCAGGACATGTGAGACAGTCCTTAAAGGGAATCTGTCACCCATATTTAGTGATGATATGTAAAGATATCATTAAATTGTGCGTCACATAAGGATTCTAGTAAGGCTTTTGATTCCCCCCGACCTCACACCTTTGAGGCATAAATACCTTTTTTAGCTTGTTGGGGATGCATACATATTGCCACGGTCCAGTCCGATGGGCGTGGCTTAGTAGTCTTCTCTCCCTCCCCCTCGGCTTGCTTCACGCAATCTTTGTCTGTGAATTCCACAGACGCCGTTGGTTTCCGCGCTTGCGCAATGTAAAGGCCCCCGGCGCCTGCGCAGTATGCTTTGCCCAACTGTGGGCGAAGCATAAAATCGCCACTGCGCAAGCACCGGTATTTTCCAGCGTGGTCTATGCCCCGGAAGTCTTCACATGAAGGACACACTTCCCGGGGCATAGACCGCGCTGGAAAATACCGGCGCATGCGCAGTAGCGATTTTATGCTTCGCTGTTGTGAGTTCATTTTCCCCTTCATTACTGAGGCCCGAGGAACTCCCTCTTCTGGTAAAAGAAGGTAGTGAGCCTGATTGTAAAACACCTGAGGCTGATGATTGTGACTGGCTGAGTGGAGTTACGGACTGGATATAATGCTGCCGACGCCCTACTGCCCTGCGGGTGATTTCTCTGTGGGATCCTTGGAGACCAGTCTGAATTCCTGCTCCTCCAAAGCTAAGTTTGCTGCTCGGCCTTTTGCTTTTGTGCTTTGACTTTGTTTTTGCTTTGTTTTTCTGGATTTCTGCCATTCCCTGCTGGGGTGTGCTGAATTCATTTAGCTCTGTCTTCTGAAATTACCTGAGTGCTGATTCAGTTTTTGAAGCCTAGCTGCTTCAGGGCCTTTTTTCATATCAGCTGGTTGGCTTATGTCTTTGATAGGGTTTTGGCAGATTGCAGACAGCAGCCTTCCTGTCCTTTGCTATCTAGGTAGTTTTGGGGCCCCGTCTTTGCTCAGTCTATCTTTCTGTCTGTGTTAGTATTTTCATCTTGCTTCACCGTCATTATATGTTGGGGGCTGCCTTTTGCTTTGGGGTCTGCTCTGGGGCAGTTTAGATTTCCCCTTTCTTTCTTTAGGCCTATGTATTTCTCCGGCTGTGATCGAGGGGTCTAGGGCATTGTAGGAACCCCCCACGGCTACTGCTAGTTGTGTTGATAGGTTCAGGGGTCTGCAATCTGATAGTTGCCAACTTCTCTAGGTTTCTGGACTTAGCTTGTATTTCTGCTTTTGCCTCCTACGGTGACTCATTCATAACACTTCGCCCACAGTTGGGCAAAGCATACTGCGCAGGCGCCGGGGGCCTTTACATTGCGCAAGCGCGGAAACCAACGGCGTCTGTGGTATTCACAGACGAAGATTACGTGAAGCAAGCCGAGGAGGTGGGGGGGGGGGGGAAGACCACTAAGCCACGCCCATCGGACCGGATCACGGCGATTTGCATGCATCACCAACAAGCTAAAAAGCCGGATTACTTACCGGTAATGCTCTTTTAATGAGTCCACGACAGCACCCACTTGGACAGAGGGATCCGCCCATAGGAACAGGAAACCTACAGAGATAAAAGAGGGCGGTCCGCCTCTCCTCAGTTGGATTTTAGAGTACCCAGAGGACCGCCAATTATTAGGCCATTATATTATTTAATATTCAAAAATAATTTTACATCTAAGGTGGTGTATATACAATATGTTAACTTCTAGGGAGGGTTAGTGAACGGGTGCTGTCGTGGACTCGTTAAAAGAGCAATACCGGTAAGTAATCCGGCTTTTTACTCTTCGCCACGACAGCACCCACTTGGAGAGACTTTCAGAGACCTTCACCTGGGAGGGACCACCGTGCCGAGGACCGCTCTACCAAAGGCTAGGTCAGATGAGCATGATAAATCAAGCCTATAGTGGTTATAAAAGGTAGAGGGCGTAGACCAAGTTGCAGCCTTACATATCGACTCGATTGCGACATCTCCCCTCTCTGCCCAAGAGGAAGCCATGGCTCTGGCGGGTCTGCCTCGATACCCTCCGGAGGATCTTCATTGCTCATGGAGTATGCCAGACTGATCGCATCTCTGATCCACCGAGACAGGGTACCCCTTGTGACCTCATATCCCTTCTTTTGGCCCTGAAAGGAAATAGAGCCCTACTCTTCCTCCAGCTCCTAGACCTCTCGATGTATTGTAATACTGCTCTTCTAACGTCTAGCGTATGAAACTTTTCTTCTTCTGGGGTAGAAGGGTTACTGAAAAATGAGGGGAGGTGAATCTCCTGTGACCCATGAAACTTCCCTGCTACTTTTGGTAAGTATGAGGGGTCTGGTTTTAATATTAGCTGATCCTGGAATGTCAACAGAAAAGGGGGTTCTATTGAGAGTGCTTGTATGTCGCTAACCCTTCTAGCTGAGGTTAGTGCCACTAATAGTGCTGTCTTGAGAGATAGGTGCTTAAGGGATATTGAGTCTAATGGTTCAAAGGGAGGACGTGTAAGGGCCTCTAGTACCAGATTTAAATCCCACGAAGGAACCCTGGGTATGTGTACCGGTTCACTCCTCTCACAGGCCGAAATGAATCTGGCTATCCATCTATTGCCTGCCACATTATAACTATAGAGGGCCCCAAGAGCCGATACCTGGACTTTTAGAGTGTTAACAGATAGGGAAAGATTTAGGACTTTTTGTAGAAACTCTAGGATTGATGTTATCGAAATTTCTCTAGAGTCAGGAGCTGTGTGAAACTCTAAGAATTTCCTCCATACCCTGGCGTAAATTCTTGTCGTAGCCAGTTTTCGGCTCTGTAGGAGAGTATTGACTAATCTCTCAGAGAATCCTCTTGCTCTCAATATCTCCCTTTCAAGTTCCAAGCCGTCAAGTGGAGATTGTCCACTTGAGGATGGAACAATGGCCCCTGCGAAAGGAGCTTGGGGGTTGAAGGAAGCACCCAAGGGTCGGTCACTGACATTGGAGACAAGAGAACCATGGCCTCCTGGGCCAGAATGGCGCTATTAAGATTATTCGTGCCTTCTCCGCCCTGATCTTCCTGATCACCTGCGGTAGTAGTATGATTGGGGAAAATGCGTATGCCAGCTTGAACTGCCATGGGGTTTGAAGGGCATCCAGAATTTCCAGATCGTCTCTGATATTTAGCGAGGCGAATCTTTGCACCTGCCTGTTCTCCCTGGTGGCGAAGAGATCTATTTGGGGAAGACCCCATATTGACACAATACGTGTGAATATTCGCCGGCTCAGGCACCACTCCCCTTGCCGTAGCGTATGGCGGCTTAGAAAGTCCGCTTCTGAATTGTCTCTCCCTCTTATGTGAAGGGCCGAGAGAGACAAGAAATGTTTTTCGGCTAAGGACAAGATCTTTCTTGCGGAAGACATTAATGCTACTGATCGAGTCCCGCCTTGCCTGTTCAGATATGCGACCACTGTGGTGTTGTCTGAAAGTATCCTCACGTTTTCCCCTCGTAACTGTGAAAGAAAATGATATAATGCATGACTAACTGCTTTCAGTTCTTTCAAGTTTGAAGAATCCTGATCCTCACTTATATCCCACCGGCCATGGGCGATGGTGCTTTCCATATGAGCTCCCCATCCCGTGGGGCTAGCGTTAGTAGTAATTATACGGGAGGGTGTTATTACCCATGGTACTCCTCCCGATAAGTTGTCCTCCTCTAGCCACCATGCTAGGGAGGTTAGGACCGTCCGAGAAAGGGTCATTTTCTTTGTCAAATTCCCCCGGTCATGGGTTTGTTCTAAGAGAATTTGATGCTGTAATTTCCTTGTGTGGAATTGGGCCCGCCGAACTGCCGGACTGCAGGAAGTAAGGGACCCCAGGAGGGACATTGCCTCCCTTAAGGATATGTGTGGCTTGTCTATAGCTAACCTAACTTTCGTTTTAATTGCTGTAATTTTTACCTGTGGCAGCAGACATTTTTGGTTTATGGAGTCTAGTTGGAGACCCAGGAAGGACTGAACTGACTGTGGTTCGATTCTGGACTTCTTGAAGTTTATTATCCAGCCAAGAGCCTGCAGGGACAAGATTGCATCATCCACTCGTTTGTTACATTGTCGAGTTGAATTCCCGATTATTAAAAAATCATCTAAATAGGGTATTATCAGAGAGTCCTTCTGGCGTAAGAAAGCCATCACTTCCAGAATCACCTTTGTAAAGACCCTTTGTGCGATGGAAAGGCCAAATGGCATGGCTGTGAACTGGAGGTGTTGTATGGTGCCCTCGAGGAAGACCGCCACTCTGAGGTATTTCTGTAACCTGTAATGGATGGGAAGATGATAATAGGCATCTTTCAGATCCAGGCCCGCCATCATACAATTGGGAAAAAGGAGCTTAATTGCTGATCTAATGGATTCCATCTTAAATTTATGATTTATTATAAATCATAGAATCGTAGAGTTGGAAGGGACCTCCTGGGCCATCTGGTCCAACCCCCTGCTCAAAGCAGGATTCGCTAAATCATCCCAGTCAGATGTCTGTCCAGCCTCTGTTTGAAGACTTCCATTGAAGGAGAACTCACCACTTCTCGTGGCAGCCTGTTCCACTCATTGATCACTCTGTCAAAAAGTTTTTTCTAATATCTAATCTGTGTCTCCTCCCATTCAGTTTCATCCCATTGCTCTTAGTCTTTCCTTGTGCAAATGAGAATAAAGTTGATCCTTCTACAATGTGACAGCCCTTTAGATATTTGTAGACAGCTATTAAGTCTCCTCTCAGTCTTCTCTTTTGCAAACTAAACATTCCCAAATCCTGCAACCTTTCCTCATAAGACAGGGTTTGCAGACCGGTCACCATTCTGGTCGCTCTTTTCTGAACTTGCTCCAGTTTGTTGATGTCTTTTTTAAAATGTGGTGCCCAAAACTGGACACAATATTCCAGATGAGGTCTGACCAAAGAGGAGTAGAGGGAAATAATGACTTCACGTGATCTAGACTGTATGCTTCTGTTAATACATCCTAGAATTGCATTTGCCTTTTTTGCTGCTGCATCACACTGTTGACTCATATTCAGTCTGTGATCTATTAGTATACCCAAGTCTTTTTCACATGTGCTGTCACTTAGCCCTATTCCTCCCATTCTATATATGTTTTTTCCATTTTTATTGCCCAGATGTAGTACTTTGCATTTCTCCCTGTTAAAAACCATTCTGTTAGTTGCTGCCCACTTCTCCAGTTTATTTAAATCTTTTTGAATCCTCTCTCTCTCTTCTCTAGTATTAGCTATCCCTCCTAGCTTTGTGTCATCAGCAAATTTAATCAGTTTATCAACGATTTAGATGAAGGAATTGAGGGTAAAGATGTTGAACAATACAGGGCCCAGGATAGAGCCCTGTGGTACCCCACTTGAGACATTCTTCCAACTGGATGTGCAGCCATTTACGACCACTCTTTGGGTCCGATCACTAAGCCAGTTATGAATCCACCTAACAGTTGCCTTGTCCATTCCATACTTAGTCATTTTTTCAATAAGGATTGTATGAGAGACTTTGTCAAATGCTTTGCTGAAGTCAAGATACACTATATCTACAGCATTTCCTTGATCCACCCAATCAGTGATACCGTCATAGAAGGAAATTAAGTTAGTCTGACATGACTTATTAGTTACAAACCCATGCTGACTCTGTTTGATCACTTCATTCTTATCCAGGTATTGACATACATGTTGTTTAATAATTTGTTCAAAGATCTTTCCTGGTATAGAAGTCAGACTCACCGGCCTATAGTTGCCTGGGTCCAGCTTCTTCCCCTTTTTGAAGATAGGAACAACATTTACTCTTCTCCAGTCTTCTGGCACTTCTCCTGTTCTCCAAGAATTTTCAAAGATTATGGAGAGGGGTTCAAAAATTTCTTCTGCTATCTCCTTCAGTACTCTGGGGTGTAATTCATCTGGACCTGGAGACTTGAATTCATTTAGGTTAGCTAAGTGTTTCCTCACTATCTTTCTGTTTATAGATATCCTGGATTCTTCTATTCCCTTAATAGGACAGTGAATAACAGCTGATGTTACATTTCCTTTGAGAGAAAACAGACGCAAAATAGGAATTTAAAAGTTCAGCCTTCTCAACATCCTGTCTTACCATTTCATCATTTTCATCCTGTAAAAATCCTATAGCATCTTTGACTTTTCTTTTACTTTTGACATATCCCCAAAATCCTTTATTATTGCATTTGACATCTCTTGCAAGCCTCAATTCATTTTCAGCTTTAGCTAATCTGATTTGTGCCCTGCAGGTTCTGCAGACAGCATTATATTCTTCTTTAGATATGCCTCCCTCTTTCCATTTTATAAACATTTTTTTCTTCCTTTTTAGCATGTGCTTAAGTTCTGTGTTCATCCATCCTGGTTTCCTTAAATGCTTCCTATTCTTCCCTCTTTTCGGAATTGTTAACAACTGTGCTTTGAGAATTTCATTTTTCAAGATTTCCCATCCTTCCTGGACATTTTTGTCTTTAAGGATATCCAGCCATTGGATCCCTCCAATTCTCTTTCTGAATCCCTTAAAATCTGCCTTTCTGAAATCTAACCTTGACGTCTGAGTCTTCACAGGTCTTCCTCCTCTAGTTATCCAAAATTCTAAAATAGCATGGTCGCTACCTCCTAGGGTCCCAGCCACTTTTACCTCCTCAACCATTTCCTCCCTGTTTATAAGGATTAGATCCAAGGTAGCAGTTCCCCTTGTTTTCTCCCTTACCTTTTGGAAGATAAAGTTGTCAGCAAGAGAGGATAAGAATTTCCTTGACCTGTTAGTTTTGCCTGAGAGAGATTCCCAACAAATGTCTGGATAGTTGAAATCTCCCATGACAACTATGTCATTTTTTGGAGAACTTGGCCATTTGATGCATTAAGAGTTCATCCATATCTTCAGCTTGCACAGGCGGCCTGTAGTAAATGCCTACAATGGTGTCCTTTCCATTGTTCTGACCTTGTATTCTTACCCAAACAGTTTCCACAGAACTCCCAGTCTCTGAAGCTTCAATCTCTGTGCAGATATATGCGTTTCTAACATACAATCCGACACCCCCTCCTCGTTTATCAAGTCTGTTTCTTGCAAATAAGTTGTATCCTTCTAGTCTTGTATTCCAATCATGTGAATTGTCCCACCAAGTTTCAGTGATTCCAATGACATCATATTTCTTTTCCTGTGTTAGTAGTTCCAAAACATTTTAGTTTGTGATTGGTTTCTCTTTCTCCAATATTTTTATTAATTAGATTCTTTCGTCTTTGTTCTTCCTTTCCACTTCTAATAGCAGAGTTCTCAATAGCATTTGTCAGGTGTGTGACTTTTTCTGGTCTTTTGCTTCCCTTCCCATGTTGTTCTAGTTTAAAGCTCTCCTTACAAGTGTAGCAAGGCGACTTCCAAATACATGTTTTCCAGTCTTCGTAAGGTGCACCCCATCTCTAGCAAGTAGTCCATCGTGTAAGTAGTTCACTCCGTGATCCAGAAATCCAAATTGTTGCTGACGGCACCATCGACGTAACCAGTTGTTCACCTGCAGAATCTTATTCCACCTCCTTGTTCCATGGCCATCCACTGGGAGGATGGAAGGGAAGACCACCTGCGCTCCCAGTTCTTTCACTTTCTTGCCTAAGTCTTCAAAGTCTCTGCAGATGGTTTCCAGGTCGTTTCTTGCGGTGTTATTTGTCCCCACATGTAGTAGCAGGAATTTAGCTTCCTCAGGTTGATTATAGTCCTGAATGAGCCATCTGGTTTAGGCATCAGAAAGAGAGTGGAATAAAATACTCTCCCTTCCTGTCCTTTAGGTACATGGATCAAAACTTTTTTGTCCAGTAAACTAAAAATCTCAGTTTCTAGGGCCCGCTGTTGGATTGGTGAGCTAAGGGATGTTATGATGACTGAGTTACAGGGTACATGATGGAACTCTAATTTTAACCCTTCCCTGATAATACCCAGGACCCAAGGGCTGGCTGTGACTTTTTCCATTCCCAAAGGAAAATTTTTTATCTCCCTCCTACTGGAGGGACTGGCTCTTTAGCTCCTATCCCTGCGGAAGGAGGTTCCCCTAAACATGGCCCCTTTGCCTTTTTCTTCCTTCGTGGCCCAGCGATTTAGATTTTCTGCTGGTCTCCCTCTGCCAAATGGTCGTCTCCTAAACGCTCTTCTATAAAATGGAAGAGAGGGGTTAGGGAACCTTTTTTCTTTCCTTCGCTTTGGTAAGGATTTCATCTAACGTTTTCCCAAACAAAAACTCACCCTCACAAGGTATGGCACAAAGCTTTGCCTTGGATTGGGTGTCACTTTTCCAGCTTTTGAGCCATAGGCTCCGTCTGGCATTAAGCCAGCTGTTCTGGCTGCCATGTGCAGTGAATCAGCAGAAGTGTCTGCCATATATGCTGCTGCGCCACGGATCAGTGGTATAGCGACTCGTAGCTTGTCTCTGGAAACTTTCTGGTCTATTTGCTGGTCTAATTGATCGATCCAGTCCAGCATAGACCGAGCCGTGCACGTACTAGCTATTGCTGGTTTAAACGTGCCCGTAGCTGCCTCCCATGCTCTTTTTAGTGAGGCATCAGTTTTTCGGTCCAGTGGGTCTTTTAGAATCCCTGCATCTTCCACTGGAAAGGCCGACTGTCTTGAAGCGGAGGCGACTGCTGCGTCGACTTTCAGGACCTTAGACCACGTTGATAATTCCTCATCGCTGAAGGGGTAGCTCTTTTTTGAGGCCGAGGGGAGATAACCTCTCTGGTCCTGCTTCTCCCATTCCTTTTTAATCAAAGCTTTTATAGCTGGTATAACCGGACAAGCTCTCCTCTTTCTGTTAGACCTGCAAACATAATTTCTTGTGTTGTTTGAGGATCTTTTGTCTCGGTGCATCCCATTGGGTTCCTCACCGATTTAACTAGATTGTCCATGTTGTCTAACGGAAAACATGAACGCCCTTCCGTATCAGAAGATGATGTGGATGCATTGGAACTGTCAGAGGCTACTGCTTCGTCCTCATCCGTATCTAAGCTAACTGTAGATGGCTTGTTAGTCTTAGTACTTATAGTGCTGCTAGCCTGGGTTAGGGCCTGTAATTCTTCCCTTATTGTAGCCCTTATATCTGTTGTTGAGGCCTGCTTTGCTGTTTCATTGATGCACTTTTTACATAGCCTCTTTATACGAGTCCGGAAGAGGACGTGTACAGAGGGCACATTCCTTATTTTTTGATTTTTCCTTTCTCTTAGCCTACAGCATAGCAGAAGAGAGAGAGAGAACGATATATATCAGCTTGATAGGCAGAGAGTCGTCCACTCACCCAGAGAAGCTGTAGGTATCGGCTCAGGCTGAGAAGGCGGCTTGTTGGCGTGGCTTCTATCCGAGGAGCCTCGACGTGAGTGATCCTTGGCTGCCGCTGAATCACCTGCCTGGGGATACGTGTCCTGTCTTGGGGAAGACATGCTTGCACGCTCTATCCATATCCCCATGGTCTTTTTATAGCCCCTTCATTTACCCGGTACCTCCCCCCAGGTGTGCTGCGGGTGCAGTTAATTAGCATGCGACCAGCCTGAATTACAGCCGCCGGCGCAGCAAACATTAAACCTTTTTTTCCCCCTGGAGGGGGCGGGGAGTGTTCCTCCATGCCTAGTCTCGCGTGGCTCTCTGAGACCGCGCATGCGCTGTGCACTGAGGAACCTCCGGTAACCCAGAAGTTCCTCCTTACCTCCTGTCAGCGCTGCATGTGCGTCCTCCTAGACGCTGAAGCCCCCGGAACGCCCGGGGATTTACCGCTTCCCCTCGGTTCTGCACTCCCACACGGACCGGGATGGCTTCTCTCCAAAATCCCAGTGGCGTGTGTATCATCAGAAAACGCCCTGTCGGCCCCACCAGGTACCGGTGTTTCTTATTGCGCTGCTGCTGCCCAGACGAGGAGGGAGCCGGATCCCAGCACTCAGTCGCTGCTTCCGGACCGGAACCCCTGCTGTTCCCGCAGATACCGCACAGGCGGTTCCTTGGCCCAGGTATGATCTGTAGAGAATCCTGCGGTTCCCATCGGAACAGGAAACCAACTGAGGAGAGGCAGACCGCCCTCTTTTACCTCTGTAGGTTTCCTGTTCCTATGGGCGGATCCCTCTCTCCAAGTGGGTGCTGTCGTGGCAAAGAATAAAAAAGGTATTTATGCCTCAAAAAGTGCAGGGTCGGGGAGTCAAAAGTCCTAATAGAATCCTTAGGGGACACACAATTTAGTGATATCTTTACATGATATCACTATATATGGGTGACAGATTCCCTTTAAACAGATTTCATTGTAGAATCAACATACACAGCTTGTTATTTTTTTCATTTACAGATTGAGTAATCTTTTTGGCTTTTCTGATTGCTACATTTATCATAATTACACTAGCTTTATCCATAGTAGTGATATTCTTTCACAAGAGGAGAAACTGGTTTAATAGGCAAAACAGCGCCGGAGTTCTCCTGTACAGCGATGATGCAGTTCTGGTGGACACTATGGACAGTGAAGACTACCTGAAAATTAAGCACCCGTCACACACAGCGATCTCGCTAGCGAGATTGCTGCTGAGTAACAAGTTTTGTGACGCAACAGCGATCTCACCAGTGAGATCGCTGTGTGTGACAGCCATTAGCGACCGGTCCCCCTGCCGGTTATCGCTGATAGTCCTGGAATAGCCAGGTCATTTTTTTGATCGCTGGTCTCCTGCTGGCCAGCACGCATCGCTGCATGTGACAGGCGGGCAACCAGCGATCAGCACGCTGGTAACTAAGGTAAACGCAGGGTTTCTAAGCAGCACGCAGCACTTAGAAACCCGATGTGTACCTTAGTTACCAGCGCTGATGCAGGGAGCTGGTAACCAAGGTACACATCGGGTTTCTAAGGGGCGCCCGATGTGTACCTTAGTTACCAGCTCCCTGCATCAGCGCACTGGTAACTAAGATACACTGCGGGTAACTAAGCAACATGCGTCGCTTGTTACCCTCCTGTCGCTGGTCCTGATCGCTTGTGAAGCTGCCCGTTTGGCAGGTCACCAGCAATCATGTAGCGACACCAGCGATCCTGACAAGGTCATATCGTTGTTGGGATCGCTGGTGCGTCGCTATGTATGACGGGGCCCTTACAGATCTTAAACAAAAAGTCACTGTCAGCAGGGTGTTAAGCATGAACTAGTGATGTGCAAACATGCTCAGATATGGAGTTATCCATGGGTGCGCTCAAATATGTTAAGTCCAAATGGCTGCATGTCTCGCAGCTGTTGAAAAGCCACGAGACATGCAGGCACAGTGTCCAACATTATTAGAGTATGGCAAAGTCACTCGGTTAGCACCCGCAGATAACACTATCAGAGCATGTTCGCTCATCACTAGTGTGGACTAAACTTGTTTTTGTGCAAGGTTCTGGCATTTATAGTATTTGGGTTTTTTTTGCATTTTGGTTCAGACTCATGGAGGATAGAAAGGAAATAACATTAAATAGGGTGTCATTTGAGGGGAAATTAGCAACCTCCTTAATATTCAATGCAATGACGTAAGCAAATAAAAGGGAGCAGTCATTGGTTTCGTACATCTTTATTATTTTTATCATACAACTAAAACATCAATGTGCATTTAGTGAATATACAAGGGTCTACAATTTTAGCAATTACAAGTGTTTAAAAATTTTTCTTCTTTATCATTTATATTTTTGCAAAGTTTTTTTTGGAAAATGTGCTATATACTTAAAGTCAGGAAAGAGGAGGGGGAAGAAAATTTATCAAGTCAACTTCAAAGTAACGGCTTGGTATTAAATGGAAAGGCAGATCTGAAAAGAACAGATGTACAAGTCCCTCTTCTATTAAACCGTCAACACTGGAGGCAAGACGTTCTATAAAACAAGAGCCTGCAATATAAGGCGCGGGGGGCTTCATCCTGTAGTGATCACATTACAATTTTATCCCCTCCCCCAATTCATATGATCGAGTTGCTAATCTTTTTCGAGTACCCATTACTTACAGAACAGAGGCAGTTTTGGTAGGCTGAATATTGGCTTGGCCTACAATTGTTGAGGCTTCAGTATATAGTCTCTGAGGCCATTGAGACCTGGTAAACCCATGAACTGGTGTGCAGTGCGAAGAGCACCCCCTTCACTATACACAGGTGACAGCTGAATTACATGAATAGGAGCAGAAGTTCTGATTACATAGCACATAAAAAAAAAAAAAACAAAAAAACAAAAAAGACATTGCAGCAGACAGTCACAAATTCAGCAGCAAACATGGAAAAGAGGAAAAATAAAAATAAGCAAAAAGAATTAAAGGTTCAAGAGGCCAAACTAGGTTTGACAGATGCAATATTAGAAAATTACTCAAGTGCAACAAGTGACCAAGGGGCAAAACAGTGAGTGATGCAACAGGAATGCCAGGAATGGGCACAAACAGAAATGCAAAGAATGGACTTTCTTATGAAGACTCCTTTAAGTGTCAAATCCTTTACTGTTCTTTACACTCGTTCATCCTCCGAATCATCATCATCATCATCATCGTCATCTTCTGATGCTAAAAAAAAAAAAAAAAAAAAAAAAAAAAAAAAAAGCGAAACTAAATGTTAGGGTTTTAAAAAGGCATACAGATCTTGCACCCATAGTGTTCTCATCTGAACCTGTCCCTTCATGAAGTCTTTGGCTCTAGCATTATGTTGTGTCCCCTCTGGTTCTAGACAGACTGGGCTGTTGATTTACAGTACACATTGTGCTGAAAACACAGGATTTTTGGGTTGCTTACCGTAAAATCTGTTTCTCGGAGCCTTTATTGGGGGGAAACAGAGCATGGGTGTATGCTGCTGACACTATGCACAAAAAAGATAGCTCCTCCTCCGCAGTGTACACCCCACCGACTGGCAGGGTATTCCTCAGTTAGTGAGAAAGCAGTAGGAGAAGTAACAGAATAGATTGTTCAGTTTTCAAACAACTCAACTGTAACCAGTTACTTCTCCTACTGCTTTCTCACTAACTGAGGAATACCCTGCCAGTCGGTGGGGTGTACACTGCGGAGGAGGAGCTATCTTTTTTGTGCATAGTGTCAGCAGCATACACCCATGCTCTGTTTCCCCCCAATAAAGGCTCCGAGAAACAGATTTTACGGTAAGCAACCCAAAAATCCTGTTTTCTCGTTCGCCTTATTGGGGACACAGACCATGGGATGTACCAAAGCAGTCCCTGGGGTGGGAAACAAACTTCCATCAGGCCAGTGGACTCATCACCGCTGCCTGCAGAATCCTCCTACCTAGGCTGGCGTCCGCCGAAGCGTAGGTGTGGACCTTGTAGAGTTTCACAAACGTGTGAACCGGAGACCAGGTTGCAGCTTTGCAAAGCTGCAGCGCGGAGGCTGTGGCATACCGCCCAGGAAGCACCCACTGCCCGGGTAGAGTGCGCTCTGATCCCCAGAGGGGGCCCACTCGATGTTTAACCCAGTAGGCCTCCAAAATTGCCGATCTGATCCAGCGAGCAATAGTAGCTTTGGAAGCCAGGTGTCCTTTCCACGCCCATCTGGAATGACGAAAAGAGAGTCTTTCGCAAGGAAGTCGTCCTAGACTCATCGCCCTGACCAGATCCAGCTTGTTCAGGGACCGCTCCCGAGGGTGAGTAGGACTCTGACAGAAGGACGGCAGAACAATATCCTCATTGAGGTGAAAGGAGGACACCACCTTCAGAAGAAAAGAGGGCGGAGGCCGCAGAACTACCTTGTCCTGGTGAAGTACCAAGACAGGAGTGCGGCAAGAAAGCCGCCAATTCTGACACACGCTGGATGGAAGTGATGGCCACCAGAAAAGCTACCTTCCAAGAAAGGAGAGAAAGGGAAACATCCCTGAGAGGTTCAAAAGGAGAACCTTGCAGAACCTCAAGAACCGGATTAAGATCCCATGGATCCACGGGCGCTCGATATGGAGGAGCCGTGTGAGCCACGCCCTGAAGAAAGGTTTTGACCTGAGGGCAGGAGGCCAACGTCTTCTGAAACAAAATGGACAGCGCCGAAACTTGACCCTTCAAGGAACTGAGCAAGCCCCGCATCCAGCCCTGCCTGAAGAAACGCCAGAACGGAAGGGAGTGAAAAGCACATGGGCGTGATGTTATTGGCCTCACACCAAGTGAAATAGGCCTTCCAAGTACGGTAGTAAATTTTGGAAGATGATGGCTTCCTGGCTCGGATCATGGTATGAATTATTCGACCGGAGAATCCTGCTCGTTTCAAAACCTCGGTCTCAGCCACGCCGTTAAATTGAGCGGCCGAGAATTGGGGTGGCAAATTGGGCCTTGAGACCGCAGATCTGCCCTGTCTGGAAGCTTCCAGGGGGCGTCCGCGAGAAGGTTGACAATGTCCGCAAACCAAGACCTTCTGGGCCAATTCGGGGCGATGAGAATGACTGGAATTCCTTCTGCTTTGATCTTCAACAGCTTGGGAAGAAGAGGTAGGGGAGCTCAAACTGCAACCAAGGAACGGCCAGAGTGTCGGCGCCCACTGCGAGGGGATCTCGAGTCCTGGATACAAACTGTGGGACTTTCCTGTTGAGGCGAGAAGCTAGCAGATCTACGTCCGGGGTTCCCCAACGACGGCAGAGCTGAAGAAATACCTCCGGATGTAGGGAGGGACCACTCTCCTGCCGCGAGACCCTCGCGGCTGAGAAAATCGTCGGCCCAGTTGTCTACGCCGGGAATGTGTACCGCGGAGATTGTCGGTACCGAAATCTCTGCCCACCGAAGGATCTTGGACACTTCTGCCAGGGCTGACACACTCCGTGTCCCTCCTTGGCGGTTGACATATGCCACCGCTGTGGCATTGTCTGTCTGAATCCGGACAGGCAGGCCCCTGAGGAGCCTCTCCCAGTGGACGAGAGCCAGATGGATCGCTCGTATCTCTAGGACGTTGATCGGCAGAGCAGATTCCTGAGTCGACCAACGACCTTGAACAGTGTGATGGCGGAACACTGCACCCCAGCCGAGGAAGCTGGCATCCATTGTTACAATCTGCCAGTGAACGGGAAGAAAAGACTGCCCCAAGAGGATGAGAGGTGACGTCAACCACCAGTTGAGTGACCGCTTGATCCGGCCTGAAAGACAAACTGGGCGATCCAGGGACAGAGCAGACCTGTTCCACCTCGACAAAATGGCGTGTTGGAGGGAAGTTTGCGATTGCAAGAAGAGCATGCAAAGAACTTGACTAGAGTGCAGGGCGGTTACGGTCATATTTGGAGTTAGACAGTGAAACCTGAGGTAGTGCCGGAAGGTTGGGGGACAGGGTGCGGAGAAGGGTGTCAGCCTGCAGAAGCAGAGCTACTCACGGTCCGGTGACCCCTGAGACGAAGGTATCCACCTCTCTGCAGATGCGGGACGCGCGATATCCGTCTGACAGGCTGTGCGACTGCAAAGATGGCGACCGTCAGAGGAAACAGGGAAAAACGCGCTCCCAGGGAAGGAGGGTGGAGATAACCGGCTGCCGAATCCGGCGCCTCCCCTGGCCAGGAACAGGCTGAGAAGGGCGGTGGGAGGGCCTGGAACGAGCGGGAGAGAAGCCCGCTTAGAAGAAAGGGGCGGGGGGCATAGCCGCGACGCTAAGGTAGGCCCGACAGAAGCCGGGGCCTAAATTACTAGCAGCGGCCGCCTGTCAGCAAGGGGTCGGCGCGGAGGTGCCGCAATGTGAGCGCCGCCGCGCGAGGACCCTGGAATACCCGATCGGAGTGTCGGGGAGAAGAGGACGGTGAAGGGGCTGGCTGTAGGAGCAGGATGGGCGCAGGAGTTTGCAGCGCCACCGCATCCCTGCTCCAGGGAAGACGCTGCAAACGTGCCCTCGGGGAGGAATGCTGCAGGCCAAAGGGTCCCCATACTTACCCGTCCCGGGCCCCGAATCCTGAAGAAAGTACCTGTACCTGAAGAGTCTTAGTCTCATCCAACCGACAGGCTCTGGTAGGCGATTGGATGGGAGACTGGCGACGAGGACCCTCTGGATCGCATCTTCGTGTTGGCGTCCGCCTGGAAGGCTGGTGGTCCTGCTACGGAGAACTGAGGATACGGGGTGGCAGTACATGCCGTACTCCGACTCCTTGTGGGAGTACAGATGTGACCATTCACACTGTATCCCTCCGGGAAAACCTGAAAAGGAACGATGCACATCGAGGTAGATATGGGTCTAATTAAAGACCCGTGTCCACCTCCTACTGACACTAAGCTAAACTGAGGAATTCCATGTCGGTCGGTGGGGTGTACACTACGGAGGAGGAGCTAACCTTTTTTGTGCATAGTGTCAGCCTCCTAGTGGCAGCAGCATACACCCATGGTCTCTGTGTCCCCCAATAAGGCGAACGAGAAATTTATGTTTATTTAAAGGCTTGTTTCTACTTTAATACTTGAATGTGAAGTTACACATCAGAATTGTTAGGGAAAAAAAAAAAAAAAAAAAAAAAAAAAGTTAAATTCCCTTTGTCAAAAAGGGTTATTCACTACCCACAGAATATGGGATAACTTGCTGATTGCCAGCAGTTGGACCCAAAGCAATGTCAGAGATCCCAAAGAACAGGGCTGTGCAGAGCCTAATCTGAATGGAGCAGATGCAAACATGCGTGACCTCTGCTCCAACCACTCTCTATGAGACATCCAGAAAGAGCGCAGTATTTTGCCTTCTCCAGCAGTCCTATAGGCTATGAATTGAGGGATGGTTGACCATCTGTACCTCTGCTCCATTCAGATCAGGATCTGTGCAGTGTAGTAGTTGAGATCACTTGGTGTCCAAGAAGTCACCATTTATATTTGCTGATCACTAGGAGTCCAATTTAAAAAAGATTCCTTAACTGTTTTTTTTTTTTTATGTCTGTCTTTTCCCCACATCAGTCTGAATTGAATAGAAGTCTTGATGTTTCCACACTGGCAGTTTTAGGCCGGGGTCCCACTTGCGAGTGCAATGCAAGAAACCGGCGCCAGTCTCTCACATCAATACCCTGCACTGCCGCCGACACTCGGGACCAAAGTGTGCAGCTGCATAGAAATACATGCAGTTGGAGAACTCTGGTCCAGAGTTCCGGGTATTGATGCGCGAGTTTCTCGCATCACACTTGCGAGTGTGATCCCCGGCCTTACATTTATACTTTCCATTGTTTCAGGAAACAAACATTAGCTGCAATGAACCGATTAACCCTAACTTGTGTTAAGCATCTAATCAGCTTGTGCAAAGGTAATTATGAAGAGTGGAGGAGAGCTGTGACATCTACTGTGGTTAATGGATCTTGTGTGGACATTGACACTAGGTGATGTCACAGCTCTCCCACTCCCTCTCTTTACAATGTACAATGACCTTTGTGCACACATTATAATATTTATTTTCATATAGCGCCAACATATTCTGCAGCACTTTACAGTTTGCACACATCATTGCTGTCCCTGATGGGGCTCACAATCTAAATTCGATGCTTCAATAGAAAAGATCAGAGACCAAATCTGTTCATGGCAGAAATATACATATTTTTCAAAAGTAGGTGAAAAACAAACCAAAACCACGAGACATCTCTTCTGAAAATCTGATTTACACAATATGTAATTTTATAATGAGAGGTTCCCTTTAGAGAAAAACAATGGATTCAAAAGACCTTCATGTAGACAGAAGGACAGTGTAGAGGACATGGCTAAAATGCTAAAATGACAGAACTTACTTTCAAGATCTTCCATATGTGCTTGAAGGGTCCGAGCAAGGTTAATAAACTGAAAAATAAAAAAAAAAATAAAAAAATTACACAAGGTCAAAAACAGCATTAATAGACATGGATAGTACGATTAAAAATTTTTCTCTTAAGGATTTTTGTATTCCCTTCCACATCACTTTAACAGGGAACCGATCACGTCACCCAAACGTTATAGCCTGAGGATTAACCCCATGTCTGCAGGCCAACAGCCCAGCTGCCAGGAGGAAGTTAACTTTATTCCCTCTGGCTTTCAGTCATAGCGATGAGTTATGCCACACCTTTGACTGAAAGCTGGAGGCTATCGGGTAGAATTACGTTAACTTCCTCGTGGCAGCTATAGAACACTGTTAGCCTGCAGATTTGCTGATATGGGGGTCAGTTTAATCAGGTTTGTGGATGTGACCGATTCCCTTTAAAGGTTTTGTTGTATATCAAAAATGTCTGAGTAGGTGCTACTGGTGATTAAAGAGGGGTTGCAGCATACTTTAGTCTTTATTTTCAAGACTCACATAGAAGAGAACAGAAAGGGAAATTCAATCCTGACCGCTAACCTCCATTTTCAGTGGCTACCAGGAGGGTGCAGTTCTTGAGATAGTAGGTCTCAATCCACTGATCACCTCTCCTGTGGATATACCACAAATGACACATTGGAATACCCCTTTAAACATCATAAGTAGCGCAAAAGTGAAGACTTACTCAAACTTGGAGCCAGAATTTATGTACACCTTAGTCTACTGAGCACTGCTGTCCTCCTATTCTTCCTAGTAGTGGTGTACTCTGGATTGATATTTGACTGTAAGGGGAATTAATGTAGAGTTAAACGAGGGTGAAAAACATAACACTACATGTCTGGACACTTTCCCAAAAAATTCTCCCTGAGGAATCAGGAAAGCAAAAAAGTCACCGTGCCTTTAACTGGAAAAAGGGCAGCGGCACCCACCCGTCTATACATACGGGTGCAGAACGTATAAGCGGCAAACTGGCACTAATGCAACAGAAAGTAACTGATGACCTGCATAAAGATGAGTAAACTTTACAAACTGTTTACTAGCAGAACACAAGGAAATGTAGAAGTTTGTGAACTCACTCTAACCCGAGTGTTTGCTTCGTTTGCAGCTCCCAACATGTCAGAAAAGCGCTGCTCACATAGATGCAGTAAGACAACGAGATACAGACCGGAGCTTATGAATTCATATTCAGCCTAGAGGCAACGAAAAAAAAAAAAAAAAAAAAAGAGAAAGCGTTAATTAGGAGTTACTGTAACAAAAGTGAAACACAGGATTTTTGGGTTGCGTACCGTAAAATCTGTTTTTTGGAGCCTTCATTGGGGGACACAGACCATGGGTGTATGCTGCTGCCACTTGGAGGCTGACACTATGCACAAAAAAAAAAAAAAAAAAAAGATTAGCTCCTCCTCCGCAGTGTACACCCCACCGACCGGCAGGGAATTCCTCAGTGAGAAAGCAGTAGGAGAAGTAACAATAGATTGGTTGGTTACAGTTGAGTTGTGAACAGAACAAAGTAAGAACAGGAGTTGTAGAACATGGGAGGGTGCTGTGTCCCCCAATGAAGGCTCCGAGAAACAGATTTTACGGTAAGCAACCCAAAAATCCTGTTCTCATTCACCTCATTGGGGGACACAGAGACCATGGGACGTCCCAAAGCAGTCCCTGGGGTGGGAAACAAACTTCCATCAGGCCAGTGGACTCACCACTGCTGCCTGCAGGATCCTTCTACCTAGGCTGGCGTCCGCCGAAGTGTAGGTGTGGACCTTGTAGAATTTCACAAACGTGTGAACCTAAGATCAGGTTGCAGCTTTGCAAAGCTGCAGTGCGGAGACTCTGTGGCATACCGCCCAGGAAGCACCCACTGCCCGGGTAGAGTGCGCTCTGATCCCCAGAGGGGCCACTCGATGCTTAACCCGGTAGGCCTCCAAAATTGCCGATCTGATCCAGCAAGCAAATAGTAGCTTTGGAAGCCGGGTGACCTTTCCACGCCCATCTGGAATGACGAAAAGAGAGTCTTTCGCAAGGAAGTCGTCCTAGACTCATCGCCCTGACCAGATCCAGCTTGTTCAGGGACCGCTCCCGAGGGTGAGTTGGACTCTGACAGAAGGACAGCAGAACAATATCCTCATTGAGGTGAAAGGAGGACACCACCTTCAGAAGAAAAGAGGGCAGAGGCCGCAAAACTACCTTGTCCTGGTGAAGTACCAAGAAAGGAGAGCGGCAAGAAAGCCGCCAATTCTGACACGTGTTTCGGATGGAAGTGATGGCCACCAGAAAAGCTACCTTCCAAGAAAGGAGAGAAAGGGAAACATCCCTGAGAGTTTCAAAAGGAGAACCTTGCAGAACCTCAAGAACCGGATTAAGATCCCATGGATCCACGGGCGCTCGACACGGAGGAGCCGTGTGAGCCACGCCCTGAATAAAGGTTTTGACCTGAGGGCAGGAGGCCAACGTCTTCTGAAACAAGATGGACAGCGCCGAAACTTGACCCTTCAAGGAACTGAGCAAGCCCCGCATCCAGCCCTGCCTGAAGAAACGCCAGAACGGAAGGGAGTGAAAAGCACATGAGCGCGATGTTATTGGCCTCACACCAAGTGAAATAGGCCTTCCATGTACGGTAGTAAATTTTGGAAGATGGCTTCCTGGCTCGGATCATGGTATGAATTACTCGACCGGAGAATCCTGCTCGTTTCAAAACCTCGGTCTCAGCCACGCCGTTAAATTGAGCTGCCGAGATTTGGGGTGGCAAATCGGGCCTTGAGACAGCAGATCTGCCCTGTCTGGAAGCTTCCAGGTGGTGTCCGCGAGAAGGTTCACAATGTCCGCGAACCAAGACCTTCTGGGCCAATTCGGCGCGATGAGAACGACGAATTCCTTCTACTTTGATCTTCAACAGCTTGGGAAGAAGAGGTAGGGGAGCTCGAACTGTTGTCTACGCCGGGAATGTGTACCGCGGAGATTGTCGGTACCGAAATCTCTGCCCACCGGAGGATCTTGGACACTTCTGCCAGGGCTGAGACACTCAGTGTCCCTCCTTGGCGGTTGACATATGCCACCGCTGTGGCATTGTCTGAATCCGGACAGGCGGGCCCCTGAGGAGCCTCTCCCAGTGGACGAGAGCCAGATGGATCGCTCGTATCTAGGACGTTGATCGGCAGAGCAGATTCCCGAGTCGACCAACGACCTTGAACAGTGTGATGGCGGAACACTGCACCCCAGCCGAGGAGGCTGGCATCTGTTACAATCTGCCAGTGAACGGGAAGAAAAGACCGCCCCAAGAGGATGAGAGGTGACGTCAACCACCAGTTGAGTGACCGCTTGATACGGCCTGAAAGACGAACAGGGCGATCCAGGGACAGAGCCGACCTGTTCCACCTCGACAAAGTGGCGTGTTGGAGAGGTCTGGCGTGAAATTGGGCAAAGGGAACTGCCTCTATCGCCGCCACTATATTTCCCAGGACCCTCATGGTTGTTCGGAGGGACGGAAATTGTGTGGTCTGCAGAGATTGTACATCCTGCCGCAGGGAGAGAATCTTCTCTTGTGGGAGAAAGACCCTTGACCGACGACTGTCAAACAGGAGGCCCAGAAACACAAGACGTTGAGTAGGAACCAGACAGGACTTTTTCCTGTTGACGATCCACCCGAAATTGGAAAGAGTGTCTAGGACGATTGTCAAACTTAGGCATGCCTGTTGGAAAGAGGGAGCTTTTATCAGGATATCGTCGAGGTACAGAAAAACAACGAGACCTCTGATCCTCAACAAGGCCATCAACGCAGCTATGATCTTCGTGAAGACTCTGGGAGCGGTGGCGAGACCGAAGGGCAGTGCGACAAACTGGTAATGTTCCTGGCGAACCGCATAACGCAGGAACTTCTGATGTCCGTAGAATATGGGAACATGTAGTTAGGCATCTTGGATGTCTATTGAACACATGAATTCCTGCTCCTCCAAGGAAGCGATTACCGAACGAACCGACTCCATCCAGAAGTGGCGAAGACGGACTCTCTTGTTGAGCAGCTTGAGATCCAAAGGTGGGTCGGACCGCCCCGTCTTTTTTCGGCACGACAAATAGGTTTGAATAAAACCCTGTAAACCGCTCCGATTCGGGAACGGGCACAATCACCCCGGAACTGAGGAGAGAGTCGATGGCCGTAAAGAACCCCAGGATCAAAGCTGGATCTTTTGGAGGACGGGATTCGAAGAAACGATCCCATGGAAGAGAGACAAACTCTATCTTGTATCCTGACAATACAACCTCTCTGACCCAAGCGTCCTCTACTGAGGCCAGCCAGACGTCCTTGAAGAACAGGAGTCGACCTCCCACTTGGAAGGGACCCTCGGGAGTCCGAGGATAGTCATGCTGATGTGGATCGTCCAGATCTGGATGGCCTGCCCTGCGAAGAGTGGGAACGCCAGAAGGGAGTGGGTCTGAAGGAAACTTTCATCCTATCTTGGCGTGCCTGCGGTTTTTGTTGGTTGGAGGAGGTCTCCACCGTATTGAAATGGCGGTAAGCCCGAAAGGGTTGAAACTGACGCCTTAGTGGAGGTCTGCGAGGCTTGAACTGAGGCAGGAGAGAACTCGTGCCTCCGGTGGCGTCCTTAATAATCTGGTCCAATTGAAATCCAAAGAGGCGCCCTCCCTGAAAAGGCAAATTAGTAAGACTTTTTAGAAGACAGGTCCGCCTGCCAGGCCTTGAGCCAAATTGTACGTCGGATTGCCACGTTACTGGACGCCTGAACTGCGCAGGATGCGGCATCCAAAGAAGCAGAAAGCAGATAATCCCCCGCATGGGAAATCTGATTGGCGAGATCGGCCAATCGATCTGGTTGTGCTTTCTCTAGGATGCCCTGACGAAGATCCTCTGCCCAAGTAGCTATGGCCTTTGCTGCCCAAGATGAAGCAAAAATTGGGCATACCGCTGTCGAAGCCGCTTCGAAGGCAGACTTCGCTAGGGATTCTATAATCCTTTAAAGACGCCACGCCTGAAAGGGGGAGAACAGTGTTAGTAGAAAGCCTGGACACGGGCGGGTCGACCGAGGGGGGGGGGGAGGCAGACCAGTTGTCCGTGAGCTCTTTAGCAAACGGGTACAGAACGCCGAGACGCTTTCCTCTTTGAAAGCGTCTGGTCGGATCTCCTCTTTCCCTGGTAAAAATCTTTCCAAACTCAGAATGTAAAGGGAATACCCTGGAGGGTGTTTCCTCCCGTTTGAACGAAACCTCCTGATCTGAGGATTTTGCAGGGGGGGGGGGGGTCAGCAATGTCGAAGGACTGATGGATCGCTGCCATGAGGTTCTGTACAGTAACCCTCATGTTCGCATCCTGGTCCGAATCCAGCTCTAAGATCCCCTCAGATGACCTGTCCGAGAGCGCTTCACCTGACTCGGGAGAGGAGGCCCGGGAGGGAGGCTGCCGAGAAGGACTATGTGGTGACATGAGGAGAGGAGGATTCCGGCTGGAGATCCTGCCTGGGTCTTTTGCGACTAAACGGTGGCCGACGCAGATGGAACCTCTTAAGGCCTGCTGGACCCTGTAGAGGAGTCCAGGGGTAACTTGTCCAGAACGGCTACTAGGGACTGAGACACCCTGGTGAGGTCTGCCACTGACTGTGGTAGAGACGAGGCCCAGCTGGGCATGGGGGGGGTTCACTCTCGCCTGGGGCCCTAGATGGCTCCTGGGCGGCGTCAGGTTGAATAGGATTGCTACAATCCAGGCAGAGGATTAAAAACACACATGTGACATGCACAATGTGAACAAGTCTGTTGGACCATGTTCACTCCACCCTGACTGAAACACAAACAAAAAGCACAGAATGACAAATGTGCAAAAATACCTTGCAATAAGACATATAACAGTAGTCAGCAAGTGCTGATAAAAGGTAATAACAAAAACAGGGTATTTAGTCTATACGTTTTTTTGCAAAAAAATGTATAACAAGCTGCCTCACCAACGTCAAGGTAACCCGTATTGAAGCAGTCCCTATCTAATGTATTTAATACCTGAACATATGAACTGTATCTAAATGAGCAGGATTAAGACAGGCGCTTTCTGGTATGGGCACGTGATGCAAGACAGCTCCTTATGTGCATGTCACACAAGAGAGGGGTGGGGTCTCTCAAATCATGCATAAGCACGAAAAAAACTGGATTAAAAACACATGTGACATGCACAATGTGAACAAGTCTGTTGGACCATGTTCACTCCACCCTGACTGAAACACAAACAAAAAGCACAGAATGACAAATGTGCAAAAATACCTTGCAATAAGACATATAACATATAACATATAATCCAGTTTTTTTCGTGCTTATGCAAGATTTGAGAGACCCCACCCCTCTCTTGTGTGACATGCACATAAGGAGCTGTCTTGCATCACGTGCCCATACCAGAAAGCGCCTGTCTTAATCCTGCTCATTTAGATACAGTTCATATGTTCAGGTATTAAATACATTAGATAGGGACTGCTTCAATACGGGTTACCTTGACGTTGGTGAGGCAGCTTGTTATACATTTTTTTGCAAAAAAACGTATAGACTAAATACCCTGTTTTTGTTATTACCTTTTATCAGCACTTGCTGACTACTGTTATATGTCTTATTGCAAGGTATTTTTGCACATTTGTCATTCTGTGCTTTTTGTTTGTAATCCAGGCAGAGGGAAGTGGACTGACCTGAGGGAAGTTTGCGATTGCAAGAAGAGCATGCAAAGAACTTGACTAGAGTGCAGGGGGGAGCCGCAGGGCGGTTACGGTCATATTTGGAGTTAGACAGTCAAACCTGAGTTAGTGCCGGAAGGTTGGGGGACAGGGTGCGGAGAAAGGTGTCAGCCTGCAGAAGCAGAGCTACTCAAGGTCCGGTGACCCCTGAGGTGAAGGTATCCTCTCTGCAGATGCAGGACGTGCAATATCCATCTGACAGGCTCAGGGAGCGATATCCGGCTGACAGGGGCGTCCAGCTGCAAAGATGGCGACCCGTCAGAGGAAACAGGGAAAAACACGCTCCCAGGGAAGGAGGGCGGAGCCAACCGCCTGCTGAATCTGGCGCCGCCCCTGGCCAGGAACAGGCTGAGAAGGGCGGTGGGAGGGCCTGGAACGGGTGGGAGAGAAGCCCGCTTAGAAGAAAGGGGCGGGGGGCGTGGCCGCGACGCTAAGGTAGGCCCGCTGAGGTGTCGCAATGTGAGCGCCGCCGCGCGAGGACCCTGGAATACCCGGAGTGTCGGGGAGAAGAGGACAGTGAAGGGGCTGGCTGTAGGAGCAGGATGGGCGCAGGAGTTTGCAGCGCCACCGCATCCCTGCTCCAGGGAAGACGCTGCAAACATGCCGTCGGGGAGGAATGCTGCAGGCCAAAGGGTCCCCATACTTACCCGTCCCGGGCCCGAATCCAGAAGAAAGTACCTGTACCTGAAGAGTCTGCGTCTCATCCAACCGACAGGCTCTGGTAGGAGAGTGGGTGGGAGACTGGCGACGAAGACCCTCTGGATCGCTGACACATCTTCGTGTTGGCGTCCGCCTGGAAGGCTGGTGGTCCTGCTATGGAGAACTGTGAGGATACGGGGTGGCAGTACATGCCGTACTCCGACTCCTTGTGGGAGTACAGATGTGACCATTCACACTGTATCCCTCCGGGAAAACCTGAAAAGGAACTACGCACATCGAGGTAGATATGGGTCTAATTAAAGACCCGTGTCCACCTCCTACTGACACTAAGCTAAACTGAGGAATTCCATGCCGGTCGGTGGGGTGTACACTGCGTAGGAGGAGCTAACTTTTTTTGTGCATAGTGTCAGCAGCATACACCCATGGTCTCTGTGTCCCCCAATGAGGCGAACGAGAAAGTTGTAGTTTTTTTTTTTATTTCCTTTTTAAATCAAATATTACATCCACACCTCAGCACTCCGGCTGCAGTTTTTATGCCCCACAAAAACTTGGGATAAGATTTACTTGATCCTCAAAGTCACGGCAGATTATAAAGATACCCCAGAAACAAATTCCTAATTAAAAAAATAAAAGTGTGTCTTTGAGTGTGTAATGTTATCCACTAATCAGCTGGACTGCTCTGCTCATATTCCTCTGCCTGGAAGCAGACAGTCAGCACTGCATGCCTTCAGTATAGGAGGGGGAACAGACATCTACTTTTGGCATACATTAGGCTAAGAAGTCACATGTATACAAGTTGAATAAGTTTCCACTGTACGTACCCAAGTAAATGCCAAATATCAGCCATAACACGAACAGGCCGAGCTTCTAACACAGCAAGATCCATAATTAGAATATGGAGGGAGAAGTCTGCGGGCACAGTACACAGCATTCTGCAGGGCTGAAAGCATAGCTATGGAGGAGCAGTGTGTGCGCATGTCTCCTTCTGCTGCCATTTTACTCGGAGATGGAGCAGGAGATAAAATGGATCATGCTGCTTGATGACTGGAGCTAGCAACAACTCGCTTCACTAGGAGAATATCGCACGATATACATGTTGCAATAATGCTTACTGCACGTAAAATACAGGCGAGTACATTTTATTAATGCTGGTGTAGAACTTTAATAAGTATATGAACGGGTGGGAGAAAAAAAAAAAAATTCTAATATGTAAATCCATATATTTTATTCTTTAATCTGTGTGGCCATCTGTAAAGTGACAAGACAGGTCCTGCAGTAGGGGGGGGGGGGGGAAGCTTGCTGACAAGGTCCATCCCAAACCAGAGGTATGCACTGTACAATGGCACTGCACTTAATACAGAAACCACATGAACAAGGCCTTGTGATTTTGTATGACTCCAGGGTGGCAACAGGACAATACTGCCATCGAGATGCAATACTCACGGTTTACCAGTCTTAGCTCTCAGGGATACTCACCCTTTCATTTGCATGGGCCCGATACAGCTCTTGTATGTCAAAGTCTTCCAAGTTTAAATCCAACTTCTCTTTGCACAACTCGCATGTAGTTATTGTCTCTAGGCTAGAACCTGGAAAAACAGGTTTGTTACACAATCTTAATCCAAAAAATTAGGGCCGGCAAAATGTCTACCATTGAGCCAAGTCCATGCTTCAGTGCAACTTTTAATAAGTTCTCAAACAGTGCAGCTGGTAGTCAGTTCTAACAGAAGTCTTGATGTAGGGACACTGTAGACGTAGCATTGAGGCCACACATGGGGACAGGCTATAGCAAGTAGCCTCTTCAGGGAAGTCACAGCAGCTTTACAGTGCATGCATTGCAAAGTGCTTATTTAAAATAACTACAAGGATTCTGCATAATAGTCTTGGCCAATTGCATCTAGAAAGATAAAAAGCAAGAGGGTAGAGGGCTTAACCTCCAGCACGTCAGTGTCCAACAACAACCTCCTTACTCTCCCAACGGGCTCTCATGGCCCCAGTGTCTGCAATCTTTGTAGACAATGGCAAAAAAGGAGATGGAAAACAAAAAAAAAAAAAAAAAAAAAAAAACAAAAAAAAAATATAAATAAAGCCATGGCAAAATTGTTTTGTTCCTTACGTCTTCACACCTTTTCCAAGGTTATTATATGGCAAGGAGACCTTACAACCGCCTCCCATAACATGCCCATGTGTATCCAATGGGACTTACCAGAATTGATTTTAGCATGTAGCCATTTCTTCATACAGTCCTGGTGAACATACTGCAGACTTCCTGAACATTTACACGGCTCGATAAAGGGATTAGTTGGAGTGGTGACACCAGTCTGGCAGATTCGACACAAGTCACCGTCCTCCTCTTCAGAGTCCTCCAGAAGAAGGCTAAAAAGATAACTGAAGAGATTAGATCAAGGAAGACAAAACAAAATGATTTGACTTCAGATTACAGACAAAGTTATTGCCTCTCAGAATGTCGGCAGATTTAGTTATATTACATGCCATTAAAGGGAATTTGTCACCTGGTTTTGGCAGGCTATTTAAATGAGGTTGGTCCGGTCCAATGGGCGGTGTTTCCGATCTTTGCCACCTCCCCATCCCTGGCCTCCGTCTACAGTTTTCTCATGAATAGGACTAGGTGTCCGCCATTTTTCACACGTGCAGTATGCTTTGCCCAACTGCGGGCAAAGCCAAAAAGACTGACTGCGCATGCGCCGGTTAACTAAGCCCCGGAAGTATTGTTCGGAAACACCGCCTATGGAACCGGACCGACCGCATTTAAATAGCCCGCCAAAAGTAGGTGACAGATTCCCTTTAAAGAATTTCTGTGCCACAATTTACTAGATGTGCTTAAGCCTCTTATCCCCTTCAGTACACCCCCACAAACCATCCTGGATCCTGTGGGACAGTACTGAATTTGGGAAGCTGTCCAGGTAGGTTAGGATTATGTCCCAACTTCAACTGTACCCTCAAGATACAGTTGAGCACAATGGCAGAGAAGGGAGGAGACAGATCCTTCTTTCAATACTCTTGCGGTTTAGAGACAGAAGGGCCTGCAAGGATTTTTAGGTCATGAGAAAGCAGCTGAGGCACCAGAGAAGCAATGCAGGAAATTGTGGGTCATACAGCCTGTACTGGGCACCATAAACAGGGTACCATACTGAAAACTCCCATGGGCTTTGTTAGGAAAGTTATTTTTATGTGGTACATTTAAAGGACTGGGTGAGGTTATGGAAGTGGCTTTCTGCTATGTAGCTTGTGTCCCTTGCAACTTGCAAAGTTGAAGGTATGCGTCAGTGCCAGAATCTCAAGCTCTGCTGGAAACTAAAAAAGGAAAAAACTACTCATGCATTCCAAAAACCATAAGTGGCTGAGCTGGCACAGATACCAACTTCATGTTGTAAAACTTTTCTGGCTCAAATTCTTACAGAAATCGCATGTCTAGGCATTTGCAAGTTTAAAAATCGCTGTTTAGATGCCAAGCAGCTACTCCAAGTCAAGGTCAGACCCATAAGATAGCCTTAAAACACAACTCGCAAATATGTAACAAAAATCAGAGAAACTGAAAGTCCTCAGATTGGGGAGAACAGGGGGGTCCTGACCAATCTGTTTTTGCCACAATTTGTGGTCACCGATGCTTTACACTTGCCTTTCTTTAATTTTCTTAAGCTTCTCTGGATCCCTTGAGTTTTCAGACTTTTCGCTCTCTTGTGCATCACTTGTCCTACCTGAGGGAACAATGTCTACGGTTATCATGACATTGTCGGATAAGGAGTTCCCAAGTGCAGCTGGCACTGAGAAATGTAAAAAGGAGTTAGGAAGCATGCCTGATATTCCTGAACTTCTCCTACTGAAAAGGGATTCTGCTAGAGATGCAGCTTGTGCCGAGCCCCTCAGAGAGTTTGACGACCGAGGTGAAGAGTTGCCAGAGGCTACACCTGCTCCTTGGATGGGGTGTACATCATCTAATGAAGAGTCTTCTTGAGACACTCTCCTGAAAAGATTGTGCCTCCTGCTGGAATCAGAGGTAGACGAAGCTCTTAATGGCTCCTCTCTTCCTTCCCGTCTTCTCCTGGAAAACAAAGGCGTGCACCTATTCCTTAAGGAAGAAGGCAGCCATGACCCAGATGTCCTGCTCTCAGAATCTTCTGATCTATAAAGTTCCGATTCCGATGCTGAAAGTTGATTGGGAGACACAGATGAGAATCCCCATCGTGGCCGTCTGAGAAATGCAAATCCCTGAGATTGCCCTGAAGGCCTAGTTTCTGATGTGTCTGTATTGGCAGGTGTTGTAGCTACTGGCTGAGGAGAAGAGTTTTGTAAACCGGTTTGTGCTTCTTGTGTTTCAGCTGACCTTCCGCTTAGAGAATCTTGGCTAGATCGCCTAGAGAAGAAGGTGGACGACATACTAGAGGCAAGGCGGGAAAGCAAGTGCCTTGTTGTACGTCTGCCTTCACCATCCGTACTCTGTTCACTACTAGACCTTGGAGGAGCAGGAGAGACTCTTCCTGATGGAGTCCTTGAAGTCCCTTCATTTCTACTAGAAGTATGGCGGAAGTCCAGTGAACTGTCCCTTTGTGAAGAGCGCAGGTCTCGTGACGTGACTGGTTTGGAACTTCTGCTGGAATCTTTGAGCAGCAAGGAACTCTGAGAAGGCAACTGGCGGTTGATAGATGATGTGTTAAGTCGAACTGTGCTTAGTGAATTCTCTTTTGGTCTTGCGCCTTGTGCATATGAAGAAACCCTCTCCTGAAGAGCTACATGCAATGGGAAAAAAAAAAAAAAAAACTAAGTTAGATTTAAAGATTTAATATAAAATTTTGTTCAATTTAAGCAGTTAAACTAAGTTTGTCCGCATGGTAATATTGGAAAGGTCTGATACTTGGGCCTCCTGGGTTATATTTAGAGAGACACCAGAATTGGATTCTTGTTTGTAGAGTTCCTAGATGTTGGGAACCATGGGTCTGCCTACGGGGTGGCTTTACATTCTTTACCCCTATCCTCTCTTTCACTTTTCCCTTGCCATTTTTTTTTCTTCTTACACCTAGCATCTTATTCTAGGTACCGTCTTATCAAAATTAATTCAGTTTATGGATAAAGTTATGTACTGATGTTGATTGCCTATATAAACAAGCATCTTAAGTGCCCATTTAGCATTTGTTATATATGTATGATTTTCTATAGGCAAAGCTGTTCTAAATGTTACATAATTTGTTTCATGACATTGGATGTGATGTGTCTTTTCATGATAATGATTGACATGTAACAGAAATATTTCAATAAACTTGATTCACACACAAAAAAAAAAAAAAAATTAATTGTCTTACAGATCCCACTACCTGATAAAATGCTAAATGAAGTAGATGCTCATACACAGATCCTGGATTACCCCTTTATATTTTAGTATAGAATTAAAATACTATATGAATATAACTTGTCTTTAGGATTCAGAACTGCATTCATAGCTCTGAAGGTGTCAGTTGTAAATGCACTTCTGAATCATAAGGATAAGTTCACACGTTGCATATTTTGGGCGACTTCTGTTCTTTTCATTGCAAAAGGTGATATCTCCACTAAGAATTGACATGCTATAGATTTTTAATTTTTTTTTTTTTTTTTTTAAAGTCACACTGCAGGCCAATTTATGTGCAGGAGGTTTCAGCAGTGAGTCAATGAGATTTTGCCAGTATTGTATCAAGCTGGAGATTTTTGCATGCAACTTTGTCAACCTACCCAGAAGGTGACATATGGCATATCTATTGTAGTTTATACACAAAAAAAAAAAAAAATATATGTGTGTTATATATAGAGCTCTTTTTCCCTACAGGATTAGTCATATTTAAGCCATTAGCTCATTCCCCTGTACTCCCCACTCTCCCATATGTCCTCGGTTATACTTAGATGAGAGGCATCACCAGGTTCATCTACAATCTACACTTACACGACAGCCAGGTCAGTAGTCTGTAGACATTTACTCTCAGAACCATCTCTTAGTTCCCGACATTATCCCAGCCTAGCATAACACACGTGACATTGCATTGCGTCATGGCTGACTTTAAGAAGAGCCACGGAAGTCAGAAGAACGTTATTAGGAACTCCGTCCGATGACCACAGATCACTGGCCTGGATGCAGGACCGGATACTCTGAAACAACTCACACCTCTACCCATCAATCGATTACAAGTAGTTTTCACAGATTTAGCAGTGGACGTCATTCCTAATACATCTGGCTTTTCTCCAGATTCTACCATAAAATTTTGAATGGGTTCTCACATAACGTCCATGACACTAGGACTACATTAGAAGTTTTGAAAAAAAAAAAAAAAGACTAAAAAAAAAAAAAAATAAAGTAATGGCACTTACACGAAGGTGTTGAATCACTATTTCTAGGTCCATAATCCATCAGTCCACTTGCAGATGTGTCCGTCCTCCTGTCTCTCTCACGCTCACTTGTGAAATCAGAATGAAGCATCACAGAAGTAGTCCTGGGAAAGCGCCCATACCTGCTTGACGGGTCTGAAAATAATAACACAGGTCAACGAAAAAAAATTTTTTTTCTGGTGTCCAAAATATTTTAATGAATTTGGGGTATTTTTGGGGTGCTGATTCTGAATATGTCATCAGTTTTGCCAGATTGGCTCAAGTTTTTGAGATTTTTGGTATCTTATTTATAGCACTTGTTGGTAAATGCGACGCATCATCTCATTAATTTCTTTGGATTAGTACTTGAACTGAGCAGTTCTCAATATAGTTTTGTGTTAATTAGTGTTCTAAAAGTTTGTTCATAGCTTGATTTTTGCACTAACTTTATGTTGTTGTCTGTTTTCCAGTGAAAAGCATGAACTCATCATGAAGAAGTTGTCTTAACGATCCAGACTCATTCTGTTACATTTGTGGTGAATATACACTGCCAAAACATAGAAGAAACATAACACACTTCGTAAAAAAAGTGTATTTTGCCTATTTTGGGGTTATGCTTGGGGACCAAGACAAGTTTTGGGCACCACACATAGTGTGCAAAGCATGTATCGAATTATTACGAAAATGGAGCAAAGGACAAAGAAAAAGCTTCAAATTTGGTGTTCCAATGGTGTGGAGAGAGCCAAAAAATCATCATGATGACTGTTATTTCTGTGCAGTGCAAGTGCAAGGATTCAATAAGCATAAGAAACGAAAATGGGAGTAACATGGAATCTGCAAGAAGGCCTGTCCCTCATTGTGAAGATGTGCCTGTACCTGTGTTTACCATAAATAACAGTCATCATGATGATTTTTTGGCTCTCTCCACACCATTGGAACACCAAATTTGAAGCTTTTTCTTTGTCCTTTGCTCCATTTTCGTAATAATTCGATACATGCTTTGCACACTATGTGTGGTGCCCAAAACTTGTCTTGGTCCCCAAGCATAACCCCAAAATAGGCAAAATACACTTTTTTTACGAAGTCTGTTATGTTTCTTCTATGTTTTGGCAGTGTGTATTCACCACAAATGTAACAGAATGAGTCTGGATCGTTAAGACAACTTCTTCTTGATGAGTTCATGCTTTTCACTGGAAAACAGACAACAACATAAAGTTAGTGCAAAAATCAAGCTATGAACAAACTTTTAGAACACTAATTAACACAAAACTATATTGAGAACTGCTCAGTTCAAGTACTAATCCAAAGAAATTAATGAGATGATGCGTCGCATTTACCAACAAGTGCTATAAATAAGATACCAAAAATCTCAAAAACTTGAGCCAATCTGGCAAAACTGATGACATATTCAGAATCAGCACCCCAAAAATACCCTAAATTCGATGAAATATCTTTGGCACCAAAAATGCTGTTGACCAGTGTAATCAACTATTAAAGGATGATGCATATTAAATGCTGCAAATCAAGAAAATTCACGAGGTAAAAAAAAAAAAAAAAAAAAAAAAATATGCAGTGAGCATTTTTATATTACTGAAACTATTGGTGTGGCTCTATGAGTCCTAGCCGGAAAAAAAAAAAAAAAAAAAAAAAAAAAAAAACCACAAACTACAACATATCACAATTTGTGTTGCAGTAATCCAAAGTGCTGAGAAATCGAGCTTCGAAGCCACATATATGGCGTCAAAGCTCAATTCCTCAGCGCTAAGACATCGGTATCAATTTTACTCCTGTATTATGACCTATATAGAGATATCACTAGTCAGAATAACTTTGCTAAAGCACCCCTGATACCACCTGATTAGCAGACTCCAATTTTTTTTTTTTTTTTTTTTTTGAGGGGGAGGAGAGGTTATCCCTCTTCTCTGCCTCCCTGTACATGCAGAGATGTCAGCAGCAATGATTGACAGTGGTTCTGGACTAGTCCACCTCCTGCAGGCAGGAGAGCTGGGACATAATTGGGAAAAAAAAAAAAAAAAAAAAAAAAAAAAAAAAAAAAACTACCACACAACACAGACTATTTAGGAATAAAACAGGGGTCATCATACACACACGTAGTGACAATTTAAGATTGCAGTGTCCCCACTCATGATTACTACAGGTGACTTCGGTGCTGGTGAGGCAGACCAGGGGACCACAGTGTCCATGGTGTGTTGGTGTGTAGTGACTTACATCCAATGCCTCCTTATACACACACATTGGTGCTGCGATCACTAGTGATCCGTTGGCCTTCTAGCTCCTAGTCTGTGGATATGATCCTGAGCAAAACCCACAAAACAGGAGAAGTCATGTAGGCTGCAACATTTTGTGGTGGTCACAGCAGCCATTCTGATTTAGGCAAAAAGTCAGCAAACTTCATTAGAGTACCTGGACTAGAAGAGTAGCTTGAACTAGTACTCCTTACAGTAGACAGAGGGGTACGTCCAGAATAAGACAACTTTGGTCTCTTTGAATCCCAGTCTTGCTGCTGACTATGCAATCCTGTGTAAGTGCTCGGAGACCTCTCCGATAGATCGTTCCAGGACGGCTGAGAGGACACAGATGCTGTGGACTAAGCCAGAAAAATTGGTGACAGTAAGAATTTGCCCTGTTAAGAATATATATGTTCTACAGTTTAGAGACAGGTAGGCAGATGTCTCAGCAGCTCAGCTTCCATCAGTGCAAGTAGTTCTACCAGCGCATCCAACAGTGCAGGTAGTTCCGGCGATTATGACATTGCGGAATGTGACATGTCGGAATGTATAACACCAAGGTTGGTGCTGCCTGCAAACTGGGCAAATGCACAATACAGGAACACATCAAGTACATCTGGTGTAGATCCTAACTCCCTATGATTTATCCTCTGACCCATTTATGATGCAGTGGAAACGTCCTGATAATTACTACCCAACGGGAACTGCAAGTTATTCAGGGACTGAAAATTATTAACTATTTAAACAGGAACATCCATTTTCAGCAGCCCAAATGACTGGCAGCATGAAATCCAAAGTTATGTTTTACTCCGAAGTTTGTTTTTTTTTTCCCAAAAAATAAATCTAAAAAATTTTGTTACAGGCCACTTACAATTCTGCTCCTGTTTGCCAAGTAACTACCAGATTTAGGGAGGTCGTATGTTCCTGAGCAGCGCTGGTACGTAGGAGAAGGGGTCTTCCAGGAAGGCTCAAGACTATCCCTCTCTCGAAAAGTCCAGTTTCTGCCTGACGTTCGGTTGGAAGCCTGGGCAGAAAAAGAGGGTCACAAGTCAGATCTGAGAAATACCAACCTTCACACATTTACTCTTGATGGAAAAAGATCAGCATGTAGAAGGTGGCAAAAAAAAAAAAAACTCACAAAAAGCTAACGTGATCCAAGACTTAATTGCAGTACTGCAGAAATAAACGCTCTTGTCAGGAAGGAGAAGCATGGCATTCAGCCCTTTGACCTACAACGCAGCCTTAGAAGCCAATTACGCAATCATTTGGCCCAGTTTTCTGAAAACTACATTATATGCAGAGCTAGGAAAAAGATGGTGAACTGTCACCTCCCTGAAGTGGACCCCAATGTTGGTTGAAAGCCTCAGATTTACATCAATGTCTTTATTCCAGATGTTGGCATACTAGTATCCACATGAAAGTGGCCTACAACTATGCAAGTTCAGTTTTTCTGCATGAGGATATCACAGACCTCAGAGTGGTTTCATCTATTTTTAGTGAAGGCTGCCATCAGATTAGGATTGGTGAAAATCTGGAGAGATTTGACCTCTAATGTTGAGAATAAGGGGCCCCATACATTGATGGCTGTCGACCAAATGATCGCTCTCCCCCAGACTGAGGAGCACTTGCTCTGCTAAGGGTCGCCATGTTGTCTGCGAGAGTGCCAGTGTCAAACATCTCTGGTGGTGGCTTATTTTGCAATCTACAACAAATGAATCCAGCATGTCCGATTTCAGACTGCCGAACCTCACCTCCTCTGACGTCACATGTTTGTAGACAGACGGGAGGGCCTCATGAACGTCAGCCAATATCAGTCGACATTAGTCTATAGTGCATGGGCCTATGGGTGCTTTCACACTGCGTTGCGTCCCCGTTGGGGAATACATCTGAAATCCCCCCCCCAAATGCGGCGATGGGGCCAATAGACTGCAATGGTGACAGCAGAGAGTGAGCTCTGCTGTACGTGCCCAAAAAGAGCGCATGTTTGCTCTGCCGCCACCATTGCAATTGGCCCCGTCAGCGCATGCGTCCTGGACCCTGTTTTGTGGGGGATTTTGGATGTATGCCCCAAACAGGATATAGAACGCATTTGTGAAAGCACCCCATGTACAATACTACACAAGCACAGCTTTAGAGGGGGGGGGGGGGGGGTTTTGTGGAAACCACAAATACGACCAAAGGTCCATACATAAAAAAATCATCATTATTAAACATATAATATACATACAGTGGAGACTGAACATGGGCGCAAGCACTGGCACAAACATGCCATTATACAAAAGGACGCCTGACCCAAAAGATACAAGTCAATATATAAACCTACAGATATAATAATCTTTACTGTGATCCAGGGTCTCAATGGAGACCTGACCCAAAAGGTAACATGTATAGATACAAAAGTATGCTCTTTAGCAATAATAGAATATAATCACCATAGGTCATCCTTAACACATAGGTTTCTAATGCCTGATTTGGCATGGCTTGATGCATTTTAATTACCTGCTGTATATATAGCACTTGGTAAGGTATTCAGGGTCAGCAGGTCTACCCCGACGCGTGTTTCGGATGCTCGTCCTTTGTCAGAGGGCGTGACAAGCATAGCTTTGCAGATCACAGTGCAAACCTCATCATCCGCATTATGTGACAATGTAGCAGTGGCAGAGAGACAACCTGTGGCAGCACGACTACACAGTGACGCTGACCGATCATTGCTGCTGGTGTCCGGACACACCGCCAAATGGCAACACCAAGTCAATTCCTTCACAATAACAAAAGGTTCTGCATAATTGATATATTGCAGAGATACATTAATTACACTGACCTGTGTGACACACGGAACCTGGCCAGACACTGACCCGGAAAGGGAGACAAATTGGTATCTTTTAGTACAGCGCTTGGGTTTATTTTATATGTTCCACACTGACAGACCAGTTCATCCCAGGGAGGGCCATAAACTTAAGGCTGTATGACCAGAGAGCTGAAGGAGTCACAGTTTCAATTATCTGACCTGTTTCCAAGAACATAATGAGAGAAGCCAATCCTGTGTGTATTCTGGCCTCAGGACATCACAAGTCAACAAACGCTACAAACAAACTTCTACACACCAAGATGCATTTACCTACAGAATTACCTCTGCGTCTAGCCAGAGGCAAAGCAGATTATTGCCATGTCAGAGGGGTCTCTGCTCAAATCTCCCCCTCCAAGAGCCAGAACAGATACCCGCTCTGTAGGAGCAGCCTCCATTCTGGTAGACTCCGGACATCCTTATAATACAAAGGCAGCCATTTACCAGTATGGTCAATGCACAAGCGCCTGGCTGACCACAGCTTTTATGGTGCAGGAAACAGGCGATGGGGCAACCAATCGACTGCACCAACAACCACTATCTGAAAGATTGTCCCTTGCGAGAAAGTCTCTTTAAGTATGGGCACCAGTCACCGTAGTGTCACCAGCAGAAGACGAGACCTCTTGGCTTTGCACAGCCTGAGGGTGGCATTTTAGGATTTCAATGATCCTGTAACATTCTCTGCACCCTTCATTCACATTAGACGGTCAGCCTATCCCACTGAAATTGTCATTTTGGGGGGCAGGGGTCAGCTAACATTCATTTAGCATGTACTGCCACCTTACAGGGGTTGTCCTGGATTGGAAAGACATGGCTGCTTTCTTCCAAAAGATGTCACCACTGCTGTCTACAGATTGTATTTTCAACTCAAACTATGTAATTTCAGAGCTGAAATGCAATACCAGACAACCTATAGACCGAAGTGGTGCCATTTGGCAAGATAGCAGCCATACATTTTCTGAACACCTTTAAGTTTAGGGCAAAACACCTAAAAAAGGCCCTTTAGCAATGTGATCAACAAAAAAGGTTTAGCGACCAGTTATTTTAATGGTTGACCTCCTTCCCTTGTATCATGAAGAGGTGCACAGTCAGGATTGTGCTTATTTCAATTTTTGCATTTTTACTCCAGGAAATAAAAAAAGAAAAATATTAAGTAAATGACCATTACAGATTTACCTGAAAGTCAGAATCAGGTCGTAGTGAACCGTCTCTTATGCGATAGGTTTCATTATGGCCGCTTAACCTGCCAGTTCTCAGCAATCGAGCACTTATGGGAGGAGAAGGGGAAGGCTGAACTGTTATCCGCCGGGGCAATCTTGATGGCTTGGGTTCCATATTTGTGCCTAGGGAAGGAAGAAAAATTAAAGGTTTATTTCCAACTTTATCCTGTTGCTATAATTCATCGATATCAGCAACAAACCCAGATGTTGCAGCCTGCCGCCTTTGCGCTCCTCTAGCAGTCACCATATCACACACACGTCTGTCATTTTCTGTATGTTGCACAAATATTTTAGAAAACCCTTTAACAGATTTCTTTGGAGTCAAGATGTCCATTAGCTGCCACAATTTTGAAAACGTGGCATCACATAGTGACCAGATGAACGGCCACCCAAGCAATAAGTGGACCGCTTCCATCAGCCACTTTATCCATTCTGGCTCTTACAGTGGTGGTGGTGGTGGGTGGGGGGGGGGGTATCTTTTATTACTACCCAACTACCCATCCCAGATTGGTAGGAGCCTGTGCAAGAGAACCTAGCAATGATCAACGTCATAAGCAGAGACTGAACGTGGCTGAGGACTGGCCAGATGCTCACAATTTTACATCAGTATCTGTAAGCCAAAATCAGGAGTGGGTGATAAATACAGAAGTGGTGATGTGTTTCTATCATACCTTATCTCTGATTGTTCCTCTCCTGCTTTTGGCTTACAAATACTGAGTGTGAACTTTGCCTTAGAAGGATAATCCACAGGATAGGCGATGACTGAACTGCACTGATCGGCAGAACAGGAAACTTCTTCCCATTAGGATGATGGACCTTGGAACAGCGGTTAGACATGCCACTCCATATTTAAATGGATAAGAACGTCCCGTTGAGGATAAAGGTTCCCAGTTCTGCCGATCAGCGCGGGTCCCTGTGGTCTGACCAAAATCAATCAGTAAGATGAGAAGTCATAACTTGTTTCCCCACTAGAAGACCCCCTCTAATATACATCTTCGGCCTACCACTTCCTTAAACAACGTTCCCCAGCATTGCTGCCAGTGATCGAGGAGAATCAGTGATTGCACCACCTGGCGTTGGACCACGCACGCTCTACCACGCACGCTCTGTCAAACGGTAACATTCATCATCTACCTTACACGACGCCCTTACAACAGGTCAGGAAGTGATGGAGAAACGCACTTCTTAAAATATTAATAAGTTTAAAAATATACAACTGGATGGCAGATGCCGCCCTTCGAGGGCTAAACTTAGCAGACCTCGGCCATTTTATCTAGGACACTAGGAGCAAAACAGATACCGAGAAGGCGGTGTCAGGCTCAGGTTGCTCTGTGCAAAACACGTTGCATCAGCTCTTACTGCAGGCGGGGAGACATCCATTATGCAGTCTCGGAGTCGTGCACATTAGGTTAGCTCATAAATCAGCCATAGAGAGATTTTTTTTCCCCTTTCATCAATTTCCTGTAGATTATGTAGCGCCACCTTATACCATAACAGTGCACAGATTGTAATCGCCTCCTTTCCAGTGTACCCTGATCACATTTCATTAAACCCAGATAAGAAATGGATGAATTTCTTAGAAAGTCAATTAGGTCTTCTTGTACACGCTGGTGTGGCCCTAAGGTTCTCACATCATGAAGCTGCAGATCGTACGTTGCCATCTTCTACCCAAAAAGCTAGCCTCCACAGAGAATACCACTGATATAGCATGCACTACTAGGTGTCGAAGCGTGGATCAGCAATATGTGGCCAAATTTAATGGGTCTCCGGATGGCAAGACACGATGAATGTATATGTCAGTCCATGCAAAAGTGCCTTCACATTGCATACTGGCACCATCGAGGCTTACTACCAACCCCCCCCCCGCTCCCTTGCAAAACGTAGTTCGGACGTATGTGCCGAGATGGCGCCATAGGTCAACGTGCCGGCAGAGCGAATGTGCGCTCTGATGTGCATCATTTTTTGGGAGGTTGCACCTACTGGAGGCAGACATAGTCTACTACATCCGAGTGTCCGCCTCTTGTAAGCCAATAAGCCTGAGAACGATGCAAAGTGCGCTCTGCTGGCACCATTATCATTCTATGACCCGTCGGTGCATATGTCAGAATCACATTTTGCACGGGTTTCAGATGCAAATCCCAATGGAGCCACTGAATGGGTGCCTAAACTGCGTGAAAGCATCCTTAGGCCATGTCACATGTTCAGTATCTGTAAGCCATAATCAGGAGTGGAGGGAAAAAAAAAAAAAAAAAAGAAAAAAAAAAAAAGAGGAAAAGTATAATAGAAACCTGTCACCACTTCTGTATTTGTCACCCACTGCTGGTTTTGGCTTACAAAGACTGATGTAAAATACTGAACGTGTAACCATAGCCATAAGGGCCCGTTACACAGCGATCTCACTGGCGAGATCGCTGACTTTGTGACACATCAGCCATCTCTCCAGCGAGATCGCTGTGTGTGACATCCAGCAGCGATCAGCCCCCCCGCAGGGTATCGCTGATCGTGCTGGATCGTCCTGGCCCGATTTTTCCCATCACTGGTCTCCCGCTGGCCAGCACGCATCGCTGCGTGTGACAGGCGGGAGACCAGCGATCAGCGACGCTGCACGCTGGTTACCAACGTAAACATCGGGTTTCTAAGGGCCGCGGGGCCCTTAGAAACCCTATGTTTACCCTAGATACCAGCAGGCACTGCAGGCAGGGCGGGAGGTGGAGGCAGAGCGGCGCACAGACCGGAGTAGCTCTGCTATCCGCTACTCCAGTCTGTCAGACCGGAGCAGCAGACAGACTGGCGTAGCTCTGCCTCCACCTACCGCCCTGCCTGCAGTGCACGCTGGTATCTAGGGTAAACATCGGGTTTCTAAGGGCCCCGCGGCCCTTAGAAACCCGATATTTACGTTGGTAACCAGCGTGCTCGCTAGTCCTGATCGCTAGAGGGGCTGTCTATGACAGCTCACCAGCGATCAGCTAACCATGTCCCAGCGATCCCATCCACATCAGATCGTTGGTGGGATCGCTGGGACATCATTATGTGTAACGGTACCCTTAGAGTCATACCTACAACTTCAAGGAGTCCCAATGGTTGCCAAGTTAAATCCCTTAACGCCCTTGCAAATAGCATAGCTTAAGGAAATATTGAAGTTTCCCTGCCGGTCATCCCTATCGCACATACGGCTCTTGCCAAACTGGCATTACAAGTCATACATACTGTAAAAGGGAACAAACTACTGAAGGAGTCAGGTCGCTTGGCTCAAAAAGGGAGGGATAACACAATCCAAAACAATCATTACATAAAACAGATAAAAGGAGGTCGGACCCATCAAGCACGATGACCAGTATGACATGGACCCTGGTGGGGAAAAAAACCTGACCTTGTGAGAGTGAATTCACGCTGCTCTCCGGGAAAGGCGACAGTGCAAATTGCGAGAATATCCACCAGCTCATTTACCCCCCCAAGGGAGGTCTCCATTGGGCTTGTATACATTGGAATATAACTTCCATGGTAGGAAAAGCATAGGCAGTGTGTGGTGAAAATAGGACATTGGGGCTCATGATTGATGCATGTCTGTATATACCTACACCGTGAGATATAGCCATAATGCTGCCTATGCATATGGGTACTGAACAATGGATTAAAGGTTTTTTTCCAAGTTTTGGAAGTCACAGGTGCAGATCCCGGTGTGTTATTGTTTGCGGGCCTCATGTTACGTCACCAACGCTGCAGTTAATCAGTGAGCTCAGCAACTCGGGCGGAACGACTGCGCTCAGTTATTGGCTGCAGCGCCAACAACGTGACATCAGTGCTGCAGACAACCGACTATGAAGAGGGCGAGAAAAATCATGCAAAAAAAAAAAGTGCCAATAGTCATTTACTGGTGAAAAGAGGGTGTTGGAGAATCAGAGCCCACCTCTATAATGGGCATCTAGGATTGAGTGTATGATAAATAGGACATCCACAACAGGGGAAGAGGAGGAATTAATGAAAAATAACAGCACCTTAAACAGATCAGGTTTTGTCCGTAACCTTACATTAGGCTGGCTCACAATCTGTAAAGACAAGAGTTAATAAATCCGTGTAGGGCGTTTTACAAAGCATCGTTACAGAGCCATATATGAACTTTACACTGAATCACATAAGCGCTTCTGCAAAAACAGGCCACAGGGGGGAGAAAAAAAAAAAAAAAAAAATACATATATACACACTTTCCTGTTACCAAGCCATAATGCTCCGTTTCCCGTTCAGGCGTTAACACCTTAAACACCGAGGAAAAGGGACTCAAAAGATACAAAAACAAAAGTACAAGTCACTTTCTGATACTAAGCAAACATTACATACTTTCCACAAGTTGGCGCCTGCAGCCCAGCTGTTCCCACAGATCTGGGACCCCACAAAGCTTTGGGAAATTACCAGTATACAGTCCGGGAGCAGATGTCTTCCTGAGTCTTGCTGGAGCAGGGTGACAGGATTGCTAGGAATGGAGCGGCAAGTTAAATATAAACAGCTTCCCAGTATGAGCAGGCGCACGGCTTCCTGTGCTCCGGGCAGGGACGGCGATCGCTCTGCCTCTGGACATCTGATCTCTCCTACCAGAAGCCTCAGCAGCAGCAGAACAGACTGCTCATTCTCCTCCCTCAGAAGAGACGGCAGTACAATGGGGCACACAAGCAGCGCCGGCCGCAACGTGGTGGAGACCTGCACCCGCCCCGTGTAGGTGGTGGCACCAGCGCACGGTATAGGGAGGCGCAGTCTGTTGCGCTTTCCTATACAGTTATAGACTACCTCTGTCCGGCCAGTATAAATAGGGCATTTGTGACCTCAGACTGCCAAAAGAAAAAGGGGGTCTACGGCAACATTAACGTACGCGTCCGCAGCTTTCCCAAACATGCATGTTCAGTATGCAGTTAGGCCAAGGAACCCACGGATACCGGATTATCAGACCAGTCATGGCTGCGTACCAGAGGAGCTCTATCTCAATGCATTGTTCAGTCCATAAATCAGACCAGATTAGGGCACGCTATGACTTGTTTTTTGCACACAAACATGAAGTTCATGTGAAGAGTAGACCTTGTGCACTAGCACCAGCCAACATTGGTTCCTATCCCTAAAAAAGCAACTTTCTGCCATGCATAGCCACTCCCCCCAATGATCCACCACACACACACGCATAGCCACTCTCCCCCCCCCCCCAATGATCCACCACACAAGCATAGCCACTCTCCCCCCCCCCCCCAATGATCCACCACACACGCATAGCCACTCTCCCCCCCCCCCCCCAATGATCCACCACACACGCATAGCCACTCTCCCCCCCCCCCCAATGATCCACCACACACGCATAGCCACTCTCCCCCCCCCCCCCAATGATCCACCACACACGCATAGCCACTCTCCCCCCCCCCAATGATCCACCACACACGCATAGCCACTCTCCCCCCCCCCCCCCAATGATCCACCACACACGCATAGCCACTCTCCCCCCCCCCCAATGATCCACCACACACGCATAGCCACTCTCCCCCCCCCCCAATGATCCACCACACACGCATAGCCACTCTCCCCCCCCCCCCAATGATCCACCACACACGCATAGCCACTCTCCCCCCCCCCCCAATGATCCACCACACACGCATAGCCACTCTCCCCCCCCCCCCCAATGATCCACCACACACGCACAGCCACTCTCCCCCCCCCCCCAATGATCCACCACACACGCATAGCCACTCTCCCCCCCCCCCCCCCAATGATCCACCACACACGCATAGCCACTCTCCCCCCCCCCCCCAATGATCCACCACACACGCATAGCCACTCTTCCCCCCCCCCCAATGATCCACCACACACCCATAGCCACTCCCCCCAATGATCCACCACACACCCATAGCCACTCTCCCCCCCCCCCCCCAATGATCCACCACACACCCATAGCCACTCCCCCCCCCAAATGATCCACCACACGCATAGCCACTCCCCCCCCCCAAATGATCCACCACACAAGCATAGCCACTCTACCCCCCCCCCCAATGATCCACCACACACGCATAGCCGCTCTACCCCCTCCCCAATGATCCACCACACACGCATAGCCGCTCTACCCCCTCCTCAATGATCCACATGCGCATAGCCACTCTACTACCCCTCCTCAATGATCTCAACTTTATTTTTTTGTTTTTTTGTTTTTTTTTTATCATGAGGGAGACACTGGTCTTTATAAAACCTATGGGGTGGGATTCAATTAAAATTGTGACCTGAAAGTTTCACTTTGGTCTGAAGTTTGTCACGGTGCTGCACACATGGCCATTCTGTGGAGTTGGTGCAGTAATGTTATTTTATGGCCAATCCTGCCTGCAATCGATTAGTGATGAGTCAATGTGCTGGGATAAGGTGTTATCCGAGCACACTCTGGTGCCAACCAAGTGATTTTGGCTTGCTTGAATACCATGTTTGAGTCCTCGTGGCTATTAGACAGCCGCAATATATGCAGGGATTGCCATTTGTTAGACAATCCCTGCATGTGTTGCTGCTGTGGAGAAGCCACGAGGACTCGAACATATTATTTGAGCACGCCAAAGACATTCGGTTAGTACCAGAGCATGCTCCGATAACACCTTATCCCAGCATGTTCACTCATCACTAGTGACCAGCTATCTTCTGGACAGCCATACTGATACATTTAGAGCACTTTTTTTCCACAGCAACCTGTATATCTTTGGGTTTTTCTTTCAATCCTGGCGAACGTCCAACTTTTTTTTGCGCTACCTGTCTGTTACTTGCCAAACTACGGAGCTAGTTGTTTCCCCACTTCTTGATTAGAGTTTAAACATAAGTGGCGGTAAATTCTACGGCATTGATGCTCCATTCACAGTGATGGCATGTCCGCAAGTGTGATATTACATCTGGGTATAAATGGAGGACCAGGGCACATGTGTGTCTGTTGTGGAAATGCACAAAAAAGACTAAACACATTTATCCTGCAGATCTAAAGACCCCTTTAAAATGAATTGGTAAAATTTGTACTAAACCAAAGCATTTCCAAACCAGATATTTACATGCTGCAGATAACAAAAATAAATTTCTACAAAAAAAAAAAAAAAAAAAAAAAAAAAAAAAAGACGCATGCATTTGGTTGAGACCAAGAGCTCATCCACTTTGCTGATTCTGTAAAGTTCTTCTGATCTACATGAGGAACATCTACGCCAAATATGTAAGAGTCAGAAGGAATTTGTCAGCAGGTCTTTGCTATTCAATTTGACAGTAGCATAATATGGGCAAGTGAGCTTGATTCCAGTGAATTCCAGTGATATGTCACTCATTTACTGGCTGCAGCAGTTGTAGCAGAGCTCAGAAAGCTTCTCCCACCCACACCAGACTCTATGGGCATTGTCTGTTCACAGTGAGCTGCTAATCTGTGGTGGGGCATGGTCAGACCAGAGCACACATGCACTGTGGTCCAGGCAGTGATAATCTCCAGGAGATAAAACCTTCATTGCACAGAAGCAGCACACAGCCCAATAAATGACATCGCTGAAGTCAGTGTCTCAACCCCTACCTCAGAATGCCCACAGATTACATAGCAAAAACCTCATTTCAGATTCCCTTTAAGGCCACGTTCAGTATTTTACATCAGGGTTTGCAAACCAAAACCAGGAGTGGCACAATCAGAAGTATAATAGAAACAAGTCACCACTTCTGGTCTTGGCTTAGAAATACTGATCAAATAATGAACACAGCCTAAGGGGTACTTCACACTAAGCGAGATCACTGGTGTCACCGATTTTGTGACGCAACAATGACCTCACCAGCGATCTTGTTACGTGTGACACTTAGCAGCAACCAGGCCCCAACTGTGATGTCGCTGATCCTGCTCGAATGTCCTGGGCCATTTTTTGATCGCTGGAGTCCCGCTAGCCAGCATGCATCGCTGTGTTTGACACCGATGAGCGACCTCGTTAGCGACTCAAATCATGGACGCAGGCGGGAGTCGTCAGAATCGCTGCTGTGTGACAAGGTCCCAACGACCGCCGAGACTGTTGCTGCGTTGTTGAGTAGATCTGACTGACATCTTACTAGTGATCATTTAGCGATGCACCAGCGATCCTCACCAAGTCGCATCGTTGTCGGGATCGCTGGTGCGTCGCTTAGTGTAACGGTACCCTAAGGCTATGTTCACATATTGCTTTTTTTAGGCAAAATTTTAAGCTGCGTATTACAGTATCAGCAAAAGCTAGGAGATTTCTCATGCACACAGTATTTTTTCCCGACTGAATTGAAAAACTACTGCATGTTACTTTCAGCTTTTTTTCACCCATAGGAAACAATGGTCAAGGGCAAAAATGCAGGTATCAGGTTTTGCTGCAAAAACCTCAGGAAATTGCATCATGTTTTTTTTCTTATGCACTAAACTTTCAGCCTGAACAAGAGACAAATGTACTTCATAAACACACAGCAAAGAAAAAAAAAAAAAGAAGACAGCAAAACCAATGTGTGGACATAGCCCAAGACTGCTTCTTCCAAGTGCCCTACTACTTCCACACTAGATTCCTTGTGACTGGCACTTAGAATCACTGCAAAAAAAGTGATCGTAATTGGGAAGACAAGCACGTATACAGAAGTAACATTAGGCCAGTAAGCATAAGTGTGCTGACAGGCTGCCATTTGAGTGGATGTAAAAACTTATTAGGATACGGGCCTAGTCAGGCACGGTATAGGCTGGGAGAAATTCAGCATAGAAAAAAAATAAAAATAACAAACACTACAGAAGCCATAGGTTAATGGATCTGGAAAAAAAAAAATGTAAATACATAATTTGGGTGCACACTTGGGTTTCCATGTCATATCTTTTTCTAGAGGGATTTCTGAGCACCGTCACTGTTCTGGGTAAATAACGGGACGCCTAAAGGGATGACGGAACAGAGGACATCCATGTCAAAGAAAAAAAAAAAAAAAAAACACTCCCAACAAAATTTTGCAAGTGGGAGCAGGAGTTCAGTGGTGTAGTGCACCATTACCCAGTCTAACGTATTGCCATCAAGTCAGAAAAACCTCGGCGTCAACCTCTCGTCAGGGTGAGGAAAATTCATCTACTTTTTTTTTTTTTTTTATTTCCAGGACGACAAGAAGCGCGGCCGCCATTACAGGAAGTGACAGACATGGCGGGAGCCTGTGACAACATGCGCCGGGCGGTACATAACGGCGGCCATATTCACCATCACCACACACATTCCAATACAAGAGGAAGTGAAAAGCTATTAATACAGAACTGTCCTAGAGGCCTTAATGTAAAGCCTGTAGCTTCCATATTCAGGAGAGACAAGCACAGGGACACGTGTACAGGCGGCCATGTTACCCAGCTTCCCTCAAGGCTGCACAATACATAAAACATTCACATATACACCACATTATATATCTATCTCCCCCTAAGAGAAGAGTGGAATAATCCACCTCTCAATATTATACTCAGGAGGACGCCACCATACACAGCAAAAGGAGGGGAGGATGATACTGCGGTCTATCAGGGCTGTCACCATTAACCTCACCCCTCAGCTACCGCCATTGCCCGCAGGATAACTCTTACCCACCTCGGCCCGTCCAAAAGGAGAAAGAATAAAATGGCGTCCTCGTTTTATTGTGTACGGGCCCCGACACGCAGGTCAGCTGACTGCTTCTTGCTTTTCACCTCCTTCTCGTTTCCCTTACAAGTAGTGACGTTCTGCTACATCCGGGCACCGGACTGCTGAGGCGCCATGATGGTTATGGGCAAATATCCGGAAGTGACGTAGCTGACGATAAGCGTCACCGGCCGGAAGTCTCTTATCCCTGTTGCAAAATTCATCACTTTATGGTAAAATAGGTTTTTTCCATGAAAAAAATAAAAATAAAATAAAAAAGGCTTTGGAGTTTTACTGAAATTGAGTAAAGTAGTAGAGTTGAGCGAAACAGGTCGGCCAGATTCATAAGTCCCCGACATATGGAAGGCAAAGTCACTCATCTCTATAAAGTAGTTTTGTTTTTAACCCTGAGGGATGTACCCAATTTTCAATTTTGCCCTTTTTTTTACCTTTTTTTTTTCCGCCCCTTTTGCCAAAGAGACATTTTTCCATCAACGTAGACGTATGAGGGCTTGCTGGCTTAGTAGGATGAGTTGTTGAATTCTGCCAATGTTATCATATAATGCATTGAAAAAAACAGAAAAATACCAAAAGGGCGAAAATGGTGGAAAAAACATGATTCGGCCATTGCTTTTTGAGATTTGGTTTTACTGCGTTTATTGTGCAGTAACAATGGCCTGATAACCTGATTCTCCATGTCCGTACAATTACGGCGATGCCAGACTTGCATCATTTTTGTTATTTTTGTGGTGAAAAAAATCCAAATTTTATAAAAAAAAAAAAAAATAAAAAACTAAAAATTTTGTTTTGCCATTTTGATATCTGTAGCTTTTTTACTTGTCTGTAGTTGGAGCCGTGTGAGAACTTGTTTTTTTAAATGGTGAGCTTTTATTTTTATCAATACCATTTTGGGGTACGAACAATATTTTGGCCATTTTTTATTGCTTTTTTTATGGGCAGGTGAAGCAACCAAAAAAACAACAATTGTAGAATATTTTTTTGTGTGGTGTTTTTAACAAAAGGCTTAAACAGTTTTACAGACACGACATTAGAAAATGTTTAGTTTTTTATTTTTTTAGTGTTTACTCTGGAAAAGGGTGGAGGCTAGAAATTTTTATGCTTTTTTTTAATATTTGTAATAGTCTCAAAAAAAAAATTATTTTTACTCTACACTTTATTCTTTAGTCTTCTGTGGGGACTTGCACAAGAGATTGTTTGATCATCACTTGTACTATATACAAGTGTAAGCACAGCGTTCTGATCTCCATCCCATTTATTCTATGCAGTTGTCGCTCTCGGGTCGGGAGAGCCGCTGGCCAGTCCGAGCACTGTGTTCCGATCTCAGTCCCATTTATTCTATGCAGTTGCGCGCTCAGGTCGGGAGAGCCGCCCGCCAGTCCGAGCACTGTGTTTCGATCTCAGTCCCATTTATTCTATGCAGTTGTCGTATTCGGGTCGGGAGAGCCGCCAGCCAGTCCAAACACTGTGTTCCAATCTCAGTCCCATTTATTCTATACAGTTGTCATGCTCAGGTCGGGAGAGCCACCGGCCAGTCCGAGCACTGTGTTCCGATCTCAGTCCCATTTATTCTATACAGTTGTCGCGCTCGAGTCAGGAGAGCCGCCGGCCAGTCCGAGCACTGTGTTCCGATATCAGTCCCATTTATTCTATACATTTGTCGCACTCGGGTCGAGAGAGCCGCCGGCCAGTCCGAGCACTGTGTTCCGATCTCAGTCCCATTTATTCTATACAGTTGTCGCGCTCAGGTTGGAAGAGCTGCAGGTCAGTCTGAGCACTGTATTCCAATCTCAGTCCCATTTATTCTATGCAGTTGTCGCGCTCAGGTTGGGAGAGATGCTGGCCAGTCCAATCTCTGCATTCCGATCTCAGTCCCATTTATTCTATACAGTTGTCGCGCTCAGGTCGGGAGAGCCGCCCGCCAGTCCGAGCACTGTGTTCCGATCTCAGTCCCATTTATTCTATGCAGTTGTCGCACTCGGGTCGGGAGAGCCGCCAGCCAGTCCGAGCACTGTGTTCCAATCTCAGTCCCATTTATTCTATACAGTTGTCACGCTCAGGTCGGGAGAGCCACCGGCCAGTCCGAGCACTGTGTTCCGATCTCAGTCCCATTTATTCTATGCAGTTGTCGCGCTCGGGTCGGGAGAGCCGCCGGCCAGTCCGAGCACTGTGTTCCAGTCTCAGTCCCATTTATTCTACACAGTTGGCACGCTCAGGTTGGGAGAGATTCCGGCCAGTCCAATCTCTGCATTGCGGTCTCAGTCCCATTCATACGGCCGTCTACGCCCTAAGTACCAGACTTTACTTCAGGAATAGAAGGGGGCTTAGTTCTTTCTGTCCATTCCTTTAGGTCTGTTTGCTCAGGGGGAAGCAGTGTCTTTCTTTCAGCCTAGAACCATTCTTATCAAACCTGTTTTATTTCTAGCAGCCGCCTCTACTTTGCTTGTGTAGGCAAGAACTACCACACCTAGTATCACACTTCCGTCTATGTCAGAGATGAATGCTCATGGTTGGATTGAGTGCTAAATCTGACAGATCACTGTATTACTAGGCGGATGTATTTTTTACAACCCCGGCTGTAATGGCAACCGTATTGGTTTTCACCCAGGATATAGAAGAGTAACTGGGTGCCCGGGTTAGTCTTTATTGTGGGTGCAGATGCCCTTTGAACCTCTTATCTGGATGTCCAGGTCAAAGTAATACTTTGTATTATATCAATCTGACATTGTGCTCCTATCTTCATAAATAAATAGTAAAAGTAGGTAAAACAATGGGGAACGTGGCCTCGGTGCCTGCTCTTCCCTCTGGAATTCATCTGACAGCTGCTCACAACAGGTTACACATAGCAGATACATATTCTTCATGTGACTCATGCCTTCCTTACTGAGGCCATATGTGGATTTTAGGTCAATGGAACATCAATGACAGCAGAAAAACATGAATATTTCATTCTGGAGAAGCTCTGAGATGATTTCTAAGAATGTGGAATAATTGCTTTTAGGGAAGGAAACGAGGGGGGGAAATCGCTAATGCACAGTCTGAGATGTTATAATAACTTTCCAGAGAATTTTTAAAAGCCATGTGCATCTTCACATATAATTTTTATTTTTATTGTTTACTGTACTTATCTCCTAATTGCGAAGTTAAAGAAGTTTTCTGGTTTCAGAAAACTTCTGTCCCTTCTCCGGATCCAGTACTGAGTCTCACATATCACATGATCACTTATGCGCCAGATGATTTGTATAACCTGAATTTCAAAGATGATCCTCTATGGAGCTTGCATGGAGGTGCATGTATTTCACATGCCTGATAGTGTATGGGGCTGTTCACATGTCAGTGTGCACACACAGAAAAAATGTGCCTGTTTTTGATCCGAATCAGAAATCTAACTCACCCATCCAAATAAATGTTTTTCACAAAAAAACAGAGGATGGATGTCATCTGTGTGTCCTTCAAGTGCTGTCCATTTGCTTTTTTTATGTTGTAATGGCTAGGAGAACCTTAGAACTTTTTTTCTTGCAAATGGGAAAAACGGATGCTATATAGAAACAAAGCAAAAGTGGATGAAAATCAGATCCAGAAAAGTGAAGACAAAACTCTACAATTTTTTTCCCTGTATGTATAAAGGAGTGTCTGAATAAGGTCTTAGGTGCAGATATTTTGTTTTCCACTTTAACTGGTGAGGCTTTAATCTTGTCTAGACTGGCTTCTAGTCTAGACCTGATACAATATTTGCAAACCCTCAGATAAAAGAATACCCGATACAGTTTATATAAGAGTTTTCATTTACTGATAGCAAGCTGATGATATGAAAATAATGTGGAATTTTAAAACAAAGGTTGTTAGAAAGTTGCAGAACTTTTCATTGTTAACAATCAAAGGGTTATTCTCATTTTATCACAAAGATATGAAATTATTTTATGATCAGTGGTGGTCAGATCTCTGGGATTCCTTCTGATTCTGAGAATGAAGGAGCCACGGAGCAGAATTTAGGACCATGGCAACTTCACTATTCTTCCCATCTGCTGGTTTGAATGGAACTGCAACGCTATGCCATTTAAGTTAATGAGAAACTTAGAAGGGGCACAACAGCAATGCTGCAGCTGCTTCATTCTTGGGGTTGGTGGGGGGTGCCCCTAGTGTCTGACCCACATCATTCATAAAGTAATGACATATACTAATGATACCCATCATGCAAATCTGTGTCACTGTTCAAACATTGTGTCCATTCTGCTGCTCTTTTGGGGCTCACAGATTTCTTTGGATTTCTAGGGGGATGTATATGTAAGGGGTGTGGACTGGACTGTCTCATTCCTTCCCAATTGCATTTGGTCCCAACCTAGTGGTCATGCTGACCCACCAAGGAGAGTAACTTCGATTGATCTGGGAGAGAGATTGTTTATGTGTTATGTGTTGCATTTGGTGTCTTCTAGGATTCTGGATGGTCGAGGACGACCATCAATAAAGAGGGGAGGAATGTAAGGGATGTGGACTGGATTGTCGCTTTCCCACCCCTGAAGACTTCAATTGAGTTGTGAAATGTATTGTAATGTGAATAGTGTCCTGCGCCTTGTGTATTTATTGTGATATGAAATGTTGATAGTGTACAGTATATGGTAAAACATAGGTTAGGATTTAGGACACAAAGTAGATAGGATAAGTTAGCGACTGTAGTTGATAAGATAGTGTTAATGATCGGGACTAGCCCATAATGAGAGGGGCTTAGTGTTAGGGAAAGTGACTTCTTTCTGATAGTTAGAAAGGGACAAGTTCAAGTAGGAAATGTCTGTGAGCAGTGCTGCCATCATGGGTGAACTGCTAAGAAAAAGGAGAATAAGGGACAAGGGAGTAGTGCGACCCTAAACTGACTGAAGCGACAGACATATCACAAGAAGCCCTTAGCTTGGTGAACGCTGAAGGTAAGAGGACTGAATTAGTGGGACTAGTGGGTGGTCCCGAGCGGTAGATCCAGGGCGCCAGTGGTGAAAGAAATAGGACACGGAACTGCTGAGTAGATAGAGAGACATGCTGATCAGGGCTGTGACGTAGTAGTGGAAAACAGGTTGCTTCACCGGCCCGGAGTACACAACAATGGAAGGAAACTGTGTGTGTGAAAATGCTTTCCACTGTGAAGGAAACGTCCATAAGACTTTGTACATGCTACCCCTTGTACATAACCCTTACTAAGTTTCCATTCAGTAAAGAGTGTGTTTTAGTAAGGGAGTTTGTTTTTTCAAACGTTGAACCTATGATCCTGGCCAGCCATTACCATTGGTACAGGTGGCCTGCTCGGGCGTAAGGTCCTCACAGCATCAACACCTAGCCAGGACCACACTTTCATGTAGTGCTACGGAGCATAACAGGAGAAAATGAGTGCCTTGCCCATGGCTACCATTCCACGCTACATTTACATGGTACAGTAAATCTGATATCATATGGGCATGCTGCATTTTGTTTCAGTATATAATATAGTTAATGTCTTACTGCCATTTACAGAGGCTTTACTGGACGGGACACTTCTTGGATAGCACACACCCACTTGATAATCTGTTTCACCTTCCTTGGAATCTTGTTTACCGAGCTGATTATTCAGGTTTAACACAACAATTATTACTTGTGTTATATAGTCGCAAAAGAGAAACACAAAGTCCCTGATTCATCATGACTGATGGTTTGTGCTCCAGTTTTGATGAAGAGTGCCCTGGAGTAAAGGGGGTTTTACACATAGCGATATCGCTAGCAATATCGCTAAAACGTCACTGATTTTGTGACGTTATAGTGATATCGCTATGTGTGATACTTACCTCCGACCAGCTCCCTCACTGTCTGTCGCTGATCGCGCGAGATCGGGCGGCTCCATTTCTCGTCGTCTGCTTCCTGCTGGGCTTCCTGCTGGCGCCGACGAGCGACGCGTGGACGCGGGCGGGAGGACGTCTGGATCACTGTGTGTGAAAGGTAAGTATCGTCCGCTGCATCACTGCTGCATCGCTGTGAGATCTTCCTGTGTGGAAGCTCACTAGCGATCATTTAGCGATGCACCAGCGATCCTGACCGGGTTGTATCGCTGGTGCATCGCTAAATGTAAAAGGGCCTTTAGATGCACTAAACTCATTAAAGGGAATCTGTCACCCCATTTTTGCTCTATGAGCTGTGGCCACCGCCATCAGGGGCTTATCTACAGCATTCTGTTATGTTGTAGATAAGTTCCCGATGCAACCTGAAAGATAAGAAAAACAAGTTAGATCAGTGGTCCCCAACCTTTTTTGCACCAGGGACCGGCTTCAAGCAAGACCATTCTTCCATGACCCGGCATGGCGGGATGGAGGTGTGACAGGGGCGGGGCTTTGGTCATAAGGGGGCGGGGCTATGGACGCGGTTGTAGCTTAGCAGTGCATACTTATCATTTAATTATAACATTTATAATGTGACTCAACTCACCATAGGTTTTGAATGAGTGGGAGCACCTGGCTTGTTTCTCTGTTTCAGTGGGAGCAGCGGGCTACTTCTACTGATGACCGTTACTGCTAATGATGATTGGAACCTACAAGGAAATGGAGCATTGAGCACTTAAGAAAAATTGTACTGGAGTACTGTACATGCTGATTATTTTCTAATCATCAGAAAATGTATGTGTGGTTCCCCCCGTCCTGTCCAGCTCTGTGTGGCTCCCCCTGTTGTATGCATGGCTCCCCTGTCCCATCCTTGTATACATGGCTGTGCTCCCACCCTCCCATCCTGTATACATGGCTCTGCTCCCTCCCTCCCATCCTGTATACATGGCTCCGCTCCCACCCTCCCATCCTGTATACATGGCTCTGCTCCCACCCTCCCATCCTGTATACATGGCTCCGCTCCCACCCTCTCATCCTTGTATACATGGCTCTGCTCCCATCCTCCCATCCTTGCATACATGGCTCCACTCCCACTCTCCCATCCTGTATGCATGGCTCTGCTCCCACTCTCCCATCCTGTATACATGGCTCCCCTGTCCCATCCTGTATACATGGCTCCACTCCCACTCTCCCTCCCTTGTATATATGGCTCTGCTCCCACTCTCCCTCCCCTGTATACATGGCTCTGCTTCCACTCTCCCTCCCTTGTATATATGGCTCTGCTCCCACTCTCCCTCCCTTGTATATATGGCTCTGCTCCCACTCTCCCTCCCTTGTATATATGGCTCCGCTCCCACTCTCCCTCCCTTATATATATGGCTCCGCTCCCACTCTCCCTCCCTTGTATATATGGCTCCGCTCCCACTCTCCCTCCCTTGTATATATGGCTCCGCTCCCACTCTCCCTACCCTGTATATATGGCTCCGCTCCCACTCTCCCTCTCTTATATATATGGCTCCGCTATCACTCTCCCTCTCTTGTATATATGGCTCCACTCCCACTCTCCCTCCCCTGTATATATGGCTCCGCTCCCACTCTCCCTCCCTTATATATGGCTCCGCTCCCACTCTCCCTCCCTTGTATATATGGCTCCGCTCCCACTCTCCCTCCCTTGTATATATGGCTCCGCTCGGCTCCCCCATCCTCACCCATCATACTTACCCTCACGTCGCTGACCTTCCTTCCGCTGAACTTCCCTCCCTGCATCTCGCGGCGCTTCAGCTCCTGTGCGGAGCGGTCACATGCTACCGCTCATTAAGGTCTATGAGTATGGACGCCACGCCTATGGGAGCTGAGTGGCATCCATATTCATGACCTTAAATGAGCGGTACACTTGACCGCTCAGCGCTGGATGAAGCCGCCGACAGGGACCGGTGAGTATGAGCTGCTGCACCGCCGCCGGCTCCCCTTGTGTCCGCGGACCGGCAAGGGCACTGCAACGGCCCGGTGCTGGGCCGCGGACCGGTGGTTGGGGACCCCTGAGTTAGATTATACTCACCGGGGAACTTGGTCGGGTGCGGTGGGTGTCGCGGTCCGGTGCCTCCCATCTTCTAGCGATGACATCCACCTTCTTACTTCTGCCGTGGCTCCTGCACAGGCGTACTTTATCTGCCCTATTGAGGGCAGAGCAGAGTACTGCAGTGGGCAGGCGCCGTGAAAGGTCAGAGAGGTGCGGCGCCTGCACACTGCAGTACTTTAGCTGGCTGGGGACAGTATAAAAACTAGAAGTCATACAAAAATTTAGCAACATTTCAAGCAGGATGTTTCCCCCAGAAAACGGGCTTCAACTTGATGAATCGGACCCTAAAGTATCTCACTGGGAGAGGGTGCAGAGGCATGGGTTACACAAGTGATGTTCAGACTATTGTCCTTTTTTACTCATAAAGGTACTGTCACACTTAGCGATGTACCAGCGATCCCGATCAGCGATATGACGCGGTCAGGATGGCTGGTACATCGCTAAGTGGTTGCTAGTGAGCTGCCACACAGGCAGATCTCAATAGCGACATCGCTGGGGACGGGGGTCGCTACTTACCTGTCACACCAGGCGATCCTGCATCCTCCCGCCCAGCTCCACGCGTCGCTCGTCGTCACAGCAGGAAGCGCCACAGGAAGCTGACGACGAGAAACAGTCCTGAACGTTCTCGCGCGATCAGCGATTACCAGCGGGGGAGCGGGTTGTAGGTAAGTATCAAACACAGCGATATCGCTAGCAATATCGCTATAACGTCACAAGTTATAGCAATATTGCTAGCGATATCGCTTAGTGTGACAGTACCTTAAGTTTGATCACAATAACAGCTTAATGCAAACTTGCATGACAATCTTGTCCTGACTAAACCAATATCTCCATCAGTGTGACCATCTATGGTACAGTCAATTGCTCGGTCAGCAACTAAGTAGGCCGGCTCTCCCGTACACAGAAGAATATCTAAAGAAGAATATCTAAGAATATCTAAAGAAGAATATAATGCTGTCTGCAGAACTTGCAGGGCATAAATCAGATTATCTAAAGCTGACAATGAACTGAGGATTGCAAGAGACGTCAAAAGCAATAATAAAGGATTTTGGGGATATGTTAAAAGTAAAAGAAAAGTCAAAGATACTATAGGATTTTTACAGGATGAAAATGATGAAATGGTAAGACAGGATGTTGAGAAGGCCTAACTTTTAAATTCCTATTTTGCATCTGTTTTCTCTCAGAAAGGAAATGTAACATCAAATGTTCTTCACTGTCCTATTAAGGGAATAGAAGAATCCAGGATATCTATAAACAGAATTATAGTGAGGAAACACTTAGCTAACCTAAATGAATTCAAGTCTCCAGGTCCAGATGAATTACACCCCAGAGTACTGAAGGAGATAGCAGAAGAAATTTTTGAACCCCTCTCCATAATCTTTGAAAATTCTTGGAGAACAGGAGAAGTCCCAGAAGACTGGAGAAGAGCAAATGTTGTTCCTATCTTCAAAAAGGGGAAAAAGGTGGACCCAGGCAACTATAGGCCAGTGAGTCTGACTTCTATACCAGGAAAGATCTTTGAACAAATTATTAAACAACATGTATGCAAGTACCTGGATAAGAATGAAGTGATTAGACAGAGTCAGCATGGGTTTGTAACCAATAAGTTGTTAGGCGTCGGGTTCCTGCCACTGCACAGCTGGAATTCAGAGCCTTGCACCCAGCGGTCTCATATTCTTCTTCGGCCACAGTGGAGCCTGCTCAGCAGATTCGTCGGTCCCGGCGCTCTGCCCAGGCCAACTCCGTGGGTTTGCTTGCTGCTGCCACCTCTGGCACAGCTATGACAATGCATGCTGCTCAGCAGCGAGATTCTCCAGGGACTAAGTCCTCATGTCGGGCCACTGAGCATGCCCGTGGAGTGATCTCCCATTGGAGATCGAGGGTCACGTGCTCAGGTCCTGCTCGTGTTCGGATTGGCCCATCCGAGAAGCCAGGAAGGTTCCGGACGCCCGTGGCTATAAAAGGTTCGCATGGCTGCTCGCCCATGCGCTAGGATAGACTGTATTTACAGACTATAAGGTGTGAGAGATGTATGCACGTGTGGTAGGGGGCCGGGCTAGGGGGGTGGGCCACTGCTTACCAGACGAGGCAATGATGAGACGGAGACAGCATCCACTTGTAACAGTTCCGGATTTATTTGTCGTCCTCCTGACGACCACCAAACACGCACCGCAGTTTCTTTACACCACTGTATCGCCAGGCCTGGGTACCTATTCTTCAGCTCCAGTCACAGTAACGCACCTCGCGGATCTTTCACTGGGGGCTGTCCTAGACCAATCTACCCCCAGCGCTTCACCTGCCTGAGATCGTCTTCCAATCGGTACCCCCGGGGCCTCGTCTGTCTTGCGGTACGTCGAGTCAGGGTCTCCCCCCTGGCTGCCTCTTCTCCTTGCCTGTCCTGCAGTCCGTCGGGTCAGGGCCACTCCCCCTGACTGTCTCTCCTTTGTCCGTCCCCCTGGCCGAGCTCTTCTCACTTTCTCCATCTTCTTCTGAGCTCCTCCCGGGACTAAACTCTCCTGGAGCCCCGCCTTCTTCTATTTATCCCCTCTCTCACAGGGGAATTTCCCACCCAGGCTCCTATCTCCCCGCCCCCCATGACTAAGCGGATTCCTAAGCCCTAAGCTGATGTTAAGTCCTGTACTACTCTCCCCTGCCATCTTGTGGTCATTTCACGGTACTGCACTCCCTTTTGTGTCTTTCCCTGCTGTTACCATTCTAACCTGTCAATCTCTGTCACTAGTGCACAAACCGTCCCCTCCTTCTGCCAGTCACGTCTGTCCGTCAAGTCACCTTCCCCACACTCCTCCACCCTTTGTCCATTGTCGTCCCGACAATCGTATGTCCTACCTATGTCGTTCTGAATCTTATCCACAGTCTGTTGTCGGACCGGTCGTTGGGCCACACCCGCCACGGGGACCGAACTAAACCAGGAGCACCATGCTCCTAGCAGCCTACTACTACCCGCCAGCACGCACGCCACGTGACAACTTCTTTCGGGTTGGCGAGGTCCACCTGGACTACTCTACGGCGTGTAACTCCCACTGCTCTCCCCTTCCACTACCTTCAACCATTTCTTCCTTTTTGGGGTGTCCGTGGTGTCGGAGATCTGACTTGGGACCACTGTCTGGTTCGATATCTCTCATCTCCTCGTCCTTCATTAAAAGAGTCATGGTCGGCGTCTTCGTCACAACTACCTCATACCCGGAACCTGTTACATACATTTTTTTGTTAAACACACTACTTATTAAATCAACTTTAACATACCGTATATATGATTACCACTATTCTAATAACAATAGGAGTTACTCAACCGGAGCAACCCCCTTTTCTCTTTCTCTTTTTCTCTCTTTTTTTCTTTAACTCCTTCGTTAAACACATTATTTTCAAACATAAAATGGAACTACTCCCTCTCCCTTTAACATTAGAACTTTTTCCCACATCCCCGCTATGTCAGGCAAAGCCAAATTCAACAATTATAAAAAAAAACATTTTTCCTTTAACCTGGACGCAAACTGTCCTCATGGTCTGCACAACGGTGCAGCGAAGTCCTGACAGTCCGGGCCACCTCCTGATAGCCGGTAGCAGGGGGTCCCACAGCCGTGGAGCTCCCGGGATGTCTCGACTGTTCCTGAGCCTCGACTGTTCTTTTTGCCCAGGGCTCAGGGGTCATCTCCCTCCTGAGAGATGAGTCAAAAGGGGTAGAAGGGGCCGAAAGTGGTTCCACGGCGCGCGTTCCGCACCAGCTCTCCACTTGAGAACCAGCAGCCCACCACCGGTGGTGGCGTGGACGCTCTCATTTCTGTCGACGTGGTGGCTTCGCTTCGTCCGGCCCCCAGCTCTTGCAGCTCCAACCGCAGGTGAGGGACCGGGGTCGTTGACCGCTGAGAAGCGGAGCGGCGAAAATTAGCAGATGGCTCTGCAGAGGCAGCAGAGCCTGATGACCCGGCCGAAGCCGCAATCCGGAGCGGGGCCGGAGCAGCCGCGGATCTTGATGGGCAGGCCGCAGCCGTGGTATGGAGTGCGGCAGAGGCGGCCCCAGGCATCGGTGAGCAGGCCGCAGCTGGAACCATGAGCGAGGCAGAGGCGGCCGCGGGTGCCGCCGGGTAGGCCGCGGCCAGCGCTGCGATCGAACCAGGGGCGGCCGCGGAGCAGGCCGCAACCGGAGTTGCAGACGGGGCCGGAGTAGCGGCCGGCTTCATGGACGGGGCCGCTGCTGAAAGGGGGAACGCAGCGTCGGCCACGGGCTGGCTCCGCACCGGCGACACCGGACGTGGCGCCGCCGGGCGGGGTGGTTCGGGGACGTGGCAGTTCCGCACCGGCGACACCGGACATTGCGCCGCCGGGCAGGGTGGTTCAGGGACGGGAGCAGGGCCATTGATCAGCCCGGCGGAGGCCGCCGAGTCCTCCGCGGCTGAGCCTCCAGGAGCACAGGAGGCCGCGCGGTGCGGCCGGGTGGTGGGGGCCGCATGCGGGGGAACTCTCACCTTCCCCAGCGCTGCGGCCTCCGACACGTCATCCCACGGCTCCTCCTGCAGCCTCCGTTCTTCACCCCTCCGTCCAGCAGGGCTAGCCTCCAGGCTGGGGGATCCCGCGGGGAGGCTCCCTGGCGATGTCTTCAGCGGCCGCTCCGGCGGCCCTGCAGTCGCTCCTCTTCTCCGCCCGTTGTCTGGCTTTCGTACCACCCCGGATCCTCCGATGACAAGCAAGGATCCGGAACACAGTCTCCAAATTATAATCCACAGGCCAGCGATTTGTAATCCACAGGTGTTTGTAATCCACAGGCACTTGTAATCCACAGAGGAACAGTCCAAGTCCTTCTAGGTTCTTCAAACGCAGGCCTGCCGCGGAAGGTGTCGTATTAGCGGTGGTGATCATGCCGACTACACCAAATGTGGTAGGAGGCCGGGCTAGGGGGGTGGGCCACTGCTTACCAAACGAGGCAAAGATGAGACGGAGACAGCTTCCACTTGTAACAGTTCCGGATTTATTTGTCGTCCTCCTGACGACCACCAAACACGCACCGCAGCTTCTTTACACCACTGTATCGCCAGGCCCGGGTACCTATTCTTCAGCTCCAGTCACAGTAACGCACCTCGCGGATCTTTCACTGGGGCTGTCCTAGACCAATCTACCCCCAGCGCTTCACCTGCCCGAGATTGTCTTCCAATCGGTACCCCCGGGGCCTCGTCTGTCTTGCGGTACGTCGAGTCAGGGTCTCCGCCCTGGCTGCCTCTTCTCCTTGCCTGTCCTGCAGTCCGTCGGGTCAGGGCCACCCCCCCTGACTGTCTCTCCTTTGTCCGTCCCCCTGGCCGAGCTCTTCTCACTTTCTCCGTCTTCTTCTGAGCTCCTCCCGGGACTAAACTCTCCTGGAGCCACGCCTTCTTCTATTTATCCCCTCTCTCACAGGGGAGTTTCCCACCTGGGCTCCTATCTCCCCGCCCCCCCATGACTAAGCGGATTCCTAAGCCCTAAGCTGATGTTAAGTCCTGTACTACTCTCCCCTGCCATCTTGTGGTCATTTCACGGTACTGCACTCCCTTTTCTGTCTTTCCCTGCTGTTACCATTCTAACCTGTCAATCTCTGTCACTAGTGCACAAACCGTCCCCTCCTTCTGCCAGTCACGTCTGTCCGTCAAGTCACCTTCCCCACACACGTATGAATGTATCTGGTGACTGACTCATTATGAAACCCCTACCCTTGGTATGCATGTGTTGTGCAGCCTAGCCTGCTAGTGCCCAGGCTTAGGTGTAGGTAGGTCAGGGTTTGAGTCAGACATTGGTCCTCACCAGTGATCTGTGGCGCCCCTGAGGCTCAGTCGCCACATATGTACTGCACCTCCTCCTGAGGTGTGGTGCCCCACCATCCAGGTAAGGTGGAAGCACCTGACCACACTACAACACCTGCATCCCACACCACAAAGTAGTGTAGCAAAGCACCTTCGGCGGCTCCCTGCTTGGAGTATAGCAAAGCACCCCTTGGTGGCTCCCTGCTTGGAAATGTGCTGGGAGGTGGGTGGAGTTTAGTTCGCACCAAAAAAGCGGGAAGAGTTGAGTCAGTCAGTCAGTCTTTCATTCAGAGAGTGAGTGAAAATGTAGAAGGACAGAGTGTGAGACAGAGAAGATCCCCGGGAGAGGGATGGAAGAAGGAAGTGCCGAAGCAGGCCACAGTGATCTGGGTCCGCTGGCACAGGAAAGAGGCAAAGAAAGGAAGCTTGATTCTCCATTGGGAAGAAGGATTAGTACGGAACGTAAGGAGAATAAGAGAACAAGGATGAGGGTTAGAGGAGAACCCTTTTCAAGTTCTAAGCGCAAGGCCGGGGTCCGGTCCCCGAGGTTGTACGGATACTAATGGTCCTGCAGCAGACTCCGGAGGAATAGAAGTAGTGACCGCTTTATTCCCACACAAGACTTGGGGGCACAACAGCAACATATTAGTGAGCCGGGACTTAATAGCAAGGAGTCCCCGAAGCAGGCTACAGCTGTCTGCCGTACAAGTAGAGTTCATAGGAACATCTGACAGGAGGAACTCCAGTGTAACTCAGTACTAGGAGTACTTCACTCAAAGGCGCTATAAGAGGAGACGTTCAGAAAAGGCACATATGTTGGTGGAGTGTTGGAAAGGAGTATTCCATCTGGCCTGGAGGTTCACTGAGTCCCTAACCCGGAGGACACGGCACAGAAGCGGGCACCTGTTTGCACAACAGACTGTTAGTAAAGCTTTGGAACTACATGCCCTGGTGTCTTCATGCCCTGGTGTCTTCCACTTATTCCTGCGCCAACCTGCAAAGCACCGCTACATCCCTCGCGCCTGACACTACACCATCTAAGTGTCACTTCACCTACCCTGCCCTGGGATATCAGCCCTGCCTGTGGAGGGCTATAACATCACTGCTGCACCACACCATCTGTCCCAGAGGATCTGTCTGCAGCGTCGGCTTACATCTCTATTGCCGAATACCACAGGTGGCGTCACGAATCACTCATAAACTTTCACTACCATAAGCACACTGAACATTCTCCTTTTTACAATGGGCACCCAGGGCCACGGGCCGGGTCCCAGCTGCCGTGACATCTCCCAATGAAACTCATCGGGCCCGGTACCGAGTACCCCACAGCCCTGGGTGTGAGGGTGTCCCATTTTGGCGTCACGAACAGGATGACGAGACCCGATGCCATCGGGTTCTGTGTGCCTGAGATCTGTTGGACTTAGAACTTTTGGAAATGTTCAGAAGACCTAATTTGATAGACTGTGAAATGAATGCTAAAAATGGCCGCCGGCGCGGTGAAGAAGGGCGTGACAACCTGGGTGGTCCTAAGAAAAGACTGCGAACTGTCCTGAGCCTCCCCTGTCTGAACTTCTATGCGACAGCAACATGGCCCACCCCCCGAGGGGTTCGTATACTGGCTTGGTATGGAGGAGTTGGAAGAAGACGCCGCCCCCAGAAGGAGAAGCGGAAGCCAGTGGCGGGTAAAGAGCAGAGGTGGGAAGAAGAACGCCAGAACGCCATATTGGAAGGAGAAGGGATGAGGCCTGCGGAGCGCGAGGAGGTCGAGCTGAGTCTCCCCGGCACAATGGCTGAAGGCTCCGACCCGGCTTCCAGGATGGACTGTCAACAACAGCTGGAGGAGGAGATTGCCCGGTTGACTCGCGAACTGTGGCTGAAGCAGGAGGCGCTCTGGAGGAAGAAGTGTCAGCCTGCCCTGGAGGGGTCTACACCCGCGGTACCCCAGTTACCGGTACCCGCCATCGCTGCACCGGATCTCCCCGAGACGAACCCTGTAGAGCCTGCGACCGCTGCAACACCACCGGCAGCATCCCCTGCAATCTCTCCGTTACCAACGCCGCTGTGTGAGGCATTGGGAGCTGAAGTGGAGGAAGAGGAGCTCCCGCCTGGACCTGACGCGGCCGCGCAGGTCCCACCAAGAACCCCCGCAGACCCGGAGCCGCTATCTGCTCCACCACTGCCGGCATCTGGACCTGCTACCCCGGTGGATACCCCTGCAGCTGCCCACCGTCTCAGGCCTGCACCGGAACCGCAACACCGCTGGAAAGCACCAGGTATGCCCATCGGCCCTGAAGTTATGGAAGCCACTGGGTGCCCGCCGGCTACAGCGGCCGGACAGGTGGTGCTGAACTTGGTTTGGGACCGGGTTATCAGTCCCCGGTGGGAAACACCTGAACCCCTGACCGTGGTGCCGCGGTCCACAGTGAGCAGGGGCCGGTCCCGGGAAGAGGAGGAGGAAACAGAAGCCCGATGCCAGGAGACCCTCCGCCAGTTGGCTGAGCAACGGGAGAGAGAACAGCGGAGGTTGGCTGTGCTGGGCCCTGATCTGGACTACAAGGAGAAAGCCCGTGCTGGTCACTATGTGTCCCGGGACTCAGCAGGATGGGGCCAGGTCCTTAATGTGAACCACGAGCGAGGATTCGGTTTCATCGCCGACCCTACACGGATCTCCGACCTGTTCTTTAGCCGGAGAGACGTGGAGTCTCATCTCTGGAAAGGACACCCTGCTCGAGACTTACAATCGGGGGAATATGTGACTTTCACACTGCATGAAGGACTTCACGGCTGGTACACTTTAAACGTATGCCGGATACCCGAGGACTTCCTTGCCACCTTTAAGAAGGAAAAGGCCTGCGCTTCCCCGGTATCTCCCACCGTGATCACCAAAACTGTGTTGGTACCCACACTCGTAAACCAAGCTACGTCTGTACCAATCCAGCGTCCCTTGGTACAAATCACTACTGAAGATCCGCGATTCCTTAACCCATCAAGACACCCAGAGCATCTCCCCTGGAAGCAGCCCAAGGAACCAGCTTCCAGAACCCCAGGAGGGGATAACTAGCCCTAATAACTAACTTTGTTACCTTGGAGGGTATTTGCACCCTTTGCTCTTGTTTTCTATTTTTCTTTTTGGTTATCATGTTTTTGTTTCTTCCCAGTTGTTGCCCAGTTTGGTTGGCAGTCTTTACACTTGAACTATGGAGATCATAGACGCTGAGTGATCTCGAACTGTTAATGTATATAGTTTGCACCTCTTTAGGTGCTTTCTCTTGGTTTTACATAGGAACCTGCCCTTGGAACAAGGACTAGCTCGTTATAAGGACATTTCCAGACATGATGGCCGTTCCAATGTCTACTCTTTGCACTTATTGATAATGCTTAGTATTTTTGAATAAGAAACTAGAAAGTGAAAGTATTAATGACAGATTTCATAGGGTTTAATTGAGACAGAAATACAGTGAATGTTTTACAATGTTTGAATAAAGATGTGAGAATTGAATAAAAATATGTAGATGACGAATCGAGCAATAACGGTTGTCACTCCTAAGACAAAAGGAAAGAAGAGAGTAGAAAATGTGAAAGATAACAGAAAAGAAATGTATTGCCAGAAAATATGTTACTCAAGCTGGTAGTGAATTTGCTTCTATAGCACTTTAAATTAGGTAGCATAACTTTAAATATAGATAAACAGTTAAATTGTTTGTAACGTTCAAGAAACAGTGCCTCCCACATTGGGAAGTTTAGTATAAGATATGTTCATTATGCAATATAAAAATTTGTATGTTCCTGTATTGTCAACTTTGTTTCCTTGCAGCCTGCGGACGTGCTGTGTTTAACGGGGGGGTATGTGGCACCCCTGAGGCTCAGTCGCCACAGAGGTACTGCACCTCCTCCTGAGGTGTGGTGCCCCACCATCCAGGTAAGGTGGAAGCACCTGACCACACTACAACACCTGCATCCCACACCACAAAGTAGTGTAGCAAAGCACCTTCGGCGGCTCCCTGCTTGGAGTATAGCAAAGCACCCCTTGGTGACTCCCTGCTTGGAATACGAAACGTGCTGGGAGGTGGGTGGAGTTTAGTTCGCACCAAAAGAGCTGGAAGAGTTGAGTCAGTCAGCCATCTTTCATTCAGAGAGTGAGTGAAGATGTAGAAGGACAGAGTGTGAGACAGAGAAGATCCCGGGGGGAGGGATGGAAGAAGGAAGTGCTGCAGCAGGCCACAGTGATCTGGGTCTGCTGGCACAAGAAAGAAACAGAGAAAGGAAGCTTGATTCTCCATTGGGAAGAAGGATTAGTATGGAACATAAGGAGAATAAGAGAACAAGGACCAGGGTTAGAGGAGAACCCTTTTCAAGTTCTAAGCGCAAGGCCGGGATCCGGTCCCCGAGGTTGTACGGATACTAATGGTCCTGCAGCAGACACCGGAGGAATAGAAGTAGTGACCGCTTTATTCCCACACAAGACTTGGGGGCACAACAGCAACATATTAGTGAGCTGGGACTTAATAGCAAGGAGTCCCCGAAGCAGGCTACAGCTGTCTGCCGTACAAGTAGAGTTCATAGGAACATTTGACAGGAGGAACTCCAGTGTAACTCAGTACTAGGAGTACGTCACTCAAAGGCGCTATAAGAGGAGACATTCAGAAAAGGCACATATGTTGGCGGAGTGTTGGAAGGGAGTATTCCATCTGGCCTGGAGGTTGACTGAGTCCCTAACCCGGAGGACACGGCATGGTAGCGGGCACCTGTTTGCACAACAGACTGTGAGTAAAGCTTTGGAACTACATGCTCTGGTGTCTTCCACTTATTCCTGCGCCAACCTGTCCAGCACCGCTATATCCCTCGCGCCTGACACTACACCATCTAAGTGTCACGTCACCTACCCTGCCCTGGGACTACAGCCCTGCCTGTGGAGGGCTATAACATCGCTGCTGCATCACACCATCTGTCCCAGAGGATCTGTCTGCAGCGTTGGCTTACATCTCTATTGCCGAATACCACAGGTGGCGTCACGAATCACTCATAAACTTTCACTACCATAAGCACACTGAACATTCTCCTTTTTACAATGGGTGCCCAGGACCACGGGCCGGGTCCCAGCTGCCATGACATCTCCCATTGAAGCTCATCGGGCCCGGTACCGAGTACCCCACAGCCCTGGGTGTGAGGGCGTCCCAGATCCAGCACGCCTCAGTGCACGTGCTCCACACTCCACTGCCAGCGTCTTTAGCGGCACTCGTGGCAGCGACGCCGCGCGCTCAGTGGGCCTAGAGGGACTCTAACCCCGTGTCCTTGGGGTAGCGTTCTGTGGCCGTACACTGTGCGCTCTTTTAGCCGAGCTCTGTGAGCACAAACAGGCTCCGGCGTTTATGTTCAGCGGTAGTGTGGCTCTGTGAAGCAACAGAGTCCGCCCCCGTACACACCGAGTGACGATAACCCGCATGTGTCTTTACAGTATACCGCCATATAGCATCCGCCATTACTGAGCAGCAGGTCACCACCCCTGCACGGTGGACCTCGGGCTGCGAACGCACCTTATTACCATCTTTATTATCTGGTGCGTTCCGCCAGCCTTAACTGTTATGATGAGTCACCGAAGGAGGAAAATACAAAATACCAGCTAAGTCCAGAAAAACCAGAGAGGTTGGCAGCTATCGGATTGCAGACCCCTGAACCTATCCACAACAACTAGCAGTAGCCGTGGGGGGTTCCTACGGTGCCCTAGACCCCTAGATCACAGCCGGAGAACTAAATAGCCTAAAGACAGAAAGGGGAAAAACTAAACTGCCCCAGAGCAGACCCCAAAGCAATAGGCAGCCCCCAACATATAATGACGGTGAAGCAAGATGAAAACACTAACACAGATAGAAAGATAGGTTGAGCAAATGATGGGGCCCAAGCTAACTACATAGGACAGGATAGGAAAGCTGCTGTCTGCCATCCGCAAAACCCTTATCAAAATGAGCCAACCGACTGATAGGAAAAACAGGCCCTGAAGACGCTAGGCTTCAAAAAACTATATCAGCACTCAGGTATATTCTGAAGACAGAGCAAAAGATCAACAGATCAGAGACAAAAATGGAATTCAGCTCACCCCCGGCCGGGGATGGCAGAACTCCCAAAAAACAAGGCAAAACAAAAACAAAACTGAAGTGTACAAAGCAGAGCAGAAAAACTTAGCTTTGAGCTGCAGGAATCAGACTGGTCTCCAAGAATCCAGCAGGAAAATCACCAGCCAGGAAGAAGGGCGTCGGCAGCCTTATATCCAGTCCTCAATTCCAGCCACCCAGTCATCATCTAGCTGCCCATGTGTTTGGTAATCAGCCTCACTACCTTCCTTCACCAGAGGAGGGACTTCATCAGACCTCAATGGTAAAGGGAAAAATGAACTCACAACACTTAACATTATCCTAGCGCCAGGGTCTGGCTCTTAATGGCGGTTGAACAGCGACTGCTGCAGTACATCCGGCAGCTGCAGGGCAGGTTGGCGGCTCTCGAGCGTTCAGCCTCAGCTGTGGATGTTACTGCGGTCGCTGTCCAGGCAGCCACAGAGGCTGTCTCTCGTGTGACCACAGCCATCCCTGCCCCGACTTTGTCCCGCTTCCCGCTGCCCGAGAAGTTCTCGGGTGATAGTGCTTCTTGTAGGGGTTTCGTAAGCCAGTGCTCTATACAGCTGGAGCTGCTGGCCGCACGATTCCCCTCTGAGCGGGCTAAAGTTGGATTTATTATTTCCCTCTTGTCGGGCAGGGCTTTGGAGTGGGCCACACCGCTGTGGGAGCGTGATGATCATGTGGTGCAGAGTGTCTCGCGGTTCTTGGACACTCTGAAGCAGGTGTTCCTGGGACCACGAGTCACCCATGACACCGCGCTCCGGCTGCTGGCATTGTCACAGGGCTCGTCCATGGTCAGCGACTTTGCCATCCAGTTCCGGACGCTGGCCTCAGAGTTTGAGTGGCCAGGTAAGGTACTCATTCCGGCATTCTGGAGAGGTTTGGCTGGCCATGTGAAGGACGCTCTGGCCACCAGGGAGATTCCCGCTACACTGGAGGAACTTATCACTGTCTCCACCCGTATTGATCTTCGCTTCGCCGAGCGAAGGTTGGAGCGGGCCCAGTGTAGGCAGAGGTTTAGGTTGGCACCTAGTTTTGCTAAACCTCTGGAATCTTCCGATCGGGCGTCCGAGCATCAGGGGGCTTCCCGTGAGGGATCCAGGGCCCGGTCCGCTCGAGCTCCTGTGGGCTGTCATGTTTGCCAGCAGTCCGGTCACCTTACCAACCGGTGCCCACAGCAGCTGGCAGAATGCTCGCGCCTAGTGGCCGTAGGAGGCGGCGCACTAGAATCAGTGGCGTTTTCCTCCAAGCTGTCCTTTAAGGGGACACTTGAGTTTGATTCATCCACTCTGGCAGTGGAGGTTTGCGTCGATACCGGGGCAGAGGGCAATTTTATTTCGTCAGCCTTCGCTCAATGGCACGCTATACCCCTGGTTATGATGTCTACACCAGTCACCGTCAGAGAGGTGAACAGCGCCACTCTACCCTCACAGATAACCCACCAGACCGCCCCCTTGTTATTCTCACTGGCTCCATCTCATCAGGAGATGATATCCCTCCTCGTCATGCCCGAGGGTATTGACCAGGTACATCTAGGGGTCCCCTGGTTGCGGTACCACTCCCCCCATATAGAGTGGTCCACAGGGAGGATTATTGGGTGGAGTAAATCATGTGAGAGTAGATGTCTGAGGGAGTGCATTCAGGTTGCCTCCACCGAGGTTCCCGCAGATCTCTCCTTGCTCCCCAAACACTATCGACAGTATGCGGACGTGTTCTCCAAAAAGGCGGCGGAGACCCTTCCACCGCATCGCCCCTATGACTGTCCTATTGACCTCTTGCCTGGTGCTGAGCCTCCCCGGGGTCAAGTCTATCCCCTATCTCTCTAGGAGACAGAGGCCATGTCTCAATACATCAGGGAGAATCTGGCAAGAGGATTCATTAGGAAGTCAGTGTCACCAGCGGGGGCGGGATTCTTCTTCGTCCAGAAGAAAAGTGGGACACTACGTCCTTGCATCGATTATAGGGGTCTTAATGCCATCATCGTTAAGAATAAGTATCCTCTCCCCTGATATCAGAGCTGTTTGATAGGCTATGGGGAGTGAGGGTGTTTTCCAAACTTGATCTGCGGGGGGCTTACAACCTGATTCGCATCCGTGATGGGGACGAATGAAAGACGGCATTTAACACCAGGGATGGGCACTATGAATACCTGGTGATGCCCTTCGGCCTCTGTAATGCCCCGGCCATCTTCCAAGACTTTGTGAACGATATCTTCCGGGATATGCTTACCACCTCGGTTGTAGTCTATCTGGATGATATTCTCATCTACTCTCCAGATATTGACTCCCACCGGAGAAATGTTTGCAAAGTTTTCGATCGCCTGCGGGCAAACTCCCTCTATGCCAAGTTGGAGAAGTGTGTGTTTGAGCAGGAGTCCTTGCCTTTCCTGGGCTATATCATCTCCGCCCGGGGATTGGTCATGGATCCTGCCAAGCTACAGGCGGTGATGGATTGGCAGGAACCTCATTCTCTCAAAGCGGTGCAGCGCTTTATGGGGTTCATAAATTACTATCGCCAATTCATCCCCCACTTCTCGACTTTGGTAGCACCCTTGGTAGCCCTCACCAAGAAGGGTGCAAATCCCTAGTTGTGGTCGGAACCGGTCTCCAAGGCCTTCTCCTCCATTAAGTCCCAATTCGCTAGCGCTGCCATTCTACATCACCCCGATGTTGGTAAGCCCTTCATTCTGGAAGTGGATGCCTCTTCCGTCGATGCTGGAGCGGTCCTGTTTCAGAAGGACACGCAAGGTCGGAAGCACCCATGCTTCTTTTTCTCCAAGACCTTCACACCGGCGGAGAGGAATTATGCCATCGGGGACAGGGAGTTGCTAGCGATGAAGTTGGCCTTCTCGGAGTGGAGACACCTCCTGGAGGGGGCTCGCCACCCTTTCCAGGTGTTCATCGACCACAAAAACTCGGTGTATCTGCAAACAGCCCAGCAGCTAAATTCTCGCCAGGCCAGATGGTCTGTTCTTTTCCCGGTTCCACTTCACCCTCCATTTTCTCTCCGGGGAGAAGAACGTTCGGGCCGATGCTGTCTCCCGCTCCGTGGTGTCATCGGAGGAAGAGGAGGAGGAGCCTCGGCTGATCACCCCATCCGAGAGCCTGAGGACTGTGGCTCCGGTTGCCCTTGAGTCAGTACCTCCGGGCAAGACATTTGTCCCTGCCCGTCTGCAACCGGAGGTCCTCTCTTGGGCTCATTCGTCCAGGGCGGGTGGACATTTTGGGACAAAACGGACCTCTGAGCTTCTGGCGAGGATGTAATGGTGGCCGCATATGGCCCGTGACATCAGGGACTATATCCAGGTGTGCATCTCTTGCGCCCAGAATAGGTCTTCTCGGCAGCGGCCCGCTGGGCTTCTTTATCCTCTGCCGGTAGCGGACAGGCCCTGGGAGATGGTCGGTATGGACTTTGTGGTGGGGCTACCCAAGTCCAGTGGCAGCACGGTCATTTGGGTTGTCACCGACCATTTCTCTAAGATGGTGCACCTGGTACCTCTCTCCCGGTTACCTTCTGCGCGGGGCCTGGCAGTGTTGTTCATTAAGCACGTTTTCCGCCTGCATGGCATGCCGGACAAGATTGTCAGTGACCGGGGTCCTCAGTTTGCTTCCCGGTTTTGGAGAGAGCTTTGTTCCCTGCTCAGCATTGAGCTGAATCTCTCCTCGGCCTATCATCCCGAGACGAACGGATTGGTAGAGAGAGCCAACCAGACCCTGATCACATATCTTCGACATTTTGTCTCGGCCAGGCAGGATGACTGGGCATCCTTGCTGCAGTGGGCAGAGTTTGCTTTGAACAATGCTGTGGCCGACTCCACCGGTCAGACCCCATTCCTCCTAAATTACGGCCAGCATCCGCGCGTCCCTGTGCCCATGCCCATGTCATCCACCGACTCCAGAGTGGCAGACTGGGCGGTGGAGGCACGCGACATTTGGGATCACACTCAGGATGCTATCCGAGCTTCCAAGGAGAGAATGAGGACCTCCGCTGACGCACACCGGCGCACTGCTCCGACTTTTGCCCCTGGCGACTTGGTGTGGCTCTCCGCCTGAAACATCAGGCTGCAGGTAGAGTCCGCTAAGTTCGCACCACGCTACAGTGGCCCCTTCAAGGTCCTCGAGCAGATCAGCTCTGTGGTCTACCGTTTGGCCCTTCCACCACACTTGGCTATCTCTGATACATTCCACGTGTCCCTCCTTAATCCTGTTCACTTGTCCCGGTTCTCCGAGTCATCTGCCGAGACATCAGACTTGTCCTCGGACGAGTTTGAGGTGAATGCCATCGTGGGATGCAAGGTGATGCGGGGCAAAAAGTTTTATTTGGTGGATTGGAAGGGTCATGGTCCAGAGGCTCAGACCTGGGAGCCAGTGGAGAACATTCACGATCCGCTCCTCATTGCGGCATTTGAGCGTAGCGAGGCTCAGAAGGGAAGGGGCCCTAGGAGGGGGGGGTAATGTTAGATGTCGGGTTCCTGCCACTGCACAGCAGGAATCCAGAGCCTTGCACCCAAAGGTCTCCCATTCTTCTTCGGCCACAGTGGAGCCTGCTCAGCAAATTCGTCGGTCCCGGCGCTCTGCCCAGGCCAATTCCATGGGTTTGCTTGCTGCTGCCACCTCTGGCACAACTATGACAATGCATACTGCTCAGCAGCGAGATTCTCCAGGGACTAAGTCCTCATGTCGGGCCACTAAGCATGCCCGTGGAGTGATCTCCCATTGGAGATCGAGGGTCACGTGCTCGGGTCCTGCTCGTGTTCGGATTGGCCCATCCGAGAGGCCAGGAAGGTCCCGGACGCCCATGGCTATAAAAGGTTTGCATGGCCGCTCGCCCATGCGCTAGGATAGACTGTATTTACAGACTATAAGGTGTGAAAGATGTACTGTATGCACGTATGAATGTATCTGGTGACTGACTCATTATGAAACCCCTACCCTTGGTACGCATGTGTTGTGCAGTCTAGCCTGCTAGCGCCCAGGCTTAGGAGTAGGTAGGTCAGGGTTTGAGTCAGACATTGGTCCACACCAGTGATCCAGCACGCCTCAGTGCACGTGCTCCACACTCCACCACTGCCAGCGTCTTTAGCGGCGCTCGTGGCAGCGACACCGCGCGCTCAGTGGGCCTAGAGGGACTCTAACCCCGTGTCCTTGGGGTAGCATTCTGTGGCCGCACACTTTGCGCTCTTTTATCTGAGCTCTGTGAGCATAAACAGGCTCCGGCGTTTATGTTCAACGGTAGTGCGGCTCTGTGAAGCAACAGAGTCCGCTCCCGTACACACCGGGTGACGATAACCCGCGTGTGTCTTTATAGTATACCGCCATATAGCATCTGCCATTACTGAGCAGCAGGTTACCACCCCTGCACGGTGGACCTCGGACTGCGAACGCACCTTATTACCATCTTTATTATTTGGTGCGTTCCGCCAGCCTTAACATAAGTCATGTCAGACTAACTTAATTTCCTTCTATGACAGAATCACTGATTGGGTGGATCAGGGAAATGCTGTAGATATAGTATATCTTGACTTCAGCAAAGCATTTGACAAAGTATCTCACACAATCCTTATAGAAAAAATGGCTAAGTATGGAATGGACAAGGCAACTGTTAGGTGGATTCATAACTGGCTTAGTGATCAGACCCAAAGAGTGGTCGTAAATGGCTGCACATCCAGTTGGAAAAATGTCTCAAGTGGGGTACCACAGGGCTCTGTCCTGGGCCCTGTATTGTTCAACATCTTTATCAACGATTTAGATGAAGGAATTGAGGGTAAACTGATTAAATTTGCTGGTGACACAAAGCTAGGAGGGATAGGTAATACTAGAGAAGAGAGAGAGGATTCAAAAAGATATAAATAAACTTGAGCAGTGGGCAGCAACTAACAGAATGGTTTTTAACAGGGAAAAATGCAAAGTACTACATCTGGGCAATAAAAATGAAAAAAGCATATACAGGATGGGAGAAATAGGGCTAAGCAACAGCACATGTGAAAAAGACTTGGGTATACTAATAGATCACAGACTGAACATGAGTCAACAGTGTGATGCAGCAGCAAAAAAGGCAAATGCAATTCTAGGATGTATTAACAGAAGCATACAGTCTAGATCACGTGAAGTCATTATTGCCCTCTACTCCTCTTTGGTCAGACCTCATCTGGAATACTGTGTCCAGTTTTGGGGCCACATTTTAAAAAAGACATCAACAAACTGGAGCAAGTTCAGAAAAGAGCGACCAGAATGGTGACTGGTCTGCAAACCCTGTCTTATGAGGAAAGGTTACAGGATTTGGGATTGTTTAGCTTGCAGAAGAGAAGACTGAGAGGAGACTTAATAGCTGTCTACAAATATCTCAAGGGTTGTCACATTGTAGAAGGATCATCTTTATTCTCATTTGCACAAGGAAAGACTAGAAGCAATGGGATAAAACTGAATGGGAAGAAACACAGATTAGATATTAGAAAAAACTTTTTGACAGTTAGAGTGATCAATGATTGGAACAGGCTGCCACGAGAGGTGGTGAGTTCTCCTTCAATAGAAGTATTCAAACAGAGGCTGGACAGACATCTGTCTGGGATGATTTAGCGAATCCTGCTTTTGAGCAGACGGCCCAGGAGGTCCCTTCCAATGCTACGATTCTATGATTCCTGTGTTCTCTCCGGCTAAAATCGGTCTAATGTGTAAGGGGGGCTTTACATTTGCCAGAGATTTTTTTTACCTGAGATTTTTTTTCTATCAAAGCCTTCCATATAGGCATAAATAATTGATAGGTGCCACCAGGGCAACTGTTTATACAGCTAAAGTTCCGTCACGTCACATTTGTACTGTCTGCCTAGAAGTATCAGAAGGACTACCCAATGTGTTAGCACCGCTCCCGCTGCCATACTCACCGCTCCTGCTTCTGCCCCGACTCTCTCCTCTGACGCGTCCTGCACGCGCGCCTCCACTTCCCTTGCTTTCCGGCGACCGGCGTCCCGACGTTCTCCTCCACTTCCCTCGGCCGCGCGCACTGTGCCTCTGCGCACGCGCCGGAGGGATAAGCCGCACGCTGCTACCGGCAGCCACCTGTCTGCCGTGACCTGACCCGGACCGGCCCCCCGACCTATCAGAGGCCACCACCAGGTATTTCAGGCCGCCCTCCCTTAGTGGAGGCGCCTGACTATTGAGTTGCCTCTCGGTTGTCTAGGCCGTGCTCCCTGCTGCTAGTTCCTTGCTAGCTGCTCTCTAGTTTATTCCTTGTGTTTTGTGCCTCCTGTTAGTTCCTGTGTCCTCAGTGTTCCTCTGTCCCTCTGGTCGTTCCTCCTGCCTAACCCCTGTGTCTCCTTCCTTTTCAGTTCGCCTCTTCCTGGACCCCCGCCTTCCTCCGTCCTTCTCCTCTTCCGCAGTCGCTGGACCCTGGTCACCCTGGTTCCTCTCTGGACCTTCCTCTGTTCCTCATCACTAGTTCACCCTCCTGAGCCGACCCCTGGTCCTGGCTGCCGTGGCGCTAGAACTTCCCGAGTCTGTTCCCTAACGGTCCCTGTATAGGGGTCGGTCCACTTGGTGCGCTCGCTCGGGGAGAGCTCGGCGCCACGGTCCAGTGGGTCCACTCTCGTCACCTGTGTCCACAACGTAACAGTATAGTCAGGCCATGGACCCCGCCGGGGCCGCTACCCAAAAGGAGTTGGTTTTCCTTAGGGAGAACCAGACCCGTATTATGTCTTTCATGAAGACCATGGATTCCCGCTTGTCGGCCTTGCAGGCCGCTGATCCTGGTAACGCCTCCCAACTTGCCAGCCTCCAGCAGGAGCTGGTTCAACAACGGGACACCCAATCCCATATTCTTTCGTATATGGCTTCGGTCGACGATCGGCTGCTTTCCCTTCAATCGGCCGCCGGACGCGATTCGTCCCGCAGTTCAGATCCCGGACCCTCTCCGCCTCCCAGGCTTGGTAGACCGCCTCGGTAAGGCGGCGACCCCAAGTTGTGCAGGGGCTTCTTGAATCAGTGCAGGTTGCACTTCGAACTCCTGCCCCAACAATACCCCACCGATCGGGCCAAGGTTGCCTTCATTGTCTCCCATTTGGAGGGAGAAGCACTCTCCTGGGTAAATCCCCTGTGGGAGCGGGACGATCTCGTGGTCTCCAGTCTCCAGACCTTCACTGACACATTCCGTAGGGTCTTTGACGAGCCCGGACGGTTGGCTTCCGCCACGGAGTCTCTTTTTTGCCTCTCCCAGGGCGCTCTTACAGTCGGACAATACGCCATCCGGTTCCGTACCTTGGCCTCCGAGGTAGGGTGGAATAACGAGGCTTTGGTTGGGGCCTTCTGGCGTGGCCTCTCAGGCAAAATTAAAGATGAGCTGGCAGGGCGAGACACCCCAACCTCCTTGGAGGATTTAATTTTGTTGGCCACACGCATCGACCTTCGGTTCCAGGAACGCGCTAGAGAGACTGGTAGGGACAGGAGACCGCTGAGACCATCTGCTTCTTTTCACAGGCCGTCCAGCCCACATCCGCCTGGGGCATCCTCCAGTTCGGCGTCTGAGCCAATGCAGGTGGATCGGGTCAAGTTGGCAGAACGGCGCCGTAAGGAGAGAGTGATGGAGGGTCTGTGCCTGTATTGCGGCAGCGCGTCCCACTTCTTACGCTTCTGTCCTGAGAGACCGGGAAACTCCTCCACCTAGGGCAGGTAAGAGAGGCCGATCTAGGTGTGTCTCACTCCTCTCACCCCCTTACCCTTTCAGTTCAGTTGGTTTTGGGTCGGAGACGTGGTTCGGAGGTGGCCTATGTGGACTCGGGCGCGGCAGGGAACTTCATTAGGTTGAAGGAGGTAAAGAAGTATCAGATTCCTGTGGTCTCTCTGAAGACTCCACGTGTCATCGCCTCAGTAGATGGTAGACCCCTACGTGAATCCGTGTTCCTGGTAACAGAGGAGGTGTGTCTGCAAATTGGGGCCTTGCACCAGGAGCGGATCGCTTTCTACGTCCTCCCCAACCTTTCCCATGCTGTGCTGCTTGGTCTTCCGTGGCTTAGGACTCATGAACCTGTCTTGGATTGGCGTTCCGGTGAGGTCCTCCGCTGGGGGCATCCCTGCCAAGAGAAGTGTCTGGGGCCTGTCCGCCCGGCTAACCCTCCACCAGCCTCCTCGGGCCCCGAGGCTCTTCCAGCCGCATACTGGGCTTTCTCTGACGTATTTGACAAGAAGGAGGCAGAGGTTCTTCCTCCGCATCGCCCGTATGACTGCCCCATTGATCTGCGACCCGGGACCACTCCGCCCCGAGGGCGAATTTATCCCTTGTCCCCTGCAGAGACTACGGCCATGTCCGAGTATATTCGTGAGAATTTAGCTCGAGGGTTCATACGGAAATCTTCTTCCCCGGCCGGAGCCGGGTTTTTCTTTGTAAAGAAGAAAGACGGTTCTCTCCGTCCTTGTATTGATTTCCGGGGCCTGAACGACATTACTGTGAAGAACAAATATCCGTTGCCTCTCATTCCTGAACTCTTTGACCGGTTACGGGGAGCCCGCATTTTCTCAAAGTTGGATCTACGTGGGGCTTACAACCTCATCCGCATTCGCCCTGGTGACGAATGGAAGACCGCCTTTAACACCCGGGACGGGCATTACGAATACCTGGTTATGCCCTTCGGTCTCTGCAATGCTCCCGCGGTCTTTCAGGAGTTTGTTAATGATATCTTCCGAGACTTGTTGTACTCCTGCGTGGTGGTATATCTGGACGACATCCTTATTTTTTCCCCGGATCTGGCGTCCCATAGGAGGAGTGTTCGTCTGGTCTTACAACGTCTGCGGGAGAATCGCCTCTACGCGAAGCTTGAGAAGTGTCTCTTTGAGCAGTCTTCCTTGCCTTTCTTGGGCTACATCGTTTCAGATTCTGGGCTGGAGATGGATCCTGAGAAACTGTCGGCTATTCTTCGATGGCCTCGCCCTGTGGGGGTCAAGGCGATTCAAAGGTTCCTCGGCTTCGCCAACTATTACCGTCAATTTGTGCCACATTTTTCGTCCATCATCAAACCCATCTCCAGTCTCACTCGCAAGAGCGTCAACTCCTCGTCCTGGCCTCCGGAGGCTGAAGAGGCCTTTTCCTGCCTGAAGCAAGCCTTCGCGACCGCACCTGTTCTACACCGACCCGAGGCTAATAAGCCATTCATCCTGGAGGTAGACGCCTCCTCCACCGGAGCAGGTGCAGTGCTCTCACAGAGGTCCCCGTCCGGCCGCCTGATTACCTGCGGGTTCTTTTCAAAGGCCTTCTCGCCGGCTGAGTGTAACTACGCCATCGGGGATCGCGAGCTGTTGGCCATAAAGTTGTCGCTCGAGGAGTGGCGTTACCTCCTTGAAGGCTCGGTCCATCCGTTTACCATCTTTACCGACCACAAGAACCTTGCATATCTCCAGTCAGCCCAGAGACTTAACCCTCGGCAGGCCAGATGGTCCCTCTTCTTTGGTCGGTTCGATTTTGAATTGCGTTTCCGTCCCGGGCCAAAGAACATCAAGGCGGACGCATTGTCCCGGTCTCTGCAGCCCGCTGATCTGATGGAGGAACCATCTCACATTATCGATCCCGCTAAGATCATCACTGTGGCCCCGGTGAGACTGATTACTCCTCCTCCCGGCAAGACCTACGTCCCAGATGCTGAAAGAGAAAAGGTACTGCATTGGGGACATTCCTCGAAAGTTTCCGGACATGTCGGAGTCAAGAAGACATTTGAGCTCATCGCTCGTTTTTACTGGTGGCCCTCACTACTCCAGGATGTGACAGACTTCACGGCCTCCTGTCCCTCTTGCGCCAAGGTCAAGATTCCTAGGCGACCACCCGCCGGCCTTCTGCTTCCTCTCCCGATTCCTTCGGTTCCATGGCAACATATTGGTTTGGATTTCATCACGGATCTGCCTAAGTCTTCCGGATCTACGACTATCCTGGTGGCTGTTGACCGCTTCTCCAAGATGGCCCATTTTGTTCCTCTACCTGCGCTGCCCTCCGCTCCAGAGTTGGCGAAGATTTTTATCCAGCACATCTTCCGCCTCCACGGCTTTCCACAGCATATTGTTTCCGATCGAGGGGTACAGTTCACCTCTCGGTTTTGGAGGGCCTTGTGTAAACTTCTAGAGATAAAACTGGACTTTTCATCCGCATACCATCCCCAGTCCAATGGTCAGGTTGAACGCGTTAATCAGGTACTAGCGTCCTACTTACGGCAGTTCTCTAACGCTCATCAGGATAACTGGGTCCATCTACTTCCCTGGGCAGAGTTCTCCTACAATAACCATCCCAGCGAGTCATCAGCCAAGTCTCCATTTTTCGTAGTCTTTGGCATGCACCCTGGTGTTCCTCTACCTTTGTCCGGTTCCTCCGGTGTGCCTGCAGCCGACTCCCTGACCCAAGAGTTCTCTCGGATCTGGTCCGAAACTAAGGAGGCCCTCCAGAGGTCGGGGGAACGCATGAAGAGGCACGCTGACAAAAGACGCTTGGATGCTCCCAACTACCTCCCAGGTCAACAAGTTTGGTTATCGGCCAAGTACATTAGGCTAAAGCTCCCTTCCTACAAGTTGGGACCGCGCTACATTGGGCCTTTCAAGATTCTCAAACGTCTGAACAACGTATCTTACAAACTGGAGTTGCCTGCGTCGCTTCGGGTCCCCAACTCCTTCCACGTCTCCCTCCTTAAACCGGTTGTCCTGAATCGGTTTCACCCGGCCCCGAACCTTTCTCCTCTTCCTGTTACGTCTGATGACGTCTTCGAGGTAAAAGACATCCTGGCCTCGAGAAAAGTTAGAGGTAAAACCTTTTTTTTGATCGACTGGAAGGGTTTTGGTCCCGAGGAGAGATCCTGGGAGCCGCAGGAGAATATCAATGCTCCTCGCATTCTTAAGAGGTTTTTAGCCAGACGCAGTGGAGGGGAGTGTAAGAGAGGGGGTACTGTTAGCACCGCTGCCATACTCACCGCTCCTGCTTCTGCCCCGACTCTCTCCTCTGACGCGTCCTGCACGCGCGCCTCCACTTCCCTTGCTTTCCGGCGACCGGCGTCCCGACGTTCTCCTCCACTTCCCTCGGCCGCGCGCACTGTGCCTCTGCGCACGCGCCGGAGGGATAAGCCGCACGCTGCTACCGGCAGCCACCTGTCTGCCGTGACCTGACCCGGACCGGCCCCCCGACCTATCAGAGGCCACCACCAGGTATTTCAGGCCGCCCTCCCTTAGTGGAGGCGCCTGACTATTGAGTTGCCTCTCGGTTGTCTAGGCCGTGCTCCCTGCTGCTAGTTCCTTGCTAGCTGCTCTCTAGTTTATTCCTTGTGTTTTGTGCCTCCTGTTAGTTCCTGTGTCCTCAGTGTTCCTCTGTCCCTCTGGTCGTTCCTCCTGCCTAACCCCTGTGTCTCCTTCCTTTTCAGTTCGCCTCTTCCTGGACCCCCGCCTTCCTCCGTCCTTCTCCTCTTCCGCAGTCGCTGGACCCTGGTCACCCTGGTTCCTCTCTGGACCTTCCTCTGTTCCTCATCACTAGTTCACCCTCCTGAGCCGACCCCTGGTCCTGGCTGCCGTGGCGCTAGAACTTCCCGAGTCTGTTCCCTAACGGTCCCTGTATAGGGGTCGGTCCACTTGGTGCGCTCGCTCGGGGAGAGCTCGGCGCCACGGTCCAGTGGGTCCACTCTCGTCACCTGTGTCCACAACGTAACACAATGTATACTTCTGTTTTATGTGTACATGTCTAACAGGTGACCGATTGCAACGCACAGAAGGCACGAGGCAGGAACAGTCAATTAACGGTTTAATTCTTTCAAATACAGCGGGAATATACAGCAGTTAGGAGTTAATTATATCAAACAGTGCAAAACAGCAATAAACCATACAACAATGCAATTATAATAACAGGTAAAGTCTCTTGAGAATTATGCTAATGTTCTTTATACAAGAGTGGTATGCCTGTTCCTGGGAGCTACCACATTAGCTCTTCCGGCTACAATTGCCCTAGTGAGGGTCACCGGGTTTTCACGCTAAGCCGCAAGTCCTCCTGACTAAGTCTATCAAAGAGCATTGAACCTCTGCGCACCAACCAGCCCCCGTCCCACCCGTTATCCTAACCCAAGCCAACCCCTGTACAAGGCGTTATGGCTGGAAGTGACGGCTCTGCTCACTCATGCCGCCCTTCTGTAACCGTAATTGGAAAAAAAATTTTGGCACTCAACTTTTGCAATATGTGAAGAATTTTATTTGCATATAGGATACATACATATTAAGGATATCATATTTATGTCCCGTCTTCCAATTCTCCCCTAGATCTCCGGATCTTTTGTTGACAATTTGGCCTATACTTCTCTTATCAGTGGTGCTTCATTCAAAAAATCAGAGATTTGTTGAACATGAGCAGTCTAGTGTACTGATGAAGGCTTACTGTCAGCATCGGACTGGCCCACCGGAGAACCGGTGGATTCTCCGGTGGGCCCTGGCACCTGCAGGCATACAGGGCCAGCAGTTGCCTAGGGCCCCCGCTGCTCTAGGGGCCCCCAGCCAGTGGTGTGTCGCACACCATGCAGCTGCTATGGGGGCCCCTGCCAGCGGAGCAGCAGCGGGTGTCAGGAGGCAGGAGCCCCTGTCCCCGCTGCCAGCGTCGGACTGGAACACCTTGGGCCCACCAGAGAAAATCATTCTTGGGGCCCACTATGTAGCTGCATAGAGTTAAATACCAGACCACCAATTATGTGGTAAAACACGCTAATATCCGGGTATAATATAAGGTTGTACATGTCTTAATTATGTAGCAGGAGTTGGGGTAGCCCCCTCATAGAATATAAAGCAGCCCCCTCACATAGTATAATGCAGCCATCTCATAGAATATAATGCAGCCATCTCATAGAATATAATACTGCCCCCCTCATAGGGTATAATGCACCCCCTCATAGGGTATAATGCACCCCCTCATAGGGTATAATACTGCCCCCCTCATAGGGTATAATACTGCCCCCCTCATAGGGAATAATGCACCCCCTCATAGGGTATAATGCTGCCCCCTCATAGGGTATAATACTGCCCCCCTCATAGGGTATAATACTGCCCCCCTCATAAGGTATAACACTGCCCCCCTCATAGGGAATAATGCACCCCCTCATAGGGTATAATACTGCCCCCCCTCATAGGGTATAATGCTGCCCCCTCATAGGGTATAATACTGCCCCCCTCATAGGGTATAATACTGCCCCCCTCATAGGGAATAATGCACCCCCTCATAGGGTATAATGCACCCCCTCATAGGGAATAATGCTGCCCTCCTCATAGGGTATAATGCTGCCTCCTCATAGGGTATAATGCTGCCCCCTCATAGGGTATAATACTGCCCCCCTCATAGGGAATAATGCACCCCCTCATAGGGTATAATGCTATATAGATATATAGATATAGAGTTAGATAGATATAGATAGAAAGATAGATGTAGAAATAGATAGATATAGAGATAGATAGTAGATAATGGATAGAAAGTAGATAATGGATAGATATAGATAGAAAGATTCATAGAGATAGATAGAGATAGATAGAGATAGATATAAAGATAGATATAGAAAGAAAGAAAGAAAGATAGATAGATAGATAGATAGATAGATAGATAGATAGATAGATAGATAGATCGATAGGTAGATAGATATAGAGATAGATAGAAAATAGATAATGGATAGATAGATAGATATAGAGATAGATAGCTATAGATAGAAAGATATAGAGATAGATAGATATATAGATAGAGATAGATAATAGATAGAGATAGATAATAGATAGAGATATACAGATATAATAATAATAATAATAATAATAATAATAATAATAATAATAATAATAATAATATAGACATATATAGATATAGAGATAAATATATATAGATACATGGCTATAAATAAAAATAGATATAGAGATATATAGAGATAGATAGATATAGAGATAATAGATATAGAGATAGATAGATAGATAGATAGATAGATAGATAGATATAGAGACAGATAGATATAGAGATAGATATAGAGATAATAGCTAGATATAGAGATATGTATAGAGATAGATAGATATAGAGTTAGAAAGATAGATATAGAGAGATATAGAGATAGATAGAGATAGCTAGATAGATAGATGGATAGATAGATATAGATAATAGAGATAATAGATAGATATAATAGATAGATATAGAGATAGATATAGAGATAGATGGATAGATCAATAGATAGATAGATAAAGAGAGATAGAGATAGAGATAGATAGATAATGAGATATAGAGATAGATATAGAGATATAGTGTTAGATAGAAAGATAGCTATAGATATAGAGATAGATATATATAGAGATAGATATGGATATAGAGATAGATATGGATATAGAGATAACAGATATAGAGATAGATAGATAGATATAGAGATAGATAGATATAGAGATAGATAGATAGATATAGAGATAATATATAGATAGATAGATACAGAGATAATATATAGATAGCTATAGAGAGAGAGATATAGAGATAGATATAGAGAGAAACAGATATATATAGAGATAGATATAGAGATAGATAGGTAGATAGATATAGAGATAATAGATATAGAGATAGATAGATATAGATATAAAGATAGATAGAGAGAGCGGTAGATAGAGAGAGAGATAGATACAGAGATCGATAAATAGATAGAGAGATAGATATAGATAATAGATAGAGATAGATAGATAAAGATAGATAATAAATATAGAGATAACAGATAGATATAGAGATAGAGTAAGATAGAAAGATATAGAGATAGGTAGATATAGATAATAGAGATAGCTAGATAGATAGTAATAATAGATAGATATAGATAGATTTAGATAGAAAGATAGATATAGAGATATATGTAGAGATAGAAAGATAGATATAGAGATAGAGCGATAGATAGAGATAGATATAGATAATAGATAGAGATAAATAGATAGATAGATAGATAGATAGAGAAAGATAGATAGATATAGAGATAGATATAGAGATAGAAAGATAGATAGATATACAGAGAGATAGATATAGAGATAGAGATAAATAGATAGATAGATATAGAGAGAGATATAGAGAGAAATAGATATAGATATAGAGATAATAGATATATATAGAGATAGATAGATAGATATAGATATAGAGAGAGATAGATACAGAGAAAAGATATAGAGATAAATAGATAAAGATAGATAGATATAGAGATAGAAAGATAGATATAGAGATAGAGCGATAGATAGATATACAGAGAGATAGCTATAGAGATATAGAGATAGATATAGAGAGAAATAGAGATAGATATAGAGATAGACACTTAGATGATGTGGTGTCGGGCGCAGGGGATGTAGTAGTGCTGGGCAGGTTGACGCAGGAATAAGTGGAGGACACCAGGGCATGTAGTTCCAAAGCTTTAATCACAGTCTGTTGTGGCACCAGAGCCCGCATCCGTGCCGTGTCCTCCGGGTTAGGAGCTCAGCCAACATCCAGGCAAGATGAGGTACTCCTTTCCAACACTCCGCCAACATATGTGCCTTTTCTGAACGTCTCCCTCTTAGCGCCTTTGAGTGAAGTACTCACAGTACTGAGTTACACTGGAGTTCCTCCTGTCAGATGTTTCTATGAACTCTACTTGTACGGCAAACAGCTGTAGCCTGCTTTGGGGACTCCTTACTACCTAGTCCCGGCTCTCTCACGTGTTGTGCCCCCAAGTCTGGTGTGGAAATAAAGTGGTGACAACTTCTATTCCTCCGGTGTCTGCTGCAGGACCATTAGTATCCATACAACCTCGGGGACCGGACCCCGGCCTTGTGCTTAGAACTTGGGAAGGGTTCTCCTCTAACCCTAATCTTTAGTTCTCTTCTTCGCCTCACGTTCCGTACTAATACTTTCCTTCTTATGGAGAGAGTCAGGCTTTCTATCGATGTTCCTTTCCTGTGCCAGCGGACCCAGGTCACTGAAGACTGCTGCAGCACTTCCTTCCTCCATCCCACTCAGGGGATCTTCACTCCTCCTCTGACTCTGTCAGATTGACCAAATCCTAAACTCTTCCCGCTCTTTTGATGCAAAACTAAACTCCACCCGCCTCCCAGCATGCTTCGTGTTCCAAGCAGGGAGCCACCAAAGGTGCTCTGCTACACTACTATGTTGTGTGGGATGCAGGTGTTGGAGTGTGGTCAGGTGTCTCCACCTTACCTGAATGATGGGGCACCACACCTCAGGAGGAGGTGCAGTACCTCTGTGGCGACTGAACCCTCAGGGGCGCCACATATTCAGCTAACTCTTTTTAACATACTGTATAACTTATTTTCGGACTATAGGACGCACCCCAGGTTTTGAGAGCAGAAGATAGGATAAACATATTTCCTACTAATTAAAACTTCCTTTGTGGTGTAAAGAAGTTGGGAATTTATATCATTAATTTTAATGCATTAGGGTAGAATAGGAGGTAGTAGATCTATTGTAATGTTTATCTGAAGCAAGTGTATTATACACTACACATACTGTATATACAGTACACACCACACAGATCTGCTACACACACACAAACTCTTCTTTTTTTTTTTAAACCAGTTATTTTTATTTAGGTTTCAAAAGATTTTAAACAATAAACAGTGGATATCAATATACATGTAACAATTCACATATCTTGTAGTAATACAATCAAAGCCATCCCCCCTCCCCCCTCCCCCAATACTCCTTATGCCGGGTATAACGCAAACTCTTCTACATACACACACAGTTCTGTTACATACACGCCGCTTTGCTACATCAACACACACAGCTCTTCTACATCCACACAGCTCTGTTATATACACAAATCTCTGCTACATACAGACAACTCTTCTACATATACACAGCTCTTTTATATACAGTAGGTACTGAAAGTATTCAGACCCCTTTAAATTTCTCGCTCTTTTGTTTCATTGCAGCCATTCGGTAAATTCAAAAAAGTTCATTTTTTTCTCATTAATGTACACTCTGCACCCCATCTATACTGAAAAAAACAGAAATGTAGAAATTTTTGCAAATTTATTAAAAAAGAAAAACTGAAATATCACACTGTCATAAGTATTCAGACCCTTTGCTCAGTATTGAGTAGACGCACCTTTTGAGCTAGTACAGCCATGAGTCTTCTTGAGAATGATGCAACAAGTTTTTCACACCTGGATTTGGTGATCCTCTGCTTTTCTTCCTTGCAGATCCTCTCCAGTTCCGTCATGTTGGATGGTGAATGTTGGTCGGGTCTCTGGCTGGGCCAGTCAAGAATGGTCACAGAGTTGTTCTGAAGCCACTCCTTTCTTATTTTAGCTGTGTGCTTAGAGTCATTGTCTTGTTGGAAGGTGAACCTTAGGCCAAGTCTGAGGTCCAGAGCACTCTGGGAGAGGTTTTCATCCAGGATATCTCCGTACTTGGCCACATTCATGTTTCCTTCAATTGCAGCCAGTCGTCCTGTCCCTGCAGCTGAAAAACACCCCCATAGCGTGATGCTGCCACCACCATGTTTCACTGTTGGGATTGTATTGGGCAGGTGATGAGCAGAGTTTGGTTTTCTCCACACATACCGCTTAGAATTATCACCAAAAAGTTCTATCTTCATCTCATCAGACCAGAGAATCTTATTTCTCATAGTCTGGGAGTCCTTCATGTGTTTTTTAGTAAACTCTGTGCAGGCTTTCATATGTCTGGCACTAAGGAGATGGTGCAGTAAAAACGGTCACAGGAGCGCAAGAAAGGACCAGGACAAGGAAGTTTTTTCTATAACCACAACGAGTTTCGAAGGTACCCCGTCTTCATCAGGTGGAAATTTATTATCAACAAACAGGAAGGGGTATTTAAACAAAATACAACCAATCAGGGGTTGGGGGCAATAAAACAGGTCATATGATAAGTAAGATTGCACACAATCAAACAGATCAGTGTTGTGCTGGAGGAGAGAGAGAGAACTGTGCACTGTAAACTTTTTTCTGTGAATGGGCAGAATGGTTTGTCAGCGCTATACACAATCACAGTAAGCTACCTCCAGATTATGAGACTCACACACTTTTTAGTAAGATTTTTTTTTTTGCTAAAAAGTGCATCTTATAGTCCAAAAAATACGGTACCAGCATAATTTAAAATGCCCGATCCTTCACTCACATTGTCTTGTGAGTGGAAAGTCTGGAAACTCCACTGCTTATTAGATGGTCATCCTACCTTGCAGAAGTTGGCAGGCTTGACCGGCTTTAATCCAATGTGCATGGCAGCCTTAACATAATGTGCACAGATACTAACTGCGCCTTATTCAGGAGGAAGAGAGGAATGATAAAATTTGACTACTTTGACTCAGATACTGCACAGTATGCTTGTATAAGAAAAATTAAATGTCCTGTAAAGTATATGTATTTCTATGCAGCCGCACACTCCGGTCCCGAGTGCCGGGTATTGATGCGAGAGACTTGCGCGAGTTTCTCGCATCACACTCGCAAGTGTGACCCCGGCCTAATACAGATGCTTCTGCTAACAAGCTAGCTGACCTCTTCCAATTGCAGAATTGTGAATGCAGCTCTGGATTATTATACAGACTGCGTGTCAGAGTCAGTGCGTAATAAGTAATATAGTATATTGACATGTTGCTAAGCAGGTTTGAAGGTTATATCTATAATTAAAGGGCTTGTTCTGCATGACATAAACCTGGCTGCTTCCTTCAAAAACAGCACCATACTGATATTGCGGTGACGGCATTAAAGTGAATGGGACAGGGCTGTGATACTACACACAACCTGTTGACAGGTGCAGAATGGGTACTATTTTTGGAAGATGGCAGTCATGCTTTTCTAATCTTGGATAGACACCAATCTCCAAAACAGGGCTCCGAAATGCTCTGTCGGAATGGAATTGCCTCCATTTATTCGTCCTCCATTCTACAGAGAATGAATGGAGCGACTGTCAAGCATGCACACTGCCACCCCATTCGTACGGGGCACTTTTGTTAGAGCAATCCTGTAGATAGTTAATTACTTCTTAATTACCAAGCATCTTCCTGCATAGATCTTGAAATGCTACTACAAATCCTATAGCTGTTTTGTGATATCGCCACTAGATGGCGGCACAGATAACATAATACATGTTTTGCTGGAGTCCTCTTCCTGTGTGTAATTTATACTTTTCTGCACTTTATAGAATTTTTTTTATTCAATTTTTTTCTTTGACGTGCAAATTGCATCTTACAACATGACCAAGCCGATGGGAAAACTTTTCTTCTAGAAAGCCGGTTAACAGCCAATACGATGACCATTGCAGCATCCATAAGGGTTGTCACACAGCTTTGCCAGACTCCTGAATGGCTAATCTGTTCTGTCATGCTCAGGAGAGACCCCAGAGCATAATAATGAATATTAAATTAGTGGATAATTACTTTTTCAGGAATTCGAATTTCCTGGGAAAATCCGCGCGAACAAGCGAATTGGAATTTTGCTAGATCCGCTCGCGCAGGAACAAAACCGCTACAAAATGACTAAATGTGTCAGTAGTGGGTTTATATGTGCGGTTACTTGTCTTCCCTCAGTAGATACATTGTATACTAGGTCACTTCTGCCATGCAGAGAGTAGTATCCAGCACTAATGGCCGACCTATGTTGGTGTCTGGCCCTTTATTTTTGTATTTGTATTCCGCTTTGAGCCTTGTATCTGACCACCTACACTCGACCCAGCGCCTCGTATCTATTATTCATCCAAACTATCGTCTATTAGCACTATATGCAAATAGGTTGCTTAGCAGGAATAGAAGTCATCTGCATTCCGTGCCGGCACCAAGGTGTCACCCGGCTGTCAAGGCTAGCGACATGGAATAGAAAATAAAATCCCCCCCCCCCCTCCTTATTTCTATTAGATTGCTTTATTTCCCTAAATGATCGCTGTGTTTTTACCTTTATCATAGTAAATGTAACTGACGGGATTTGAAATGTTCAGGTTATTCACAATGGAGGGCTGTTTCCCACTTAGGCTCATCAGCGTAGGATAAGACGTCGTTTTCAAGCAGCTTCCCCTCTATAATTGCCCCACTTGTAAAGGAAGTGATTTGGTTTTATTTTTGTAAATTTCTACTACTGCAATTATTACTTTTAAGAGATTGTGCGAGATTAAAACAAAATGGCTTCTCTCTGACAGAAATAGTGCCACCCGTGTCTTTTGTCTAGTATTACGGTTCTGCTCCATTCACTTATAGGGAACGTATCATCAACAAAGTGATCTATCGCTGAACTCTGGTTTTTACAATGAATGTATTTTCTAAACTTTTTTTGTTTACTTTTCTTATTACTAGCTATATTGGCCAGTTTATATACTAATATTAGACTTCTTCTAGTTTGAATGTTCTCCCCGTGTTTGCATGGGTTTCCTCCGGGTACTCCGGTTTCCTCCCACATTCCAAAGACACACTGATAGGGAATTTAGATTGTGAGCCCCATCGGGGACAGCGATGATAATGTGTGCAAACTGTAAAGCGCTGCGAAGTATGTTAGCGCTATATAAAAATAAAGATTATTATTATTATCTGTTCTTCACATTTACATTAGCAGCAATAGGACTCAGATTGTATAGAAGTATACATTGGGTATATTCTAATTTGGGCAAGGGTCATTTTGCAGGGAGGGGGAGGAGGCGAGCTGTGACATCAGCTATTGTGAATGGTGGATCCTGTCTTATAAACTGTATATATGTGTTATCTGTCCTTGTACAAGAGGAGGAGGAGGTGATATCACCTATTGTGATAGGTGGATCCTGTCTTATCTACTGCATATAGAGATGTTATCTGTCCTTTTACAGAAGGTGGAGGAGGTGAGCTGTGACATCATCTATGGAAATGCTGGATCCTGTGTTATCTACTGCATATAGAGGTGTTATCAGTCATTGTACAGGAAGAGGTGAGATGTGACATCTCCTATTGTGAATGGTGGATCCTGTGTTATTTACTGTACATAGAGGTGTTATCAGTCATTGTACAGGAGAAGGAGGTGAGGTGTGACATCACCTATTGTGAATGGTGGATCCTGTGTTATCTACTGTACATAGAGGTGTTATCAGTCATTGTACAGGAGAAGGAGGTGAGCTGTGACATCACCTATTGTGAATGGTTTATCCTGTGTTATTTACTGTACATAGAGATGTTATCAGGCATTGTACAGGAGATAGGGGAGGTGAACTGTGACATCACCTATTGTGAATGGTGGATCCTGTGTTATTTACTGTACATAAAGGTGTTATCAGTCATTGTAAAGGAGAAGAAGGTGAGCTCTGACATCACAGCTTTACATACATTACAGTGTATGTAAAGGTGTTATAAGTCATTGTACAGGAGGACAAAATTGTCTCCATCTTCTCCATTTTGTCAGTATGCAGAAATCAGACTGAAATCAGATGTCATCCGAGTGCAGTCTGATGGTTTCCACGGACTCATTAATTTGCATGGCCGAGTGCGATCCGAATACTGAATCAAACTTGGGCATGCATTGATTTTGTTCCACTGAATCAGCTCTGTCCGAAGAAAAATCTGACATGTGCACGGTCGTATAGTATAACATTGGTCCGAGTGTCATCCAATGTTTTATCAGATCGCACTTGAACTGAAAATAGAGACATACATTTATAAAAGTACTGGACAACCCCTTTAAGTCTTAGAACCATAAGGGATCAAACCTAGATCATCCTCTGTGGCCATGTCATGTCCACTCTTTGCGGTTGAGTCTTGACTTTCCACAACTTTCACAAGGCGGCTCCTAGCATGTGAATATACCCTCCGCAGTGGCGTAACCTGAAGCTCCCCGGCCCTAATACGAGGACTGAAGTAAGATTTCTGGCATAAGGTTATACCGTAGCTCGTCATGAATAAAACAATCTGTGGCGTCACCGTTCCACCCCAGCTCTGCCAATCTGATGGAATTGGGTGAAACTGGTGTGAAAACACCAAAGGTCGCAGAATGTTCGCCAAATTCAGGTTATACAAAAAATTTACAACTTATCATAGGGTTTTTTGCCAATCAATGCTTAAAGGGGTATTCCCATCTCAAAGATCCTATCCCAATATGTAGTAGGTGTAATAGTACTAATATGATATTAGGAAATGCCTCCAACTAGAAATGTAGAATAATTGTTCTTCTGATTAGCTATGTCACTTACTCCATGTGTTCAGTGTATTGCAGAGGCTTAGGTATCCATGGTTACGACCACTAACAGCTAACTGTTATAATATAAGTGGTTGTAACCGTGGATATATAAGTTGCTGCAATGCCCTGCACATGGGGTTAGCAACATAGCAAATCAGAAGAACTATACTACATTTCTAATTGGAAGGATTTGCTAATATTATTATTATTATTACACCTACTACATATTGGGTTAGGATCCTGGAGATAGGAATAACCCTTTAAGTATCGCTCCATCAGCGTCAGAGTAAAATGTTCTAGCATACAAAATAAGGATAATGCATTAAAAGGATCAAATAAAGTTGTAAAATAACAATTGCTTCATGGGAAATTGTTTGAAATATTAAATGTGAAGAGTATAAAAAAAAAAAATACAATGTTTTTTTTTTCCTGTGTTCACACTACAAAAAAAATGACATAGTAATTTATTGAAACCCCAAACAATGCTTCACAATACAGGTTCACCCACGTAATACAGCAAGATTAATAATAAAGAAAAAAGTTATGAATCCTGGAATGCAAAGAGACAAAAAAAGAAAGAAAGATGATGGGGTTAGACCTATAAAAAGTAAAGAAAATGACATAACATAGATTTTACATTTGCGCACACATACTCTGTAATGAAGGAGGGGTTCAAATATGGAATAAGCGCGGTTTCTCTATTCTTGTGTGTGAGGCTTCCCAGTGCCAGGGAAGGCAGCGCAGCCTGGGGACATCCTCTTGGGACCCTGAGGCAGATCCCCCTGGGGGAAGTGTTCACTTGTCCACAAAGTACAATTTACATTCAAAGCAGAAAAGCAATCACATGTCAAATGTCTGGGCCTGATATTGTGCAACACAAACTAGCAACGAGATTGTAGCACAGCCAGCCTGGAGCTGAGGTCTGCATAGGATTAGCTGGGAAGTGAGGGGGACACAAAGGGGACGACGTTTTTTTTTTTTTTTAAGGATTCTTGAGCTCTTTGTGAAAGTGCAAAACCTACTTCACAGGCCCCAAAGAGGAACGTTTACTGATTAACCCATGCAGCCCAGTCTGGTGTTTAACTACTGCAAGAGAATAAATTATGTTATCTATCTATCATCTATCTATTGTCTATCTATTATCTATCTATTATCTATCTATTATCTATCTCTATCTATCTATCTATCTCATATCTATCTATTATCTATCTATCTATCTATCTCATATCTATCATCTATCTATCTATCATCTATCTATCTCATATATATATCTATTATCTATCTATCTATCTATCTCTATCTATCTATCTATCTATGTATCTATCTATTTTATATCTATCTTCTATCTATCATCTATCAATTATCTATCTATTGTCTATCTATTATCTATCTCTATCTATCTATCTATATCTATCTATCACATATCTATCTAATATCTAGTTATCTATTGATTGTATCTATTATCTGTTCATCACGCTATTATTTTATCACTCTACCTAACTCCCATCTTTCACTCTGATCTAATAATTGAATATCGCTTCTCTATTTTACAATATATATATATATCTTTCTATCTATGGATCTACTATTTCTATCTCACATCTGTTCCTGTATACGATCTTTCATCTTTTTATTCGTCCATTCATGCATCTTTCTTTCTATCTATGATGTCTGTAAAGTTCTGTGGAAATAAAGGTGCTATTAAATTGAGTAAAATAAATAAATCTATCTCGCATCTGTCTACACTCACTGGCCACTTTATTAGGTACACCTGTCCAACTGTGTGTTAAGACTTAATTTCTAATCAGCCAATCACATGGCGGCAACTCAGTGCATTTAGGCATGTAGACATGGTCAAGACAATCTCCTGCAGTTCAAACCGAGCATCAGTATGGGGAAGAAAGGTGATTTGAGTGCCTTTGAACGTGGCATGATTGTTGGTGCCAGAAGGGCTGGTCTGAGTATTTCAGAAACTGCTGATCTACTGGGATTTTCACGCACAACCATCTCTAGGGTTTACAGAGAATGGTCCGAAAAAGAAAAAAAATCCAGTGAGCGGCAGTTCTGTGGCCGGAAATGCCTTGTTGATGCCAGAGGTCAGAGGAGAATGGGCAGACTGGTTCGAGCTGATAGAAAGGCAACAGTGACTCAAATTGCCACCCGTTACAACCAAGGTAGGCAGAAGAGCATCTCTGAACGCACAGTGCGTCGAACTTTGAGGCAGATGGGCTACAGCAGCAGAAGACCACACTGGGTACCACTCCTCTCAGCTAAGAACAGGAAACTGAGGCTACAATTTGCACAAGCTCATCGAAATTGGACAGTAGAAGATTGGAAAAACGTTGCCTGGTCTGATGAGTCTCGATTTCTGCTGCGACATTCGGATGGTAGGGTCAGAATTTGGCGTAAACAACATGAAAGCATGGATCCATCCTGCCTTGTATCAACGGTTCAGGCTGGTGGTGGTGGTGTCATGGTGTGGGGAATTTTTTCTGGGCACTCTTTGGGCCCCTTGGTACCAATTGAGCATCGTTGCAACGCCACAGCCTACCTGAGTATTGTTGGTGACCATGTCCATCCCTTTATGACCACAATGTACCCAACATCTGATGGCTACTTTCAGCAGGATAATGCGCCATGTCATAAAGCTCGAATCATCTCAGATTGGTTTCTTGAACATGACAATGAGTTCACTGTACTCAAATGGCCTCCTCAGTCACCAGATCTCAATCCAATAGAGCATCTTTGGGATGTGGTGGAACGGGAGATTCGCATCAGGGATGTGCAGCCGACAAATCTGCGCCAACTGTGTGATGCCATCATGTCAATATGGTCCAAAATCTCTGAGGAATGCTTCCAGCACCTTGTTGAATCTCTGCCACGAAGAATTGAGGCAGTTCTGAAGGCAAAAGGGGGTCCAACCCCTTACTAGCATGGTGTACCTAATAAAGTGGCCAGTGAGTGTATATTCTATCCTCTCTCTCTCTGAAGAGGGAATTTGCTTATATAATCTATCAATCATCATTCTTTTATCTATCATCTTTTTATTTCTCCATTCATCCATCCTTCCATCCATCTATTTCCTATCCATCTATAAAGCTAATCTATCTGTCGCCATCTCTTGATCCACCTATCCATCACATATCTATCTATCTATCTATCTATCTTCTGTGATCTATCCATTATTATTATTTATTATTATAGCGCCATTTATTCCATGGCGCTTTACATGTGAGGAGGGGTATACATAATAAATAAAAGTACAGTAATCTTAATACAAGTCATGACTGGTACAGGATGAGAGAGGACCCTGCCCACGAGGGCTCACAATCTACAAGGGATGGGTGATAATACAGTAGGCGAGGGTAGATCTGGTCGTGCAGCGGTTTGGTGGATCGGTGGTTACTGCAGGTTGTAGGCTTGTCTGTCTATCTATCTATCTATCTATCTATCTATCTATCATAGATCTGTCCATCACATGTCTATCCATCCATCCCCACTATTTCCAGCCCAGCATTGATCCTTGAGAAGTTATAGGTGTGCTTATAAATAATTTTCTTCCCACTGAGAATTCTAAATATTTACTTTCTTGTGTTAATCTTACATAAATGAGTTACAATACGTCTGCCTCTTGAAGTGTGGAAGAGGTGCTTAGGAGGTAAGTAAATAGGCAATAATTAACCAGGAACGATATTGTGCCTGGCACACAGAGAGCTCCATGATGTTACAATAGACCTGTCTGTACACTGCAGAAGGAAGAAGAAACCCTCGCTAATCGCATCGGTGAAGACCTATTCCAGGACGTCCCATAATGGTGGCTCAGTGGTTAGCACTGCAGTCTTACAGCGCTGGGGTCCTGGGTTCAAATCCCACCAAGGACAACATCTGCAAGGAGTCTGCATGTTCTCCCCGTGTTTGCATGTGTTTCCTCCAGGTTCCTCCCACCTTCTAAACACCTACTGATAGGGAATTTAGATTGTGGGCCCCATCGGGACAGCGCTAATAATGTCTGTAAAGCGCTGTGGAATTAACCCCTTTCCTACAATGGACGTAATGTTTCGCCCATGTGACCTGGGACCTAAGTCCCATGGACGGAATATTACGTCATAGCGATCAGCGGCGCCCAAGTTGATTATCACAGCTGACACCCGGCACAATGTGTCAGGGGAGCTCACGGACCGCCCCGACATGTTAACCCCTTGCACACCGCAATCAAACACGATCGCGGTGTACCGGGGGCTAAAGGGAAGCATCAGCAGGGAGAGGGCTTCCTCCGTGCTTCCCTAAGCCTACCACAGCAGTGCAGCGCTGCTGCGGGGGGCTCCATCCCTGCAGGTCCCCGAATCCAAGATGGCGACGGGGACCTTGAGGGGCCTGCAGGGAGCTGACTTCCTCAGTGCCCGCAAAGCGCAGGCATGAGGAAGTCTGCAGAACTGCCTGTGATAGATTGCTGTCCCAGGACAGTGATGTCCCCCCTGGGACAACCTAATAAAGTAAAAAAAAAAAAGTGTAAAAATAATTTTTTAAAAATCGCTAAATAAATTTAAAAAAAAAAATTCCCTAATAAATTCATTTTTTGGAAATAAAAAAAACCCAATAAAAGTACACATATTTGGTATCGCCGCGTCCATAATGACCCACCTTATAAAACAGTTATTAGTTAACCCCTTTAGCAAACCCCTTAAAAAATAAAAATAGAAAACGAAGTATGATTTATTATCATACTGCCGAACAAAAAGTGCAACAACGCACGATCAAAAAGACGCATATAAATATCCATAGTACCGCTGAAAACGTCATCTTGTCCCGCAAAAAACAAGCTGCCATACAGCGTCATCAGTGAAAAAATAAAAAAGTTATAGCTCGCAGAATAAAGCGATGGAAAAATAATTATTATTTATATAAAATTGTTTTCATTGCATAAAAGCGCCAAAACATAAAAAAAGACCTAAATGAGGTATCGCTGTAACCGTACTAACCCGAAGAATAAAACACCTTTATCAATTTTACCGCACGCGGAACGGTGTAAACGCACCCCCCAAAAGAAATTCATGAAACGCTGTTTTTTGTTCATTCTGCATCCCAAAAATCGGAATAAAAAGCGATCAAAAAATGTCATGTGCCTGAAAATGATACCAATAAAAACGTCAACTCGTCCTGCAAAAAATAAGACCTCACATGACTCGGTGGGTCAAAATATGGAAAAATTATAGCTCTCAATATGTGGTGATGCAAAAACTATTTTTACAATAAAAAGCGTCTTTTAGCGTGCGACAGCTGCCAAACATAAAAACCGCCATAAATAGTAAATCAAACCCCCCGATATCACCCCCTTAGTTAGGGAAAAATAATAAAATTAAAAACATGTATTTATTTCCATTTTCCCATAAGGGTTAGGGTTTGGGCTAGGGCTAGGGTTAGGGCTGAGATTAGGGTTAGGGGTGTGTTAGGGTTGGAGTTATAATTGGGGGGTTTCCACTGTTTGGGCACATCAGGGGCTCTCCAAATGCAACATGGCAGCTGATCTCAATTCCAGCCAATTCTGCATTGAAAAAGTCAAATGGTGCTCCTTCCCTTCCAAACTCTGCCATGCGTCCAAACAGTGTTTTACCCCCACATATGCGGTATCAGCCTACTCAGGACAAATTGCAAAACAACTTTTGGGGTCCAATTTCTCCTGTTGCCCTTAGGAAAATAAAAAATTGGGGGCAAAAATATTTTTGTGGAAAAAAATGATTTTTTTATTTTCACGCCCGGGCGTTATAAACTTCTGTGAAGCACTTGGGGGTTCAAAGTGCTCACCACACATCTAGATAAGTTCCGTGGGGGGTCTAGTTTCCAAAATGGGGTCACTTGTGGGGAGTTTGAATAGTTTAGGTACATCAGGAGCTCTCCAAACGCACATGACACCCGCAGACCATTCCATCAAAGTCTGCATTCCAAAACGTCACTACTTCCCTTCCGAGCCCCGACGTGTGCCCATACAGTAGTTTTCTACCACATATGAGGTGTCAGCGTACTCAGGACAAATTGGACAACAACTTTTGGGGTCCAATTTCTCCTGGTACCCTTGGGAAAATAAAAAAATTGGGGACTAAATGATCATGTTTATGGAAAAAATACGAATTTTTTATTTTCACGCCCAGGCATTATAAACTTCTGTGAAGCACTGGGGGGTTCAAAGTGCTCACCACACATCTAGATACGTTCCTTAGGGGGTCTAGTTTCCAAAATGGTGTCATTTGTGCAGGATTTCCGCTGTTTTGGTACATCAGGGGTTTTCCAATCGCGACATGGTGTCCGATCTCAATTCCAGCCAAAAAGTCAAATGGCGCTGCTTCCCTTCCGAGCTCTGCCATGCGCCCAAATAGTCATTTACACCCACATATGGGGTATCAGCGTACTCAGGACAAATTGCACAATAGCTTTTAGGGTCCTGTTACCCTTGGAAAAATAAGAATTGGGGGTGAAAAGATAATTTTTTGGAAAAAATATGCATTTTTAATTGTACAGCTGTACGTTCTAAAGTTCTGTGAAGCCATTGGGGCTTCAAAATTCTCACCACACATCTAGATAAGTTCCTTGGGGGTCTAGTTTCCAAAATGGGGTCACTTGTGGGGGGTTTCCACTGTTTAGGTACATCAGGGACTCTCCAAACGTGACATCCGATCTGAATTCCAGCCAATTTTGCATTGAAAAAGTCAAACGGCGCTCCTTCCCTTCTGAGCTTTGCCATGCACCGAAACAGTGGTTCCCCCCACATATCAGGTATCAGCGTACTCAGGACAAATTGCACAATAACTTTTGCAGTCCAATTTCTCCTGTTACCCTTGGTAAAATAAAAAAAATTGAACCTGAAGTATTTTTTTTTGTGAAAAAAAGTTAAATGTTCATTTTTTTAAAATATTCAAAAAATTCCTGTGAAGCACCTGAAGGGTCAATAAACTTCTTGAATGTGGTTTTGAGCACCTTAAGGGGTGCAGTTTTTAGAATGCTGTCACTTTTGGGTATTTTCTATCATATAGACCCCTCAAAGTGGCTTCAAATGTGATGTGGTCCGTAAAAATAAAATGGCGTTGCAAAAATGAGAAATCGCTGGTCAACTTTTAACCCTTATAACTTCCTAACAAAAAAAAATTTTGGTTCCAAAATTGTGCTGATGTAAAGTAAATATGTGGGAAATGTTACTTATTGAGTTTTTTGTGTGCTGTATCTCTGTGATTTAAGAGCATAAAAATTCAAAGTTGGAAAATTGCAAAATTTTCAAAATTTTAGCCAAATTTCTGTTTTTTTTCACAAATAAACACAAGTTATTTGAATGAAATTTTACCACTAACATGAAGTACAATATGTCAAGAGAAAACATTGTCAGAATCACCGAGATCCATGGAAGCGTTCCAGAGTTATTACCTCATAAAGGGACAGTGGTCAGAATTGTAAAAATTGCCCCGGGAGTTAACGTGCAAACCACCCTTGGTAGTGAAGGGGTTAATGTTCACCGGCCGCTCCAAAAGTTTCACCTTTTGCCATTTACACAAAAGTCCTTGTCAGCTTCATTAACTTTTTGAAAAGTGGGAACAGCTTCACCAGTAGGACGTGTGGTGTGTGCCGCAGGCAAATTTATAGTAATTTATGCCTCAAAAGTGGAAGAAATTACAACAGAAATGTATAGAAGCCCCTGACCAGAGTACATTAAACCTTTGGTGAATCCTACTCCAGCGCCCTGTTTATCAAGACTGGCGGGCAAAATGGTAGTTTTAACGAATTGGGGCCACTGAGCATGTCGGGAGTATTGCCTTTCAGAGGTATTTTTTGTTGGTAAACTTTGGCATATACCACTGTATTGGAAAACGTTGCCTATAATGTTCCAAGTTAGGAAAAAACAAACAAACATAGCTTTACATAAAAAAAAGGTTTTTTTTTCCTAATTTCTGCATATACCTGCCCGACGGTGGCCTAAAATGACACTCCTTTCTTTACTTTTGAATAAACTGAGTTGTATAGATACATTTAGCGTATATAGGGAAGTTTATCCCAGAGAAAGTCGACAAATGAACCCAAAAGTTTTGATTTATGTAGTTTTGATATGAGTGCGCTAAACATAAGCCTCAATAGTGATATGAACTTTTACGAAGTACACTAACAGCAATGCTGGTATAAGAGCGATTATAAATGATTGGGTTAAGCTGCTGAACCCCCTCTCTGCATGTGGTTTCCATAAGGCTGAGTTCATATATAATGGTCATGCTGTGGCTTTTAACTTCATCATCCCTGTGCCGCTGTGCTCTTTTCACTATTTCCGATTCACAATCACTTCTCATACACCTATATGACCACACAACTGATCGTAATTGCTGAGCGGTTTCGCTGCAGGATTAAGTGATTGTGCAGGCAAACAGTGGAAAGACTGCAATGTTAGAATGACCACTGACAAAGCTAGGGTGAAACGTGCGTTGGGGCGCTAGGACCACATGTTATATCAGCTTTTCCTTCTATAACAGTGTAAGTGCTTTACTTGGGTCTTTACCTCTTATCTTTTCACTTGTTCCTCCACTGCGTTGCTATCTTAGGCACTGACAAGCAATTTATATATACTGCTCAAAGAAATAAAGGGAACACAATTGTTGCAAATGGAATAGTGTTCCCTTTATTTTTTTGAGCAGTATATTTTATCAGATTTCTTGGTAAAACTTACTCTGTATATTAAATAATAGACATCATATCATGTATCCATTATATAAATGTGGTCCTCCATTGTGCTACTCTGCTTTTCTATTTTAATTTTAATAATCTTAATATTTCATTTTATAAGACTTAGTGCACCATTTGTTTTTCTGTTGTTGGTATTTTTGCAGCATAAGAAATGCAGAATCCCTGCTCCCAACTTGGCTATTACTTAAAGGAAACCTATGATTTGCAAAAAGTTGTAATTTATGGTCCGGAACCTGATACCCCACAAAACACTGATCTGAAGCGTGCAGCTCTGATAAGCGCAAGTGCGCATAACGATGTGATGAATCAATATAAACTGTCACAATTCATTTTTGGATTCGTGGCAGCTCTAGTTCCGCTTTAATTTAAATGTAGCTTTTTTCCCTTCAGGCCAGCAAGGGTTAATGTCTGTTTTCCTTGCTGGCAGCTGATTTGTTGCTAGTCAGCTGATGCGTGTGGAGACCACTCCCACCATTCTTTAAAAAGGCCCAAGACCCATCAACTGACAGTCGGTGATAGAGTTTTCTATGTTGACCAAGCCTGGAGTAAAGAGCTCTCTGGCTTCAGTGGTGCTTCTGCTGTGTTCTTGGAGTTCGTGGTCCGGGTGCCTTATCCTCTGCTGTGTGGTGCTTTACAGCAGGGACGGTGTTAAGTACTATTTCTCCTTTTTCTGTGTGTCTTGTTGTTGTCCCTCTCTCTGTGTTGTTCACCATCCCCAGTGGTGATGCTAGTGTCTTTACCGGCCAGTGCACTAGCCAGGGAGTAGTGAGGTGGCAATTAGGGACCATGCACATGACGTCAGCCAGGGGAAGGAGCTGCTTAGGGTGTTAGGGGAGTTTAGGGACAGGCACAGGTTGGAGCTCAGGAGATGCCCCATACCTTGTTCCCTAATGTGAGAGTCTTGCTCTGCCCATTCCATCCCGTTTTGTTTGTTGTTTAGTCCAGGGTTCCCAAACTCCAGTCCTCAAGGCCCACCAACAGATCATGTTTTCAGGATTTCCTTTGTATTGCACAGATGATGCAATTATCACCTGTGCTATACTTAGGGTACTGTTACACCTAGCGACTCACCAGCGATCCCGACCAGCGATATGACGCGGTCAGGATCGCTGGTGAATCGCTAGGTGGTCGCTAGTGAGCTGCCACACAGGCAGATCTCACTAGCGACATCGCTGGGGACGGGGATCGCTACTTACCTGTCAGACGCGGCGATCCTGCGTCCTCCCGCCCGGCTCCACGCGTCGCTCGTCGTCACAGCAGGAAGCGCCGCAGGAAGTGGCCGACGAGAAATGGTCCAGCAGCTTCTCGCGCGATCAGCGATAACCAGCGGGGGAGCCGGTCGGAGGTAAGTATCACATGCAGCGATATCGCTAGCAATATCGCTGCAACGTCACAAAATCGGTGACTTTACAGCGATATTGCTAGCGATATCGCAGTGTTTAACGGGGGCTTAAGGAAATCCTGAAAACATGATCTGTTGTGTTGGTGGGCCTTGAGGACTGGAGTTGGGGAACCCTGGTTTAGTCAGCAGGATGTTAACCGTGTCGGTTCGTGACATAAACCCTATATTTGGGTGATCTACACTCTAAGGACCCAGAGACTTAATATTGAGCCCATGCACAGCTCTGTGCTTATGATCCTAATGCGCTTCAGAGCAGTGTTTTGAGAGATCTGTGGGGATCTCAGGACTCAGCCCTCCCCCCCTTCCACGATCAGCAGCACTTTGCAGCCGATATAAAGTAGAAAAACATTTTAAAAGTCACAGGTAAAGTGATAAAGGTGGTGATTAAATGAGTTCTTACCAAAAAAGTGTTTTATTAGCTTGTGTAATAATATGACGATCTACACGACTTGTAAAGGCCCCGTCACACACAGTGAGATCGCTGATTTCGTGATGCAACAGCGATCTCGCTGTGTGTGGCACGCATCAGCGACTGCCCCCCCCCCCCCGCCGGGTATCGCTGATCGTGCAGCAATGTGCTGGGCCATTTTTTGATCGTTGGTCTCCCGCTGGCCAGCGCGCATCACTGCAGATGCTGGGACCTGGTATCCAAGGTAAATATCGGGTAACTAAGCGCGCGCGTCGCTTAGTTACCCGCGGTGTACCTTGGATACCAGCGTGCTCGCTGGTCCTGATCGCTGGTGAAGCTGCCTGTTTGACAGCTCACCAGCGATCATGTAGCGAAGCACCAGCGATCCTGACCAGGTCATATCGTTGTCGGGATCGCTGGTGCATCGTTTAGTGTGACAGGACCGTTAGACCCCCATAAGTTATTTGCCGATTCTATCATTTCCTTTACTTTCAGTGGCCTTAGTATGGAGATCCATAATCAGAACTGTCATATTTTAATAAAACCTTTAAACTTTCATGAGTAGTTAGGTACGTGCAGTATATCTTATTTACCCATATGATTTACTAGATCTTTGTAAACGAGAGATAACATTCCTAGCCAATTTGTGATAATACTGGAAGTAAAAAGTGGAAATTCAATGTAATCCAAGAATGGAAACACGAATAGCAGCTGCATCTCCATAATGTAAAGATTTTTTACTAACAAAATAAAGTTTTGTTATAAATGTTACCCGCTAAATGTAAACTAGGGTCTGGACTTGTTTAAAACCAATCATGAATATAAATGATCCCCAGCTATGACTGCTGCTGTCCCTTTAAATTGATATTTAAAAAAAAAAAAAAATGCCCCTCATGCTTCGTGTTTTTCATCTAGCACCTTTCAGGATGAATAGTTTTCTGACGAATTAGCACAAAAAAGATTGTCTCCATAGTTACTGATTTTAATAGAAAGGCCTAGGAATAAATTGACATTAAAACTGAAGCTTTCTGTAAGAAAAAAAAAATGGATGAGTGCCCCAGAACAGCAATCATTTTACAAACATCAAAAGTTGCATTGGAAGCTACTGATCTTAACCCCTTTGGATCTCTTTCAGCAAAAAATACAAAACCTACATTTTGCAATGCGCCTCTAGCCAAAAAATGCCAGCAGGTGAAAAAAGTATTTACATGCCTGTGCGTATTGTGTGGGAAACATGATCTGCTGTTCCTATAGTAACAGTGAAAGTATTGTGACAGTTCCGGAATTGTTGCACTTTTTGGACGACATCAAACTCCTAATTTTTTTTTATTCCCGATCGTCAGGGGTGCGTGTAGGAAATTAGAGTAAATTGTGTTATTGGTGATAATACTTTTTTTTTTGCACCGTAAGCAAAGCTCAAAGGAGTTTTGAAATATCGAGATAAAGTTGATTTGGTGGAAAAGAACCTTAAGAGAAGATAGAGATCTTGTATCCTATGAAGCCACGTGTGGACGGTAGAAGAGAGGAGCAGCTGATGTTTTTCTCATGTTAATTGCCTTCAGGTGGCGCTATCGAGATTGTTTCATTCTTCTGGGAGAGAACTAATTTGTTTTTTGCTCTTATGGGTCATTGATAATAAGACTCCATACTTAACTGATCTTTTTAAAGGGGTGTTTGAAAGTTACCTCCTATCCACGGGATATGTCCCACAGACAATGAAAAGAGCTAAGGTGTGCATGCTTCCCAAGATTGTCGGGGGTCCCAGTGTTTGCAATGTCCCAATAGTACAATAATGGATAGGTGATACATTATAGATAGGTGAAACTTAAGCCCCTGTCACACATAGCGGTCTCGCTAGCGAGATCGCTGCTGAGTCACAAGTTTTGTGACGCAACAGCGATCTCACCAGCGACATCGCTGTGTGTGACAGGTATCAGCGACCGGCCCCCCCTGCCGGGTATCGCTGATTGTTCTGGGAAGCCCGGGACATTTTTTTAATCGTGGGTCTCCCACTGGCCAGCACGCATCGCTGCGTGTGACAGGTGGGAGACCAGTGATCAGCGAGCTGGACGCTGGTTTCTAATGTAAATCGTAGGTAACTAAGGGCGCGCGGCACTTAGAAACCCGCTGTTTACCTTGGTTACCAGCTCCCTGCAGCAGCGCGCTAGTAACTAAGGTACACAGCGGGTTTCTAAGTGACGTGCGCACTTGTTACCCGCGTCGTCGCTGGTGCTGATCGCTGCTGAGATCTGCCTGTTTGGCAGCTCACCAGTGATCATATAGTGACACACCAGCGATCCTGACAAGTTCATATCGCTGATGGGATCGCTGGTGAGTCGCTATGACGGGGCCCTTACAAACTTGGTCTAACCCCTTAGATCAAGTTTGTAAGTTATCTCCTATACACGGGATAAGGGATAACTTTCCAGTCGTGGGGGTCCGACTTTCATCGTCCCTACCGATCCTGAGAGCAAATATTAGAGGATGGATCTGACCCAAGAGTAATGGCACTTATATCTACTACAAGAGCCAAAATAAGTTTAACCATAAAACTAATCCTATCTTGTGCTGAAATCCTAATCGATGGGTTTGGTTTTATTTAAAATTAACTTTAAGAGTTAACAAAAAAGGAAACAGAACTAAAGGCACCATACAATTGTGTACTATTTTTGGACCAAAAGTATTGGATGCCAGAAGGATCAAGAAAAATACTAAAGGCAAGAAAGAATGTTTTCATGGTGCCTAAGGCAAAGGTTTTTAGCTTGCCCTCTTCCACACTTGATCTATGACTTTTAGCATGATTGCTGTGGGGTGGACAATCACTCAGTTAATTGCCCTGTGTGACTTCACCCTCCCCCTCCAATACTTGGTCTTTTGATCTATAATTTTACATCCTAGCTATGTTCCTATACATGCAGTTATAAAATCTGTCTGTCTACAGTATTAATTTATCTATAAATCTCTATATTTTATCTACAGGAAAGATGTATATCTCTGTACCGTGTTAGCCAGTAGATAGAAAAATATTCAGAATTGAGAGTCCTCAGTGGTTGATACGTTTTAATGGCTAACTGAAAAGATGGTAACACATTGCAAGCTTTCGAGACTACTCAGGTCTCTTCATCAGGCTCTGAAGAAGAGACCTGAGTAGTCTCGAAAGCTTGCAATGTGTTACCATCTTTTCAGTTAGCCATTAAAAGGTATCAACCACTGAGGACTCTCAATTCTGAATATTTTTCTATATTTTATCTAACACATATTGATCTAAAAATTAAAAAAATAACAATAAAACAAAAACAAAAGACTATACTGTTGCAAGCACCCAGATACATGAACAACAAGACCAATCAATATAAAACCTACAAAGTGGACATTTGGAGATTTATCTGTCTTTACCTTTATTCCACGCCCAAGGTACACAACGTTTCAACTCCAAGTGTGAGTATGGGCCCCTGAGTATGGGCTGCTGAGTCACAAGTTTTGTGACACAACAGCGATCTCACCAGCGAGATCGCTGTGTGTGACAGCGATCAGCGACCGGCCCCCCTGCTGGTATCGCTGATCGCTGCAAGAAACCTCTGGACATTTTTTTTCGTCGCTGATCTCCCGCTGGCCAGCACGCATCGCTGCGTGTGACAGGCGGGAGACCAGCGATCAGTTGGTAACTAACGTACACATCGGGTATCCAAGGGACGCGCGTCCCTTGGATACCCGATGTGTACGTTAGTTACCAGCGAGTTACAGGTGCCACCGCCTCACGATGGGGACCAGGAGCCCGCGGAGTGTGTACCTTAAGTTTGCCGCCGCACGCTGGGGACCAGGAGGCAGCAGGACGCCGCCACGAGAGGCCGGGGATGCAGGCGCTCCCTCTGCTGGTGGAGGACTGGAACAGCAGGCACACTTGTCCGCTGCTCCCGGGCTCGCTCCTCACCTCGGCGTCGGTGTGCTGATCGCTGGTGAAGCTGTCTGTGTGACAGCTCACCAGCGATCACATAGCGACTTACCAGCGATCCTGACACGTTGATATCGTTGTCGGGATCGCTGGTAAATCGCTATGTGTGTCTCCAGCTTATCTCTCTCTCTATCTCTCTATATTATTATTCTAATTAAACACTTAAAGGGGTTGTCTAGGGCTATTTTATTTTTTTTTATTATGGGCCTAAAAGCTAACAGGCAGATAGTTCCTTACTACTTGTCTGTTCTACCTGGCTCAGAGCGGTCATGACCACTCCTAACGTGATTCAGCTGCTGCATGTGAACAGAGTAGTTCTTCTTCCGGGCTGCTCTATCGATGACTGCCAACGACATGCTGATTGACAGGCGGCTACCCACAATTAAGCTGCGGGGAGCAGACTGTTAATCAACATGACATCAGCAGTCATGCTCCATCGATAAAGCAGAAGAGAAGCCGCTGCTCTGTCAACGCGATGTCAGCGGAAGCCACTGAATCACTGGCAGGAGCAATCTGTGACCATTCTGTGCCGGCAGAGATAAGCGCCAGGCATAACAGGCAGGAGTAGGTAGTTAACAACTACCGGGCCTGTAAAGCCCCTTTCTCACATAGCAAGATCGCTGATTTTGTGACGCAACAGCGACTTTGCCAGCGATCTCGCTACATGTGACACATAGCGGCGACCAGCCCCCCCCCCGCTGGAGATCACTGATTGTGCTCGAATGCCCTGGGCCATTTTTCGCCATAGGCGTCCCGCTGGCCAGCGCGCATCGCTGTGTTTCACGCCGACGAGTGACCTCGTTGGCGACGCTGAACTCAGGGATGCAGGCGGGAATCGTCTGAGAAACTGCTGTGTGACAAGGTACCAACGACTGTCGAGGTCGTTACAGGGATCGCCGGATCGTTGCTGCATCGCTGAAGAGATCTGCCTGTTTGGCAGCTCACTAGCAACCATTTAGCGACGCACCAGCGATCCTTACCAGGCCGTATCGTTGTCGGGATCGCTGGTGCGTCGCTAAGTGTAACGGTACCCTTAGTTTTTTTGGCCCATAGTAAAAAAGTAAGTAGCCCTGGAGAACTCCTTTAATTAGTACTTGACCTGGAAAGGACAGATGTTCACCAAATGCCTTTGCCTTTGAATTGATAATCCAAATTAGAATTGTATCACCTAATACGCCAAGAGCAACTTTTGTCTATCTATCTATCTATCTATCTATCTTTTGCTTTCTTGGCCTTTTTTTCAGAGAATATGAATGACAACACCAAAACTTTTTCTCCTCTCATGGTTAGTGCTTCTGTGAAGCCATTTATTGTCAAACTACTGTGTTTTATCTTTTTAAATCATAATGACAACCCAAAACATCCAAATGACCCTGATCAAAAGTTTACATATCCCATTTCTTAATACCGTGTATTGCTCCCTCTAATATCATTGACTGTTTGAAGTCTTTTGTGGTAGTTGTGAATGAGGTTCTTTATTTTCTCAGATGGTAAAGCTGCCCACTCTTCTCGCAAAAAGCCTCCAGTTCTTCTAAATTCCTGGGCTGTCTAGCATGAATTGTATGCTTGAAATCTCCCCAGAGTGGCTCAATGATATTGAGGTCAGGAGACTGAGATGGCCACTCCAGAACCTTCACTTTGTTCTGCTGTCACCAATGACAGGTCAACTTGGCCTTCTGTGTTTTGGATCGTTGTCATGTTGGAACGTCCAAGTATGCCCCATGCGCAGCAGTATTTGTTGATAACGTGCTGTATACATCTTTCCTTCAACTTTGACCATGTTTACTGTGCCTCTCTACCTCACAGATCCCCAAAACATCAGCGATCCACCTCTGTGCTTTACAGTAGGAATGGTGATCCTTTCATGATAGGCCTTGTTGACCTCTCTCCAAATGTAATGTTTATGGTTGTGGCCAAAAAGTTCACTTTTGGTCTCATCACTTCAAATTGCCTTGTTCCAGAAGTTTTGAGGCTTGTTTCTGTGCTGTTTTCGTATTGTAGGCAAGATAGTTTGTGGCATTTGCGCAGTAATGGCTTTCTTCTGGCGACTCGACCATGCAGCCCATTTTTCTTCAAGTGCCTCCTTATTGTGCATCTTGAAGCAGCCACTCCACTAGTTTTCAGAGAGTCTAGTATTTCAGCTAATGTGATTTGTTGGTTTTTCTTTGCATCCCGAACAATTTTCCTGGCAGTTGTGGATGAATTTTTTGTTGGTCTACCTGACGGTGGTTTTATTTTTACAGAGCCCCTGATTTTCCATTTGTTAATCACAGTTTGAATGCTGCTGTCTGGCATTATCAATTCCTTGGATATCTTTTTGAATCCCTTTCCTGTTTAATACAGTTCAACTCTTTTTTTTCTAGATCCGTTTACAATTCTTTTCCTTTCCATATGACTCACAATCCAGAAACGTCAGTGGCTGGATGAAAGATGCAAGAGTCTGTCTGGATTCCAGAAACTTACTCAGCTTTTATGCACACACGTGATTACAAGCAAACAGGTCACAGGTAAGGATGTTACCTTTAGTAGCCATTCAAACCCATTTGTGTCAACTTCTGTGCATGTTATCAGGCCAAAATCACCAGGGTATGTGAACTTTTGATCAGCATCATTTAGATGTTTTGGGTTGGCATTATGACATAAAAAGAGAAAACACAGTAGTTTGACAATAAATGGCTTCACCCAACCACTAACCGTGAGTGGAGAAAAAATTTTGGTGTTATCATTCATATTCTCTGAAAAAAGGCCAAGAAAGCAAAAATTCTGCCGGGGTATGCTATCTATCTATCTATCTATCTATCTATCTATCTATCTATGTACGATTTCTGGTTCTAGACACTGACATTCTGATCCATTTTCATTTAGGTAAAAGCCAAAATGAGAATTTCTGTTAGCACCGTCACTCATTCACAGATCTCTTCTTAGCTGTAGAAATCTTCTGATCCAGCCTCATTCATACCCCAAACATTTCTAAATATGTATCCTACCAGGCTTTGAATGTTAACATGTTTACTGAAGCCGACAAATAATGGATACATATGGTAAACTAATCAGCATCGAGCCAGCAGTAAAAACAATTCCCCCACCCTGGGCACCAAAACTATGCGGCTTTACAGACACCCCGACCTTTGAAGTTTTAATTGTAAACCAGGAACACTTGTGTTTAGAAGTTTCTATCAATAATGGATTACACCCTAGGAAAAAAAAGACAAAAAGTGACAGAGGCTCTGTGCTTCAGATACTCAGTAGACAGACGGTTAGATATGGCGCTGCTGGTGCATCCAGCCATACTTCATGGTGGATATTACAAGTGCTATATACGGCTGATGATATTTTATTATCCCTGACAGAACTAAATCCATCAATAAAATTCAACATTTTCTCAATGAATTCTCTTTTATCTCATATTTTAAAATAAATGTCACCCAATCTAAAATTCTACATTTTAATTTAAACTCTTCTCAAATTCAAGAAGTTAAAAACATATCCCCATGGAGCTGGGCAGAAAAAGACTTTGTATATCTAGGTTTAAAGTTTTCTAGGGATATTAACTCTTTGATCTCTACTAATCTCAATGATCTTATTAATTCTACTATTAAGGATTTTAATTTTTACATTGATACAGGACTTTCATGGTGGGGGAAAAATTTAATTGTCAAATCCATTATTTTGCCCAAAATATTATATGTTTTTCGATCTCTCCCGTTATCTGTTTCTACCTCATTTTTAACCAGCCTACATTCTCATATTAATTTTTTTGTGTGGGGTAATAAAAGGTCTAGGATTGCTACTAATCAATTATTTAAACGCAAACCACATGGTGGAATGGGTCTGCCCAACATTACAGCATATTATTATGCTAATCTCATAAAGCAGTCTATTTGGTGGTGGCCTAGCCTATATAAACCATCTTGGATTGACTTGGAATTATTTTTCAATAAAGATTACCCCACTAAACAGAATTATTTTCAATCTGCTTATCAAAAAAGGGACTTTCCCTATTAATCATCCTATTTTCTTATCGATTTCGGAAGCTTGGATGAAATTATTCCGACTTAGAAGGCAAATTCCTAATTCAGAAATCATTAAAGTACTCCCTCTTTCTTTGGTTGAGGTTATTGCAGAGTTTAATCTAGATCCACTCTGGGCTACTTGTGGTGTTACCAAAATTCAAGACATTTACGATGGTAAATTTTTCTACCCATTTACACAAATCAAGGCCACATTTGGGATTCCCTCTTCTGCCTTTTTACAATTCTTAATCTTGAAGAACCAAATGGAGCTTTTTCTGCAGACCAAACCATATCTCTCTGAACCTTCTGTCCTTATGTTAAAAAATTTAGGTCCTAATATTTTTTGGAGCATTCAATACCCTTATAAATGGTTTAACTTGGATCAAACCTTTTGTAAATCACCTTACATGATTAAATGGGAAGACGACCTCCACCTTTCACTAGAGATAGACGATTGGGAAAAGGCGATTATAACAACGTACTCTTCCACTATTTCAATGACTCTCCAAGAGTCATTTTATAAACTATTATCACGATGGTACTATACTCCCTCTAGATTAGCCAAGATCAACTCAGACAACTCCCCAAATTTTTGGAGAGAACGTGGACAGATTGGCTCTCTATTTCACATATACTGGTCATGTCCAAAGAACCATTATGGATAGAGGATGAGTCCTTGGTTTGTCAAATTTTAAATATTAATGATTTTATTTTAACCCCTCAGTTGGCCTTACTCTCTATGGGCATTGATCAGTTCAATCCATCCTTAAGACAACTTATTCTTCATTTTTTTTTTTAGTTACCAAAAATAATATTGCTTTTTTTTGGAAGTCCCCTAATATTCCCTCATTACAAGATTTAATTAATAAACCTTCTTTACATAAATCTTATGAAAATAAAATTGCTATTTCAAATAACTGCTTTAACAAATTTGCTTGTAAATGGAACTGTTGGATAGAACTATTTCCATAAGGGCATTGTTTTTTATTTTTATTTCTAGTTTATATTTGTGTAAAGTATTTTGACTATGTTTTTGATCTGACAAATATCTATCTGTTCTATGTATTTTATGGACTGATTGCATGACAATGCATTATTTCCCTTTCCCGGTTATTATAAATTTTAATAAAATTTATTGGAAAAACAAGTGCTATAGACGATGCAAACACAGTGTTATCTCACCCCAGAGATGCAATAATATTCAATCTCAGCAAGGTCTGTCTGCAAGAAGAGAGGACTGGCTAGTTGTAAAGGGAAACAAAGGCAATGGACTACTGTATGGCCCTTGATATAGGGCATGCTTCAATGTTTTTGCCCTAGCCGCTCCAATAACAGCCAAATGCAGCCATGTAACCCAGAACTATGCAGAAAAATAAGTTATAATTGAGAACAAAAATCATATTTTTACTTTATACTGGTCCTGAAGTATAAGAAGTGCAGTAATATCAGCCAGGATTAAAGAGAACCTGTCACTAACCATAAATATGTATTCTTTTTACCTGGTGTAAATGCCGCTGTTCTCCTGAATCCGGCGCTGTTTTTCTTTTGTTCCTGCGCCTCTCCGTTCCAGAGATATGGCCTCCTTTTCTTTGACATAAATCTAGTCTTTTTAACCAATGGGGTGTGGTCTTCAAGAAAACACCCACAGAGAAGAGATTAGACCCACACCCACTTGGCTAAAAAGATTGAAGTTACATACAGGGAAGAGGCGGACATACCTCAGGAAAGGAGAGGAGCAAAAGAAAATGAAAAACAGCGCTGGATTCAGGAGAAGGGCAGCATTTACAACAGGTAAAAAACATTACATATTTATGGCAATTGACAGGTCATTTTTCAAGTTAATAGTAGTGATGTAATATGGGGGAACATGCAGTCAGAAATATTTCTCAAAATATAATAATAAATCAGCTGAGATTAACTTTTTATACTTATGGCCTAAACATATGTAAATAACCTGGAAAAGTAGATGCCTTGCATTAGAATGTAATACACCGGCTGGTTGTGCCAGTTAGTTATCAGGTTCAGGTATCACTTTACAACAGGACCCAGGAGAATCAGCTACACCTCCAGTAGTAACCAAATGTTAGTGCCAGGTACCTATATATTAATTTACCAGCTCCTCTCACATTGAGACAAGACATGCAATTAAAAATGTCAAACAAATCCATCTATCTATCTATCTATCTATCTATCTATCTATCTATCTATCTATCTATTCTACAGTTTTGACTTCTTTTTGTTTCTTTCTCTTTTTTCTTTCTTTCTCTTCTCTTTTCTTCCTCTCTTTCTTTCTTTCTTTCTTTATTTCTTTCTTTCTTTCGTCTTACTTTCTTTCTCTCTCTCACTTTTTCCCTCTTTTCCACCTTGTTTTAAATATCTCATAATTATCTATCTATCTATCCATCTATTTTATAATCCACATTTTCATTACCTTCTTTCTTTATTTTATCTGTCTATCTTTGCTAATGGGAACACAAGAATCGGCCAATTTATGGCCTTAGAGCCTTCATGTTTTGAAAGCACATCTTATTGAGTAACAATACAGCTTATATTTAATAAGCTGGATCCGGTCAGGATCGCTGGTGCATCGCTAAATGATCGCTAGTGAGCTGCCACACAGGAAGATCTCACAGCGATGCAGCAGCGACGCAGCGGACGATACTTTCCTTTCACACACAGCGATCCTGACGTCCTCCCGCCCGCGTCCAGCGTCGCTCGTCTCACACAGCAGGAAGTCTCAGCAGGAAGCAGATGACGAGAAATGGAGCCGCCCGATCTCGCGCGATGAGCGACAGACAGCGGGGGAGCCGGTCGGAGGTAAGTATCACACATAGCGATATCGCTAGCAATATCGCTATAACGTCACAAAATCAGTGACGTTTTAGCGATATTGCTAGCGATATCACTATGTGTAAAACCCCCTTAACCCCTTCCTGACATCCGACGTACTATCCCGTCCACGGTACCCGGGCCCGTATGACCGTGGACGGGATAGTACGTCTACCGCGATCAGCGGCGCCCACGTGGTGAGCGCCGCTGATCGCGGTCAGGGGCGGTCACGGACCGCCCCCGACACGTTAACCCCTTGCACACCGCGATCAAACATGATCGCGGTGTACCGGGAGTTAAAGGGAAGCATCGGCAGGGAGAGGGCTCCCTCCGTGCTTCCCTGAGCCCCCCACGGCAGCGCAATGTGCAGCGCTGCTGCGGGGGGCTCCTATCCTCCAGGCCCCCGAATCCAAGATGGCGACGGGGGCCTTCGGGGACCTGAGGAAGCTGGCTTCCTCAGTGCCTGCAAAGCGCAGGCAAGAGGAAGTCTTCTTCAATGCCTGTGTCAGATTGCTGATCTGTCACAGTGATCTGTGATGTGACAGATCAGCGATCTGTCACAGGACAGTGATGTCCCACCTGGGACTATGTAATAAAGTAAAAAAAATTAAAAAAAAAAGTAAAAATAAATTTAAAAAAATCGCCAAATAAATTAGTAAAAAAAAAAAAAAAATATTCCCCAATAAATTCATTTTTTGAAAATAATAAAAAAAAACAACAATAAAAGTACACATATTAGGTATCGCCGCATCCGTAACGACCTGCCCTATAAAACTGTCCCATTAGTTAACCCCTTTAGCGAACCCCTTAAAAAATAAAAATAAAAAACGAAGCAGAAAATAATGATTTATTATCATACCACCAAACAAAAAGTGTAATAACGCGCGATCAAAAAGACGCATATAAATATCCATGGTACCGCTGAAAACGTCATCTTGTCCCGCAAAAAACGAGCTGCCACACAGCATCATCAGCGAAAAAATAAAAAAGTTATAGCTCGCAGAATAAAGCGATGCAAAAATAATTATTTTTTATATAAAATAGTTTTCATTGCATAAAACCGACAAAACATAAAAAACGACCTAAATGAGGTATCGCTGTAACCGTACTGACCCGAAGAATAAAACCGCTTTATCAATTTTACCGCACGCGGAACGGTGTAAACGCACCCCCCCCAAAAGAAATTCATGAAATGCTGGTTTTTGTTCATTCTTCGTCCCAAAAATCGGAATAAAAAGCGATCAAAAAATGTCACGTGCCCGAAAATGGTACCAATAAAAACGTCAACTCGTCCCGCAAAAAATAAGACCTCACATGACTCAGTGGGTCAAAATACGGAAAAATTATAGCTCTCAATATGTGGTGATGCAAAAACTATTTTTTCAATAAAAAGCGTCTTTTAGCGTGCGACAGCTGCCAAACATAAAAACCGCCACAAATAGTAAATCAAACCCCCCGTTATCACCCCCTTAGGTAGGGAAAAATAATAAAATAAAAAAATGTATTTATTTCCATTTTTCCATTAGGGCTAGGGTTAGGGCCAGGGTTAGGGCTAGGGTTAGGGCTAGGGTTAGGGTTAGGGCTAGGGTTAGGGTTAGGGTTAGGGTTAGGGCTAGGGCTAGGGTTAGGGCTAGGGCTGAGATTAGGGTTAGGGGTGTGTTGGGGTTCGGGTTGGAGTTAGAATTGGGGGTTTCCACTGTTTGGGCACATCAGGGGCTCTCCAAATGCAACATTGCGTCTGATCTCAATTTCAGCCAATTCTGAGTTGAAAAAGTCATATGGTGCTCCTTCCCTTCCAAGCTCTGCCATGCGTCCAAACAGTGTTTTACCCCCACATGTAGGGTATCAGCCTACTCAGGACAAATTGCAAAACAATTTTTGGGGTCCAATTTCTCCTGTTACCCTTAGGAAAATAAAAATTTGGGGGCAAAAATATCATTTTTGTGGAAAAAAATGATTTTTTTATTTTCACGTCCGAGCGTTATAAACTTCTGTGAAGCACTTGGGGGTTCAAAGTGCTCACCACACATCTAGATAAGTTCTGTGAGGGGGTCTAGTGTCCAAAATGGGGTCACTTGTGGGGAGTTTCAATAGTTTAGGTACATTAGGGGCTCTCCAAACGCACATGACACCCGCAGACCATTCCATCAAAGTCTGCATTCCAAAACGTCACTACTTCCCTTCCGAGCCCTGACGTGTGTCCATACAGTAGTTTTCTCCCACATATGGGGTGTCAGCGTACTCATGACAAATTGGACAACAACTTTTGGGGTCCAATTTCTCCTGTTACCCTTGGGAAAATGAAAAAATTGGGGACTAATTGATCATGTTTGTGGAAAAAATACGATTTTTTTTATTTTCATGCCTGGGCATTATAAACTTCTGTGAAGCCCTTGGGGGTTCAAAGTGCTCACCTCACATCTAGATAAGTTCCTTAGGGGGTCTAGTTTCCAAAATGGGGTCATTTGTGGGGGGTTTCCACTGTTTAGGTACATTAGGGGCTCTCCAAAGGCAACATAACACCCGCAGACCATTCCATCAATGTCTGCATTCCAAAACGTCACTACTTCCCTTCCGAGCCCTGACGTGTGTCCATACAGTAGTTTTCTCCCACATATGGGGTGTCAGCGTACTCATGACAAATTGGACAACAACTTTTGGGGTCCAATTTCTCCTGTTACCCTTGGGAAAATGAAAAAATTGGGGACTAATTGATCATGTTTGTGGAAAAAATACGATTTTTTTATTTTCATGCCCGGGCATTATAAACTTCTGTGAAGCCCTTGGGGGTTCAAAGTGCTCACCTCACATCTAGATAAGTTCCTTAGGGGGTCTAGTTTCCAAAATGGGGTCATTTGTGGGGGGTTTCCACTGTTTAGGTACATTAGGGGCTCTCCAAAGGCAACATGACACCCGCAGACCATTCCATCAATGTCTGCATTCCAAAACGTCACTACTTCCCTTCCGAGCCCTGACGTGTGTCCATACAGTAGTTTTCTCCCACATATGGGGTGTCAGCGTACTCAGGACAAATTGGACAACAACTTTTGGGGTTCAATTTCTCCTGTTACCCTTGGGAAAATAAAAAAAATGGTGACTAAAAGATCATGTTTGTGGAAAAAATACGAATTTTTTATTTTCACGCCCGGGCATTATAAACTTCTGTGAAGCACTGGGGGGTTCAAAGTACTCACCACACATCTAGATAAATTCCTTGGGGGGTCTAGTTTACAAAATGGTGTCATTTGTGGGGGGTTTCCACTGTTTAGGTACATCAGGGGTTTTCCAATCGCGACATGGTGTCCGATCTCAATTCCAGCCAAAAACATCAAATGGCGCTGCTTCCCTTCCGAGCTCTGCCATGCGCCCAAATAGTGGTTTACCCCCACATGTGGGGTATCAGCGTACTCAGGACAAATTGCACAATAACTTTTAGGGTGCTGTTACCCTTGGAAAAATAAGAATTGAGGGTGAAAAGATCATTTTTGTGGAAAAAATATGATTTTTTAATTGTACGGCTTTATGTTATAAACTTCTGTGAAGCCCTTGGGGGTTCAAAGTTCTTACCACACATCTAGATAAGTTCCTTATGGGGTCTAGTTTCCAAAATGGTGTCATTTGTGGGGGGTTTCCACTGTTTAGGTACATCAGGGGTTTTCCAATCGCGACATGGTGTCCGATCTCAATTCCAGCCAAAAACGTCAAATGGCGCTGCTTCCCTTCCGAGCTCTGCCATGCGCCCAAATAGTGGTTTACCCCCACATGTGGGGTATCAGCGTACTCAGGACAAATTGCACAATAACTTTTAGGCTGCTGTTACCCTTGGAAAAATAAGAATTGAGGGTGAAAAGATCATTTTTGTGGAAAAAATATGATTTTTTAATTGTACGGCTTTATGTTATAAACTTCTGTGAAGCCCTTGGGGGTTCAAAGTTCTCACCACACATCTAGATAAGTTCCTTAGGGGGTCTAGTTTCCAAAATGGTGTCATTTGTGGGGGGTTTCCACTGTTTTGGTACATCAGGGGTTTTCCAATCGCGACATGATGTCCGATCTCAATTCCAGCCAAAAACGTCAAATGGCGCTGCTTCCCTTCCGAGCTCTGCCATGCGCCCAAATAGTGGTTTACCCCCACATGTGGGGTATCAGCATACTCAGGACAAATTGCACAATAACTTTTAGGGTCCTGTTACCCTTGGGAAAATAAAAATTGGGGTGAAAAGATCATTTTTGTGGAAAAAATATGATTTTTTAATTGTACCGCTTTACGTTATAAACTTCTGTAAAGCCCTTGTGGGTTCAAAGTTCTCACCACATATCTAGATAAGTTCCTTGGGGGGTCTAGTTTCCAAAATGGGGTCACTTGTAGGGGGTTTCCACTGTTTAGGTACATCAGGGACTCTCCAAATGTGACATGGTGTCCGATCTGAATTCCAGCCAATTTTGCATTGAAAAAGTCAAACGGCGCTCCTTCCATTCTGAGCTCTGCCATGCGCCGAAACAGTCGTTCCCCCCCACAAATCAGGTATCAGCGTACTCAGGACAAATTGCACAATAACTTTTGCAGTCCAATTTCTCCTGTTACCCTTGGTAAAATAAAAAAAATTGAACCTGAAGTATTTTTTTGTGAAAAAAAGTTAGATGTTCATTTCTTTTTAAATATTCAAAAAAATTCCTGTGACGCACCTAATGGGTTAATAAACTTCTTGAATGTGGTTTTGAGCACCTTAAGGGGTTCAGTTTTTAGAATGGTGTACTTTTGGGTATTTTCTATCATATAGACCCCTCAAAGTGGCTTCAAATGTGATGTGGTCCTAAAAATAAAATGGTGTTGTAAAAATGAGAAATCGCTGGTCAACTTTTAACCCTTATAACTTCCTAACAAAAAAAAATTTTGGTTCCAAAATTGTGCTGATGTAAAGTAAACATGTGGGAAATGTTACTTATCAAGTTTTTTGTGTGCCGTATATCTGTGATTTAAGGGCATAAAAATTCAAAGTTGGAAAATTACGAAATTTTCAAAATTTTTGCCAAATTTCCATTTTTTTCACAAATAAACGCAAGTTATTTGAATGAAATTTTACCACTAACATGAAGTACAATATGTCACGAGAAAACAATGTCAGAATCACCGGGATCAATGGAAGCGTTCCAGAGTTATGACCTCATAAAGGTACAGTGGTCAGAATTGTAAAAATTGGCCCGGTCATGAACGTGCAAACCACCCTTGGGGGTGAAGGGGTTAAGGAGGTGCTGGTCAGGGCTATAGTTTAGTATTGGAGGTTGTGACTGCCTCCTGTCTGACTCTGCACTCCTCCCATTAACCCATAAGTGGTTTTAATCTGTTCTACTTGTCCATTTAAATTGTAGGCTTATAGCCTGAGAGTGGCATGTTCAGTAGAACAGGGACCCCTCAGAGAAGTGTCACCTTGCCGTGGTTGATGGGCACACATGAATTGGCCAATGTATGCGCTAAGAATCTTCATTTTTCGTAAGTACATCTTACTGAGTAACAATACTGCTTAGATTTAAAACTGCCGGTGTTTTAATATATCTTAGCCTTTACAGAGTGCTGCTGTGTTTTCTTTTTATATATCTTTTTTCATCTACTTTTTAGTATCTATCTGTAATTTTACATTTGTATTCTAGTTGTACACCTAAGTAATACTTGACCTGGAAATGACAGACTCTAAATGCCTTGGCCTTTGAATTGATAATCCAAAGAAATGTATCACCTATTACGCCAAGAGCCACTTCATTTTTGTTTTATTATGTAATAATTATTATGAACTGATTTCACATATAGTGTAAATGTGCATTCAGATTACTTGTGTACCTAGAAACCGTGGACCCCTTGACATCATCACTGGCATTGGACTGGATGTGTCCATGTAATACTTGGACATCCTTTCTTTTGAATGGCCAGCCTGTAATGGTACAGCAACTCCAACATGCCCGATTTGTCTGACATCTGCCGGTAGTTTGCATTTCTGTAAGCGGTGCACCGGGTGGCGTATGGCAGCCTATTTCAGGAACACCCTGGAGCTGTGGGACGGCCCCTGCTGGGGATTCTCCTCTTGGGTCAAGGCAAAGGGACACACACACACAGAATGATATAAGTGCTATCTTTCCAATTATTTATGCACAGTCTTTTAACATTACTTTTTGGAATTTGCAGTTCTTAATTTAGCAGACGTGCTTCATCTGTTCATGTCCCCATCACTCTCATATTCAGGACTCCTCTCTGCCCATCCAACCTTCCTGGTAGCTCCCTCTGGGTGCAGCACACCTCCACACTTTTCCCAGGCTCTGTCACGCTACAGGGACAGCTCAGAGTGGTCTTTTCCTTCACTTCGTACAGGCAGGCAGTGCTTCCTCTGCCTGTGACAGTCACAGAGGCATACTCACCTCTAACCTGGGGCAGCACACTGTACTTACATCCCCTAACCCTCCCCTGCAGGGAAGATCCTACCCTCTTCACCTGGCCTTAGTAACTGCCCCCGAGGGACGAGAAATCGGCCCCTAAATAACCTGGGCCACGTTCAAGGTAGCATTCCTATGCTAACCCTATAGGCAGACTTTCCAACCAGTTTCACTCCAAGTACACAATACGCTTACTTAAAGGGCTTGTGCAGGACTATTATATTTTTTTTTACAATGGCCTAAAAACTAACAAGCAGCAACTACCCGCCTGTTGTACCCAGCGCCGGCTCAGAGCGAACACTGACTGCTTCTGCTGGCGACTCAGCCACCCCATGTCAACAGAGCAGCTTCTCCTCTTCCAGGCTACTCAGTCAATGGTGCGTGACAGCCAATGTCATGCTCATTGACAGGAGGCTCCCTGCAGTTAGGCAGTGGGGAGCCAGCTGACAATCAGCATGACGTCTGCAGTCACACCCTGTGAACAGAAGCCACTGAATTGCCAGCAGGAGTGGTCTGTGACCACTTTGTGCTGGCTGAGATCGGCACCGGGCACAACAGGCAGGTAGTTCTTAGGCCCATTGTTAAAAAAATGTATATATATATAGTCCTGGATAACCCCTTTAACCCATACCGTCCCAGAAGACCTAGTCACTTATGAATTATGAAGTGCTTTCACAGACCCCTCACCCATGCCCGCATGTTCCCCAACCACAACTTACATGTGGAATATTAAGGGGTAACTAAGAGGCCAGTTCTTTGTAGGAGGGTGAACATTACCTGTCCAGTTTCAATCCTCCTACAAGAAGGCCAGTCCTACTATAATTGACAGTCCTGTTTTGGGATGCTTTATTGTGCCATATATGGGACCTCGGACACCAATATATGATGATTCTTACTTCTAGTGTTTAATGTGGACAGTTCTCACACTTTAACTACATTGTTGTTCTTTTTGTGAAATTTATCACATTTGTGATCAGTGTTTTGCTCTTTTATCAATTCATTCAGCAGAACACATTCATTGATCCGTGTATTTTAGGCACATAAAAGGGATAAGAAATTAAAGATGACCTAATATAAAGCATTGTCCGGAGACGCATGTGTTATGTGCCCCCAAGCTGTTTCTTCTTCTCTTACAGATCAGTCCACACCGATACCTTTGACCTTCACAGATATGTATTGATCCGAAGGATTATCAGAAAGGATAAAAATGATACGCTTATTGATGGGAGAACAATTACATGTGAAATAGCTGAGGCCGTAAATAAATCTCAGGCAATATAGTAACCCTGACCGTGCACAGAGATGATTGCCTGGCCAAAGCTGGCAATTAACATCCCAAATCCCTCATTAACATATCAATCTCTATGGATGCTAGGACAAGGGGTTATCAATGACACCAATCAGATTTGGGAGGCAGGAGACAGAATTTAATGGCTGTTGGGTAAAACTGGAGTTACAAGGCCAAATTTCTGCCCATAACAAGCTCTGATCGGTGATAATAAGTTGATCGACGCTCGTTTAGGACTCTTTTACCAAAGTTAATATATAGGGTCCAAACAATCATTAATGTGATTGCCCACATAAAGTTTGCCAAAGTTTCACTCCAAATCAGATGGGTTTGGGACACTATGTTATTTCTGGTTGCTTATATGGCGCCAAGATATCCTGCTTGGGATCAATCACATCATTCCTGTGTCCAGTATGGCGCCCAATCTCAGGCGCACATAAACACTAATTTCTGATTCAGTTTGTAGTACAGGAGGAAAACCCAGGCAAACATGGCGAGAACATGGAAAATACAGGCAGTTGTTGCCCTTCTCAGGACTCCAGGGCTTTTCTGAGCTTGTGTGGCTGGTAATTAAAGAGGATCCGTCACCAGGTTTTTTAGATCCCACCTGATGTAGGGGCAGAAACACTGATTCCAGCAAAGTATCATTTACTAGACTGCTTGCTTCAGTTTTGAAAAACTTTCTGTTTTATCTGCTGGAGATCTACCGGTTCTTTGAATGCTGAGCTCTGTATAACCCCGCCCACATCACTGATTGGCAGCTTTCTGTGTACACTGTGCATAGGCAGAAAGCTGCCAATCAGTGATGGGGGCGTGGTTGGACTACCTGGCAACAGGTTTACTAGTCGACTAGTGAAAATTTCCTACTGATTAATCAGGGTTTTTATCAAAACTACAGCAATCAGCCCAGTCAGTGACACATCGCTGGAATCAGGGTCACTGTCTCTTTATACTGCTGTCAGATAAGGTGACAAAAACCCGGTGACAGATTCACTTTAAAGGCTCCACTTGCTGTACCCTCAACTTCTTTTTTTGGAAAAATTTGTGATGTGTCAAAAATAATTCATAATGATATAAAACCACCAATGTGAATGGCAGGTCCTGCTTCTTTTACTTTTTATTTTTGTAAGGTCATTTCTTACAAACTGTCTCATAAGGGAGCTGTGTGTGATGTTCATATGCTGCATTCTATTCCATTTCCCTGATGTCCATGCAAACGGCCTATGGGTAGCTATCTTTTTCTTTAGGAGAAGTCTCTTGTTTAGCTAAATATCCTAAGTCATGTGGCAAGACTTGTTAAAGAGGACCTGTCACCAGGTCAAAAGTATTCATTTTGCTCTTATTTTATCTCTGGTGCCCCCCTGAGTATTCCGTTTTTGCTTTTTTTTTAATCTGTTGTATGGTTCCAGACATATGGGCCTATTTAGTGTTATTTTTTCATACTTTACAAAGGGTTCATGGCTGACCAGATCCTCTGGGGCATGTCTTTAGGCTGCTCTACATTGTTACCCTGTGAGCACCGCCCCCTAGGTATAGACCATAAAATGTATAACTAAATTAAAAAGGCCCACAACTCTAGATCCATATGGCGTATATGAAAAAAAATAAGAAATGGCATCCTCAGGAGAGCCAAGTGAATAAAATAAGAGCAAAAACTGGACACCTTTGAACTTGTGATATGTCAACTTTAAAGGGGTTGTCCACTGCTGGACGACCCTTTTTCATTGTCCCTATAATGAGCCTAGTAAAGTGAAAAAAGCATAGCCCGGTGTCTCTTCTCTACTGTGAAGAGGCCATTGTAGGCTGCAGTGCTCATGGATCGCCCGCCAGGGCCGTGGGGTACTCGGTACCGGGCCGGTATCTCAGAGGGAAGTGTCACAGTAGCAGTGATCCACTCCGTGGCCCTGGGCGTCCATGTAAAAGGGGATGGTGTTAAGCGTGACTGATTAAAGTTTATAAGTGGATTATTCGTGACGCCACCTGTAGTGTTCGGCAATGAAGGTGTTAAGCCGACGCTGCAGACAGATCCTCTGGGACAGATGGTGTGGTGCAGCAAGGATGTTGTGGCCCTCCACAGGTAGGGCCGTAGTCCCAGGGCAGTGTAGATGAAGAGCTAGTGAGGAGAGCGTAATGGTGCAGTGTTAAGCACAGAGATGTAGCAGTGCTGAGTGGGTTGGCGCAGGAATAAGCGGAGGACACCAGGGCATGTAGTTCCAAAGCTTTACTCACAGTCTGTTGTGCATACAGGTGCCCGCCTTGATGCTGTGTCCTCCAGGTCAGGGGCTCAGCCAACCTACAGGCAAGATGAAGTACTCCGTTCCAACACTCCGCCAACATATGCCTTCTCTGAACATCTCCTTTCTAGCTCTTGTAATGAAGTACTTGTGGTTGTGTGTTAAACCCAAGTTCCTCCTTTAAGATGTTCCTTTGAACTCTACTTGTACGGCAGACAGCTGTAGCCTGCTTCGGGGACTCCTTGCTACCAAGTCCCGGCTCACTCACGTTGCTATTGTGCCCCCAAGTCTTGTGTGGGAATAAAGTGGTGACAACTTCTATTCCTCCGGTGTCTGCTGCAGGATCATTAGTATCCATACAACCTCGGGGACCGGACCCCGGCCATGCGCTTAGAACTTGAGGAAGGGTTCCACTCCGACCCTAGTCCTTGAATGGTGAGGTACCACACCTCAGGAGGAGGTGCAGTACCTCTGTGGCGACTGAACCCTCAGGGGCGCCACACTCATGTGACATAAACAATGTCACGAGACCACCTCTCGGAGCAAAGGAATGGTGCCAAACTGGAAGGCAAATATGCTTTTTTCTTAATTACTAAACAAATTGAAAAGGAGTTGTTCAGTAATAATAATAGTGGACAACCCCTACAAAGGGATGGACATTGACTTTTAGGGTAACCAGCTGTTAGGCATCAGGTTCCAGGCGCTGCACAGCGGGAATCTCAAGCCTTGCCGTCGACGGTCTCCCATTTTTCTTCAGCCACAATGGAGCCTGCTCAGCAGACTTTTCGATCCCAGCCTTCTGCTCACACCAGCAGTGTGGACTCGGTTGCTGCTGCGACCTCTGGTCCAGTTATGACAATGCACCCTGGCCAGCAGCAAAAGACTCCAGAGTCTGTCCTTCCGTCGCTCCACTGAGCATGCTCATGGGACGATCTCCCATTGGGGATCGGGAGTCACATGCACAGGTCCTTCTCCAGTTCTGATTGGACCATCAGGGGGACCAGGAAGGTCCCGGAAGGACATGGCTATAAAAGGTTCACATGGCCGCCCCGCCACGCGCTATGATAGACTCTGAGGCTATAGTGCTTAGTGTATGTGTGATGATGGATGAATGAGCCTGGTGACTGATGCATTATAATTCCCCACTCCTTGGATATTCGGTATGAGTTAGGGTTAGGAATCAGAGTCAGCACCGTAGCTCCGACACTGCATAGCGCCGCGGTGGTTCACATTACCGTGACCTGTGTTGTTAACAGGTTGCGGTTGTTTGCTGGCTGGCGCGAACTGCGTGAAGTAACGGAGGTCGTTCCTGCTATCACCGGGTTAATGGTTACCCATCGGTGTCCGGCTTACCCTACACGCCTTCTCCTCATTGTTCAGCTGCAGTTGGTCACCTCTGCACGGTGGGCCCCGGGCTGCAAACGCACCTCATATATTATTCCATCTTTATTATTTGGTGCGTTCCGCCAGCCTGTAACACCAGCTGAGAGCTAATTTGCATCCTTTTTTTTCCCCAGAGAGCATCGCATGACCTATAAATTTCTCTGTGCCTGCTGGTGGTCTCCAAAAGAAGAAACAGTGCCCCCCGTAGACCTCTATCAAAGGCTTGTCACCCAGCAAACCATAAACACCACGCACGCTCTAAACTGAATTCATTTTTCGACCACTTTTTGTAGATGACCCAACTCATGCGATATTTTTCATCTTCTTTAACAGGAGAAAAGCGGACTTGCATAGGATGATGGAAGTGGCTGCTCACAAACAGCCGGGAATCCCAGCCTGATGGGACCCCCGAAGCCAGAAAACATATTCAATGCCCAGGGCATGTCTGAACGGAACCCACTGTAATGCATCTGCTTTGTATTTTAAACGGGATTTTTCTGCTGTGGCCTTGTCATATTATTCTGTAAATCATATTTTTAGAATGCAGCGTAACTGCTCTTGTCACCAGCCAGATACATGGAGCTATAAAATTTTTACAGAGGCTTAAAATGCGACGAGAGGTCGGGGTGGTAGATGTCTGGTTTTGCATTTCTACGACATAAGCTTCCTCCAGGTATTTGTAAAATCATCTGAGATGGCTGCGCAGATACCTCCGTTATAAATAACCAGCATCACTCGAAATATCCCATGTGGATGCCCTGAACCTTGCATAAATTATGCACAAGTGAAAATAGGGCTAGTTATGGTAATGACTATAATAATGAATATGCAAAAGCAAACAGAAAATTGATTTATGGCCCTGATTCTGTTTTTTTTGTGTGGAAATAATAAAAAAAATAAATCTGTTAAGACAGTTTCCTTTTTTTAATTTTGTATATATACACTGCTCAAAAAAATAAAGGGAACACTTAGCCAACAGAATATAACTCCAAGTAAATCACACTTCTGTGAAATAAAACTGTCCTTTTAAGGTCCTGTCACACTTAGCGATGCACCAGCGATCCCGACAACGATATGACCCGGTCAGGATCGCTGGTGCATCGCTAAGTGGTCGCTAGTGAGCTGCCACACAGGCAGATCTCACCAGCGACATAGCAGCGGTCGGCGGTCGCTACTTACCTGTCAGACGAAGCGATGAACACTTCCTCCCGCCCGTGTTCACGTGACGCTCGTCACCACAGCAGGAAGTCCAGCAGGAAGCTGACGACGAGAAAAGGCCCAGGCCGTTCTCGTGCGATCAGCAATAACCAGCTGGGGAGCCGGTCGGAGGTAAGTATCACACATAGCGATATCGCTAGCAATATCGTTGCTGCGTCACAAAACCAGTGCTAGCGATATCGCTTAGTGTGACGGGCCCTTTAGGAAGCAACACTGATTGACAATCAATTTCACATGCTGTTGTGCAAATGGAATAGACAACAGATGGAAATTATTGGCAATTATGAAGACACCCTCAATAAAGGAGTGGTTCTGCAGGTGGGGACCACAGACCACATCTCAGTACCAATGCTTTCTGGCTGATGTTTTGGTCACTTTTGAATGTTGGTTGTGCTTTCACACTCATGGTAGAATGAGACGTACTCTACAACCCACACAAGAGGCTCAGGTAGTGCAGCTCATCCAGGATGGCACATCAATGCGAGCTGTGGCAAAAAGGTTTGCTGTGTCTGTCAGCGTAGTGTCCAGAGGCTGGAGGCGCTACAAGGAGACAGGCCAGTACACCAGAAGACATGGAGGGGGCCGTAGGAGGGCATCAACCCAGCAGCAGGACCGCTACCTTAGCCTTTGAGCAAGGAGGAACAGGAGGAGCACTGCCAGAGCCCTGCAAAATGAGCTCCAGCAGGCCACAAATGTGCATGTGTCTGCACAATCGGTTAGAACCCAACTCCATGAGGATAGTCTGAGTGCCCAATGTCCACAGATGGGGTTGTGCTCAGAGAAGTGTATATATAAATATATACATATATATATATATATATATATATATATATATATAAACAAATAATAAAACTGTATAAATGCTCCTTTGAATGATTTAGGTTGGCAATGAAAAAAATAGAAAAAAGTTGCATATTTTGGGTACATGTCTATGTTCCATGATTTTATGTATTAGTTAGACTCTTCCAGCAGCCACGTCCCCAACTGGTTCTTGAACATTTCCATCCATCTGATTTTTAATACAATTCCACATGTAATCCAGGATGATAAGGCTCATTCCTCTTTAAATTGCTAATGAGGATAGAATCAATACCAATCCTGACAGCATATATATTATCATATTGTTTTATTGTGTCCAGAAATGATTTATTCTGCATCAGTAATTTTACAATCCAACCTTCTTAACATATAATGATGAGTGTAAGTAAGTTTCTGATTTCAATCTATCCCCAACCATATAAAGATGGGCTGACTTAAGACTTTAGATTACTTTGATATTGTGAACATGTGTGACTTTTTTTTCTTCTTTTTCTTGCATTTTAAAAAGGTTTTTCCCAGAAAACACTTTTATGACATGCCATCAGACATGTCATAAAAGTCAAATTGGTGGGATTTCAGCAGCTGAGACCTCCAGCCCTCCCCTTTATTCCTTTATTAGAATAAAAGGGAATTGGAGAAAACTAGAAATTATTTTACATGTAGGTTTCTTGACCTGCATTTTGCTTCATTGCACAGGCCACCTCTTGCCTGTACCTTTTTGGTTGCCCTGACATGTCTAATTTGTGCTGATGACCTGGCCTCCCACTTTACAGAAAAAATAAATAATATCCGTCAGGACATCTGCTCCCAACCACCAAGTGCTGTGACTCCCATCCCTTCCTGCATCTCCCCTGGCTCACTTTCCACATTTGATCCCATCACAGAAGAAAAAGTCTCCAGACTCCTCTCCTCCTCTCGTCCAACCACATGCACTACCAACCCCATTTCCTCACATCTCCTCCAGTCTCTCTCTCCAGTCGTCACAACTCACCTAACAGCAATCTTTAATCTCTCCCTCTCCTCTGGCATTTTCCCATCTGCCTTCAAACACGCCATTGTTACTCCATTACTAAAGAAACCCGCTCTCGACCCATACTGCACAAACAACTACAGACCAGTCTCCAATCTCCCCTTCATTTCTAAACTTTTGGAGCGCCTAGATTACTCCCGCCTTACCCGTTACCTCTCCACTCACTCCCTTCTAGACCCTTCACAGTCCGGCTTCCGCCCCCTACATTCGACTGAAATTGTACTCATCAAAGTGACCAATGACCTTCTGACAGCAAAATGTAACGGTGACCACTCTCTGCAGCTTTCGACACTGTTGACCACCATCTCCTACTCTCTAGGCTCCAGTCACTAGGCATTAAGGACACTGCTCTCTCCGGGTTCTCTTCTGACTTTCTGACTGCTCCTTCAATGTTTTGTTCTCTGTCTCCACGTCATCTCCTCTTCCTCTCGCTGTCGGGGTACCTCAGGGCTCAGTCCTTGGCCCCCTTCTCTTCTCTCTCTACACAGCCCCAATTGGACAGACCATCAGCAGATTTGGCTTTCAGTACCATCTTTATGCTGATGACACACAACTATATACGTCATTCCCCGACCTTACCCCCGCTGTACTACCGAACGCCAGTGACTGTCTGTCCGCAGTCTCCAACATCATGTCCGCTCTCTATCTGAAACTCAACCTCTCCAAAACTGAACTTCTTCTGCTCCCGCCGTCTACTATCCTCCCTAAATCTGACCTTTCCCTCTCTGTGGGTGGCACCACAATAACACACTGGCAGCAGGTGCGCTGTCTGGGTGTTATGTTTGACACCAATCTCTCCTTCACATCCCATATACAATCTCTTGCCTGCTCTTGCCACTTACACCTAAAGAACATCTCTAAAATCTGCTCTTTTCTCACCATGGAAACAACAAAAACCCTCACTGTAGCATTGATCCACTCCCGCCTGGATTACTGCAACGCTCTATTAATTGGCCTCCCCGTTACTTGATTATCCCCTCTCCAGTCCATACTTAATGCAGCAGCCAGGGTCATCTATCTGGCTAATCGGTACTCGGACACGTCCGCTCTTCGCCAGTCCTTACATTGGCTGCCCATTCATTATAGGATCCAATTCAAAGTTCTTGTTCTCACCCACAAAACTCTCCACAGTGCAGCACCCCCCTACATCTCCTCCCTCATTTCTGTCTATCGGCCTAACCGACCACTGTGCTCTGCAAACGACTTTCGACTAACCTCTGCACTAATCCGTACCTTCCACTCCCGACTCCAAGACTTCTCCCGCGCTGCGCCAATCCTCTGGAATGCTCTACCCTAAGAAATTAGGACTATCCACAATTTGCATAGTTTCGGGCGCTCCTTCAAAACACATTTGTTCAGAGCGGCCTATCACATTCAGTAATCAAAGTCATTCTATGTGTAAGTGTGCGTGTGTAGCCCATTCACTATCTCCATCCATCCCTAACTCCCTCAAGATGGCTGGACCATCATTATAAATACACCATTGTAAATACACACCTGTACTTTGTATCTCCCCCACCTCATTGTAGATTGTAAGCTCTCACGAACAGGGTCATCTTATTTTGCTTTAATTACTGTATTGTTAACGTTATTACTTATGAATTGTGTTTTGAAACTGTTAAACTGTAAAGCACTGCGGAATATGTTGGTGCTATATAAATAAAGATTAATATTATTGTATCTGCTTTTTTGTCCTAAAACAAATAAAAATTGCACGCTTTTCCTACCCATTAAATAATTATAAAAGCGCAAAAAAAAATAACCAAAAACCCATCGTGGGAATGTAACCTAAGAGATGTCCCTCTCATAGAGAACAGAGGACCACTTTAGAGCACGAGCGCTCTGTATATGTGAGAGTCGGGCGAGTTAGCTGATGGCCAAATGTTCGACTGAAACATCGTTTGCCGATACGTGTCTAAAGTGTATGAGATACTCAAGATGTTCAAGAGATACCTGTGTAGCTCTCATTGATGAATATATATGGGTTGTGAACAGGGGTTTTGCCATTTTTTAACTTATTTACATTATTTATTACTATTCATTAGGTGTACTCTAGATCCATTTGGTGGAGCTCAGTAGTGCCTCATCCATAGAACTCTATAGGCACATACTGTACCATCATGAGCCTTAGGGACCTAATATTGCAGCCTACAGGGTGATTGCATACAGTTTTTCTGTTTTGCATGAGTCCCTGATGGAACAGACTGCTACAGATCATATCTTACAACCTGCACATACTCTGCTTTTTCACTAACCTTGATATGCACCATTCCCGGGAATCCCATTAACTACTGAAATTAGATACATGTATTTCTTTATGGAATTTTCCTAAAAAGGTCCTAATGTGAGGACTCTTTTCCATTTTTTTATCTCCATGGCTGAGATAAGAATAACCCTTTAATGAAAATCTTTCAGGAGGATTTCACACTCCAAACTATGCATATGTGCATGTAGCTCTTGCAAAGACAAGTCCGGGAATACCTTTACATGGCCAGTCCTTTCCTCCATCACTGAGAAATCAGCGTTTTAATTCATATGCAAATGGCTGTTATATCTGAAGCCTCTGTCACTCCAGCTCTATTCCCCACCCAGTGCCACCTTTTTACCTGACAACTCCTTTCCCTGAAGTCACACAGCATAGAGGCTGTAAGTGAAGCAGGAGGAGGTGGCGCTGGGTGATGAATAGAGCTGGAGTGACAGAGGCTTCAGATGTACAAAGAGCTCTTCAGCCTCTTTGCATATCAGTTCAAACCCTGATTTCTCAGTAACAGAGGAAAGAACTGGCCATGTAAAGGTATTGTTGGACTTGTCTTTGAAAGATGTGCATACATATATAAATAGTTTTGTGGGTGAAACTCTGCTGACAGATTCCCTTTAAGGCTCATACATGGTCCCTATGCAACAGCATATCAAGTCTCTATTGACTCATAGGAACTGGTGTTTATGCTGCTTTCTTAAGAATACCACCATGCATGGATTAAACCATAAGGCCGGGGTCACACTTGCGAGAAACTCGCACGAGTCTCGCGTCTCAATACCTGGCCGACTGCCGGCGGCAGTGCCGGGTGTTGAGATAGGAGACTCGTGCGAGTTTCTCACAAGTGTGACCTCGGCCTAACGCAGTTTACAGGAACCTTTGTATTCCTTCATGTAGGAGCAGGTACACAGAGGCCTACAGAATTCTATATGGCTGCCATATTATGAATGGTTCGGTAAATATGTCCAAAAATGTTCTTATTCATTCCTATTTCGGAATCCAACGTCAAAAAATTATCACAACTGGGCTATTTATTGAACACAATGGACTCATGAGTACTTTCTAACTATGATAAGACCCTGTACACATTATAGAAAGGTTGTCCTGTCCTGACAATTTCAGCTGTCCATCTAATGTGTAGGGCTTCCTGACCTTCTCCTGATAGATGATGTGAGAGTGAAATGATCAACCATACTGAATTTTATTTCCCAAACCTTCTGTACTTCTAGTCAACATTAAAGGTGTCTTGTAGCAGCTTACTCCACTCTTCTCATTGAATACATGTGCATGCTTGACCAAATCGAGCATGCATGCATATGGGAGACATAGCTTTCAAACAGCAATTATTTAAAGGGGACCCGTCACCAGGTGAAAAGTAACCAGTTTTTGCTTTCATTTTATTTCTGCTTGTCTCCTGATTATTCCTTTTTTTTTAAAATCCGCCATACGATTCCTGAGGCATAGGCCTATTTATTAAGAGCTAATATTCAAAGTCTTTACTAAGGGGGCGTTGCTCATAGGGCAAGTATGCAAAACACTTAAAGACACCCCCCCGAGGATCCCATAAGCCACACCCCTTTGTAAAGACTAAAAATTAGCCCTAAATAAAAAAGGCTTATATTTTTGGAATCATAAATACTCTAGGAAGCACGTGCCAGGGAGCTTCACTGGTGCATACACTGAGGATTCACATAGAGCCTATAACAATACTGTTTGGAAACTCTTAAACTTTTTTTTTACCTAACCTGCAAAATAGAGGCCTGTTCTACGGTAGACTTCCAGGGAAAACAAATGGAAGCTTGACATTCTTCAATGTAACCCAGTAAGTAGACTGGTTAGAGCACAGATCATCCAATCGCAAGATCAGAAGGTCTGATTGGATGATTACTAACCCATACTAGCAGGAGGGCGATCATGGCACATTCTCCGAAATTCATGTATCATGTTTTGAATGCAAAACAACTAATTTATATCGACATTGATATCAGTAGATTTCAGTTTACAGGGCTGGAAGATTATTACTAAATTTTCAGGTTAGCAAAGTATTGACCCGATGCAATATAAGCTAGAGACCGGCTGAGGAGTTAATTAAATATACGCTAATGACATATTATAACAAAACCGTCGTCCTTATTAAAAGTTATTAGGTAGTTAGTCAAATTATATCTTCAAAGGAATTCAAAGCATGGAAACTCGGGATTAAATTATGCAATTGAACCTTAGGCCAGCTTTTACTGTTGAGACAGTTTTGCTACTAAGAGAGGAATCGTGTGTCATTGAAATTAAATGCTTTTCCAGGGCTGGAAGGTTCCAGTTTTAATGAAATTACTGAGTGTGGTGTACTGAAATGATTAAAATCTGTATTCCGGGAATGTGGCAGTGAAAAAAAAAAATCTATAAATGCAAGCCCAGATGCTGTTAAGATGTGAGCACTTTCATGGATATAAGTGAAAAAAAAAAAAAATAATATAAAAAATAAAACATATATTAATTCCAAATTCACGTTACTTTTTAAATAAGACGTCTCCCGCTGCACACTACTAGAATTTGAGATTCCATTTTGTTTTGACTAGGAAATGAGAATCTTTCTTTTCAAACGACCCCATTAAAACAGGATTTGTTTTTTTTTTTTCTTTTGCCCTTCCCCCCCCCTCCGCTTTCTGCATTGCAATCATTGTGCTTACACTTATTATGTTACAAAATGACCGAGGTAAGGCTGACATTCTCATTGCATGCAAAAGACGTACTCGGCGAGGCAGTTTTTTTTTTTCCTTTTTTTTTTCTAATGAAGGAGCTTTGTACAATCTCCCCATGTGCTAATACTAATGAAGATCCTCCAGCACAATTAAAATCACAGTCAAAGCCAAAACAGAAAACAACATGAGATTTTTATTATTATTTTTATTCTTTCATTTATCCATATAAAAAAAATTGGAAATAATTTTTTTTTTATTTTCTGAGCAGATGACATTTTATTATAAGGCTGAGTGCAGACGGAGTTTTGAGCCCTGCCGATTTTTCCGTGCAGAATGGAAGAAAACCGCAGGTCAAATGACCTGCATTTTTCCTGCGGATTTCTTCCATTTTTCACGCGGTTTTCATGCGTTTTTTGTGCGGTTTTCCATTGCGGTCTTCCCCCTGCGGATTTGGTAACAGGGGAGATAGAAAACCGCACAAAAGAAGCAACATGCTGCGGATTTTGTACCGCAGGAAAACCGCACGGAAAAATCCGCAGCGTCTGCACAGCGTTTTTTTTTTTTCATTCATTTTAAAGGTACTGTACATCACAATGCGGATATGCAACGTTTCTGCGCGGTAAAATCCGCTGCGGAAACGCTGCAAATCTGCATCGTGTGCACATGGCCTAAAGGGTTAATTGCTCCTTTGTTTTTTTCTTTTAGCCTTTAATTAATTAGGTGTTCTATTTGGACTTCAAACCCTAGGCCTAAACATGATGTGAGTGTGAACTTTAAAAAGTAAAATATCTAACCACAAGTGATAAGGTATTGGAGGGACAACTGAGAGGTGCAGCCGAGCGTGGGGGGGGGATGACCTTCATTCACTACCGTAAATTACACAAGAGGTAGATTAGGGAATAGTCAGTTACTGAGACAGAGAAATGGAGGAGGGATCATTTGCTGTTTTGGTAGAAACTATAATGTTATTACTGTATTTATAGCCAGTCTGGCAGGTCCAAAGCATTAATACACACAATAGGACAGAATGTGATCAACTTTAAAAGCATTACTCAAGGCAGCCTCTGCTTTATTTTTTTGCTGATCGCTGGGATTTTTTCTCTCTCTCTTTCGCAGTACGACCTTTCATTTTATTCTCTTCATTGCTTTCTCTTCCCTACAGTATCACTTACACATAGCAGTCGTAAGCACAGTCAAGCAGAGTGCAATCTTTATTTATGATCAAGGATGTTTTTTGGAAAAGCAAGGCACCCCAATTATATCATCCATTCCCACGAGGTGTTTTTTTTTGTTTTGTTTTTTAGTTTAAGGAAGGAGTGGTCTGAAATGTGAAGAAATTAAAAGTTTTAGGCTGTGTTCTATAAGGCCATTTTATGCCTTTGTTCTAGCGATTTTTTTTTTTGGGGGGGGGCGCGTCTGATAAAACTTTACAAACGTAGTAATTTTGTATATTGATTTCAAAACGGAGATAAACGTTTTCTTCATTAGATCACAAAGAACATGTTCTCAATCGTTCCAGTAAGATTTTCTCGATCATTCAAGAAATAACATGTTCTCAATCGTTTCAGAAAGACTTTCTCGATCATACAAGACAGAACATGTTCTCACTCGATCCAGAAAGATGATATCAACCATACAAGACAGAACAGGTTCTCACTCGTTCCAGAAAGAATTTCTTGATCTTAAAAGACAGAACATGATCTCAATCGTTCCAGAAAGATTTATCTCGATCATACAAGACGGAATATGTTCTCAATCTTTCCAGAAAGATTTTCTCAATCATTCAAGAAAGAGCAAGTTCTCAATCATTCCAGAAAGACTTTATCGATCATACAAGAAAGAACATGTTCTCAATCATTTCAGAAATATTTTCTCGATCACACAAGACAGAACATGCTCTCAATCGTTCCAGAAAGATTTTCTAGGTCATACAAGACAGAACATGTTCTCAATTGTTCCAGAAAGTTTTTCTAGGTCATACAAGACAGAACATATTCTTGATTATATGTCGCTCCTTAGCAGAATTCACACCACTTCTTTGATACTTGACACATGCCCTATACAAAGATGTACAAGTAGAATATTAGATGATAGCAAGTCAAAATGGAGCCCTTTTGGAATTTATTTGGACTGCAAACATTGAGATATCTCAGTTTAGTGGCGTAACTTGAAGCTCATGGGCTCTAATGCAAAATCTTGGACAAGGCCCCCAACTATCACAGGTCTTTAATAGCATTGGCTTTGTCATATGGGTTAAAGGAACCATTTTGGTCAACTGAGACTCCAGGGCCCAGGTACGACTTCAGGACCTGCACCCACTATAGTTATGAGCCTGTCTTAAAATATAAAATGAATATTCTAAATGTATCAACTAGAACATGGATTAATTCATGGAGCTAGAGGAGGGTCAGGAACCGGAGTCCAAAATTCAAGAGAGTTTCACGAGCCAACGTAGAACGATGATGCGTCTCTTATTTTTAACATATCTGAATATACAACTGTACACAGAATAGATTTTTAAGGGGTTAAATGGCAGAAAGCCTTAAATTCTCCCACAAAATTGTCATACGTTGTATTCACCTAGCCTTATACGTGCGCGTGAACATTACACGGTGGTTGTTTAATCTGTTTAAGTTGATAATCGAGAAATAAAGATAAAAATAGAAGTTATTTTAAAAAATGACATATAAACACACACATATTTATACATAATAAAAGCAAGAAACAATAAAAATAATATTCATAATAATAAAAAGCAATTATCAATATTTACACTTGTTCAAAACAAATAAATAAGTACAATAATTAAAACTGTCCTGAAAGGATTAATAAATTAATGATTAAATCTTTCTTTATATTTTTATATTTTAGAGAACACGAACCTTATAGTTACATATGTCACAAAAGGAAGTTAGTAAATAATAATAAAAAAAAAGTGAGTTATATTTCTTTGTTTGTTAGAAAAGTAATCTTATCCGAGTATATCTTTACACCAGAGATGGGAATGACATGGAGGTTTCTCTCTTTGGCAAAGGACATCAAATCGATAAACTTGGGGTAAAAAAATAAAATAAAATAAAACAAGCAAATAAACATTTTTTTCCCTCCTTTGCAGACTCTCTGGTTAACAGCAAGTTTCATTGTTAGAGGCTTGTTGGCTGACGTCACTTTTGGTTCATGAAGCTTTGCCTTGAAGTGAAGCTGAATAAAAACCTTGAGAAGAATCTCCTTCAATCTGCTGCAAGGAACTAAACAGACACACACACATAGAGGGAGCACAATTACACCCTCTTCCTTTATGTCCTTTCCCACAGCTCCTGGAGAGACACACAGCACACAAAAAGAGACTGGCAAGGAAAAAGGCAGAGATAACCTACTATCACCTCTCCCTAAAATATTCACCCCCCTGAATCCCTGGCAAGGAGGAGACCCTGGGCATAAGGTGAGTGCACACTAAAGCAGCAGCAGGGCAAGGCAATTACAGCAAGGGGTTACTTCTGAGGGTCCCAACTAGCAGGGGAAGGATTGTTTGGATACATGGGGGGTTCCCTGTGTTGTTATACAGTTCTCTATGGGATCAGTAGGGGTGCTGTAGTCTTACAGAGGGGGAGGCACATGAGAAGGTGAATGCATGCCCTCCCTGTGCCCCTCTCCTATCTCTCCCCTTGCATACTGCTATCTGCTTCTCTGTTTGTTTTCCTGCATTTCTTCCCAGAGGCTTCTGCTAGCTTAATGGGACATTGCATTCAGTATTCCCATATTTAACCCTACAGCTCCCTTTCCGCCCCTCCCGGAGGTGCAAGGTAATGAGGCACCCTAGCTCCTGGAATATATCCTCTTCTGGCAATAGGACACTTATTATTAACCCTTCTCGTTGTCTTGTGTCGCGCCCGGCCGTCATACGAGGTCCACCTCTTCGGTATCGTAGACTATTTCCTTCCTTCTGTAAAGAGGGAAAAAAAAAATTAAAAAAATCTGGAGGATTATTTAAGATTTATTTCCATCCGCAAGTAAATTTTTATTTTTTTATTTTTTTTTTGCCACGAATGTCCCATTTTCTTCCTGTGGGTTTGCAGATATCAAGGGAAACATTTGTTGTTGAGAGAATCAGTCCAGTGTTTAAGTGTAATTCAGTTTTGCACAAATCCCATATGTCTTGCAACTCAATGCCAGGAACATCTGCCAGTAACCGTAAACTGGTGGTAATGCTGTCGATTGGCTTATCCAGCCCCCCCAAATGTCCCATTCATTCCCATCTATTTAAAGCTACGCGTCTTAGTGTTAAAGGGGGTGTTGACTACAAGCGTAATAATAACCCCACCTTCTGTTTTGCATAGTGGTTAGTATCTCAGGGGTTAAGTGAGGTAAGCCTACCTATAAAGTGATTTTAATGCCAAAATCGCCGCAACAACACCATACAAATTCCAGGCTTGATGCCAGGAGGGTAATGTGGATTGATAGGAAGGATCAGGGGGGTGAACAAGGGTGCTGTATATGGAGCATCTGATCACTGCTGTCTTCCTGCACTGCCCTCTTCATCTCTCCTACTCTTTTGTGTTCCTTCCTTGAACAGAATAGCAGCTGCTGACTGGTTGAGTTGTTGAAATTTATCCCTTTGTGTATATAACAATATCCTCCATTTTCCTCCTTTTTTTTTCCCCTGCCCTCTGAACAACAAGCTACTCGCCATCTTGTATAATCTTTTTTTATTTGCAAGATTCTTTAATTAATTAATTTTTATTTATTTTCGATAAGGAAAAGAGAGGGGGGAAGAAGGAACACTCGCACTTTTTTTTTTTTTGCAGATCAGAAGACAAGAATCATCATTGGTCTTATTTATCCGGCCCAAACTTTTATAACGCAGATTATTTCAAGTTTGGATTTTTCTACATTTTTTTTTAATTATTTTTATTATTCATTTTATACAAATCCATTTTGCTCAATTTCGGAAACGGCTTATTTTATTTTTATTTTTTTAATTCTCTTTTCGTCACCTTCTCATCAATTTACAACAGGTGTACAAATACCGTGCCATATGCGAAATGAAATTGTCCCTTTTTTCTTAAATGTGTTTTTCCAAACCTGTCACTTTTTATGGCTTGAAAACGCAATAAGATTTGCTAATTAGCTACATTTCATTATTTTATGCACATTCTTTGTATTTGCTTTGATGATGCAGATGGTTGCACAGAACTTATTTCCCTTTTTTTCCCCCCTTTATTTTATTTTTTGTTTTTTTTATGTTACTGACCTTGAATGGTTCAATGTATAATGCATGACTTCAATTATTTCTTGCCTGTCGAATGTTTATGCCATGTGTAGTGGGTGGAATTTTATGCATTGATTTGTAATAATTACTTTTATTTATTTCTCTTTTATTATTTTTGTTGGTTTGTTTATTTAGTTCTCTTATTTATTTTGTATTAACCCCAGTGGTGCAAGAGTTAAATGATCGTCTATCTGATCCCTATATTGTTATACCCTTTCAGTAAAAGTGGCTTTTTTTTTTTACATTTTGAAAGAGTGGAGTTTTCTTTTTTTTTTTCTTTCCTGATAGTTTTTAGTACTTGCTTGCAAAGTAAGGGTTAATCCATGGGTACTTGTTGTGAAATCAGAGTTTTAAAAAGCAAGGAGCTGTATGCAGGATTCCTTAGAAAAACACAGCCTTACCTCCGGCTACACCAGACTTGTCAGCCCATGTGGGAAGAGAAGACAATCAGCCTCAGTGTTCTTAAAATTGTTTCCTAAACAATACCTACTTTTTTGTCTTATAAAAAGTTCCACCGGTCACATGACCGCTCCTAATAAAACACTTTATGGCTCATCAGTAAGAAGAGCTGGAACCAGGCAGTAGTGAAAAATTAAAGATTCATTCTAAATAGGTACAAATAGAAGTTTTCAGAACCAAAATAATATATAGTACACACAGATATAGATTGTCTAAACTAGATTATCAACACATTAAGCAAGACTTATTTAATTAGCCTTATAAATTAAATCAATTGGGGAAAAAAAAACTTCTAAAATTAAAATTGTGTTAGTTGCAGTAGAGAATCACAAGAATGAAGATTAGTTTTGAAATTACCACGTAAAACATGTTTCTATATTATTAAATAAGACAATTTATTAAGCAGAAACTCAAATTTTAGTCTACAATTTTTTTATTTTTTTTTAAATGTAGATGTCTTTTGCATTTCCTATGGGCCTATGACCCAGTCTTCAACCCCAAGGCTAAGTTCACACGTTCAGTATTTGGTCAGTATTTTCCATCAGTATTTGTTAGCCAAAACAAGGAGTGGGTGACCAATGTCGGACTGGGTTGCCAAGGGCCCACCAGTAACCAACTCCAGGGCCCACTTTTCAGCTATATGCAAATCCTCAATCACAATTGTATATAACAATGATCTGGGTAGATACTTACATGAATAAGAAGCCGCCATTGTCTGTACATAGTGATTGAAATATATTGTGCCAAGTACTGCTCATATAACAGGGCTGTGGTCGTCTCTTGCACAGGGGCCCACCGGAGGATTTTCCTGTTCTCCTGTGGGCCAGTCCAAACCTGTGGGTAATAAATACAGAAGTGGTGACGTGTTTATATTATACTTTTCCTCTGATTGTTCCTTTCCTGTTTTGGTTTTCAAATACTGATGGAAAATACTGACCAAATACTGAACGTGGCCTAATGCTGGGTTCCCTCATCCTTTTGGGGACCGTGATGTGTAGGTTGGCCGTGATCTCTTGACTTGAGCTCAACAGCCTATGAGACTGATGAGTTTGGGTCAGGAGCCCTACAAACGATCTGTATCTGATAGTCCGTACTTGGACCGTTGTCACAGAGCTGTAAATTCGGCCTAAATCCTCATTTTTCTTCTATGTGATCTATCTGTGTTTTCCCCAAGTAGAGTGCCTACCCATTATAGCTTATGCAGCTTTACAAAAATCATAGCTACTCCTCAAGTGGCTATTCAGTTTTCAGATTCAAGCTTTTTCAAAACCGTTTCCGGCGGGGCTCTGACTCTGATCGTATTCAGTCCATAGAACATTTCAACAAGGGATGAGTCAGACAGCTGTTTAACTCGGACGAGAATCACAACGCAATGCTGGGACGGACGGACTGACTGGTGGCTCTCTCGACCTGAGCATGATAGCTGCCGAGAAATACATGCCGTCCTGTTCGGGTCGGGAGAGCCGGCGGCCAGTCCGAGCATTGTGTTGCGATCCTCATCCGAGGCCATCTGACTCTTTCCTAAGGAAGATAATTTGGCACTCACCAAAATAAGTGGTAAGTGCCGGGGTTTTTTTCCCCCTTATTAAAACGTTCAATGGGGTTGTGAAATAAAACAGAGACTTGTCCATTTTTAACTTGAGTCATGGATCAAACTCACCCATTTAAATCAATAGGTCCATAAAAAAATGGACAGCAAATGGATGCTATCCCTGTATCACCTGAGTGCTGTCTGATCTTATTGCTGTCTTTTTGCATACAAGAAAAAAACGGATGGTAAAAATGGACACAATGAATGGATCAAAATCGTATCCAGGCCATTGATGATGAAAAACAGTTCATTTTTTTTTCACATACGAGATAAAAAATTGATGTCTGAATGATGTCTTACAATTTGGCCATTGACCCGTGTATCAAAATAGATCTTCTACTGGACCAGAAGTCGTACGTAATACTGATATGCAGACTGTTGTGTGTCATTTGGAGTCTTGTCCCTAAATATTTTATTGTCGGAGGAGCGTTAGTCCTTTAGGTTAGGGGTTATAAATGCTGGCCTGTATGGCTCAAGGGGAAACTAAAAATCTACTATAAGGTTTCTATTCTTCTTTTTTTTAAATCAAAATAAAGACCATGGGGTTACAGTATGTCCACATAAAATCTGTAGTGAAAATGACAGTTCAAACTCAACGCAAGTGATCTGCTCCCTCTTGGCGTGGCCAAACGGTTCAGTCCACCTTCACATTTATTTGTTTTCCATCTATCTTCGCCCTGCTCTTCTTTGATTGACAGCTCAGGAGTCAGAGAAGGGAGGTGATATATGAAAAATATGTTGCTGGGAAGGTGCACTGAACTGCCCGGCCACATCCAGGGTGCGCCTGTGGTTGGTTTGAACAGTCATTTTGGGCTGACAGACTCCCTTTTAGTGATATTTTTGTTGATGTTATTTTTCTATACATTAATATGATAAATATGTTATTATAGTGACCGTGATCCTTTAGAGTCTCATGATTCGCACTTGTCGGGGTAGATTAGCAGCTGTACCCACACGCAATACTTCAGTTTCATTGGGGCATTGTAGAGATAGCCTAAACCAGTCATTTTTTTTTTTTTCCCTTTTGACATCAGGAAACTTGTCAAAAATAGTTACTTCCCAAAAAAGTAGTAATTATATCATATATACTTCTTAAATACATATATCTGTCTGCATGTAGAGTGGAGGAGTATGTCAGTAACACCTGGCATTCTTCCTGCTCTTTTCATTCAGCTGACCCTGCTTAGGTTACCTGGTCTAGTGTTCCCTGGTCTTTCAAGTAGAGAAATTGTTCTTCCAGCAGTATGATACACCTGTACTTCTGTGACGATAAGCAAAAAATACTCCCTTTTTTTTCTGTTAGGCCTCAGGCCAGGATTGAGGATAATTTACATACAAATTAAAGTCAGCACTATCAGCTGAACCTTTTAGAAATGCAACATATTAAAGGAAATCTGTAAACAGAAAAATGTCTTGCAGTACCGTTTTAATCAGGTTTTTGTATTATTATTTTTTTCTTTAGCAAAATTTTTACTAAAAATAAAAAAAGTTGAGATCTTGCAATTCTCACACTGACCACTGGGGCTAATTTTTACTGTGACTTCCTGTTTTCAGGAAATACACATGTACATTAGCCACAATCAATAGACTATTTTTGTATTGAAGCATCTAATGAGCATGTGCAAAGGTTAAAGGAAGGACGAGGGTCAGCTATGACATTGTTTATTGGAATAGTGCATCCTGTATTATCAACTGGTTATAGAGGTGTTACCAGTCATTATAATCCTGCATCTAATAATAAGGAGCCGGCTGAAAATGCTTCCTAAAAGGACAGAACCTAAAATATCCCAAGCGGTGGGTGTGAAAATTGCAAGAGTATTTCTTTTTTTTATATTTTTATAAAGTTCGTATACTGGATATTGCAAGATTTCTAATTTGTTTTTGTCTAACACAGTTTATGATATGGCAAAAAAAATGTGTTGCTCAGAAAACTGATTTAAATAGTAAATAATTTTTTGACAACATATTCCCTTTAAAGAAGCCCTCCTCCCATCAAAGTTTTTATCATTTTAATATATTGCAATCATCATATTATATAGCACTGTGTACATACATTTGCTCACTTTTCCTTTCTACCCAGTAAATTCTTCTCTTTTCTCTGCTCTATGTAGAAACAGGAAGTCTCTTGTCCCTTAATTTATAATTTCCCTCTTCAACTCCTGACCCAGCTGCTACCTCCTCCCCCCCTGCCAGGGACCTTTGCAGTGACTTATGAGTCATGCAGGGAAAAGAGACTTTCTGTTTCTACATAGAGCTTAGAAGGATTCGGCTAGTTATTAATCACGTGATGTCATAGACCTAATGGAAAAGAGAAGAATTAGCTGGGTAGAAAGGTGAAATGAGCAATTGTAAGTACACAATGCTATATAGTATGATGACTGCAATATATTAAGAGGATAAAAAGTTTGATGTGAGGAGGAGGAGGGCTTCTTTAAGTAACTTCAAGAACTAAAATTTAGGTGGAAGCTTTTTTTGTGTTAGTAGGTCTCACTTGCTCAATAAACTAACATTTAGCAAAGGGCAGAAATTCTCTTGTGTTGACAAGTTTTACTTGCTTAATCTACAAGGGTTTTGAAGCCTCCACAATTTTCCTGGTGTACTAGTGCCAATGTGACCTGCATGGTATTATGTTAGGCCCTTTAAAATGCCTAGTATGGAAAAAAAAACTTTTAACTTTCAAGCCTGCAATAGATGTGATGAAACAGAAATTAATGTATCCAATCAATTAAATTTTGGGGGGATTTTTCAGGATTTTTATCCTTATTTTTTGGGGGGGTTGTCGATTATCATCCTGTAATAATGGTAATTTTGTCAATCTGATTAGTCCAGAGTGCTTGACGAACAATATTTCTCTGTGCAGAACATTAACATCTGGTTGGCCGTAAGTGTGCATGACTTTCAGTAGACGACTAATCAGGTGTGAAATTGTTCCTATCATTAGGAATTATTGAAGCATTTTTGGGATGCTAAGTTGTTCTAACACTATTGTATGGCATGGTCTTCGATTTGGGAGGAAAATCTTGGGTCATCTGTTGTGGAGAGACTTCTGGTGGCCATACACATTACATTAGTGTTACCTGAGTCCACCTATTTTTAACAAGACTGGACGACCATCAATACACGACTCTCCACAAAGGGAAATGTCAGGGAAAAAAGGTTGCATGCAGTTTAATGAATTGGAACTACTACCGTGAGCATATCACTGGAAATTGAACTAAAACAGGATTCTTTATTATGAAGGGTGTCTCAACAGTCAACGCTAAATCCATTGTGTTATCTATTAACACTCAAAAGGTGTATTTTCTCCAAATCTATAATATTCCTTAAAATAAAAAAGATGGGACGTGTCGGATTTCAACATGTCCAATTCTTTGTTTTCATGAGAGGCTTCCCTATAGTACTCCTCTCTCCCCAGTGAGAATCATGCATGGTCAGTTTAGGGGTCATGGGGCTTCGATTGGAAGGTCTGTCTGCCAAATTAGCATTTTAACAAATGTATGACCACATTAAGAAGAATAACAGTGAAAATTTTAGGTAGAAATGAGCAAAAATTTAAAAGTATAGATTGTATGGAGAGTTGGAATTTCATTACTGATCCTTTTTGTTTTTCTTGAGTGATTTCTCCTCTCATGTATGGTCGGCTGAACCAAGCACACATGTGTATGGGAACGTCGGAAGAGATAGCTGTAAAATAAAATGTTCCTTTAATATGAGTATCATGCGAAGTCCCCTACATGGTCTCAATATTTATCTGTAGAATCAGACTGTGTATGACCAGTATAATAGATCTCTGCTAGATTGGACCCCGATGCCCATCCGTGTAACGACCGTCCGCTGACGCCAGTAGAAACTTCAACAGATGAAGTGTATTGCACATCGGGTCCCCGCGCGCCACAATGCACGCTGCCGGCTAATCAGACAACAGGACAGAGGAATATTTGTGTGTCTATGGCTATGTTTAGGAATCCTCCATGAGGACATTAGTCATGTAGTTGCACCATTGGCCTGTGCGATAACTTATAGTTAGAAATTGGCAAAAAGATTCAAACTACCCTTGTCCATTGTCCAATTCAGTCCCCCTCAGCAGCAGGTGCAAACTTCAGCACTGACAATCCTCTGCCCGGATTTCTAAATTTCATGACAAAATGACGTCAACTGGGCTAAGTCATCGGCAGGATGCCGGGCGGAGGAGTGAACACTGGCCTTTTCCAGCTGCCATGGAGGAACGAACTCGACTCTGGATCTGGGTCGTTTTCTTTTTGCTCATCTCTACTTCAGATGTTCTGTCGATATTTACCTTTCCTTTGACAATAAGATTTCCTTTCAAAAGAGGATTAGTAACCAACTTCCTTGGGGAATTTACACTGACACACCTGGATTCCTTTTTTATTTTTGCTTAATTGGTAATTCCTTTCTGTTGAAATCACCTTTGGGTTTTTTTTCCCCTTTTTTTTTTTTTTTTCCATTTTTTTTCATACTCTCAAACTTGTTACTTCACTGCCCAAATTATATTTGAAACTGCATACGTTTTTTCATGTATAAGTAACATAATAGGTGGAGAAGGTCTGATCTTAAGGTTATTTTTTTGCTTTGTGGTATTACAGTAAGCTCTGGGGCTTCCTACAGTCCTGTTGAAAAGCATGGTGACATCACCTGTTACTCAACAGTTGTAGCTGTGCCCGCAGCTCTAGATCATGGCATGGTTGGTAGAAGGCGCATAGGGCATGTTGTGTAAGCACCAAGCCTGGAAGAGTTATTAACTCACTAGGAAGATTGTACTTCGCTTGCTCAAGCCATAGACTCTTAATTTCTGGTTTGGCATATGTTGGTTGCACGGAGGCCTATTTGACGTGTGCATTTTTTTTTTTTTTTCAGATCTTTGGGAAAGTACTGACTTTCCTAAAGGAGATCAGCTGAGAATAAGAGTCTTATTGGCGATGCTCCATGGGACAAAAGTATGCAGATTAGCTCTCTCACCAACTTCTCACAATATCAGCCACAAAGTGTATCATCCCAGCACTTAAATTAGGCTAGGTTCACACCCAGCGCATTTTTTTCTCATTCGAGAGAATCGGAACGATTATGCTAATCACACTCTGATCAAACTCTGATTAGCGTTTGATCCAATTTTTCGTGGATATAGAGAAGATGGAAAAAGAAAATTCTCCATCTTCTCCATTGTGTCAGTCCATGACAATGGCACATCACACCCATATCACACGAGTGCAGTCCGATGTTTTCCACCGACTCGTTGACTTGCATGCCCGAGTGCGATCCGACTATCAGATGCGAATCGTACATGCTGCGATTTCTTCTTTAGATATCCTGTATCTAAGGAAAACCTCTGACACGTGTACGGCCTCATAGAATAACAGTGGTCCGAGTGCGATCCGATGTTTTGTCAGATCGCACTTGGACTGGAAGTACAGTCATGTGCATGAGCCCTTAACATGACACGTTAAGTTTCAACTCCAGCCTCTATTTATTAATATCGAAAACTTGCTTACTAAAGAAATAAAAAGATGACGTGTCATCAAATTCATATACTGTATATCTCCATATGATCTGAGACGGGTCCATTTTTCACTTTTCCTTTTTCCCAAAATAATGCAGCCTCTGGTCATTTGTTCACAGCAACTTTAACAATATTACGGCATCAACACTTGGGGCCCGATTCATTAACGCTTTATGCTGGCGTAAAAAGTTTGGAAAAGTCGCAAGATTTTGGAATAACTCGAGGCTGCTCTAAAATTTTGTGACTTTTGGTGTTCTCACCCAACTCTGACAAAGTGGATAGCGCTGCGGCGGGATGGAAAGAGTGGGGACCGACGCTCATTGAATAAATGACTGAGAGCAGAATTCGTTATACGCCACAAATCTTACTCAAGTTCTCCACGAGGAGATCCACACAAAGGTAGACATCATTTCGCTCCCCGACTGGTTCAATAGGAGGTGTGTGCCTCTAAGGCTATGTGCACACGTAGATTTTGGTCCTGCGGATTTTTCTGTGCGGATTTGGAAAAATCTGCAGGTACACTCTCAGGTCAAAAGACCTGCGGTTTACCTGCGAATTAGCCTGCGGTTTAGCCCTGCGGATTCACACTTCTACAATGGAGAAGGTGTGAAACCGCAGCGGAATCCGCACAAAGAATTGACATGCGGCGGATCTGAACCCGCAGCAAATCCGCGCGGTAAAATTTGCAGCATGTGCACAGTGTTTTCCAGTTTACCATTGAAAACAATGGTACTGTACAATGCACCTAAATCTGCTGCGAACCCGCAGAGCCCGATTTCACTGCGATTTTACCGCGATTTTCGCGTGCGATAATCAAGCACTTTCCAAGCGATTTGAAGCATCGCTTGGAAAGTGATTGACAGGTTGGTCACACTCGTCAAACATAGTGTTTGACAAGTGTGAGCAGCTTTTTACTATTGAGGCCGCCTATGCGGCCTCAATAGTAAAAGATAGGATGTTAAAATACTAAAAAAAATAAAAAAATCGGGGTATATTTACCTTCCGGCGTCCCGCGCTGTCATCCCGGGCCTCAGCGTTCCCAGTAATGCCTTGCGAGACCTGTGATGACGTAGTCTCACGTTGCTATAGCGATCTAGAGTCACGCGAGACTACGTCATTACAGGGCCTTGCCGCAAGGCATTACTGGGAACGCTTAGGCCGGGAATGCAGCGCGGGACACCGGAAGGTAAATATACCCCGATTTTTTTTATTTTTTATTCTTTTTTTTACAGGGGGATGGTACCCAGGGCCTGGAGGACAGTCTCCTCTCCTCCACACCGTGGGTACCAACCGCACATGAGACGCTTAACTTCCCGCATGGTGGGCATAGCCACATGCGTGAAGTAAGCAGTTCTCATGCATTCCTATTGGTGCAGAATCGCGGCAATTCTTTGCGATTCCGCACAAAAGAATGAGCATGCTGCGATTTTTTTCCGCAATGCGATTCCGCCGCGGAAAAAAGCGCAGCATTAGCACAGCATGTGCGGAATGCCATAGGAATGCATGGGGGGCATTCTGTACACGATTTTTAAACGTTTTTGCAGCGCAAAAACGCTTAAAAATCGCTACGTGGGCACACAGCTGAAACGCTGCGGATCCGCAGCAGAATCCTCACTGTGTGCACATAGCCTTAAAGAATTGGGAGCCTTACACTTCTCTCTGACTCCTCATCAAGACCAACGTGAAGATTGCCAGTCTGAGCTCTGGTTCTGCCTGAGTTGATGGCACAAGCTGATCAGAGCAGAGCTCTATCAATGTGACATCAAAGCTGCAGACAATGAGAATAGCAGTGGAGACTCAGTGATGGAGCCAGGGAGGGTGAGTAAGGCACAGTTTGTTTTTTTGTTTGTTTTTTTTTTAACTGCAGTCAGGGTTTTTCCAAAACTGTAAAAAAAAAAATAAAAAAAAAAATTAAATGTTGATAAAAGTTGCAGTGAGCAAACGACCAGAGATGACTGCATGATATGGTAAGAAGCAAAGTGAAAAATGTGGACATCTTAGGTCGCATGGAACGGTGCATGGTTTGATGACTTTTCATCACTTATTAAGCAAGTTTTCAATGGTGACCTTTCATTAATGGAGGCTGGAATTGAAGATTTATGTATCATGCTATTTGAAGTGCTGGGATAACACACTTCAGGGTCAATGTTGCCTAAAGCCCCCGTCACACACAGCGATCTGGCTAGCGACATCGCTGCTGAGTCACAAGTTTTATGACGCAACAGATATCCCACCAGCGAGATTGCTGTGTGTGACACTTATCAGCGACCGGCCCCCCCTGCCGGGTATCGCTGATCGTCCTGGAATGGCTATGACATTTTTTTTGATCGTTGGTCTCCCGCTGGCCAGCACGCATCGCTGCGTGTGACAGGCGAGAGACCAGTAATCAGCGAGCTGGAGCTGGAAGCCAAGGTAAACATCGGGTTTCTAAGCGCTGCACGGCGCTTAGAAACCCGATGTGTACGTTAGATACCAGCGCGCTGGTGCAGGGAGCTGGTAACCAAGGTAAACATCTTACCTTGGTTACCAGCGCGCTGGTATCTAAGGTACACAGCGGTCGCTGGTGCTGATCGCTGGTGAAGCTGCCTGTCTGGCAGGTCACCAGCGATCATGTAGCGACACACCAACGATCCTGACAAGTTCATATCGTTGTCGGGATCGCAATGTGTGATGGTGCCCTTAGACTAAAGAAGGTGAAGATGTGATTTCTTGTAGTAAGTAATGACGTGGTAAGTCGTTTTTCTTTTCCTTGTTTATAATCTTAAATATTGGACTGGTCCACAAAGCCAGTACCACTCCAATCCCTATGCAAGTTAAAGGCTATGCTCACACGTTGCATTTTTGCTGTGTTTTTTTTTTATGCAAAGTTTAAGTCTATGTTTAAGCTACTTACAAAAAGCAGGTTTTGCTTAGTTTGTGCTGCGTTTTTCGTTTAGTTTTTGCTGACTTTTTGTCAGTGTACATTTGTCTTTTGTGCATGCTGATAAACAGGGCCGGCGTTAGGGGCAGGCAGACCAGGCAGCTGCCTAGGGCCCCCGCTCCTCCACGGGCTCCCAGCCAGCGGCACATCACACAGCCGCTATGGGGCCCCTGTGAGGCAGGGGGGCCCGCCTGCCCCCAGCGCTGACTCCCGCCGCCGCATTGAAGGAGGCAGTGATGGAGGAGACAGCGTCAGCTGACGCTCCCTCTCCCATCATTCCCCGCTCTGCCTCTGACACAGCAGGGGTGCGATGACATCATCGCGCTCTCACTGTGTGCCAGACAGAGCAGGAGGAGACAGGAGCAGCCAGCAGCGCAGGCACGAGGAGAACGTGAGGAGTGTTTTTTTTTTTTTTTTTTGTTTGTTTGTTTTTTTTTAAATCAGTGTGAGTACTGGACTGTGGGGCCACTCTGGGTGGACTATATACCATGCTGCGGGGACTATATACCATGCTGGACTGTATTATACCATGCTGGACTGTATTACACCATTCTGGGGGGCTATATACCATGCTGGGCTGTATCATACCATGCTGGGGGGCTATATACCATGCTGGGCTGTATTATATCATGCTGGGGGGGCTATATACCATGCTGGGCTGTATCATACCATGCTGGGGGGGGCTATATACCATGCTGGGCTGTATTACATCTTGCTGGGGGGGCTATATACCATGCTGGACTGTATTATACCATGCTGGGGTGGCTATATACCATGCTGGACTGTATTACACCATTCTGGGGGGGCTATATACCATGCTGGGCTGTATCATACCATGCTGGGGGGGCTATATACCATGCTGGGCTGTATTATATTATGCTGGGGGGGCTATATACTATGCTGGACTGTATTATATCATGCTGGGGGGGCTATATACCATGCTGGGCTGTATTATATCATGCTGGGGGGTCTATATACCATGCTGGACTGTATTACACCATTCTGGGGGAGCTATATACTACGCTGGGCTGTATTACACCATTCTGGGGGGATATATTCCATGCTGGGCTGTATTACACCATTCTGGGGGGGCTATATACCATGCTGGACTGTATTACACCATTCTGGGGGAGCTATATACTACGCTGGGCTGTATTACACCATTCTGGGGGGATATATTCCATGCTGGGCTGTATTACACCATTCTGGGGGGGCTATATACCATGCTGGGCTGTATTACACCATTCTGGGGGAGCTATATACTACGCTGGGCTGTATTACACCATTCTGGGGGGATATATTCCATGCTGGGCTGTATTACACCATTCTGGGGGGGGCTATATACCATGCTGGGCTGTATTACACCATTCTGGGGGGCTATATACCATGCTGGGCTGTATTATACCATTTTGGGGGGGCTATATACCATGCTGGGCTGTATTATACCATGCTGGGCTGTATTACACCATTCTGGGGGGGTTATATACCATGCTGGGCTGTATTATACCATGCTGGGCTGTATTACACCATTCTGGGGGGGGCTATATACATGCTGGGCTGTATTATACCATGCTGGGGGGCTATATACCATGATGGGCTGTATTATACCATACTGGGCTGTATTATTCCATTCTGGGGGGCTATATACCATGCTGGGCTGTATTATACCATTTTGGGGGGCTATATACCATGCTGGGCTGAATTATACCATGCTGGGCTGAATTATACCATGCTGGGCTGTATTATACCATGGTGGGCTGTATTTTACCATGCTGGGCTGTATACCATGGTGGGCTGGGCTGTATACCATGTGGTGCTGGGCTATATACCATGTGGTGCTGGGCTATATACTATGCGGCTGTGTTATATACCATGGGGGGTACATTTTACATTATATTCTATAGGGAGAGGCTGCGTTATATAATATGTGGGGCTACACTATATTCTATGGGGAGGTGGGCTGTATTATATTCTATTTGGGGATACATTATATTCTACGGGGGGCTGTATTATATTCGATGGGGGCTGCATTATACTATATGAGGAGGGCTACATTATACTATATAAGGGGCTGCATTATATCCTATGAGGGGGTTGCCATATATTCTATGGAGGGGCTATATGGGGGGTGGGGCTGCATTATATTCTATGGGGGTTACATTATATTCTGTGGAGTGGCTGCATTATACTCTGGGGTAGCTGCATTATTCTCTAAGGGATGGCTGCATTATACTATGAGGGGGGCTGCATTATATTCTATGGGGGTTACATTATATTGTATGGCGGGGCTGCATTATACTCTGTGGGGTGGCTGCATTATGCTCTATGTGGACTGCATTATACTGTATCGAGGACTATGGGGAATACATTATATGAAGAACTATGAGGTACATTATGCTATGGGAAGTGAATTGTACTACATGGGTGACTATGGCAGTGCATTATACTATATGAAGAACTATGAGGAGTGTATTATACTATATAGAATCATAGAATCGTAGAGTTGGAAGGGACCTCCTGGTCCAACCCCCTGCTCAAAGCAGGATTCGCTAAATCATCCCAGTCAGATGTCTGTCCAGCCTCTGTTTGAAGACTTCCATTGAAGGAGAACTCACCACTTCTCGTGGCAGCCTGTTCCACTCATTGATCACTCTAACTGTCAAAAAGTTTTTTCTAATATCTAATCTGTGTCTCCTCCCATTCAGTTTCATCCCATTGCTTCTAGTCTTTCCTTGTGCAAATGAGAATAAAGTTGATCCTTCTACAATGTGACAACCCTTGAGATATTTGTAGACAGCTATTAAGTCTCCTCTCAGTCTTCTCTTTTGCAAACTAAACATTCCCAAATCCTGCAACCTTTCCTCATAAGACAGGGTTTGCAGACCGGTCACCATTCTGGTCGCTCTTTTCTGAACTTGCTCCAGTTTGTTGATGTCTTTTTTAAAATGTGGCGCCCAAAACTGGACACAGTATTCCAGATGAGGTCTGACCAAAGAGGAGTAGAGGGAAATAATGACTTCACGTGATCTAGACTGTATGCTTCTGTTAATACATCCTAGAATTGCATTTGCCTTTTTTGCTGCTGCATCACACTGTTGACTCATATTCAGTCTGTGATCTATTAGTATACCCAAGTCTTTTTCACATGTACTGTCACTTAGCCCTATTCCTCTCATTCTGTATATGCTTTTTTCATTTTTATTGCCCAGATATAGTACTTTGCATTTTTCCCTGTTAAAAACCATTCTGTTAGTTGCTGCCCACTTCTCCAGTTTATTTATATCTTTTTGAATCCTCTCTCTCTCTTCTCTAGTATTAGCTATCCCTCCTAGCTTTGTGTCATCAGCAAATTTAATCAGTTTACCCTCAATTCCTTCATCTAAATCGTTGATAAAGATGTTGAACAATACAGGGCCCAGGACAGAGCCCTGTGGTACCCCACTTGAGACATTCTTCCAACTGGATGTGCAGCCATTTACGACCACTCTTTGGGTCCGATCACTAAGCCAGTTATGAATCCACCTAACAGTTGCCTTGTCCATTCCATACTTAGTCATTTTTTCAATAAGGATTGTATGAGAGACTTTGTCAAATGCTTTGCTGAAGTCAAGATATGCTATATCTACAGCATTTCCTTGATCCACCCAATCAGTGATTCCATCATAGAAGGAAATTAAGTTAGTCTGACATGACTTATTAGTTACAAACCCATGCTGACTCTGTTTAATCACTTCATTCTTATCCAGGTACTGACATACATGTTGTTTAATAATTTGTTCAAAGATCTTTCCTGGTATAGAAGTCAGACTCACCGGCCTATAGTTGCCTGGGTCCACCTTCTTCCCCTTTTTGAAGATAGGAACAACATTTGCTCTTCTCCAGTCTTCTGGCACTTCTCCTGTTCTCCAAGAATTTTCAAAGATTATGGAGGACTGAGCAGTGTATTTTAATATATGGAGGGCTATGAGGAGTGTATTATACTATATGGAGGACTGAGGAGTGTATTATACTATATGGAGGACTATGGGGCAGATTATATTATATGGAGGACTATGGGGTGTAAACTGTAGATGTGCTGCTGATAACATGATACTGTATGGTGATCTGTTAGGGTGTGTGCACACGTTGTGGATTAGTCTGCGGCTTTTTCTGCAGAGAATCCATATCTCTTGGCAGAAACTGCAGGGTAAAACACATGCATTTTTCCTGCGGATTCCTAGTATGTGTACAGCGGATTTGATGCAGGTTCTAGTGCGGTTTGGCAGTGCGGATGAGAGATTGATTGATTTTATGTCCCGGAACGTACACTGCAGCTACGGTTCCGCAAAAAAAGAAGTAAATGCTGCGGAAAATAAACCGCAGCAAATCTGCGCGGAATTTTCCGCAACATGTGCACGGCGGATTTGGTTTTCCATAGGTTTACATGGTACTGTAAACCGCATGGAAACTGCTGCGGATCCGCAGGACCAAATCCACACCCCCTTAGTGATCCATTAGGGATCGTTCTGTTCCCATCATTCTTTCTCAGACGGTGGAAAGAGGCCGGGAAACAAGTGTTGAACGACTTCAATATTGTTGATCACACTCATTTAGCGGCCTGAACTCAGCGCATGTAAATACAATCGAAATGCTTCCGTGTGATGTGCAATATGTTAGCATTTGGGGCCCAATTTTAAACTTTGCCTAGGGCCCCACTTTGCCTAAAACCGGCCCTGCTGATAAAGTATAGTGCATAAAAAAAATCTAATTCAACTTAATCAGGATTGGCACCAAAAATGCAGCAAAACCTGATACCTGCGATTTTTGCACTATCCAATGCTTTCAATGGGTGAAAAATGCTGAAATAAGTGACCTTGCATTTTGTAAGGGTCCCGTTTCACATAGCGACGCACCAGCGATCCCGACAATGATACGACCTGGTAAGGATCGCTGGTGCGTCGCTACATGGTCGCTAGTAAGCTGCCAAACAGGCAGATCTCTTCAACGACGCACCAGCGATCCCGACAGCGATATGACCTGGTAAGGATCGCTGGTGCGTTGTCACATAGCAGCTATTCTGAACTATTCCAGCCTGTGTCCCTGAGTTCTGCGTCGCCAACGAGGTCACTCGTCGGCGTCAATCACAGCGATGCATGCTGGCCAGCGGGACGCCGACGCTGAAAAAATGGCCCAGGAGTCCAGGACATTCGAGCACGATCAGCGATATCCAGCGGGGGGGCCGGTTGCCTCTGTGTCACATGTAGCGAGATCGCTGTTGCGTCGGTGACGCATCAGCAATCTCGCTAGCGATCTCACTATGTGAGATGTGGCCTTTAAAATGCAGCTCTTTGACAAAACAGTCAGGAAAAAAAAAACAAGCTGTGTGCACAAGATTTCTGAAATCTCATAGACTTTGCAGGTACTGTGAAACGCAGCTGAAAATTAGCATAAAAAAGCAGCATTAAAATGCTGCAAAAACGCAACGTGTGAACATAGCCAAAGAGGTTGTCCTGGATTATAAGAACTTTAAATAAAAAATTATGAGCAACTCATAAGAGAGGTGAGGCTTTGTGTTTGAAATCTAGCAGCCATGTTTTTCTTATTATGGACAATTCTTTAAAATGTATTTTTTGTATAAGCAGACGAAGCCATGAATTTCTTTTGTGCATTTACATATTTAGTACAAATCACAAGCAAACTGCAAAAATATTAGCAAGGATTAGGTTTCTTGCAAGAAAGGAGCCTGACATTTATAACTTTAGCCGGATGCATTCGATGCTTCATTTTAATTCCCTGTTGAGTGGAAGAAAACAGAGAATATCTTTTGTTGGAGAAATAATTTTTCTCTGCCAAATATGTGAAATTCTAAGAAGGAAAATGTTTAAATAGTGAAGCATCTTTTGGAGCAGATTGTTGTAAATTGAGCATGCGGGAAAATCTCTGATCCTGTAACTGTACAATAGACAGAATAGAGACGATCCAGGGATTATCACATTCATAAGATAACCAATTGCTTTAGGAGATCCCATGTGTAAATGTTGTTTTTTTAGTTTGTTTGTCTTTTTTCATTATTTCTATAGTGGAAACCTATTTCACAAAATTTTAGAGACCTTGTAATATCTTATAGTAATATCTTCTTGCTGCCAGCCTGCACCACCAACCAGCGGCTACTCCAGGGACTTAAGGGCCTTTCTCACATAGCCAGATCGCTAAAGCGTCACCGATTTTGTGACGCAACAGTGATCTCACCAGCGATCTCGCTTTGTGTGACACGTACCTGAGACCGCCCCCTTGCTGGATATCGCTGATCGTGCTCGAATGGCCTGGGCCATTTTTTCGTCGTTGGCATCCCGATGGCCGGCATGCATCGCTGTGTTCAGTGCCAACTAGCGACGTCGTTGGCGACGCAGAACTCATGGACGCAGGCTGGAGGTTGTCAGAATCGCTGTGGTGTGACAGGTAACAGCGACCCCCGACGTATCGCTGCTGCGTCGCCAGATAGATCTGCCTGTTTGACAGCTCACTAGTGACCATTTAGTGACGCACCAGCGATCCTGACCAGGTCGTATCGTTGTCGGGATCACTGGTGCATCGCTAAATGTAATGGGACCCTTAGTCCAGGGTCCCTCTCTGTGTGAATCCACAGACAAAAAATTTTCATATGTCACAAGCAGTCTTTAATCTTATTTTTTATCAAATGTAGATATCTGGTTTTGTGGATAAATGTGGGTTTGGAAAGTAATGGTGTCACTCACTGTAGGAAAGATGAAGTGCAACATGAAGGGATAAGGAAAAGGGAGTCCAACACTAGGGAAGGGGGTAAGTGGAGACCCCTAGACAGATATAAAGTCACCCTGTCTGCCCTAAACTTTCCTATATAGGTTATGCACCTATTGCCGAGCAGGAACCTAATCCCTGCCTGACCCTGGCAATAAGCCCTGCTTAGGGAAAGAAGGGGAATGCACTAGTCAATCTCCACTACAACTAAAGACAGCTGGATAGACAAACAAGGGGAACACTTATTAGAGTAGACTCAGAGATGTAACACAGATGTCCTCCAACAACACCAAAGAGGAAGATAACCGACTGCTATAGGTCCAAGCCTCAACAGGGGAAGATGGAAATATCACCAGCGATTCCCAGCAGCAAGCTGGGAATCTATAAACACACTGATCCAGGTGTGTCTCTAGAATCACTGCGTTGAGAAACATGTGATGGTGTCTCCGCAGTGTTGGATGTTGATCTCCATGAGGTCATTGATCCTCATTTTTCACAGTCTTCTACTAGGCATTGCTTCTACTGGCCAGTTTCTCACTCCACACTGATGAGGGGCAATACCCCGAAACAGCTGTCTGTGGATGGATACCATGTTTTGGCATAGGTGGTTTCCTTCATTGGAGACTGCCCTTCCCGTGGTTGTTCCTTCCCGGGGAAAGACCTGGCTAGTCATTGCTTGCGTTGAGAAACATGTGATGGTGTCTCCGCAGCTTGTGTTTTGCATGTTTTTACATATTTCCCATAAGGGATGGGGGCTTTGCTCTAGAATCACTGCGTTGAGAAACATGTGATGGTGTCTCCGCAGTGTTGGATGTTGATCTCCATGAGTTCATTCATCCTCATTTTTCACTATCTACAGTTTCAGACATACCCGTGACAAAAGGAACAGAACACTGGTGTCGTCTTAGTTTAAGGAGCAAAATACATTGTTCAACTACTGTTACATTGCTTTTAAAACTTTACACAATGCGTTTTTATATTTGAGAACTTAATGGAGGTTTTTCTATTAAAAGTCAATTTTTGTTATCAAACATAAACTAATGCAAGCAGACAGTGACTAAATCTAAATGAAAGTCAGTGAGCTTTAATATGTTTCCTCGGTGCAGTTTAGAACAGTTTGTCGGTGTAAATAATTTATGACAAGAAATTGTATTTATACTTCTTGAAGTGGAATTAAAATCTCAATCAGACATAGCAACTTAGCAACGTCATTTTTTTAGCCCCAGTAACCAGTAAAATTACTTTTTCTTCTTAGCTAATCTCTAGGACATATAAGTTAAATATACCAGTAATTTGTGGCTATTTCCATCTGTGATGTCTGTATAACTTAGGGTATGTGCTGCTTGACAAAAATTAATTACCTCTTTTGGCAGCAAACATAAAGCTATCAGAATTACACAGATTTGTTTTTCCCCCAATCCCTGGTTTGTAGTACTTTAGAACCATGATGCTTGGTTTCCAGCAGCTGTGTGGCCAGTCTCTTGTTTCTAGTGGTTTTAGTGCCATGTTCTCTCATTTTCAGTGGTTTAGTGCTAAGGTCTCTCGTTTCCAGTAGTTTAGTGCCAAAGTCTTTGGTTTCCACTGGTTTAGTTTCATGGTCTCAGGTTTACACTGGTTTAGTACAAAGGTCTTTCATTTTTCGTGCTTTAGGGCCGAGGCCTCTTGTTTCTGGTGGTTTAGTGCAAAGGTGTTTTGTTTCCACTGGTTTAGTGGCAAAGTTTCCCATTCACAATGGTTTAGTGCCAAGTTCTCTTGTTTCTAGTGGTTTGGTGCCAAGGTGTCTTGTTTCCAGTAATTTAGTGCCAAGATGTTTCTTTTCCAGTGGGTAAATGCCAAGGTCTCTATTGTTTCTACTGGTTTAGTGCCAATGTCTCACATTTCCCGTGGCTTAGTGCCAAGGTCTCTCGTTTTCAGTCATTTAGTGACAAGGTCTTTAGTTTCCACTGTTTTAGTGTCATGGTCTCTCGTTTCCACTGGTTTAGTGCCATGGTGATTCATTTCCACTGGTTTATAGTCCTGATCTGTCATCTCCACTGGTTTAGTGCCATGGTCTTTTGTTTCAAATGGTTTAGTGTCAGTCTCATTTTCAATGGTTTAGGGCCAAGGTCTCTTGTTTTAGTGGTGTAGTTCCATGGTGTCTTTCTTCCAGTGGTTTAGTACCAAGGTGTTTAGTTTTTAGTGGTAAGGTCTCTTGTTTTCAATAGTTTAGTGCCAAGGTCTCTTGTTTTCAGTCATTTAATACAAAGATCTTTAGTTTTCAGCGGTTTACTGCCATGGTCTTTTGCTTCCACTGGTTTAGTGCCAAAGTCTCCCATTTTCAGTGGTTTAGGTCCAAAGTCTCTGGCTTCCAAAGGTTTAATAGCTCTATCTTGATTTCTGATAGATTAGAGTCCCAGTGCCTTGTTTTTAGTGATTTAGTACCCGGTCCCTTATTTCCACTATTTTAGATCTCCTTTTCCTGGTTTCTAATGATTTAGGGTCATGGTGGATAATCTGCCAGTCCTTGGTGGACAGTGTGTTCACTTATCTGACTTCTTATTCCTAAGAGCTCTCTTTTCTCTTGAGATGGTCGCATACCTCATACTGTATATCCAAATGAGTCTATAAATGTTAATGCTATTGTCTCCCCCCATAGAATCATAGAATCGTAGAGTTGGAAGGGACCTCCTGGGCCATCTGGTCCAACCCCCTGCTCAAAGCAGGATTCGCTAAATCATCCCAGTCAGATGTCTGTCCAGCCTCTGTTTGAAGACTTCCATTGAAGGAGAACTCGCCACTTCTCGTGGCAGCCTGTTTCACTCATTGATCACTCTAACTGTCAAAAAGTTTTTTCTAATATCTAATCTGTGTCTCTTCCCATTCAGTTTCATCCCATTGCTTCTAGTCTTTCCTTGTGCAAATGAGAATAAAGTTGATCCTTCTACAATGTGACAGCCCTTTAGATATTTGTAGACAGCTATTAAGTCTCCTCTCAGTCTTCTCTCTTGCAAACTAAACATTCCCAAATCCTGCAACCTTTCCTCATAAGACAGGGTTTGCAGACCGGTCACCATTCTGGTCGCTCTTTTCTGAACTTGCTCCAGTTTGTTGATGTCTTTTTTAAAATGTGGTGCCCAAAACTGGACACAATATTCCATTCCATGTAAGGTCTTCCTGGCCAAGTATACGCAAGTTCTCAACAGAGAGAGGGGATAAAGCCCATCATGCCGATTAAATAGTTGACGGACAAACGATGGTTTAACCGATCATTCATCTGACTGCTATCTCTGCTGACTCTTTCATGCACAGAAACACTCAGCTCTCTTGCGTGCTCCTGTCTTCTCTAGAAAGAGCCATCACCAGACTAATTTGGCAGCGGTTTATCTCCCCGAGAACAAAAGGATCGGCAATCTCAAATTGGATATACTGGATCCATATTCCCCCCCCCCGACATCATGTGTTGGGAGTAGAGTTGGGGGAGGAAATCATACACATAGACTCTCATCTGAGCCAGCAGATATCAGCTGGTTTTGGCCGACATTAGTCTAATGTGTATGTTAGGCCTCAAGACTCCTAACAGATACCTTCCATGGTGATCTTACTCGAAAACAAAAGACAAGTCATATTCCAATCTAGCATATCCAATTCTACATTCCCTCGACTTTAGTCTTTGGAGACAGGTAAGACCCCACCACACATATGAGAGGTCAGCTGATCAACCAAATTGGAAAGTCTTGCTTTAGTTTTTTTAATACGTATGGCCACCTTTATTCTAACAGACAGTTTGCTTTAGAGTTAATAGTTAGGCAACTATTGAACTTTTGCATTAAGATTAAGACATTTAATATAAATATATTTTGGACTAAATTAAGGCTTGAGAGGATGGGGTGCACCATGAGGCATAACACTTACAGGTCATGTGTAGCATTTGCAGCTCTCCATCATTCACTTCATTGGAGCTAATTTGCGCTACCAGACACAACCTATCGACAATGGTGGCGTGATTTTTGGAAGTAGGCAGTTGGTTTTTTTTTTGCTTTTTTTTTTTTTTTTTTAAATCCTGGACACCCGTTTTAAGCACTCTTTCTCCAGGGAGGGAACCATTTATATTGATGCTTTTATTCCTTCTCGGTCTCCATCTAAACCTCCTGTTCCGGGTGGGCTTTTATCTCATATTTCTATACTTCATCCAGAACATCTGTTTTTCTGCAGGGATTGTCTGTCCTGGAGGGGGAAAAAATGCAAATTGATTAGGACTTTGTGTAAACCCCTTTCATAATTAATGCACTATATACAAAGGAAATAAAATATAATAATTAGTAATGACAGCTTGAATTGGGTAATCCTGTGTGTGGAAAAGTTCCTCAAAGTCTCTCCTGCACTAAAGCTTCTGACTGACCTATATTTCTCAAGGGAGTGCTACGTCCTAATCTGAAAATTCACAGACTCTTGAAAAATCATCATATGTTTATTATTTATATATAGTTATATACATTATATATTTTAATATATGTAATTTAAATTAAAAAAATCTCTTTTATAGCATTGTTTTAGATAAACCATCTTAGTTTGGCTGACTCATTTTTTTTGGGGGGGAATGGATGTCTTACATGTATCCTGGTCTTCCTCTTCAAAGAAAATTGGATATTTTTGTGCACGTTACACAACATGAGAATGAGTGATGGGACACGGAGGCAGAGATCTGTTTCTAGACTACAATTGACAGTGATTCAGCAAGAGCAAAAGGTGACTGTGCTTCTAGCCGAACACACCTAATAAACTAATCCTGGCATTTCCTGAATGAACTTTCCCTTTTTTCTTTCTTTCTTTTTTTGGGGGGAAGGGTGTGAGGGATGAGGAGGCTGTAGATCTACTTCAAGGAAGATGGTATAAAAAGGCATATGGGACTCACATTGGTGGTAAGACGTATGGGGCATGGCAAGCGTATGTGGCATGGCAAGTAGTATTGTTCCCCCTAAGCCTAGTAATAATGCCTCTTTAGTTCCCACATTTACAAAGTTTTATCACCCAGTTAAAAATGAATGGTGCTGTCTCCAAAAGTAATAATGCCCCCTTTGTGCATAAAAAAATAAGGTTTATGTTCACCTAAACCAAATCACCAGTAGGCATGAGTGGACCCGTGGAAGTTTGGGTTCGAGCGAACTTTAGTCCAAAGTTTGGTTTGGGTACCAGAACGCTCCCCGATCCCCATATGAGTAAATGGGGACCCAAACTTTGGTGCTCTAAAATGGTCGTTGTAAGTGCTAATGGGCTGCAAAAGTCCCACTCTCTATTACATGATCTGCCTGTATTGGTGTCATGTTGACGCTGATACAAGTGAAAGTGGCGCTCGCCCGGAGATCTATTGTGACCAGTCAGAAGTCTGGAGCATATGCTTTGCTTTTAGCATTAACTATGCCACTGCTCCTTTTTTCTTGAAGAGATGTAGGGAACGTCCGCACAAGATTTAACTGCAAAAACGTGCAAATTTTGTTAAGGATTTCATTGCCAAAATATTGGTTTAAATTTTTGCATTGGACAAGGTGACATCCGCAGCATGTATTGACATGATGAGGATTTAAAACCCACACTGCTGCTCATTTTACACAAAAAGTAAACAATCCATCAGTGGAAAATCCATAGCGTTTTACTCCCAATGTGGATGTATCGTAAAAGTAATAATATTTGTTACTGAGAGTTGGAGCTCACTAGTAACATTGCTATCGTTAACTGACGTGAAACGTAACCGTCTTTGTACAACGCTATTGAATATGTTGGAGCTAGATAAGGAAAAGGTAATAATAATAGGATTGTATAAACACACATTGATAGATTTGCGTGAGAGTCATAAGAAAGGAGATTTATGATGATAATTTCTTGTTTGACAACCTGGCAAGGGGCCACGCATTATGTCCCCAATAGTGGGGTAATGAGGAAAGATGTGGCTGCTGAACCTTCCCCAACCACACACACCAGGAAACTCTCCCTACACCCAATACATGGTTGTTGTGTTCTGTCAGTATTAGCAGGGATGGACTGGCCGAACCAGAGAATCCTCCGGTGGGCCCTGGCTTCTCCTTTAGGGAAGCCTATAGACTAGTTCAGAACTTGCAGATGCTAAGGGGCTTTTGAATGGGGGACAACCCAGTACCACCATCTGGATTTCAATAGTATCTAAGTAAATACTTAACGTAGGTCCCCAAAAAATGAGAAAGGTATTCAAAGAGTGATACCTTTATGGGCTAACCAGAGAAATTATATTTGCAAGCTTTCAGGGCTCAGAAGGCCCCTTCATCAGGAGCTACATTACAAGGTATCACTCTTTGAATACCTTTCTCATTTTTTGGGGACCTAAGTATTTATATCGATTTTTCTGGCTAACACGGTACCACAAAATTATTTTGTATTGTACATCAATAGTATCTAAGCAATCACGTGATAACCAATCGAATTAGTACACAGAGCTGAATCCTGACATTGTGAATCCTACGGCTATACCACTTGATACAGGGCCTGATGAAAATTAGCCCAGTTCTGAAAAAAACCCATTAATGATAATGTATTGGCTTTGAGTAGATGAAAGGTGGGCACGCAAAATCAAGTCCTCTGATGGGCCCAATGTTCCTCAGTTTGACACTGAGTATTTCATTGTCTGTATATGCACTGCAATGCCCGGACTGACTGCAGGTATCCTGACCCGAACTTACAGCCTCATATAAGGCTTTAAAGCTCAAAGTTTGGGTCAGGAGACCCCCTCCGACCAGTCGAGGCATTGCGGTCCATACACAGACGGTGAAATACTGACTTCTGAACCCGGACTTGGTGGGATCAAATGTTAATTATATCCCGTTATAATTAGCCACATAATATAGAACACTTCTTGGGGAGATAGCCTCCATATTTAGAAGGCAAATTTTTCTACGCCTAATTTAAAAAAAAAAAAAATCTGTAGAAATGGTTTTATTAGCTTAGTTAAGGCAGGATTGCAATGTCAGCATATCCATTAAAAGTTTGTAGAATTATTAAAGCATGCGTCCCTGCATATTGATCCACGAAGAATAAAATTATCATATTAATTATTTTTGCAACTGAAAAATGTTAAAATCCACCCTGTGTTGGATGTGTTTCGTGTCCTCCGGGACCGCAGGAAAGGTTGAACTCGACTGACTCGCGTCTATTATTCGATCTCGCCAATTGTTAATGCCATATTAGTGAAATTCTGCAGTTTTAGACAATAAAAGCAATGTCTCCATGGTTTTAAATGACAAGTCTGTGCAGTATGATACCTCAGTCGTGTTAGAGCTGTTTGCTAAACACAATTTTGACAACTATTCCTCCCAGCCACCAATACACGCATGCTCAGCGTGCATATATTCCCAGTAGGATATACTGGCATCCAGGGGTCAACATACCATTGGTGCAACTTGGTGCCCTAAAGGTAAGGAGGCCCACTTCTACCTCCATAGCAGGTGGAATTGTGTATTATGATAAACGGTGGCTCATTGGTTAGCACTGTTGATTTGCAGCTCTGGGGTCCTGGGTTCAAATCCCACCAAGGACAACATCTGCAAGGACTTTGTATGTTCTCCCCATGTTTGCGTGGGTTTCCTTTGGGTTCTCCGTTTTCTTCCCACACTCCAAAGGCATACTGATAGGGAATTTATATTGTGAGCCCCATCTGGGACGGTGCCGATAATGTCTGTAAAGCGCTGTGGAATTAATGGCGCTATATAAATGAGTAAAATTTTAAAAAACTTTTGGCCTGCAAAGTGTCCATATACTGTTCTTGCACTGGAGCCCTCTTCCGTTTGTGTCCGCTCCTGTTGGCATCAGAATATTACTCATAGGCAGACTTCTATTGTAGCGACCATAGATGGTTGACTCATAGTCTCATGGATAGTCAACTGGTCCCACTAAAATCAACAGGTCTAGTAGGAAAGTAGATAAAAAAGGAAAAAAAAAAACGTCCATGTTACCTATGCAGCCAATCATTTGACTCAGCAATCTCATGCCATACATGCTAGCAGAAAAGATGATAGATTGTATAGATGCATCAGAATCCAGTGGATCACTGCAGCAGTCATGGGCATAAAAGACACGGCACGGAAGTAAGCAAAGACCGGTGGAGACCACCGGAGTCATGGTGCTAGAGCTACAGAGATAAGAGTTGAGCTTTTTTTTCCTGCTGTTAGTCCAATTTTTAAAAATCCCAAGGCGATAAAAAATATTGGTTTTGTAGCGACACCTCTTCCCCCCCCCCCCCTTTCTATAGATAGAGTGGTGATGCAGTACCCATCCTTAAACTTCCAGCCTTGCTTATATGACATGTACACATTGCTCTGGAGTCTTCGGATTGATACACTTTATGGCACTGAATATGTAACCGCTCCACGTCTGTTCCGGCATAACAGGATTTCGTAGAACATGATTTGAAGTGTTATGGCACGGACATGCTTGACTTGTGTGAGGCATATGTAACATTGCTCTAACATAGACATAACACTCTGCGTAAAGAAATACAGGATATATGATCTAGTGCATATTTTGGTGTAAGCTTGACTTTTTGGGGGCCCTTAAAGTGGTATTCCTATCTCATTACTAGGCGGTGCCATCTCATATTGACTCTGACTCTGAAAATGAATTGATGTTTTGGGCTCTGTTCTTTTTTTCCCCTCTACACAGCCGTACTGGAAACTGCAGCACAGAACAATTCTAGAGTAATGTTGCTGTCCCCCTACACTGTGTAGATCTGGGGCGCCACTGTGCAAATAGAAAGAATGGAAAGAGTAAGCAGTGCTAATTTGGTGCAGGGGCCCATTCATATCCAAGATCAGTGAGCGTACCAGAGGTCAGACCCCCAGCGATCATAAGTTGGTGGCAGAGCCTTGCGATATTCCATTACTCAAAGTGGTTTTCCAGCGAAAACAAGTAAAGGCTTATCCACAGGATTGGTGAAAATAAATTATTGATTAGTGACTGCCTGTCTGCCGGGACCCCAGCCAATTGGCAGAACTTGGAACTTTAATCGCCATAAGAATGGGTCATTAGCAGCGCGCATGTTCGACCTCCGTTCCAGTTACTACTTATGGCTCGCGCTCGCCCTTTTTCGGCCACCCCATAGAGAATGACTAGAACTGTGAACGGACGTGCTCACTGCCGCTCCATTCTAGAGAGGATAAAAGTTTCCCGTTCTGCTATAATATGGAAAGGTTGTTCTAAAGGAAGACTCCATTTTTGAAGAATAATTTTACTTTTCATTGTTACAATCTATGTAAAATCTTCAGTAAATTTCTTGCTTTCGTTATGTTGCATGGATTTGGCTTTTCATGTTTCAATTACATGTAAAAGTGTGCACTCATTTTAGGTACAAAAACGGTTATCATCTAGGAAAACTCCTATATGGTATACTATAGGTGCTAAGTATGGCTGAATGATGACTTAAATACTCTTTAGTCCAAATAGTCCAATTATCTATACACTGCCTCTAAACATGTCTGCTTCTCCATGGCTACAGACTACAAACAAACCCAGCGTAGTCAGATCCTGCAGTCACACTCCCATCAATCTGCTGCATCTTTTTGCTAACTTACTAAATATACTTTATCCAAAAGTTGAGTTAAAATGAAGGTAGTACGGCTTCAGCATCGGACTACATAGTTTGTTTGTAGTCTGTGACCATGGGAAAACCTAAGTCTTGGAGCTATTTGCGGTCTCCACAAAATTGTAGAATATGTTGTCGTATTTTATTTTTATATTACATGTATTATTTTACATTGATCCTTCATTTAAAGGTGTATGCCTGTCTTATAAGTTGATGGCACATGGCTAGATATTTTAATTTTCAGGATCAGTGGTGATAAATGTCCAATGATGAGTTATCTTAGCAAAATACATTTTAAATAGAAAATAAATATTCGGGGTAGTGGTGGACAGTGGTCTCATTACTCTGTAGGGACATTATTTCGATGCCCTTATTTAAAGTGTACTTCATTTTCTATGGGACTGACAGAGATCGTCAAGTGCAACATTACCTCCGGCAATCTCATAGACAATGAACTGCGCGGATGTGCGCGTGCGCGGCAACCAATCAATTCAAATGAGCCATTTCAGCGCTGGTGACGGGAAGGGTTCCAAGTGGTTATCAGTCCCCAGAAATAAACAGAAATTGTGTCCTCTGTATACTGTAGAAACTATCCTATATAAACATAGCAATGTCCCATCGAGTGGGATTAGTGTGCACATTTTAAACTTATTGTGGATAATTGACAATTTTTATGAATTATTTGAGCTCAAGAAACCTAAAACTCTTATTTGATACAAACGGTAAATCCTTGCAGATATGATCTATGGATCTTTCTTTTATTCCATTGCTGCCTTTGTTTTGTTTTTTTGTGTGTTTCTATGCATTGTGATTCTGCATTGGAGAGGAGCAGATGTTTTGCCAAACATCCTGATGTGTTGCTTTTTCTTATGGGAGTGCATAACCGTTTCTTGTGATGCATTGACTTGACAGCTGCTAGATTTCAGGGAGCTGCTTAGAAGCCATTAGTGGTGTCATTGAATTGAAACAGAACAGTCACTCCCAGCTTGAACTGCAATTGTTAATATCTTGTTGCTATTTTTTTTCTTGCAGCAACGCAAGGCCTGGAAGATCACATTCTAAAAGTAATGATCTTTTCTTTCCGGCTGAAGGCCCTGGTTAGAACAAAGAGGTGTTAGGACTTGTTAGGATTCTTGTTCGGAGGCAACTAATGATTTCATTTTTATTTTTACTGTTTTTTGCACTTTCTATTACTTTTTTTTTTGCATGAGGCTAATACTGCAGGGTTCCCTTGTAGCCTTGTATTATGCATTGCTAGTAAGAAGTATGATACAGGAAAGATATATATCTTTGTACCGTGTTAGCCAGTAGATAGAAGAATATTCAGAATTGAGATTCCTCAGTGGTTGATACCTTTTAATGGCTAACTGAAAAGATGGTAACACATTGCAAGCTTTCAAGACTACTCAGGTCTCTTCATCAGGCATTGACTAATACAACATCTGAAGAATCACATATTTATGCACAAAACAGCACAGAAATAACCATATAAATATGTGATTCTTCAGATGTTGTATTAGTCAATGCCTGATGAAGAGACCTGAGTAGTCTCGAAAGCTTGCAATGTGTTACCATCTTTTCAGTTAGCCATTAAAAGGTATCAACCACTGAGGACTCTCAATTCTGAATATTCTAGTAAGAAGTATAAATTGTCTAGGGATTTAACTAATTTTGACCATTAGGTTTGAGCCTCATTTATTTTATATCATCTACATGAATCAATAATTTATTTTGTCACTATTGCAGACTGAAAACCTAATACAGATGTGACACGCTTAAAAAAAAAAAAACAAAAAAAAAACTTTGACGGGATGTACCGTAATTGTCATCACAACCACTGGGTGGCCACATGTAGGCACATATTGCAGAAACATCTCCTGGTAGAGTTTTTAAAAATCATATTTTTATTCAAAGCTTCTTATTTGCAAAGTATGTCCTATGAGGAACGTTTAAATGATCTGGGAATGTTTAGTTTTCAAAAAAAAAAAGAAGGCTAAGAGGAGACTTAATAGCTGTCTAGAAATATCTGAAGGGATGTCACAGTGTAGAGGGATCATCATTATTTCCATTTGCACATGGAATCACGAGAAGCAATGGAAGGAAACTGAAATTGAGAAGATACAGACTTGATATTTGAAAAAAACTTTTTGACAGTGAGGGTGATCAATGAGTGGAACAGGCTGCCACGAGAAGTTGTGAGTTCTCCTTCAATGGAAGTCTTCAAACAAAGGCTGGACAGACATCTGTCTGAGATGGTTTAGTGAATCCTGCATTGAGCAGGGGGTTGGACATGATGACCCTGGAGGTCCTTTCCAATTGTAAGATTCTATGATCATGTGTCACTCATCTTAGGATTTGTTGAGCATAAAGGTTTTGAAGACCACATCTGTATAATTACTTAGTGATATAGCCTTATTATAAAATTCGGACTGTTTCATCATTCCATCTAGGCCCCACATGACCCTGTCTCACTGCTTCCATTTTCAACATAGATTATGTACTGTATATTTGAGTGACAAGACACCAAACAATTTTACTTTTTCTTAGCATTTTCAATATTTGCTAGAAATTCTACAGTTCCTGGAAAGCTGCCACCACTAGAGGGAGCTTATGAGCTGACTGTATACTCTTTATACATTGAAAGCCATAGTAAAACAGTATCCAGCAAGGTCCTCCCTCTAGTGGTGACAGCAGGAAGTATTATTTACAGTATGGGCCTGATTCATCATTTCATTTTGGCCATTTTTTTTATGTGAATAACTTCGTTAGTGACTTTTTGATTTACAACAAAATTATTCAAAGGAATTGTTCCTTTTTTAATTATCTTTTGTTGTTAATTTTTTGGCTTTTCCATTTTTTTCCCAATGATTTCAGCAAATGCAAATTTTTAAAAAGTAGCAAAATCTTTGCTCAATTATATACCTGTCCTGTTTCCCTGGAGTGATTTTTAATTTTTTTTTTTTTTTTTTAACACTATGAATGTTGGCCACAAATTTTGTTTTGCTGAATATTAATCATTGTTGTACCTTTTTTTGAATAGAAAGTTGAAATTCAAATATAACAAAAAAGAATTTGAAATTTGTGCAAAATTCGTGACCCATGTGCATCATTTTGAATAATTTGGCGCAAAAACTGGTGACAAATACCATAAGAAAAAAAAGAAAAAAAGACGTAAAAAAAGACAAAAAAAAAGCAAATACTGAAACGGGGCTCATGTTCTAGCGATTTGGAGCTCTTTATCGAAATAATACAACAGTCCCTCTAGGTGGTTCATTCATAGAATACAGGAAGCAAACTATTTTTCTAGCTTCTTTTAGGTTTTCTAGGCGATTGATACACATCAAACCTTGGCGTCATTTCTTTTTCAGTCCTGTGGATCTATTCAGAAAAAAAATCATTAGAACCAATATTTACAGCTCCAGACAAATGAGTCAAGTTTTGTAGAAGCGACCTCTCCAGAATTGCTGCTTTGTAAGTAATTTGACTTTCCTGGTGTTTTGCTGAAGTCAGCGAGGGTAGGTGGGATCAATGCATAAAAGTACATTTTCAGTAAGTGCTGTTGTTTCCAAGTAATTTGGCACACAACTGGGCCGAAATGGTGTTTTGTTTGTTAAATGGCTTAGAAATCTGCAAATCTCTTTATTACGGGAGAGGCAGACGGTGCGGGCTATTGCTGCATGTATATTCATGGACACAGCAAATTCTTCACTTTTATTGCACAGTGGAAAACAAATTCGTCTAGATTTAAGTAAAATGAATGTGAAGCAACACAGCTAAGAAAGTAATAGCAAAGGGCCAATATCTATAGAAAGGCTCACAATTAGTTGCCTGAAAAAAGGGTTATTACCAAAATAGTAAGTTGTTACTGATCGCTAGGGGTCTAACTGCTGGGACTTCAAGAACAAGGTTCTGGAACCCAGGATTTTTCGGTGATACATGACCCGGCTATTTCCTGCTGTCCCTTGAACAATAAACGAAGCAAAGTCGAGCTTTTGAACCGCTGCTCCATTGTGGCAAATTGCATACTGTCACAATTCTTTAAATGGTACATTTAGACAAGCATGAAAAACTAGTTGGCATGTGACTCGAAGGATGATATGCACATTGCCTATAGTTTTATGAATGGGTCACCGAGGAGGAGAGCGCAATAGGCTATGCCACCAGAACACCAGAGAGGTTGGTCGCTCAGCGGATTGCAGACCCCTGATCTTAAGACAACTAGCAGTAGCCGTGGAGCGTTCCTACGTTGCCCTAGACGCTTCGTCACAGCCTGAGGACTAACTAAGCCTAAAGACAGAAAGGTGAAATCTAAACTGCCCCGGAGCAGATCCCCAAAGGAATAGACAGCCCCCAAACATATTTTGTTGGTGAGACAAGATGAAGCACAAACACAGACAGAAAATAGACTGAGGGAATGATGGGGCCCACACTGACTAGATAGGACAGGTCAGAAAAGGCACTGTCTGCAATCATGCAAAAACCCTAACAATTCCAACACGACTGATATACAGAAATACTGAGGTTTGCACAAACCTCGCCCCCACAATATCAGCACTCAGGTGTGAACTGGCGGCTAGCAACAGGCTAATACAGCAGGGGACTGAGCAAACAAACACAAGATACAAAAATACAGGGCAGGAGCCCGCAGCCCCTAGGGGAGCAAGCTGACCCCTGACAGCAAGGCAAAATCAGATGCAAAGGGTTTAGCAAATGACACTTAGCTGAAAATGCAGGATCAGGCAGGAGACAGAAATCCTCAATAAGCAAAGAAATGAGTATCACCGGCAGCCACTGAGAGAAGTCTGCTCGCTTATGTAGTCCCAGTCACTACCCCCACTCCTCCAATTATCTTCTGCAGCTGTTGGGTTAACATCATGTTGACCAGCTCCACTACCAGCAGTATCCACCAGAGGGAGCCTTGCCTCAAAAGTCGGATTTAAGAGAGTTGACAACACTACAGTATGAGCGGTTTTATGACAACTGCTCCAGCAGCTAGACTGAGCGTGATCCTGACAGTGTGCACGCTGCCTGGAATCGGCAAGCTGCAGTCACATTGACTGCAGAAAAACAAGCCTGGCCTGGAAAACCTAGTCCAAGCGCGACCTTGAAAATTTTATTTTGGGGAATTGATATCCAAGCAATTCCTTCTTTTATCTTCAAACACACTAATAATTAGATCTTGAGAAATCGGTTGACTGGCTGTCTTGTCTTTTAGGACACACTGCTTAAAGTTTAACAATAGTCTTGTAACTGATTCATGGATTAATTCCTTTTGCTATATTTGACGTTAGGTAGGAAGTTCTCCCACGACAAGTTGTTTGCCTCATCTGGCTAAAAAAAACCTAGGATTATCGATTGCATATGTTCTGTCTTTTTTTTAACTTTACCAACTATGTTATGCAAAATCTGTAAAAGTTTCCCCAAACTTTGATATGTAATTGTGTCCACATATATGTCAGAGGAGCAATTGGATCCCCCTACAGCACTGGGTGTAGGCACTGTAATGTCTGCCATCGTTGGACTCCTATCATGCTGTTACATCAGTTATTGTGGCTGACATTTTATTCTGAATCCCCTGAAGGCTCAAAAAAAGTGGTTCAGTCACTAAAACTGAGCACAGAGCCTCAGAGTTTTAATAATACACAGATCAGCCAAGACATTAAAACCAGGTGAATCTTATTGAACATAAAGGATATATTTTAACACCACCGGAATTGTGATAGCTAGATGACTCTTCTCCAAAACACCAAGTTCTTGGTTAGTTCCTACCAAATGTGGTCCAAGGAAGAACAATCAGCAGATGGGCAAGAAATCCACATGTGCCCAAGACATATTACTACATGTATAGAGTAAAGATTAGTCCGTCAGGGCCTAACCCAAAGAACCGCCATTATAAGTCAGAAGATACTGCTGGCTATGATGGAAAGATGTCAGGACACATAGGGCATCGCAGCTTGCTATGCGTGGGGGTGATTCACTGACTGATCAAAGTGCCCATAATGACCCCTGTCCATCTTGGAAAACTACAGTGACCATTGGCAATGGAAAGAATTGTCTAGGGCTGACAAATTATGTTTTCTTTTACATGTTGTGGACAGCAAAGTGTGTGTACACTTTGATACCAAAATGTGCTACTGGGAAAAGACCAGTTGGAGGAGACATTGTAATGGCTTGGACATCATATGGATGTTACTTTGACATGTACCACCTATCTAAACATCGTAACAACCAAGTACCCGCCATTCATGCAACGATATTCCTATATAGCATTGGGCTCTATCAACAAGATAATGCCTCTCAACACATCTTCTAAAATAGATCAGGCATGGATTGAGGAACATGGCAAAGAGATCAAGGTGATGATTTGGCCTCCATATTATTCAGATCTCAATCTGATTGAGCATCTTTAGAATGTGCTGGAAAAACAAGTCCAATCTAAGCATAACCCATCCTTGCAACTTTCGGAGCTTAAAGGATTTGCTGGTAACGTCTTGATACCACCTACTACAGGGCAACTTCAGACGTGATGTTGAGTATGTGCTTCGAGGCGTGGCCTGCATGCAGACTGTGATGGCTGCTTAGAGCCAGAGCTCCAGCATCTACCAACCGAAAGCAGCACATATCAGCTCTCCACTGTGCACCCAACCTTCAAAAAAGTAACTGCTGGCTGCCTCACATATCTGAGCTCATGATGACATGCGGCTGCCAGATTTCTTTCCTAAGGAACAGACTGCACATGCTTCAGGGAAGATGGCAGCTGCATCCCCCTCCAGGTCCTCCATGTCCTCACAAGGCTCTGCAAGAGGTATGAATGTGGGTCACCCTCCCAGGACTACGGGATACTCGGTACCGGGCCGGCGTCAGCGGGATGTGTCACAGCAGCGGTGACCCGGTCCGTGGCCCTGGGCGCCCAAGTAATGGGGGGGGAATTTGTATTGTAGTTTGAATGAATAGTTCGTGATGCCACCTGTGGTGTTCGGCAAGTGAGGTGTCAAGCCGACGCTGCTTGCAGATCCTCTGGGGCTGGTGGTGTGTGGCAGCCAAGATGGTAAAGCTCCCCACAGGTGGAGCTGTAGCCCCAGGGAAGTGTAGGTGTAATGAATGAGGAGAAGCGCAGGCAGTGTAGGAGCTGGTACCCAGATGTAGTGGTGCTGAGGATGTAGGCGTGATAATGATTGGAGGACACCGGGGCTTGTAGTTCCAAAGCTTTACTCACAGTCTGTCGTGCACACAGGTGCCTGCCTCCGGGCCTTGTCCTCCGGGTCAGAGACTCAGTCAACCTCCAGGCAAGATGGTAGGCTCCCTCCAACACTCCGCCAACATGTACCTTTCTGAACGTCTCCTCTATAGCGCCTTAAAGTGTGAAGATCTCCTAGTACTGAGTTACACTGGAGTTCCTCTCATCAGATGTTCCCAAGAACTCTCCTTGTACGGCACACAGCTGTAGCCTGCTTCGGGGACTCCCTTCTCCTGAGTCCCGGCTCTCTATCCAAATGCTGTTGTGCCCCAAGTCTTGGATGGGAGTAGTGCATTTACAGCCAACTACTCCACCGGTGTCTGCTGCTGAACCATAAGTGTCCTTACAACCTCAGGGACCGGGCCCCGGCCTTGCGCTTAGAACCTATAGGCAGGGTGCTTCCTTCCAACCCACGTCCTCTCTGTTCTATTCTCCTTCGTTCCATACTATCCTCTCTTTCTTATGGATGCTTTGGTTACAGATCAGTGTCCTTCTTCCTTCCTTCCTTTCCCGTGCCAGCTGGCTCAGGTCACTGAGGCAGCTGCAGCACTCCTTCCTCCATCCCTTCTTCCAGGGATCCCCACTCCTCTCCGAGTGGCTTCCTTCTCAGACTTCCCTCATGGACTCCCCTAGGGACTGCCTTCGCAGACTGACCCCTAATTCTAAACCTTCCCAGTCTTTTATGTATTCTAACTCCACCCACCTCCCAGCACGTCCAGTGTTCCAAGCAGGGAACCACCAAAGGTGCTCTGCTACTCTCTAAGCACTGAGCCGCAATGTGGTTTTGCAGAACTACCCTGGTGTGTGGGGTGTGAGTGTTGGAGCGTGGAAAGGAGTTCCCACCTTACCTGGATGGTGGGGCACTACACCTTAGGAGAAAGTGCAGTACCTCTGTGGCGACTGAGCCTCAGGGGCGCCACAAATGCAGAGGGGGACAGGCATAGCAGCTCTACCCCAATGAATAAAGGGGATATGAGGGAATTCTTAGCCTCCATCCGTTCCTCCCTAAAAGAGGACATGCACTCCATGTTAAAAGAAATAAGAGGGGACATACGCTCCCTGGGAGAACGTACTTCACATGTTGAAAACAAAATGGTGGAATATGCTACTTCCATTAATGCCCTGGTGGATGAAAATGAGGCACTTAAGGGGGAGCTAGTTCATGTGCTTGACAAATTGCATGACCTGGAAGACAGATCCAGGAGAAATAGCGTTCGTATACGGGGTATACCAGAAGAGGTAGCTGATAAAGACCTAGCCCCCTTCATGCATAATTTTATACAAGCTGTACTTCCCACACTTTCTCCAAAGGATCTCCTGATAGACAGGATTCATAGAATTCCAAAACCCAAGCACATAGATCATGCTCTGCCTAGAGACACCTTAGCCCCTATCCATTTCTTCTCTACTAAGGATGCATTTATACAGCAGATGAGGAAACCTCCTGAATTACCTACTGAGTATGTGCTTCAATGGGTCCAAGGGCAAAGGGAGAGAGACGGCCTCCCATCTGAATATGACGAGTCAACTTTACACATTTTCTCATTCTCAGAAATTTTGCAGAATTGATGGTATGTTTTACTTCTTTTTAGGGTTGTCTAATCTTCAAGAGTGCTTGCTAGCGCGTAGTGCACTCCTGATCATTGACAGTTTGGACCAGTGACATAGGTTTGAGCTACAGGCTCAAAGTTTGCACCCTGCCATGTTGCAACAGCAGCAGAAAAGCGCAGGGCACTGAAACTGGATGGATCTAGAGATTCGACCAACTTCAGAGCAGCACTTGCAAGCTCTATACCTGTCATGAAGACTCCACTCAGTGTGTCTTGTATGCAGTGAGTGACATTTTTGCTGCCCTAAGGAATCAGTCGTACTGAGCTGTCAGTTTGGTGCGTGACATCTCAGTTGTCCACTCTAGTGCAGGGGCGTGCTGAGCTCTCAGTATTTTGAAAGACAGTTCAGCCGTCCAATCTGAAACTGGGATGTGCTGAGCTTCCTCCAGGTGTTCTGTTCTAAGTGATTAGCTGGCTACTTAGCTAAGCTGTCAGTCCCAGATCTCTGCCAGTCCTAATATATGCTCAGTGTTGCAAGTTTGCCTTGTATTTTAGTGGTCTGTTTGTTGATCTATTGCTGCCAGACCTTCGACCTTGCTCTGATCATCCGTTTACTTTGATCCGTTATCTTCCTGGTATTCTGACTTCGGACCGTGACCTGACTATTCCTTTGTCTTAACCCTTTAGATTATAACGTGCTCTCTTGGTATCTGACCCCAAAACATTTGACTACCCTGCCTCAAGGCTTGCCTATGTGTAATGACTAGTGTCACAGTACCAAAGAGCTTGTAAGTGCTTCCTTCCTTGCCTAGAAAACCAGCCAAAGCTGAGTCTGCAAAGGTGGTCAGTAATCTGGGATGACAATCAGTAAACAATTAAACACAGATGAGAGCATTAGATGATTTTTAATAAGAAGAAAATTGCAAAGTTGCTTGTTTTTACAAGCACATTGCAATTTTACTCATTTTAACAAGATGAGACAACCCCATTAAGCTTCCGTATCTGAATTTGTAATCCATGTAGTTTTTTGGACGCACCTTCATATAATTTCACAAGAGTGTGTCACTCAGGCCATAGCCACTTGTTCTTCCTAACCATTTTTAATATTTCCACCACAAAGCTCTAAAACAAGATTTTGGCTGTCTGTACCGAATAGCAGGGCACTAGAGAAGAAGCTGATCAGACCAAGAGTTTCTGTTGCTGTGCCTGCTCAACGTTAATGTATTTGACATGGTGATACACCTTCTATATTTGTGATAAATATAAAAAATAACGCTGAGTATATTATCTGAGAAACACAAAAAATGAAAACTAGGCCACAATGAGTAATTGATCAAGATGAAAAGGATTGAATGTGACTGGCTCCATTTACGTTAGATCAATTTGTAGAAACTGGCTATAGTACATATTAACGTCCCATGCACTCCAGATTGTCAGTTTTTTTTTCCTTTTATAATTATGTTTATAATTTAGAACATCTGTAAATGAGTCTTTTTGTGCAGTGTTGGCATGCTGACCTAATTTGTTGCAAAATATAGAAGCGGAAAGAATTTATAAACTGAGGTTTGTGTGAATGACCAAGAATGTCAACTACGGGTAAAGCATAGAAGAAAACAAAGAAAGCAGCTGAAGAAGTCAGACTGTGTTTTCCTTATTAAGATAAATCCTTTCCATCAAATTAAGAAGTGCGCCTGCCCTTTAAGTAGTTTACATTTTATGTACAGTTTTATTATTTATGTTGCCATGTTTTTGATGAAAAAGTGCTTGCATGAGAATTCCCCATTAATTACTTGTGTGCCTCTTGCTTGTTTTACTGCTGAAACATGATTCCAGAAAAAGACTGCCAGATGTAGTGACAGAGAAATAATCAATAACAAATGTATCAGTACAGCTGTCTCGCTCAAGGTAAAAGGATTTTCTTACCACCATCTTCGCTTTCAGGGTTTCTCTCTATATCTACTCATCTCTATAGTCTGCCAATGTATCTGATATCTATATATACTCTACTGGTCTATCCTGTGGTGTAATTAGAGTCTGACGGACCCCAGTGCAAAATGTGGCCCTGGTCCCACATCTACATGTTGGTCAGATATATGGGCCCTTGTAGCGTTCTATATCCTCTAAAGACATACATGTTCGCCCCATGTAACAATATCTCCCATTCTGGCTCCTTCTTGTAATAATCTCCCCTATCCTGGGCCCCTTCTTGGTATAATGGTCCCCATCCTGGCATAATGTCCCCATCATGATATAATGTCCCCATCCTGGTATAATTTCCCCTATCCTGATATAATGTCCTCATTTTGTTATAATGTCCCCATCTTGGTATAATGTCCCCATCCTGGTATATTGTCCCCAATCTTCTATAATGTCCTCCATCCTCACATGATATTCCCATTCAGGGATAGTGTCCTCCATCCTGATTCAATGTCCACCATCCTGGTATAATATCCCCATCATGATATAATGTCCACCATCCTTTATATTGTCATCCATCCTGGTAAAATATTCCGTTTCTGGTAATATTGTCTCCCTCTCCTGATATAATGTCCTCATTCTGGTATAGTGTCCCCCATCCAGGTATAATATCCCCATTATGATATAAGGTCCACCATCCTCTATAATGTAATCCATACTGGTATAATGTTTCCTTTTTGGTATAGTGTCCCCATTCTGGTATAATGTCCCCATCCTGGTATATTGTCCTCCTTCTGGTACAATGCTCCCCATCCTGGGCCCCTACCTTTATTTCCAGCACATTTAAAAAGAAACAAATGATTACTCTCACCTTCCTCCGCTCCTACACTGTTCTTCATCCTCTTCTGTAGCTGGGGCAGGAGTCGTCAGCAGACCTTGGGATGCTAGCAAAAGCAGCGCATGATGTCCCTGCCACGCAATGTTCGTCACTGGCAAACCAACGTCAGCTGCCGGCTTCTGATTGAGCAGCGGCGTGTATTGCAGCCAGGGCTGTGGAGTCAGTAAGCCAAAACTCCGACTCCTCAATTTCCCTGACTTCCGACTGCACAACTCTGACTCCACAGCCCTGGTCACTACTGAGCATGTACATAAAGTGCAGCACAGATTCATCTCAAATAAAAGCCGAAATCCTTAGATCAGGAATAGAAAGACATTTATAGGACATTTCATAGCTTTCCCAAATTCTCATGAAAAAATGTGCAGCACATCCTGCATTGTACCACTGTATCCAATTTATTGTATATTTTAGGAGTTGGTATCTATCCATGTTATACCGACTCCACCAAAATAGACAACGACTCCACTGCCCTGATTGCAGCGCAGTGAGCTGGTGGGTCTCTGTTCCGCAATACCTTTCAGCTGAATGTGCATTCAAGGAAACACATCCAGGTGAAATTGGTGTTGGCCGGCCCCCCTCCCACATGGGCTCGGTCACAGTCGCACCCTCTGCGATTTCAATCTATCCCTCTATTTATCTAATAAAATCACTTAATCTGAAGAATCTGATTTTCCTTTACTGCTAAAGCAAATGTCCACTTTTCTACACCATATTGTTTTCCGGTACCCCATACTGTGTTGATTCAGGTCTCCAATGGGTATTCCCATCCATATGATAAGTCATCACTTTATGACCTCTGAGACCACTTTCCTCCACAGTTGGACAGCAGTGCTAGTTTATCTTTGCAGACCCTTACATAGGATAGTCCAGGAAGCTGATAGAACCTGTAGGAGACTGTATACAATATGTTAACATCTCTCTTGACCTCCCGGGAGCCCACCCATACACATACATTCTTACATTCTCGGCAGCAGCTTATCATCTTGGAAAAAAAACCATACAAAAGAGTCAGGAGTTTAACATTTAAAATGCCGGATCCTTCTCTTCTTTGATATCATCTGTCTTTGGAGACTAGTCACGAAGTCCCGATAGGCATTAGATGGTCCAACAGTCCCCCTAAAATCAGTGACTTCATCTTTAGTGGGAAAGGCTGTGACAAGCTCTAATTTGTTTTTATGAAAGGGTTTTATTCTCTATGGCGTTGATCTCATGATCACCCGCTGCATTAAATCCCGCCTCCCAGGTAAACAAATCTACAATAACACTGTATAAATGCAGTGATACATTTTGCATGGATTTACTTTTTAATGTAGTCATTCCCATCATGCAGTTCTCACGAAGCTTTGGGTATTGAATAATTGAGCTGGAGAAGGTTTTTCTATGTTTTCTTTCCATCATGGGCTTCTTTGTCCTGTTCAGCCTCTCCATGTACATTATGATTATTGAAATCAAACCTCTCCATGAATGAAGGTCTGCAGGTCTCTTATTGATTTCTCAAGGTCTGTGGATATCTTGGGATCAATATTGTATTTAACTTGAGGCGCAATTCTACTGACATTCATTTAATTTCAGAAGAGAAATCAAGATGGCAAAAATAATAACAGCACTGCAAAAAATACAAATAATTCTTTTTTGACTTTTCATCTGTAGGAAATGTATAACTTGAACTATGAAGGATAAAAAAAACAACAACAATACTTGGTTGTAGTTAGGGTTGAGCAAACAGATTTGTAGGACTCTAGTCCAGTGGCCATGTTGGTCGTCCATGGCCTTTGGACCAGAGACCTATAAACTTCCTTCTACCCGTGGCATTCATTCTCATTAGTAGGCCCCGTGATATCAGTATGTTGCAGCATGACAAGTGCATGATGTCACAGGCACCTACTAATCAATAACGCACCAGGGTAGTAAGAGGTTTGCAGTGCTTTGGTCCAGTGGCCACCGACTACTGAATTGGCCTCTGGACCAGGATCGTGTTAATCTTTTGCTCAACTCTAAAGTGGACATTTTATCAAAAATCTATTTTCTTATGATCGTTTTATATTGAATGCACAAGAACATGCTTTCTTCTACAAGTGCAAAAAAGTGCACCAGGAAGTGGTCTATCACAAAGTTTCTTCAGATAGAGAAAGGTTTCCCACTTATCGCTAAACCTTAGCAAATGTCTAGGAGGCCTAGCAAAAATTAAAAAGAAATGGTCACCAAAATAACAATCTTGGGATGACCTGTTCGTGCTTTGTTCTGTGCCCAAGAAGTCTTGATTTGGCTTGTTCAGAAGGAGGAGCCAGGTTGCCGAAGAGTGAAGAACATAAGGGTCCTTTATTCTCCTCTCAAAATAATCAAAACTGGCAACCTGCTTTCTGAATTGTATCAGTGATAGAGACAAATGAAAATACTAGTCGTCTGACCAGAATTATAAAAATTAAAAAATAGAATGTTGGGATAAACAGGAATGCAAGCAAATTTGCAATTAGTCAGTGGGATCCGGTATCTAGTGATTGTAGGCATCCCCAAAATTTACAGTCTTTTGGTACTTTTTGCGCCATGACCTTCCAAACTTCTCAGCCCATAGCAGTTACTGCTCACCTACATGGATATAATAGCACTAATGGTTGCCATTGTGTAGGTCCATCCTGAACTATTGGCATTTTTACCGTGGATAAGAACAAATGCTATACTTGGGGTAACAATGAGGGTAGACAGTATAGTAGCTGTCTTGGGGGCCCAGCTATTATCGCCCATCTCCACTTAGAGATGTAGAGATAAGGTGTAGTTAGTGATCACAGAGAATAATGTTGCTGCCAGTAGTAGACTGAATGCTGAAGGTGATCATGGTGCAGTGGGGTCTCTGTCCATATTTTGCTTTGGTGTCCCATGACTGTTATTTGGTCAGTCAGAAAAGAGCTAATAATGCAGGTATGGCAGCAGGGTCAGCACTGATGAGAAGAAAGAACGGGACTTGGGTTTTAGCAGAAGTAGCTTTGTTTGCACAATGATTTCATACATATTAGATGGTTGACCAAAATAGTCGGATATTTTCAACTATTTAATTGATACTAATGCGTTGTAGAGGTTGTCCCTGGGTGGGATTTGAACCCAGGATCCCAGCGTAGCAAGGCTACAATGCTAACCACGGAGCCACCGTGCTGCAGTAAAAATGGAAGTATTTAGATACAGAGGCAGTAACGGTCTGTTATTAGTTGTCAAACAATGAGATTTTGTTGGATACCTGTGTAGCGATGCCTGGACGACACCGCCGGGCAGAAAAAAATACGGTACAGTAGACGAGGAGGGAGGAAAAAAACCACCGGCTTTATTGAAAGATAGAGGATTATATGCCAGAAAATAATAAGTTATTGAAATGATAATAGCAATAATAGTTACAAAGACAGATAGCTGGAGCTTGTCACACAAGCTGTGCTACAGCTATGGCAATGTAAATCTCATTACAAACAGTCTAAACTATTTCTACAAACTTCTCTAACTTCCGATAATCAGGCGGTGCTGCCACAGCATCCTAGCTAAAGAAGCCTGCTCTACACCCTAACACAGTTGTATACCGTTGTCATACTCACAGTTCTGTAGTGCTTAGAAGACGGTCTGGTGGCTGCTGGGCGGTCCTGGTAATAGAGTGGAGTTTGTTGTGTTGAGCTCTTACTTCAGGTTTTCTGATCCGTCTTCTTCCGGATCCGGGCAAGTCTCGTTCCCACTTTCAATGTTGAGAGATTACTGGTGCCACAGCCTTGTTTTCTCTCTCAGATTACAGGTGCTCAGGGAGAACTACCTGGCTGTGCGATGCAACTCTTTCCTTCTGACACAGTCCTGATGATCGATCCTATGGTAACTGGGCACTATCTTCTCCCTCAAAGCCATTAGTTAATTTACTAGTCTCTCGTTGTTAGGACACACTTATTGTCTTGCCTGTCTCTCACAGGCACAAGGGTCTCCCTTCTCTTCCTGAATCAACACTTCCTGCTTCTTGTTCAAAAAACGCACACAGCCAGCTACACATGCACACAAATCAGAGGAGAGCACTGTCTCTTAAAGTCACAGTGTAATTCAGTTCTTAGCAGGGGCTGACCACCTATACCTTCTCAGTGTATTGAACTGTAGTGTTCTAGCTACTTATACTTTTTGCTTCCTCCGTTTTCCCTCTTGATCCCCATTGATGACGTATTTTAAGTATAGGTCATCAGTATCTTGTCACCCAGTTTTCAAGACAACTAAATTTATGTTTACAAGATGTTGTTTGTTGTTTTACGGAGTAATGCTTATTGAATAAACATACACTTCATTCCAAAATGTCGTGGTTATTGGGAAAAAGTCCACTTTAAATGTATAAGACTTCTATTTATTTTTATGCATCATTCATAAACTTGCTGACACCCACTATAGAAGAATACTATTACCAGAGTCTGGAAGGCAGAATTTCATGGCTAATACTGAAATGTAATTCTTATCTTCAGTCTAAATATTGCGGACTTAGTGTGAGAGGTGCAGATCAGAATGGAAGGCGCTCCAAATATTTTTATAAAGATTATATATAAATAGATCTTTGTGCAGAGGCGGTTGAGGGGCTTCACTGGATCATATGTGAACAATAGATTTTCTGTTGCTAGTCCTTTTTTATGTTACATAAAAGCAATTGCTGTATCTGGGTTCATGGTTGAAATGGCTTCACTTTAATGTGAAGCTCCACCTTGGGTGAGTAGGGACGCATAGCCCCAGTGCAAAACTTTTTTACTCCCACCTTTACTTTGTATATAATATTTATTATGGATGACTTAAATATCCTACCATAATGAAATTTGCATTTATATATGGTGATAACATCAAAGTGAAAATAGTGACTTGGTAATTGTAAATGCAACCTCCATTGCCCCACTGCTGCATGGAATTGTACTGCCCTGCTTAATGCAGTCATTGTTGTGTGTTTTATAGAAGCCTGCATTTTGTCAATTGACCTCACTGAACTAAGTTAGCCATTGGCACAATGCATCTACTACATACAGTAATCAGCACTGTCATGTTGCAAACACAATGCATGCTCAAGTACAGTGGCATAGCTAGACCATCGGTGGGTCCCAGTGATTTTGACCGAGGTCCCCCTGCATGTTGGTCAGATGTATAGGCCCTTGTAGCTAAATCCTACAGGAACATACAAGTTGAACCTCCTCCATCTTGTGCTCCTTCCTGTGACGAGCGTCGGCTTACGCTGAGTCGTTTCTTCATTGAATGAGTGGGCCCTCTGGGCCGTGGCACCCACCCACCTAGGGCGAGCTAACCTAGTGAGAACCACCCCCTTATACAGGGAGTGTCAGGGGCAAGACCAAGGAGGTGAGCCACCACGGCAGCTGGACCAGACGGCTGGCTCAGGGAAACAAGACAAGACAAGGCGAGACGAGACGTTAGTTCAAAGAAACTTCATTTAAGGAAGGCTTCAGGGATAACATCAGGTACAAACATAACCAGAACAGGGACAACATAGCAAAGTGCGTGCAAGGGCACGCCAAGTCCAAGCATGGTACGTGCAGATGGTAGGCGGAGGCACGATGACATCAGACTCCGGACAGCAAGCGAAGATCAACCAGGACATCAGGTTCTGAAGCTCTGTAGGCAATCATCAGGATCCGGACATCCAAAGGTCAGCCAGGGTTCCATGCAAGGAAACAAGACAGGGTTAACGACATGATGCATGTCAACGGACACGCCAGGTTCGGGTTCACAGGACTGAGGCCTGCGCATGCCAAGGGGCATGCCAGGGACGGGTACAAGGACGGAGACCTGCGCGTGCGAGGGCACGCCAGGGACGGGTTCAATGGCATCGGAATCTGGGGTGCTGGCATCGACCGACAGGGTCCAGGAAGCAGGCTACGGACATCAGCTCCGGACATCAGGCCGCAGTCATCTAGGTCCGGACCTCTGGCAGCGGTCGGCAGGTTAAGGAATCCGGCAGGCAAACTAGGGTTCAGAGCAGAGCAAAGAGAGCAAAAGACTTTGTGCAAGAGTAGCACGAAAAGGCACAGTGCGAGAACCAGCGTACGTGCAAGGGAGCACGGACACCACAGCTGGGGGCACCGGCAGGTGGTACCGACTATGGCATAAGCAGGCGGGCACGACTAGAGGCGGCCACGCAGCCGGAAACCACTATAGCACTGGACTGGGGCACGGCTGAGGCACACAGGCGAGCACGGCTAGAGGCGGCACGGCTGAGGCACACCAGGCAGGCACAGGCGACCAGGCACGTGCACGGAGGCATGGAGCCACAAGGCAGGGCTAGGCAAAGGTACAGGACAGAGACGTGTGCGATACCGCACGGCAAAGCCTAGTACGAAAAATGCAAGAGCGCACGAAACATCAGAGGCAAGGCATAGAGTAGTAGAAAGGACCCTGCGCATGCAAAGGACATGCCAGGGGCAAAGTACAAGGCGAGGCCTGCGCGTACCGAGGGGCATGCCAGGGACAGGGCACAGAACAGAGGCCTGCACATTTAGACAGACACGACAGGGACAGAGTCTAGCAGCGGAGCGTAGGCCGAAGTCCAGAGCTAGGCCAAGGGAGAACCTTGGGGCTAGACAGGGTACAGAGCGGAGGCCTGAACGTGCAGAGAGGCACGACAGGGACAGGGTACAGAGATTAGGCCTGCTCGTGTAGGGAGACACGTCAGGGACAGTGTACAGAGAGGGGTACCTGAAGCCACATAGCAAAGCGAGACAGGAAACATGGAAAGAAACACAGAACAGAATGCAAACAAGGACTACAAGGCAAAGCAGGGCAAAGACAAAACATGGCACGAAAGACAAACACTAGACAAGGCACAAGACAAGAGACTGAATACGAGCACGGAGCGTGTGCAGAGACGCACGACAGAGCAGAGTGCAAGGGCACAGAATAGAGGGAGCAACCCACAGACCAAGCAGCCATGCAAAGAAGCAACACAATACTCAGGCCCTGAGCATAGGAAGGGGCGGTCTGATATAGGGCATAGCATCACCACTTCTGCGTCAGGACCAGGGAAGAGCTTCCAGTTCAGATCCTCTAGGATCACAGAGCACGGTCACATGATCAGGGCTTCAGACCTGCAGAAACGATTGCAGAACCGGACAGTGCAGGATCCTAGGAAAGGTCACATGATCAGGGTTTCTAGACATGCAGAGATGATTGCAGAACCAGACAGTGCAGGATCCTAGGAAAGGTCACATGATCAGGGTTTCAGACATGCAGAGACGAATGCAGAACCAGCCTATGTTGGAACATAGGAAGGACACATGATCAGGGATTCTAGAGCAGAAACACAGGCAGCCTGCAGCTCAACGGACATGAGGTGAGTTTGCACACTGCTCTAGGGAACATGCAGGATAGCAGACACGAGATGCGTGTGCACACCGCTCCAGGGGTTCTTGAGGCAAAACAGACATGGCAGACATGACAGACATGGCGGACATGACACTTCCTCGTATATATGTCCCCCATCCTAGGCCCATGCAAAAATATATGTCCCCCATCCTGGGAACGTCCTAGTATATATGTCCCTCATCTTGACCCCATCCTGATATGCATACAGTATGTCCTCCATCCTGGTATATTTGTCCATCATCCTGACTCCATCCTGGTGTGTGTATGTATGTATGTATGTGTGTATATATATATATATATATATATATATATATATATATACACTCACTGGCCACTTTATTAGGTACACCATGCTAGTAAGGGGTTGGACCCCCTTTTGCCTTCAGAACTGCCTCAATTCTTCGTGGCAGAGATTCAACAAGGTGCTGGAAGCATTCCTCAGAGATTTTGGACCATATTGACATGATGGCATCACACAGTTGGCGCAGATTTGTCGGCTGCACATCCCTGATGCGAATCTCCCGTTCCACCACATCCCAAAGATGCTCTATTGGATTGAGATCTGGTGACTGAGGAGGCCATTTGAGTACAGTAAACTCATTGTCATGTTCAAGAAACCAATCTGAGATGATTCGAGCTTTATGACATGGCGCATTATCCTGCTGAAAGTAGCCATCAGATGTTGGGTACATTGTGGTCATAAAGGGATGGACATGGTCAGCAACAATACTCAGGTAGGCTGTGGCGTTGCAACGATGCTCAATTGGTACCAAGGGGCCCAAAGAGTGCCCAGAAAAAATTCCCCACACCATGACACCACCACCACCAGCCTGAACCGTTGATACAAGGCAGGATGGATCCATGCTTTCATGTTGTTTACGCCAAATTCTGACCCTACCATCCGAATGTCGCAGCAGAAATCGAGACTCATCAGACCAGGCAACGTTTTTCCAGTCTTCTACTGTCCAATTTCGATGAGCTTGTGCAAATTGTAGCCTCAGTTTCCTGTTCTTAGCTGAGAGGAGTGGTACCCAGTGTGGTCTTCTGCTGCTGTAGCCCATCTGCCTCAAAGTTCGACGCACTGTGCGTTCAGAGATGCTCTTCTGCCTACCTTGGTTGTAACGGGTGGCAATTTGAGCCACTGTTGCCTTTCTATCAGCTCGAACCAGTCTGCCCATTCTCCTCTGACCTCTGGCATCAACATGGCATTTCCGGCCACAGAACTGCCGCTCACTGGATTTTTTTTCTTTTTCGGACCATTCTCTGTAAACCCTAGAGATGGTTGTGCGTGAAAATCCCAGTAGATCAGCAGTTTCTGAAATTCTCAGACCAGCCCTTCTGGCACCAACAATCATGCCACGTTCAAAGGCACTCAAATCACCTTTCTTCCCCATACTGATGCTCGGTTTGAACTGCAGGAGATTGTCTTGACCATGTCTACATGCCTAAATGCACTGAGTTGCTGCCATGTGATTGGCTGATTAGAAATTAAGTCTTAACACACAGTTGGACAGGTGTACCTAATAAAGTGGCCAGTGAGTGTGTGTATGTGTGTATATATATATATATATATATATATATATATATATATATATATATATATATATATATACACACATACACACACACACACACACACACACACACACACATTGTGGTGTAATGACCACTGCATCCGCTAGGGGGCGCTGTATGGATGTCCCAAGAGAGAGAATGAGTGGCATGAGATGGAGACTTATGTATGTGTGTGGATCAGCAATGACATTGCTGAGGTGTTGCTTCAATGTGTCAGGGAGAAGTCTCCAGGTAACTAGAGAGCTGGGCGGCACTGGTTACCTACAAACCCACCCAGGGGGTGTGTTTAAAGAACACTGTTGTAAAGAGTGTGTAAATGCTTGAAGGACCTGTGATGAGGTCAGAGTCATGTGACCCGGTGGGCGTGGCTATGGACCATATAATGTGGCCAGGGTAGGTCACATGTGGTGAATGCTGGGACCTGGTTGGTCCAGTGTGGAAGGTCCCGTCTGAGTGAGATGGGGCTGCCTTCTGACAGCAAGTGAACGCTGTGTTAATGGCTGCACATGCCTGGGAGTTCCCTGGAGGGAATGGACGTCTGCAGTATGCTAAAGGAACCATGAGTGACCCTGACGTGGGTGAGATAAAAAGCCTGTGCATGTTTAACCTGTGTGACCACAGGGATTACAGAGCTGAACTCTGTCATGGACGCTATGCTGTTATATGGAGTTTATGTTGCTTCTGTGGGTTTATGCTGTTAAATAAACCGCATGGACTATTATGATTTTATGGAAAACCTGTGCCGGATCTGATTTCGTGGCTGCTGAGCGAGTGATCCCATACTTGAATGACTGCGCTACCTCACAATATATATATGTCCTCTGTTCTGAAATATATGTTCCCCTTCCTTTCCCAATCCTGGTATATATATGTTCCTTATCCTGATCCCCATCCTGGAATATACATCCCTCATCTTGGGCCCCGTCCTGATATATATATTTATATATATAATATTTCTTCCATGCTGTTATATATGTCCTCTATCCTGGTACTGTGTGTGTGTGTGTGTGTGTGTGTGTGTGTGTGTATATATATATATATGTGTATGTTCCCCATCCTGGTATATGTCCCCCATTCTGCTGCTGTTCTTTAATGCATAGAAAAAAATAAATGCTCCTACTCACCTTCCCTTTGCTCCTCCGCCGTGCAGAGTCCTCTTTTGAAGCTAGCAGCTGACTTCAGCGTGCATGTGATGGGAGTCAATGATGTCATTGCCATGTGCCCCCAGTCACGTGCACGCCGACGTCAGCTGCTGGCCTCTGATTGGTCAGCAGCATTTATTTCCACACATGGACCCAACGAGTCTGCGCTACAATACATTTAAGTAGAATATGCGTCCAAGGATGCACATCCAGTTGAAGTTTGCATAAGCATTGCTGGGCCCCTCACCTGCACAGGCCCGATCGCGACCTCTGCCACCGTGATCGTTACGCCAATGCCGAAGAAGTAACACATGTACCAGTGCTATATGTGTATTTTATGGAATTGCAGACAGTACAGTTCATATGTGCACTGTAAAGTGGCTGCAGAGCAGAGCCTCAGTTTTTTTATTGCCTTTTCCCAATTGTTTATCATACATTTTGGAGGGGAGGGTGTTGCAGACTAATGATAGGGGGGTGACTCTTACATTAACAGGCAGTAATAACACAGGGGGATTTAGGATTTTTTAGTATAAATTTCCAAGTATAAAATACATATGGTTCATAGAAATCTTCTTTAAAGGGCATGTCCAGTCAAAAGAAGTCGTCACCTATCCACAGAATGGGTGATAACTTATTGATCTGCGCAGGCCCAACCACTGGGAGCAACACCGGCTGTCAGAAGGCGTCACTTTTATCCTTATTATTACAAGTTAATTCTGACATCCCCATAATGAATGCAGCAGCGGTCATGCATCCGACCTGCTGCTCCGTTTTGTTACAAGTATAGAAATTCCCTGTTCTGTCAGTCAGTGCAGGTTCCAATGCTTGGACCTCCACCAATCAGCAAGTCATTTCCTATCCTGTGGATAGGTGATATCTTGTTTATTTTTTCTAGACAACCCCTTTAATCCAAACTCATTTTGTCATTTTTTGTCTCATATTCAAATTAGGAAATATCTAAGAAAAAAAATATTTTCTGTGTGTCCTATGATTTCAAGTCATGTGACCCCTCTTACTGCCATAGATCCCATACTGCCATAGATGCAACGTTTCAAACAACCATAGGTCTTTTTCAAGCATGCTTGTTAAAGACCTATGGCTGGTAGAAACGTTGCACCTATGGCAGAATAAAGGGGCTTTGAAGTTTTTTTTTCACCTTATTTTGGACACCGGTCTTTTTTCATTTATTGAGTTTTTTTCCAAGTGGACTCCTTGGGACGTCTCTGACAGGGCGTCTGAGCTTGGACATTTGTAGTGCTGCAAGCAACGTTTACCTATATCAGTCCTCATTACTGTTCTTTGGCTCCCAACTGGCTGCAGCAGGAGCCTCCCCCCTCTTCTCTCCCTGCAGTAGGACAGACAGATTGTAAAGATCCACCTCCTTGATACTCAGCCAAAAATTGAACAGATCAGTAGGAGATTAAAGGCCCCCCATACACATTAGATAGTTTGGCCATCAGCTGTCTCCCCAGACTCCCTTAAAACTCAGATATGCTTGACCCAGATAGCCCACTAAGTCTGCCGGTGAAAGGTCTTCAGGACCCTAGAATTCACATAGGACAGTGGACAATCCTGCCAGTATCAGCTGGCTTGGCAGGCTTTAGCTTAATGCATTTTGGAGGCCTAACCTTGTGTTCTCTGCAGGATTTCTAAAAGGCATGCAATTCCGTCTGGGAAAGAATATGACTGGTTTCTTGGTTTAGAGTTTCTTTAAATTAGTTGTGGTATAGGATACCCAAACTGGGTGTTCGGATCGAGATCAGAAACCTCAACTTATCAATAGTGGAGAGAGAGCACAAGGGGAATCTATCAGTGCTGGAGGACCCATCAGGTCCATCTATTACACCATTCATCTCAATAGTCAAATGCAATATTTCCGTTCACCTGCAGTGGCGCTGGTTGGAAATTGAGCGTTTGCAGCTAAGGTCAACCACAGATTAATACTGATCACTGTGAGTCCAATCAGCAGGGAAACCTGAGATCAGCTTATCATCACACGACATTTCTAACAAAAATGTATTGCATAAAATGAACAACCAATGTAAGGACAGCTTGAATGAATTTAAGTAGTTCTAAAGACAAGTCCTTACAGACCAAGGCTGCACGAAGAAAGAACACTAGTGCATATTACATATCTGAATAGATCATATTGCTATGAAACCTCTCAATCCCCACCGACCGATGTGGTCCTTCAAAATCCAATCCAAGGGGCCTGACTTTCCACAAATGCAATAATGCATTTTTACATTGACGTGCATATATTAGTAAAAACTGTAAAAACAGTTTCATAAAAGATATTTTTCAAAGTGCTTTCAGGAACTACCTAAGTATAGTTTGTCACTATAAGATCGGCGGTGGTCCAACTCCTGACATCCCCTCGATCAGTGATCGAAAAGGCCATGGCTCTTCGAAATTAGCACAGCGCCGTACATTGTGTAGTGGCCAGGAATGGTACTGCAGCTCTCCTATTCAAGTACATGTATTAAATAAAGACATAAACCCCATAGTAAGTGGGTTTACCAACGCCTATTTTCATCATAGGCTCGTCTTTTACAGTTAGGATGTGACCGGTGTTTGAGTTTTATAATTTTTCACGGGATCTCACTGTTTATTAGTATATGGCATATTATGCATTTGATTTTGTTCCTTCATTTTAAGGCCTTCATTGTGCATTCTCTTGCACAGACCATATTTAATGAGGTGTCAAGACCATAGACTCCCTGGAGTAAATGAAGGTAAATTTGGGCAATGATGGGTTAAGCCCCCCCCCCCCTTTAATTTAAGTAGCGAAAATTATTTTAAAAGCAAAGATTGAGAATATTGCATTGGCCCAATGAATGCGGAGAAAAATAATTGTGCCCCCCCCCCCCCTTCTTGTTTTGCATCCTTACACTTTTCCACCACCATGCACTCATTAATCAAAGACGCTGCACTCCTGCTGAGGGCAGAGAGGTTCATCAAATTGGCAGCCGGTTTGGTGTAAAGAACGGTGTACTGAAGCTCTTAACGCACTGGGACATAAATAAATCTAAGGTCTTTGTATGCAAACCCTGGAGGTTAATACTGTATAATTCAATGTCCTGTCTTTGTTTTTATGATTGATGTTTTTAAATGTTTGAAGCTCCATGCAAGTCTTTCAGCGGGTCAGGGCTGGCAGAATCTCATTGGCTGTAGCGGAAAAGCATTAGGTTGGCAGCAGAGACTGTAAGTCTACTGCGGAGATTTTAGATTTTTTTTTTTTTTTAGTCTAGAAGATCATTGTCATTGCCTGAGATGTTCCAGTGATTGACAATCCCCGCTGTGATAATGGGCCTCGGCGCACAAAATGCCAATACTCTGCTCCTGTTTGTTCTTAAGCTTCTGACTATTCGTATCTTTAACCAAGAGAACGGATTGAACAAACAAAAGCCACTGGGACCAGTATGGGGAGATAGGACTGGGAGTTGGCTCTTTACATGAATTGGTTGCATATTCATAATTTAAGAACAGCTGCTTACAGCGAGCACACAGTGATTTGCAAGCTATTATCAGCCATTCCGCTCACACATGCCCACAGCCCTTTTTTTTTCCCTCTATATTGATCTACCTGCATTTAAAGTCTGGTCACTGCTGCAACCAGAGCAATCTTTTCATTTTAGCTGTGTTGGCAACATAGGACGGCTTTAATTTTAAATATTTAATTTTTGACTAAATGCTGCGCCAAATGATAAAGGCTTTGAAGAAGTAACATGTAAAGGTCACCATGACACATTAATCTCTAGCGGAAAGGAAAAAGGAGAAAAAAAAAGCATAAAAAAACCCACAGGGATAAAGAAGAAAGTGTCTGAGATGCAGTTGAAGAACCTTTGTGCAGTCCGTTGGCGTTGCACTTTGTCTTTTGCTCCGTTCTGGGTTTTTTTTTTGGTTTTTTTTTTAAATGACATGTGAGAAAATTGTATATTACAGGGTTTTCAAGAGTATCAGCTTTGCGGGTAGTAGCGTTCATAATTTATCTTCAGATATTATGGGCTAAGTCACGGCTGATATTTCTGAGAATTGTGTTTAAATGGAAAACAAGGATTATCTGGTTCAGGTTGATTAGATCTGTTTTCTGCATTTCGCTGTATTTGATGCTTATTTTCTGTAATATCTGTCTTCTATGCCTCACAGAATGATGTGGAAAAAAGATATAATCTGTGTGTATATGTGCATTGTTTATGAGTGTATGTATCTATTTGTCCATGTACCATATCTATTTCATGTTTATCTATTTATCTCATCTATCATCTATCTATTATCAATCTATTTATCTGTCATCTATCTATCTCTGTAAATCAAGAAAAATAGGCAGCACTCCAAATTAAATGTGAAAAAAGTGGATACTTTACTGATCGTCAGGTGGCGACGTTTCAACGGTGACCCGTCTTTATTAAGCCGTCTTTATTGGCTTGATAAAGACGGGTCACCGTTGAAACGTCGCCACCTGAGGATCAGTAGAGTATCCACTTTTTTCACATTTAATTTGGAGTGCTGCCTATTTTTCTTTATTTATTAACTCGGTTCTTTGGACACTGCAGAATAGGTTTTGCACTAATTTTATAATTTTGGTAGCGCTACCCTTTTTTTTTATTTATCTATCTCTATATGTATCCTTTTTACTCCATGTACAGATATGTCTACATATGCATATATCTAGTAACACATATTTGCTATATATAGTAAAAAATCTAAATGGTGCCGTAAGTGCGCATGTGCAGATTGATCTTCTAGCAATCTTCGGGAAAATGGCGTCATGGCAAATGCGCAGATTGCGGTCGCTTTAAACCTGCGGTCAACAAATCGGCCAAGGCACCGACACACATCAATGTCAGGGCGCAATGACTTTGTGACGCAGTGCCGGGACTCTGAAGTCCTGTGTGCGCGTCTGTGCTATGACAGCACGTTGGTCCACCCGAGTGCACACCGATACAGTTAAAGGGAACCTGTCACCCCCCCCCCAAGCGTTTTTAAGCAAAAGAGCCACCTTGTGCAGCACTAATGCTGCTTTCTGTCAAGGTGGCTCTCTTACTTAGTGTCCCTTCCACAGCAGAAATAATCGTTTTTAAAATTGTTCAAAAATACCTGAATTTTGACAGAGGGGCAGGTCTTTCCCCCTCTGACAGACGCCTCGCATCCAACAGTCATTTCTTTCTTCAGTATTTGGTGCCGCCTCCTCAGTGTTCTTTTGAAATGGCACCTGCGCTGTACTATAGTTTCGTGGGCATGCGCAGTTAGCGCTGCCTGACGTGCCCGTGCTCTCAGATCACATCCCGGCACATCCTGGCATGCGCAGTAGTTCTCTGCAGCTCTCATGCCCAAGATTCCCAGCCCCGCAGTGTGAATAAATCATAAGCGACTGCGGGGCGGGATGTCTGGCCGCGCGATATGAAGGCCGGGATGTGATCTGAGAGCACGGGCACGTCGGGCAGTGCTAACTGCGTGCTGAAGAATTAAGATTTCTCTTTACTGGGAAGGTCGACCCCCTGAAGAACAAGCCTTTTGCATTATTCCTGCTCCACCAAACTTAATAGTTGGCACAATGCAGTCAGGCAGATCATGTTCTATGGCATTCACCAAATTCAGACTCATCAATCAGTCTGACAGATAGAGAAGCTCCAGAGTCCAGTGGTGCCTGTTTTACACCGCTCCGTCCAACGCTTGGCATTGTGCTTGGCGATTTAAGACTTGCATGCAGCTACTCCGCCATGGAAACTTGTGTTCTGATGTTCCCAGCGCACATTTTTTGGGGATGATGTTAATACTGGAGAAGTTTTGGAGCTCTTCAGTTATGGAGTCAGCAGTGCTTTGATGACTTTTATGCACCTCAGTAAGTATGGCTTGTTCTAAACTCAGGACCGCGCTCACTGATACCAGCACAGTCTTGTAATAGGAGCTACCGGTGTAACAAGTCAGTTCATGACCCTCCAAAATATTCACCATCACCTGTTAGTGATTTTATTGAGAAGTGTAAGCAAACCAAGCAACTCAGCCATGAAGTGGAGACCTCGAGAAGCTACATAGTGGTGTCACTGAGCTCTAAGAAGCAGAGAGCAGAAAAGTCACTAACGCTCTGCTGACTCCAAGCCTCCACAAAAACGGTTTTTCATGGATATTTTGAGGCATTCTGGTCATAGATCGCAGGCAATGTTCAAAACAGCCTTAGAGACAGAAGTTTATCTATTTACCCTCTGGACGCATTTCATTCTGAATTCCTATGAGTCGGTCTGCTTTGCATCAAACACAGTTGTGTCAGTGACTCTACTTTTCCATTTTGCCAGTCATTGTGGTATAACACATTGACACCCCGCACAAACATTCCCAAATGTCTGCATAGAAAAGTGTCTACGTCTAATAATATGAGGTATTATTAATAACTTTTTGTTATATGGAGAAAGTTAATTTATCTCGAAATCTCAAGGAACGATATTCTATTTACCTTTCCGAGATATCCTATTTTTCTAATACTCATGAATTAACCATTATTGTGTAGGTCCACCTCATGCCACCACAACACTATGACCTATCAAGCTATGGACTCCATCCACAACACCTCCGAATCTATCTTGCGCCAAGATGTTGCAAAGTGGAGCCTTCCTTGATCTGGCCCACATCAATGAGCTTGAAATGCCCAGGACCATGTCGATGGTTCATCGGTTGTCCTTCCTTGGACTACTTTTGGTAGAAACCAATTACTGCATACCCAGACCACCATATACCACCTACCATTTAGGAGATGCTCCTAACTAGTTGCCAAGCCATCACGATTTGGCTCCTCTCAAAGTTGCTCAGATCCTTACGCTTGTCCATTATGTCTGTTTCCAACAAGTCATCTTCAAGAACTGACTGTTCACTTGCTGCCCATGTTATGGCTGATTGGTTAATAGCAGTAATATTATACAGTGTCGTCTGACAGGCTAATGTATTTGGTACAAATCTGACAAGCCTACAGCCTGCAATGATCCTCGGTCTACTGAACCACTGCACAACCAGCTCTACCCTCTCCTGGTGTATCCTCACCCATCCCTGTAGACTGAGCCCTCGCGGGCAGGGTCCTCTCTCCTTCTGTACTCGTGTGTCCCTTGTCTTGCACATGTTTATTGTACTTGTCTATATTTCCCCTTGTCCCTGTAATGCACCATGGAATAAATGGCGCTATATAGATGTATAATAATAATATTATAAAGGTTTTCAGTTTTGTAAGCTTATACCATGCCCAGACGGCAAATTATTATTTTTTCCCTCACAGTATCCATATATTTACTGCATACCATATTGCAAAAATATTGTCCAAGATGAAGATTTTTTTTCAAGGAGAGAATAAAGTGCCCCAAGGCGCCGCTATATGGCAACGCACAGATTGCCTGTGGGTTCATAATACAGTACTCTGAATGACTTATGAATGTGACCCAGTATATAGTGTTACTGTAGTAAGGTGACCGGCTAGGCGGTGGTCCTCTTACCGCCGCAAACAGACTGAGACGGAGACTGAAGTGCGTCCAACAGGTCCTCTTTATTGGCCGTCCTCTTGACGACCACAGCAACATACAGAGGCAGCTAGACACTCTCCGCACACAGGCCCGGGTACCTTCGCTTCCTCCTTACTTCTGTATGATGGCCCTCGCTGCTCTTTCACTGCCGCTGCCCTAGGCCTACCACTACAGCGCTTCGCCTGCCTGAGTCCGTCCATCTTGTGGTACCCCCAGGCTCTCTGACTGCGGCTTCTCTTGTCTCTCTGTCTGCGGCTTCTCTTATCAGGGCCACCCCCCTGACTCTCTCAGATGTCAGTCCCTTCTGGAGCTTCACCACTGTACTTCTCTTCCTCAGGTCTACTCTTCTCCTCAGCTCCTCTCCCTGGACTGACCGCTTCTAGAACTCTCTACCTGCCTTTTATCCCCCTCCTTGAGGATTCCTCCCAGAGTTCTGTAACCCCGCCCCCCATGGCTGTGCGGTTTCGTAGCCATAAGCTGATGTTAAGTCCATTCCTCACAACTTTCTCTACTCCCATCTTGTGGCCAAACTTCGGTATTACACCCATCTTTCCTTTCTCCACCTGTCTCCCATCTATAACTGCAACAGTCCACCTAAAGCACACTATACCTTTACCTTCCCACTGCAGACAGGTCCGTACGTCAGTCCACCTCCCCTACATTACATTCATTTTCTTGCCCTTTCTCTCTTCACATTCTTTTTTTTTTTGTCTATGTAGGTTTCAGTCTCCACTGTAGCTTTGGCAACCTATTCATAACAATGGAAGGACAAATATTGTAGGAAATATATCATCAGAAGATACCTATAATTTAAATAAGGTTTTCGTGTTACATGTATTTGTAAAAAAATATATATTTTTTTGGAAACTTTTTTTTTCAAGTTTATGATCTTTACAAGAAAAAATATTTAGTAATCTTTTGACACCGACCACTAGTTCTTTGTTAGACTCTAACTTCCTGACTACTGATGAGCGAACATGCTCATATGACGTGTTTTTAGCATGCTCGAATAATGTGTTTGAGTCCGCGTGGCTGCATGTCTCACGGCTGTTCTACAGCCACAACATATGCAGAGATGGCCTAACAAACAGGAAATCCTTGCTTGTGTTGTGGCTGTCAAACAGCCACGAGACATGCAGCTTCAGGGACTCAAACATATTTTTCAAGCAAACCGAAGACAGTCGGGTAGCACACGAGCATGCTCGGATAACGCTTTATCCAAGCACGCTCGCTCATTACTATTTCTAACCATTCAGAAAGTGTTTTTTAGCAGGATCCTTATCATTAGAGGCAGGATTACAATGACAGGTAACACCTATACACAGCTGATTACACAGGATCCACCTATCAAAACATGATGGCGATGTCACAGCTGACCCTTCTCCCCCCTCCCTTCACAATACAATTGCACATGCTCTTTAGATGCCTCAATGATACTAAATATTGGAGTATGTTAAATGTGGCTAATATACATGTGCATTTCCTAAAAGAACAGGAAGTTTGAGTGTAAAATAGTCACAGTGGCCGGTGAAGATTAACCAAAACATCAAAGGGAGGGATAAAATAACACAGCAATTTTGTGTATTAACAGATATAACCAATTTAATATGTCAAAAACCAAGTGGTATATTTGCTGGCCGACTAGATGGGCAGTGTGAAAATTGCAAGGTTTCTATTTTTTATTTTTGATACAGATTGTGATATAAAAAAATTGCCAAAAATGTAAAAAAAAAAACCCCAAAAAAAACATTTAGCACAAAAAAACAATTTAAACAATAGGCCATTTTCTGATGATGGCTTCCCTTTAATAGAGGATGCAGTCCTTTCAAGAGGAAAAAGTGAATTTAAATTGCAGAATTGTAGAATATGACATCATCGGAAGGTCAGGCTGTATGTAGAAGTGCAGTCTTATTGAGTAGAACGTTAGGGTTAACTCATTTAGTAGTGATTACTTTATAAAACAAATATATAGGATATGTGACAACAGATGTGGGGAATTTTGCGTTCATTTGTGCGCCAGATGCTACAATTCTTGACATATAATTTATTTTTATTCTTTTAAAGCCTGAACAATATGTTACATACGTCAGAACCTTTTAATTAGTGTTTACATCTCATCCTATGTTTTCAGATGTGCATTGATACTTTAGTCACTGTTTCTGAAAAGATCTTTTGTGTTCAGATAGAAAAAAAACTGCATATGGGAAATCTGGATACTGATGACCCTTATTCTAATGGTACCATATGGCGGTATACATAAATAATAAAGGCTGACTTTGGGGGGGGGGTTGTATGCTATTCAAGATCGAGGTGTTACCAAGGCGCAGGACATAGTGCGAAAAGACTGTTCCTCTTACTTCAGAGGTCGCACACTTCAAAAGATATAAAGCAGCAGATAGAGATGCTTTAAAATCTATGTGCACCTTCAAAACCTCGGTTTTTTTTCCGCGTTTCAGATTCATCTAGAATTAAAATTGAAGCAATTTTGCAGCAGGTTTTCATTACACATTTTGTACCGTTTCGACAGTTCCTTCTCAGACCTATGTGTCGCTATAGTAACAGACAACAAACGAACCCTGCTGTAGTCTGATCCTGCAGTTGAACTGTCATCCATCTGTCCCTTCTTGTATGCCAGCATAAAGTTGGGAACACATGGAAAGGAATATGACTGTAGGATCAGACTATACAGAGATGCTGGAGCTGTAGAATTAAATTGATAGGGCATTTCTAAGCATGAGTTATTGCAAAAGTTGCTTATGTTTCAGTTTATTTAAGATAATAAATAAATATTGGATATGGCCTGAAGTTCTACCTAATCTCCTTATCCCTCTCTAACCTCAGCTCATTGTCTCTTCAGAGTGGAAGAGGATCAGAACTCTAGTGTCTCCTATTGACGTAGCAATCCCAAAAGTCAAGATCGACTCTCTAACGAGCCTTGTCACATGACTTAGGATAAAACCCAAAACCAAACTCTCAATTTAAAGACGCTGTGTTTTGGGCATTGCAAAGTGTGAGGTCTGTTTTGACTGGGTGAGAGGCCTCTGACCGGGATCCAAGGGGTAACATGCGGAGAGTGACACATCAATCCTGACATGACACGGACACCAGGTGATGTAAGGACGAGGCAGAGACAAGTGTTGGTTGTAACAGTTCCGGATTTATTCGTCGTCCTCCTGACGACCACTGCCTCGCACCGCAGCTACTTTGCACTTCTCTGCCTCCAGGCCCAGGTACCTGCACCTTCCTCCATGCGGAGAGCGACACATCAATCCTGACATGCCAAGGTGAGGAGGAGCTTTACCCCTTGCATCCTAACCTCAGCTCATTGACAATTCCGGCTTAGGGCCCCCATACACATTAGGTAGCTGTCAGCTGAACTTCTCTCCAGCTATGTCCCTGTGGTAGGGGTCGGGATTGGGGGGTGGTCCACTGCTTACCACGACCAGATGACACGGACACCAGGTGATGTAAGGACGAGGCGGAGACAGGTTTTGGTTGTAACAGTTCCGGATTTATTCGTCGTCCTCCTGACGACCACTGCCTCGCACCGCAGCTACTTTGCACTTCTCTGCCTCCAGGCCCAGGTACCTGCACCTTTACACCAGTCGTAGTAACGTCCCTTGCGGATCTTTCACTGGGGCTGTCCTAGACCAATCCACCGCCAGCGCTTCACCTGCCCAAGGTCGTTGTCCAATCGGTACCCCCGGGGCCTCGCCTGTCCTGCGGTACGTCGTGTCCGACCCACCGCCTCGTCTGTCCTGTGGTACGTCGTGTCAGGGCCACTCCCCTGACTGTCCTCTATTGTCAATCCCCCAGTCAAGCTCTTCACCGTTTCCGACTTCCGTTCTAAGTCTTCTGTCAAGCTCCTCCCGGGACTGACCTCCTGGAACCCCAACCACTCCTACTTATCCCCTCTCTCACTGGGAATTCCCTTCCTGGGTTCCTATCTCCCCGCCCCCCATGACTATGCGTTTCTCGAGCCATAAGCCGTTGTTAAGTCCAAAGCTACTCTCCCCTGCCATCTTGTGGTCCTTTCTCGGTACTGCACTCTCCTATCCACCTTTCCCAGCTGTTACCCTTTTAACCTGTCAATCTTCGTCGCTAGTGCACAAACCGTCCCCTCCTACTACCAGTCAAGTCTGTCCATCAAGTCACCTTCCCCACATCCCCTGAACCTGCCTTTCACAGGAACGCTCTACTTAGCCGAGTGCTCCTGTGTTCTCTATGAGTCTTCTCTGGCAGTGGCTTATCTCCTGGAGAACAAAAGAATCACTGGAAATCATCTGACGGTGGAAACTCGGGAGGTCCCCATTGACATTAGACTTTTGACAGATATTGGTTGGTTTGGTCAACTTTATTCTAATACTTATAGGGGCATTTAATGGAAAGAAAACTCAGTAACTTGAGAGGACTAGATCGCTGGGATTATAAGCAATGAGATGTCACTTGAGTGATCACTAGAAGACAGTGATAAATAAGGTTGTTCAAAGTGGACAGTCATTTTTAAGAATAAGAACTTATTTAAAGGAGATTTCTAAGTTGAGACTATTGATGTTCTCACCTTAGGACAGGGCGTAAATATACGATTGGTTGTCATCCAACTCTTGGCTCTTCCCACAGTTTAAAGGTGCCTTGGTGGTTGGCAAATGCTGCAAACATTTCATGATTTGTTCAGCCGCCCTCTATTTAAATACCCAGCAAAAGCAACAACTAAGTAGATGCAGAACGGGTCCCAATGCTCATAGAGCACCACAGCTCCTTCAGGCAGATATAGGGTGAGGGTGCCTAAAGTTGGACCCACAGCAATGAGATCTTGATGGCACGTCCTAAATATTGGTCTTCGGTATTCTCAACCTGGAAAACCTCTTTAAAAGGGTTGTGCACTTTGCCTTTAAAGACTGCACAGCTCTTATGCTTTCAAAATGGCCATAGATGGAGAATAATGTGACCACACATGTCCATCACCTCCTCAAATTAATAAGAAACTTTCCCGTGTGCCGTGTTTTGGTTTTTTTTTTTTCTTCAATTGGCGGAGGCTGACGGAAAGTCTGGTCAAATGCTCCTACTTTAGCAGCTGTTTTGAGAACGGGTGCAGTCTATCAGGAAGGCTGTAATTCATGCATCATGTGGGGGCAGAGACCCGGATTCAAGTGATGTATTATTTGCTGGGCTGTTTGCTGTCCTTTTCATAAAATCATTATATTATCAGCTGCAGACCTACCAGTCCTCTGAATGCTAATCCACGTATAACCCCCCCCCACTCCCATTACCACTGATTGACAGCTTTCTGTGTACACTGTGCATAGGCAGACAGCTGACAGTCAGTGATGGACCAGGATTATACAGATCTCTTAAATATGGAAAACTACGTACAGTGGTGTAACGTGAAGTTTATGGACCCCAGTGCAAAATCTCAAACTGGGCCCTTAACTATACAGGTCTTTAACAGGTCTTCTCATATGGGCCAAAGAGAACTTTTGAGGCCTTTTAGGCTCCAGAGCGCAGGGGCGACTGCAACCCATGCACCTATTATAGATACGCCCCTGATAATAATAATAAATTTTATTTTTATAGCGCCGACATATTCCGCAGCACTTTACATTTCAGAGGGGATTTGTACAGACAATAGACATTACAGCATAACAATAATCACATACAGTAGATTATAACAAATACCAAGAGGAATGAGGGCCCTGCTCGCAAGCTTACAGTCTATGAGGAAAGAGGTAGACACGAAAGGTGGGTGGTAACAGTTGTCCTGATTGTATGGACCAGCCATAATGTTAAGTGTGTAACAGTACAGACACAGAGGGCTAATGGATGCATAAAGCATGTGGGAACATGATGCTGGGAACCTGGTTATGGTAAAACTTTTGGCTCTGCCACACAGGGATAGGTTAGGTTAATGTGTTGAGGCGATAGGCCAGTCTGAATAAATGCGTTTTCAGGACACGCTTAAAATTGTGGGGATTGGGGACTAATCGTATTGACCTGGGAAGTGCATTCCAAAGAATTGGCGCGGCACGTGTAAAGTCTTGGAGACGGGAGTGGGAGGTTCTGACTATTGAGGATACTAACCTCAGGTCATCAGCAGAACGGAGGGCGCGGGTAGGGTGGTATACTGAGACGAGGGAGGAGATGTAGGGTGGTGCTGAGCCATGGAGGGCTTTGTGGGTGAGGGTAATAAGTTTATACTGAATTCTGGAGTGGATGGGTAGCCAGTGTAATGACTGGCACAAGGTAGAGGCATCGGTGTAACGATTGGCGAGGAATATGATCCTGGCTGCAGCATTCAATACAGATTGGAGAGGGGAGAGTTTGGTAAGAGGGAGACCGATTAGAAGAGAGTTACAATAGTCGAGACGAGAATGAATAAGAGAAACAGTAAGAGTTTTTGCAGAGTCAAAAGTAAGATTGCATGGCAGCAGGTTTACTAGTCCTCTAGTGATTATCCTCTTGTGATAAAAGAGTGATTTTTTTTTTTTTTTTTTTTTTAACAAAAGCGCAGCAAGCAACACATCGCTGGAATCAGGGTCTCTACATTGTTCTGCTCTCAGATTATGTGGCAAAAACCTGGTGACAGATTCCCTTTAAGTGAAAAGCCCTATAAATGTTGACTCACTTAGCGAGCCAGTGAGTCAGGTTTCCCCTGATCATACAGAGTGATTGACAGCTTTCTCCACGCACCATACAAGCTGTCAATCATTGCATGTGTGCCGTAAATGCTGGCATCACTGAGCCTGAGCATCATTTACAGGATTCTTCTACTAATACAGGTTAATTCACCTGTAGCTGATGTATTGCAAAACTTTCTGCAACCGTTGCATTTATCTGGCTCAATCCTGCAGAAATCTGGGCATCCTGCAATGACATTTTTGCAACAACTCTACATGTGCGCATATTCTCGGGCTTAGGGCAGCATGTCAGAGCTACGATTCTAGTCTCTTTCCGTTTTACAGGCCTTGATTTCAATAGCTTTTTATGCAACTGGCAGAGTATCTTGCATGTTAATTAACCTGGCTTGTATGGTAATTGCTGCCTCAACCAGTTTTATGGCTACCCACCTTGGCCTGTCAGAACGCGAGGATGGTGAAGTACCCAAAAATGGGCTTTACTATGAATAAAAATAATTATTATATTTATTCTTCAGAATGCCCTGTTCATTAACACACCAGAAGGAAGCCCATTATAAATATTACAGCCCCCTACATCCTGTAGGAAAGGAGCCATAATAATTGGATTTACCGATAATACTTTGTTACAATGTGCAATATTTTTTTCCGGCCCTCAAACAACGCCAGCGGCATTAATATTTGTTGCAAAGATTTTCATCAGTGATAAACACCACAGGCCATTAACTGTGCTCATTACACTGGTTTATGCCATTGCAGGTAGGCAGACATTAATTCTTGTTTTTTGTTTTTTTTTTGCCGTAAACCGTTGATTGTGGACTTGCTAAAATCAGCAAACATTCGCCGTAATGATTTACTCTTTCATGCTTTCAGAGGTATGAGCCTCCTGTGAAATGTACGAGCAACCTTATGGTAAAACTGAGGCTCCTGATGTGTGGCATTTCACTGGCACAGTGACCAAACGAGGATTATGTCATGTTGGCAAAATGTATATTTAATCTGCAAAATATGTCATCTTTATCGAATTGCCAGTTTGTAATCACATTGGTAGTCATAGACTAGTATGGTCCATATACCACATCATCTATGTACACAAATGATGCTTGGTCTAAAGAGTTCATCTTGGACATCCCGTGCCATATGTCCAATTGGCATATATAGACCCATCAGCACGGAGAGGCACTAATAAGTAATAATGGATCTTATTCTGGCAGACTTTTATCCACCCTTGTATCTAATGTCTGACCATTCCTTTTAATGCAAAACCAGCTTTTTATTCGGAAAATCAGGCTTTGGACTTAAAGCAATCAACGAGTCACCTCACTGGTTCTTATATTAAGTTTTTTTTTTTCCAAAATAGCAAGTTATCCCCAATCCATAGGACAGATGCCAACATTACACACTACTGTATAATGAATCGGCATAGTTTCCAATGTTTTAAAGAGGCAGAATCCCCCTTTCTTAAAGAACACACCTCTTCCATGCCCCCATTTTATGCAAATTGAATATTCACTTGGCATCTAGGCCTCTGTCTAAAGATTAAGCATCCAAGTGCCATGCACAAGAAAATATCTGGATGTGCTTTCTGAAAAGACGGCTTTGCTGGCACCTAAAACTTTCCAACTCCTCTAGGAATATGTGATGACTTCCCTTTTTCTAAGAGTCTCCTGGAAGATCCAGGAGAGTTGGCAACTTCCTTGCCTATCGGGCATTAATACAGTACCCATGCAAGTGTATGGACTCTCATCACTGTACCCCTGCATGGCTGACTTTTCATATGGAGGTTTGTAGAGGTTTCATCTTTTAGAATCTGCTTCCGAAAAGCTTCTGAAAAGCTCCATTATATCCTTTTTTTGTCCAGAACTTGGACTCCACTGGTGGCATATCAGTAGAGTCCAAGCTGGGAGAGCCCCACTATTCCTGAGAATTAGAGTTGAGCGACTTTGGTCGGATCGGGTTTCGTGAAACCCAAATGAAACAAAATTTGTTTCGGATGAAACTGGTCCGACTAGGGCAAAAAAAGTCGGAGTTTCATCTGAAACCCGACCCCAATGCAAGTCAAAGGTGGAATAAAAGTCGGCATTGAGTGGATGAATATCATCCGCTCAATGCCGACTTTTATTTCCCATTGACTTGCATTGGGGTCGGGTTTCAGATGAAACTCCGACTTTTTTTGCCCTAGTCGGACCAGTTTCAACCAAAACAAATTGTTTTATTCGGGTTTCACGAAACCCGATCCGACCAAAGTTGCTCAACTCTACTGAGAATAAAAGGGATCCAGCACTTATGTAGACATGCACCCCTTTCTAGTTTTTGGCTTTGGGCCCCTGGCTGTACAGGATACCACAGACAGCCCCATTTATCTGAATGAAGCCGTGCTGCATTTTCTTGCACAAATGTCGGCCAGGGGTGAATAATATTGATGGGGGGGGGGGGACAGTGCGACATTAGTACAGGATTCCTGGAGAACTTAGCGATTAGACCACCTCCGTTCATAAAGTGATGGCATATCCTAGCAATCAAATGGAAGCCCCCTTTAAACAATGCCGTTCTCTGTCTTCTTAGGCTAAATGTACACCATTCATATATCAAGGGTTATAAATGGGATATTCGTCCATAAGTCTAGTATCTTCATATTTCTGTTTGGGAACAGGTTTCTTCCACCCAGTCTTTTGCGGTGTATACTTACCCCAGCACACAGTCCAGAGTCGCTAATGTCTTAATATGTTATTTTTGTAATATAACAAAATTGTTCTTGGCAGGAGGACTTCACTGGTGATGGCATAGATGTGTTTCACATTTCTAAAAGCCCAAAACAAACAGTGTGTTCGAAATCCATTACAGACCTTCTGGCACTTGCGAGAATGATGCTTACAAAGCATGAGGCTAATTCTGGGAAGCTTTATGCTATTTCATATCCCGAAAAAAAAATAATATGTGTATATTTGTGCGTGTGGAAAAAAAAAATTATATATAGATGGAGAGATATATATTACACATCCATATATGTATATTGTGGTGTAGTGACCACTGTGTCCGCTAGGGGGTGCTGTGTGGGTGTGCCAGGACAGCCATATAAGCATTTCCATTGTCCTGATAGGTGTAGGATACTGAATGATCATAATGTATCTCAAGGTGGCTGGCCTGGGGTTGCAGGATTGAGTATTGATCAGCAGAGGTACTGCTGACGTTTCCGTTACAATGTGTCAGGGAAGCCTGTGTGTGGCTGTGTGCAATAGGACCTTTAGTGAGGTCATTGCCATGTGATCACCTGTGGGTGTGGTTATGGACCATATAAGGTACCGGAGGTCTGGTCACATGGTAGTGAATGCTGGGACCTGGTTGGTCCAGTGTGGAAGGTCCCGTCTGAGTGAGATGGGTCTGCCTTCTGACAGTAAGTGAACGCTGTGTTAATGGCTGCACGTGCCTGGTAATTCCCTGGAGGGAATGGACGTCTGCCGCATGATGGTGAAAGAACCATGAGTGACCCTGACGTGGGTGAGATAACACTGAGGCTGAAGAGCCTGTGTAATGGACATTTCCTGTGTGATCTAAGGATAACCAGAATGAAGCTATAATGGACGCTATGCTGTAATGTGAAGTTTATATTGCTGCTGTGGGTTTATGATGGAGGAATAAACCGCATTGACTATGTTATGGTTATTGAAAACCCGATGCCGGATGTGTTTTATTCGCTGCCTAGCGAGGATTCCCTAACTGAATGACAGCGCTACCTCACAATATATATATATGTACATGTATAAAAAATACAGAGGAGCAAATATAATTAATTATATTGGAACAAGACAGATGCCGGCCTACAATTTTCCAGTAGTGGCTAATAAATGAATGCGAAGCAATAATTGATTGCCAGGAGCTGCTACATATTTAGTAAAAATTTGAATATGCAATGAAAATTAATATGTGTAAAGTGGTCCTCCGGTTTTCATGCTGTAGTCACAAAAGGTTATGTCAATTACCGTAAGTACTGGCGTTGTGTAAATGGCTGGCTTATGTCTACGGAGACTAGCATTGGGCTTAGACATGTGGCCATAGTATTTAAGACATGTAGGGACATCAGTCAGAATATGAGCGCCATTTCCCATGCCAGCTTGATGACTCAACTTAAGGACAGGCAAGGCGCTCTGGGAAGTGCAACAGAATGATGGCTGGACCCCAAGCTGCTGCTGATGGTCAATGTTAAAAGGGTTTTCAATATTGGAAGAACTGTGGTTAGTTTTTGTGCTATGTAATCCTGGACACTTTTATTTATTTTACTCACTTATATAGCACCATTAATTCCACAGCGCATCACAGACATCATCGTCGCTGTCCCCATTGGGTTCCGAATATATTTTCCCTATCAGTATGTCTTTGGAATGTGGGAGGAAACCCACGCAAGCATGGGGAGAACATACAAACTCCTTGAATATGTTGTCCTTGGTTGGATTTGAACCCAGGCTTAACTTGCCTTCCCCAGACAACCCCTTTTATCATCTATAGGATAAGCGATAACTTACTGATCGGTGATGGTCCAATCTATGGAATCTACACCGATCAGCATAATGAGGCACTTTTATCCGTGTTAGAATAATTCCTCAAGGGGCTGCCGAGTACTGTCCAACCCTATAGTGAATGCACGGAGTGGCATTTGAGCATCTCAATCTCCACTCCTTCTTGTAACAGGGTAAAGTGCCCCGTTGGGGATAAAAAAATCCCTATTCTACTGATTAGTGCAGGTCTCAACAGTCGGGACTCTCTAAGATCAGTAAGTTATCACCTTTCATGCAGATAGGTGATAACTTGTTTTCAATTGACAACCTCTTTAAGTGTAGACCATTAACTTTATAGGACCAAAAAAGCTTTAAGTTGCTAATTTTAAGTCTATTCTCACTCATAGAGATGGGTCCGATTGGATCCACTCTTGTTTTTGTCACAAAGTATACAGCTCTTACACAGACAGGTTTTATGGCTATATGAATGACTCTATAAAACTACATTAATAGTAGAGAGGAGAAGAGATATAACCGTACAGAATAATGCAAATGTATGTACCATATGATATGATTTATGATCCTGTCCCATAAGTTGCAGTGTATCAGGGTCATTCAAAAAGTTTTATATTCTTATGTAGCCATTTCTTTATAGAACAGAAACTTGAAATTTTGGAAAACATATTGAATGTTTTTATAAAATAGTGTGCCAAATTTCAAGCAAAGTCTTAGATTTCTTTCAGTTTTATAAGCCGTTACTGTGAATGACATGACCCTTTGAAATTGCTGCAAAGTATATTGCATGCAGTGATAAAGCACCTCTACCGAAGAGGGATATCACCACTAGAGATTGGTGATGGAGATGGTGCAAACTGTGCAGTTCACTTTTCTCCATTTTTAAAAATTCACAGAACTTTAATGGCCTATAAAATTGAAAGAAATCTTGGAATTTACCTGAAATTTTGCAAATCAGTTTATAAAGATGTACAATATTTTTACTCCAGATATCAGAACTTGGTGTAAACCAGAAGCGGTTCAGATTATGAAGGAATTGTAAGGGTGTGTGCACATGTTGCAGATTCTGCTGCGGATTTGTCAAAAACCGCCGGTAAATCCGCAGGCCATAAGACCTGCGGTTTATCTGCAGCTTTTCTGTGGATTAGCCTGTGGTTTTCCCCTGCGGTTTGACATCCGTAATTGAGCAGGTGCTAAACCGCTGCAGAATCCGCACAAAGAATTGACATGCTGCGGTTTTGAAACCGCAGCAAATCCGCATGAAAAAATCTGCACCGTGTGCACTGCGGTTTTCATTTTCCATTGATTTTAATGGTACCGTACACCGCAGCAGAAATTGCTGCGAATCCGCAGGACCAAAACCACTGTGGATCCACAGCAGAATCCGCAACGTGTGCACACACCCTAAGGCTATGTGCACACGCTGCGGATTGGTCTGTGGATTTTTTATCTGCGGACCCGCTTGTAAAACCGCAGGTAAAATGACCTGCGGATTGGCCTGCGGTTTATCATCTCTACAATGGAGGAGATAGTAAACCGCAGCAGAATCCGCAGAAAAGAATTGACATGTCATTTCTTTCTGCGGATTCAAAGCCGCAGCTTTTCCGCAGTTAAAAATCCTCAGCATGTGCACAGCAGATTGTAAATCCCATAGGATAACATGCTATTGTACATTGTCTGCAGAACTGCTGCAGTTCTGCCGCAGCAAAAACCGCAGCGTGTGCACATAGCCATAGACCGTCATGAATCTGCACAGGTAAATACCAAATCTGGACCTGTAATTTCTCAGCAAGAACTCTGCACAAATTTGCCACATGTCACTGTAACAAAGCCCGTCATGCTGCTGTGACCTTCCATTAAATAACCTGTCAAAAGCCCAACGTTGAAACCTCAGCGATAGTCTTAAAGGGGAACCTCCGTGAATGTGATGGCGGCTGGATTCTGTCTGCGGGGGTCCATCATATGCAACAGTGAAAGTTCAAACCCCAATAGTAAACTCTGGCGCACGGGAAGATGTTTGTTGAAAAGACACGGAAATGCAAAAGCATGCTAATGTTTCACAGCTGTGAGCTGAAATGGAAAAATATCTTTTGCCTGAAGAAACTTTCTTCAGCTTGGAAAGGTATTTATTATTCATAAGACCTTACTTGTTTTTCTAACGTTGAGGCACCACTGTTAAAGAAGAAAGTTTAAGAAGAGTTGTCATATTACCCCTCCCCCCAATTTAGCACTCAACCACTCAGATATTTCTTTGCAGTCAGTCAATACAAATGTTGTGAAATCATCATCAGTGTTTTCTCAGTCAGACATTATTGGGTTTTTCTTTTTTTTTTAGAATATATCTTTGGACTTTTTGTGTCATTAAAGTGCATCCAATGCCCAGGAGTAGCCATTAATTTATTACTAATCGGTAACGTTACAAAGTGCATCCAGCGACAGTGATCCACAGTGGTTTTGGTCCTGCGGATTCGCAGCAATTTCTGCTGCGGTGTACAGTACCATTAAAATCAATGGAAAATGAAAACCGCAGTGCACACGATGCGGATTTTTTCATGCGGATTCTGCTGCGGTTTAGCACCTGCTCCATGACAGATGTCAAACCGCAGGGGAAAACCACAGGCTAATCCACAGAAAAACTGCAGATAAACCGCAGGTCTTATGGCCTGTGGATTTACCTGCGGTTTTTGACAAATCCGCAGCAGAATCTGCATCGTGTGCACACACCCTTACAATTCCTTCATAATCTGAACTGCTTCTGGTTTACACCAAGTTATTCAGTGGCCGCTAATTGACTGCCACATCCCCGGATGGAAAAGGAGGCAAGGAGACCAGTGGTCATATGCCTAGCAGTGGAAAAGAATGGCAGGGGTCCAGTAGGTATCTGCATTTTATTTTATATATTTTTTAAGACCACAATGGAACAGGATTGGATCCCAGCAGGGCATAGACATTTTTTTTTTTTTTTTTTTTAATTTAAATATTTTTCTTAAGTTTCAAAACATGCATATAAAGAGATTTTAGGATTAAAACAAGCAAATTATGTTTCACTTTGGTAGCTATTCATGGTGCGAAAAAAGGTATATCCTCAAATGCAAGTTTTATATAAGAACCATCACTGTGATTATGTAAAATGTAGCACCAAGGGATGAGTACTCAACCATATTGTTTATAACAAGATCATAGAAAGAAAGGAAATTAAAAAAAAAAGCAAATAAAAGAAGGAAAGCAAAGGAGGGAGAAAGGAAGGACAATAGATAGGGACAGTCATATCAAAAGGATCTCTGAACACTACAATGGCGTCGTTTTCACTTTTCGTTGTCCGACAACCAAATAACTAGTTTGCAACCCTCCGCAAATAAGGACAAAAATGTCCACCGGCGATAAAGATTTTCTGAGCAATCATTGTTTTTTGCTACCATATTTTCTATTTTCATGATATTGTTAACCTCATCCACCCATTGTCCCAGAGAGCAGTCATTCGTAGTTATCCAAGAAAAAGTTTTTCTATGGAAATGCGCTTTAAATTTGAGATGAAAGGAGTTAGAAAATGTTCATAACCTGCAAATGTTACTTCCATAACTGGGCTAAAATTTAGAGCTTAAGCATTCCATTATGTTAATGGCAGCTGGCTGGGATACCTCGTCTGCAGTGCCAGCCTCAGTCTGTATCCTTCGTTTCTCCAGGGCCAGGAGATTGTTATAAAGAGTTTGGAACCCTGGGGACAGGCATAAAATCCTCAGCACTACAGGTCAAATCCAACATGTTCCAGGCACGAAAATGCCATTTAGGATGCTTTGAAGCTGAGCTGTTGGCCAATATTGAAATTATTACTTTTTTTTTTTTTCTTTTGCAAATCCGGCCTCCATGTTTGTTCTGAGTCTCATTCATTCCAGCTGAAGTCAGGGCCTCAGCTATCAGCACTGTCGAAATTGTTCACTGGCTGTGCCCTGCTTTTTGCATAATTTAAGCAAAATAGACAGGCTGAAGAAATGTGAGTGAATTTAATTGCAAATGTCTAAGATCAGATTTTTTTTTTACTTGCACAGTTTTTTGTTTTTTTTTCAGTTTCCAGGACCCAGAAACCTTTCTTATAAAAACGTGTAGAATAATAAGATACATTTCTACTTGGATATTGAATGTGGAAAATATCCAGTTATCTACATGGAGCACAGAGCCATTGTGAAAAGTTACTAAATCATGATGAGGGGTTCTAGAATGGCGCAATATCACACATCAGTGTGATCCTTGTATCTTATAGTACTAAATAGATGGATATTGGAGATAGAAACACACTCTAACTCACACTCTGTGTTTAGTCCTATGTAAGTGCTACTTAAGTTATACTTAAAGGAAAGTTCTTGAATATTTAAATAGTGGTATATATACATAGGCTCTTGTCCCCCAATAAAAATTATACCTTTTTTGTTGCGATCCGATGTACCAGTCACGAGAAATGACAAGTGGAAGCCTATATAAAAATCATGCCGGAAGTTCATGGGGGCGTGTCAATGCACTAGGTCTCTCACGCCCCCAGTGCAATTCAAGCCTGATTTGCATATGAATTGTATACTAGATTTCTCATGACTGGCACATCGGATCTTTACAAAAAAAGTATCATATTGTTTGGAGGACAAATGGCTATACAGCCACACCACTACTTACATATTTAAAAATAGGCTGATAGGTTCCCTTTAAGGAAATCTAACACCAGGAGATCTCTTTTTAAATTAGCATTTGCCACCATGTTTTCACTTATCAATATTTTATTATGATATATAATAATCCATCTTTCTTTTATCAACCCCTTGTATCAGTTTTCAGTAAATTTTCAAAAGAAGCGTGTCTTTGCAGCGTTTTTTTGTAATGCAAATTTTCAGCTGCATTTCACAGTACCAACAAAGTCTGAGATTTTAGAAATCTCATGCACACAGCTTGTTTTTTTTTTTGCTATCAGTATTTTGTGCTTTGCGTGTTTGTTTTTGCACAGTGAAGGAAGTCACATCTTTCAGCATTTTTTTTCAGCGTTTTTCACCCATTGACATGAATGGGTGGTGAAAAACCGCTGAAAATCCTCATCAGGTTTTGCTGTGTTTTTTTTTTTTTTTTTTTTTGCCAAAACCTGATTCTATAGAATAGGACGTTTTTTTTCAGCACTAAACTTGATGACAGTAGCAACATTGTGGATTTAATAAAATCTTGCTACAGACCAAATCCGCAGCATACGGCTTCGTTCAGACAATGCATATTCAATCAGTGTGCTGTCCGTGTCCACAATGAACCGGACTTAGACAGTACACTGACCAATGAAAGTCAATCTTATCGCTGATCGCGCGAGAAGCTCCTGGACCATTCCTCGTCGGGCGCTTCCTGCTGGGCTTCCTGTGGCGCTGGCAAGCGACGCGTGGAGCCGGGCGGGAGGACACAGGATCACCGCGTCTGACAGGTAAGTAGCGATCCCCGACCCCTGCGATGTCGCTGGTGAGATCTGCCTGTGTGGCAGCTCACTAGCGACCACCTAGCGATGCACCAGCGATCCTGACCGCGTCATATCGTTGGTCGGGATCGCTGGTGCATCGCTAGGTGTAACGGTACCCTTAGGCCAGGGTCACACTTGGGAGAAACTCACACGAGTCTTGCGTATCAATACCCGGCACTGCCATCAGCACTCAGACCGGAGCTCTCAGCTGCATAGAAATACATGCAGCCGCACACTCCGGTCCCGAGTGCCGGCGGCAGTACCGGGTATTGAGACTCGTGAGAGTTTCTCACAAGTGTGACCCCGGCCTTATAGTCAGTAAGTGATTTTCCACAAAGACTAAGGGCCCAGTTCATCATTTGCATTTTTTTTTACTAGCTTTTCTTTTTCTTTTTATTTTGCACTAAATTCTAGAAAAAAAAACTTTATTAATTTTGTGCTAAATCAAAAATGCTCCTTTTTGCAACTTTTTTTTTTTAAAGTCACAATTAGTACATTAGCAGCAAACATCTGGGAAACCCAATCTCTGGCCATAAAAGTGAGCATAAAAAAGCAGACAAACGTATATAAAATAGACTGCAAAAAAAAAAAGTGCAAATTAAAAAGAAGGAAAAGACTCGAATGAAAAAAAAGATGCTAAATACCAAATAACTATGCAAAGCAAAAAAAAAAAGAGTGCTCGCAAAACAATGATGAGACCGGATGTAACCAACTCCTGCACCCATGTGAGCTGCGCACAGACCCAACCACGGCCGAAACTTGCGGCATATGTGACAGGTCCGATTTGAACAACTGATCCCAACCTAAGTTGGCTGAAAATATTCAAATAATGCAGAAAGAAATGAGATTTTACCTCAGCAAGTGAGTGCCCCACTAATCCCATCACTGCTTGGTAACCATTGACTTCCATGAAGCCATACGACAGCACCCATAGAAGTCTGTTCTCCGTCATGTACTGAAAACATGGAAGTCTACTCAGATTTTGTATAAAGTTTTTCTTCTTGGGGGAGAATTCCTTTATAATACTGAGCTATACGCGGATACGGGTAAAAAAAAACAAAAAAAAACAACCCTTTTTAATTAGGATTTCCTCCCAAAGTAGAAAATTGTGCATAAATTAGTGACAGGAATAGGTTTTATTTCCATTTGGCAGTTTCCTGTTTTGTTATGGTGACCACTTTGATAAATGTGACAGGAAGTGCAGCCATATTGTAAATCCTATATCCAGAAACTTGTGGTAAAACTGCAAGGTTAATCATTCACAAATCGGCAACATCATCGAGGATAAAGGACCTTGAATATGGCTGAACTTCCTGTCAGGCCTGTTATGATTTATTAATATTCAGCCATTTTACAATATAGGTGTAATTCTCGTTGCTTAGCAGCAGATGGGGGTCACGTGACTATCCAGTCAGTAGATAGGGGTGAACAGAGGTGACTAATGAATATTCATGAGCGGCCATTTTTTATTAAAAAAAAAAAAGCAACGGATGAAATTTCAGAGGGTCATGACGTAAGTGATTATGTGAAACGATGTTGGTCACATAATTCATGTCTATGCCATAAAGTGGAGCATTTTGGTGACTCTATGGTGCTAGCGGCATGCCTAGCCACGGCGCTGTGACAGGACGGTTATGTGGCGCCCCTGAGGCTTAGTCATCACAGAGGTACTGCACCTCCTCCTGAGGTGTGGTGCCCCACCATCCAGGTAAGTTGGAGGCTCCTGACCACGCTCCAACACCTGCACCCCACACCACAAAGTAGTGTAGCAAAGCCACATTGCGGCTCCCTGCTTGGAGTATAGCAGAGCACCTTAGGTGGCTCCCTGCTTGGAGTGTAGCAAAGCACCTTAGGTGGCTCCCTGCTTGGAACACGAAACGTGCTGGGAGGCGGGTGGAGTTAGAATACATAAAAGAGCGGGAAGGTTTAGGATTTGAGGTCAGACAGTAAGAGAGTCACTCAGAGAGGAGTGAGGAGAGAAGATCCCTGGGAGAGGGATGGAGGAAGGAGGTGCTGCAGCAGATCTCTGTGACCTGGGTCTGCTGGCACGGGAAAGGAAAGAAGGAGAAAGACATTGAACAGAAACCTGATCTTCCATAAGAAAGAAAGAGACTAGTACAGAACGTAGGAGTAAAAGGGAACAGAGGACGTGGGTTAGAGGAAGAACCCTGCCTAGAAGTTCTAAGCGCATGGCCGGGGCCCGGTCCCCGAGGTTGTATGGATACTAATGGTCCTACAGCAGACACCGGTGGAGTAGTGGGCTGTAAATGCACTACTCCCATCTAAGACTTGGGGGCACAATAGCAACTTGGATAGTGAGCCGGGACTCAGGAGTGAGGAGTCCCCGAAGCAGGCTACAGCTGTCTGCCGCACAAGTAGAGTTCTTGGGAACATCAGTCAGGAGGCACTCCAGTGTAACTCAGTACTGGGAGTACTTCACACTTAAAGGCGCTATAAGAGGAGACGTTCAGAAAGGCACATGGCGGAGCGTTGGAAGGGAGCATTCCATCTGGCCTGGAGGTTGATTGAGTCCATGACCCGGAGGATGCGGCACGGAGGCAGGCACCTGTGTGTACTACAGACTGTGAGTAAAGCTTTGGAACTACAAGCCCTGGTGTCCTCTATTGATTCTTGCGCCAACGCACCCAGCACCGCTACATCTGGGAACCAGCTTCTACACCGCTTGTGCCTCTCCTCTCACATCTACACTGCCCTGGGACTACAGCTCCACGTGTGGGGAGCTTCACCATCTTGACTGCAACACACCACCAGCCCCAGAGGATCTGCATGCAGCGTCGGCTTAACATCTCACTTGCCGAACACCACAGGTGGCGTCACAAACTATTCATTTACATTCCATCATCTCCAATCTCCCCTAATACTTGGGCGCCCAGGGCCACGGACCGGGTCACTGCTGCAGTGACACATCCCGCCGACACCGGCCCGGTACCGAGTACACCACGGCCCTGGGAGGGCTCAGTAAAGAATCATATTGACTTAAAAGAGGTCCGTTGAGGTATTTTTTAAGGCAACAGAAGTGCTTCTGGCGGTGCCATGTTCGCCGCCAGCGGCATTAAAAAAACTCTTAAAAATAATGAAATGCGTCACCAGAAAATCCCCGCAGGTTTAAATCAAGTTTTTCTGCTAAATGTATTTTTTAGTTATGTTTGGTAATCCTATTTTTTTTTTTTTCATTTTACTTGTTTGTATAAAAAAAAAAAATCAATAAATTAGGAATATTGACATTTTTACATCTACATCCTAAGGCATCTGGAAATGCACATGTACATTAGCAGCAATAGACTGACTTAAGCCCCCGTCACACTAAGAGAGATCGCTGCTGAGTCACGTCAAGTTTTGTGACACAACAGCGACCTCAGCAGCGATCTCGCTACGTTTGACAGGTAGCAGCGACCAGGCCCCTGCTGTGAGATCGCTGGTCGTGTCGGAATGACCTGGACATTTTTTTGATCGCTGAGGTCCCGCTGGGTAGCATGCATCGGTATGTTTGGCACCTTACCAGCGACCTCGTTAGCGACTCAGAAGCGAGACACATAGGCATAGATTTGCGTTGCCTTTTCCGTGCCCCCTCAGCTCCGATTGGTGGTCGATACTGCGTCCTGATTGGCCTTGCCTTAAAAGGAGGCAACATAGTAGCACTTCCGTTCTTTGTTTCTGACCTTGTGCTGATTTGCAGATCAGCGGCTGCGACTCCACATCGATTTAACTATTCTTCAACTGTTCTTCTGACACCTATACTCTGTGTGCACGGTAGGTATCGTTGGGGTCTCAAATGCGTTTCCATTTTTACTTAATTCATAGGAGCAGCCGGAGAACGCTACTATGATCTGCAAACCAGCACGCGGTCAGGAACAAAAAACGGAAGTGCTACTATGTTGCCTTCTTTTAAGGCAAGGCCGCCAATCAGGACACCGTAGCAACCACCTATCGTTGCTGCGTTGTTGGGAAGATCTGACTGTTTGGCATCTCACCAGCGACCGCATAGCGACGCAGCAACGATCCCTACCAGGTCGCATTGTTGTCGGGTTCGCTGTAGCGTCGCTGAGTGTGACTGGAGCTTTAGACCCTATCTTTTGTATTAGAATCCCTTTCATTGTAATCCTGTCTGTAATGATAACGAGTCTGCTGAAAACTGTTCTGTAAAGAGAAGGAAATAGGAGTCTAAAATAAGGCCCAGGGGCCGATGTTTAATGCGATCGTCGGCCTCTATATCAGTCTTTGGGCCTTCTGGCGGAGGGTCACGTGGTCACATCCAAAGACTGATGTAATGGCCAGAAGGAGGAGGCTGTGGAGTGGGCAGGAAGCTATGGCAGCAGGAAACCTTAGACAGGTGAATGTAATTTTTATTTTTACCCCTTCCTTTATTATGCTTGGTGGCTGGAGACTCCTTATGTAGAGCATGATAAACGTCTTTTCGGGGAACTTTTGACTCTACCTGAATTTTATTCGGACAGAATCCAATCTGTCAAAACGAATTGTAAGCCATTTACTCAGCTATTGTCATTTTTTATGTGTGTGTTTTGTTTTTTTTTGTTTTTTTTTTGTTTTTATATTCTAGCTTTTTTATATTCGCGTGAGTCCCTCGCATCAGTACCTGGCACTAGGACCGGAGGGTGCGGCTGCATGTATTTCTGTGCAGCCACACACTCCGGTCCCGAGTGCCAGCGGCAGTGCCGGGTATTGATGCGAGAGACTCACGCGAGTTTCTTGCATCACACTCGTAAGTGTGACCCCGGCCTTATTTGAAAAGAATGGCATCATTACGTTACTTTTTTTATCCAATAGTTTTTTTTTTCTAAAAACATTAGGGTTAATTATGCCGATAACATGCCCTGGTATTAAATAATTAGCTGTGAAGGTTACCCATGATGTGTGACGTTCCTTATTGATGTCATTGTATTGTTGTGAATAAATTGTGTTCTCATAAATAAGTCATATAGTGGACTGCGGATACTGTGGGGTTATTTAAAAATGTACATTTTACAAAATTATATAGTATTGTCGCAAATACCGATTTGTGTTTTGTGGACAGTATCTGCATTTTTAATGATTCGATTCCTCTTAAGAATAACCTGCATTTTACTGTGATGGGAAGTTCTTTGCTGATGGATGAGCAACCTAAAAGTTATTTTGTGTCTTTGACCAGTGTAGGTCTGACTTCCAATACATGTATCTATACATCCCATTCATGAAAAAATGCATTATCAAATGCAAAGTGAATGAACAAAAAAGAAATCTAAATCAAATCAATATGTGGTGTGACCGCCCTTTGCTTTCCTCACTTGTTCTAGGTACTTCCACGCAGTTTTTTAAGGAACTTGGCAAGGAGTCTGTTACAAACATCTTGGAGAAATAACCACAGATCTTCTGTGGATGTCGCTTGTGTAAATCCTTCTGTCTTCTCATGTAATCCCAGGCATACTGGATGATGTTGACTTCAGGACTCTTTCGTGGCCGGATCATCTTTGTTCTTCTTGCCGCTAGATCATGTTGACATTGGCTGTATGTTGGGGGTCGATGTCCTGCTGCAGAATATATTTTTGGAGCCAATTAGAAGCCTCCCTGGTGTTATTGAAGATGGATAAGTATCTGTCTGTGATCGAGTCTGTCTGGGATTACATGAACAGACAGGAGGATTTGCACAAGCCTAAATTCACAGAAGATCTGTGGTTAGTTCTCAAAGATGTTTGGCACAATCTCCCTGGAAGAACTGATGAAGACAAACGGCGCCATACCAAATATTGATTTGATTTAGATTTCTCTTTTGTTAATTCAATTTGTTTTGTTAATTGATAAAATTACATTAACATTTTTTTTTTTTTCAAAACATTCTTCCTTTTTTGCAATGAACTGAATGTAGCCATTAGGCCTTTAAGCAGTCCTCTCTCTCTGCAAGTACACCACATTTTCTTATGTCTTGTTGTATACCATAAATCATTTGTAGTGTTTTTCGTGGTGTAGAAGAATCTTCTATTGTGCAGAAAACACAATAGTTTCTTCCTGTAGTGAGGATTTTCCATTTCCCCTTGATAGCTTTGTATTCATTTGTATGTTTAAGGACGCAGTGACATCATATAATTTAGGAGGGCGTTGTAGGATTGTCCGCTTGTGGAGGTTACAAAGGGTCAGTAGCTGTTCTCTTGTTACTGTGTATCTTATTGTAGTTCCTAAGCTTCTCATCAAGGAACAACCATGTTTCTAAAATATGTAATGGAATGGGACCATGACTGGGCATAGACTTTTCACTAAAGATGAACGTACATATTAGATGAATGTTGGCCAAAACTGCTGGGATTGCCCCGATACATACAGTAACTTTTTCCCAACAACAAATGTCAGGAGGAAGAAGGATGGGGCATGTAGTTTTTCAACATGCCCATTCCTTTTTTCTCATGGGAAATAACCTTCTGCCAAAATTATCTGTCAGCAGTGGCCTATTCTATCAAGTGTGCATGTGTATGGGAGGGTTCAGACGTATAGCTGTCAGCAAAAAGAGCATTGACCTGACAGCTAGCTGAGGGGTATGGTAATCTTAAAGGGACTCTGTGAGCACAGAAAGACTGTTCAAACCAAATACAGGTGCTCGGTGCATCATGGTGTGGCCAAACAATTAAGTACACCTTCTCACCTGCTTGTTTTTAACATATCTCTGCCCATCTTGATTAAGCCAGCCAGAGCTGTCAACCAAAGAAGGGGGGAGTGGAGATAGAGGAAAACAAGCAGATGGGAAGGTGTACTTAATTGTTTGACCATGCCATGAAGCACCGAGCACCTGTACTTGGTTTGGTTTGAACAGTCATTCTGCGCTGTCAGAGTCCCATTAAAAGTATGTCAGCATAAAATGACTGTTCAAACCAAGCACAGGAGAATGATGTTCCCTTAGCTTGATCAACAGTTCTGTGCACCTTCCGTCCTAATTGTTTGCCGTCTGTCGCTGCCCTTCTGTGACCACATGTAAAGCCAGACCACATGTAAAGCCAGAACGGTCAATCAAGGAAGAGAAGTGTGGCGAAAGATGGAAAACAAAGTAGGAGGGAAGGTGCACTGAAGTGTTTGGCCACACCAAGGGTGCACTGAGCTCCTCTTTGCTTGGTTAGAACAGTTATTTTGTGCTGACAGATTCCCTTTAAGCTTCCTTTCTCAAGATAACAAAAGAACGAAAATCCAACATCCCTGTTGCGTCTTCCATTGATTTGAAAGACAGTTAGGAAACCCTGACATTAGTTTATCAGCCAATGGCATCAAAAGTGGTGGCTGCAGCCAACTTTGATATATTGTTTATGGCCAGCTTTCAGCTTTACTTTCACAAGTACCATGGGTCAACCAGACTTCTGATAGGAATTGTGCACATGGGGTTCATGGTGGCCCCTTGGGTGCTGAGCTTGTCTAGGGCCACATCTGCATGGAGTCTGAATGTTCTGCCTTCTAGGAAACTGACCTCATCAGTCAATATTGAGCCTTGTTGGTCGGAGAGATCACCATGACTGCACTTTTTGTACCACGCTGAAGAATTGGTTGGCGCAATAGGAATACCAGATAATAAAAAAAAAAAAAAAAGTGGCTCCTTAACAGCTGAAGGCTGCCCAAGCTTGTCCTAACCACTAATCACTATTTTTAGGTATTTCCCCAGACACATAAGATTAGTACAAAGAACAATCAGTGGCTTGGTTTTCTGAGTTGCCACCAGGTTCAGCAGAATGCAGAAATGTATCATTGAAATTGAAAATGCAGACGCATCCAAAGGTGCAGAATGGAAGAGGCAGCGTCTATGATGATCCAATTATATATTATCTGTGCTAAGGTCTGCTTTAACCATTTCACTGGCCTACATAAAAGGATTATTAGAAAAACAGACAAGAACTGCTCAGGGTGGGGGGAGAACATTATTGTACTATTATTTAGAATTGTAACTTTAACATCCTATGTTGTTGAATCGATTCCATATAGTTACAATACTGTATAAACACTGCTTTGTCTCTATAGTTACAGCTCGGATTTCGCTGTTACCACACTTCATTTTTGTTTTTCTTTTGGCAAATGAGTCCAGGAATCTGTGGGTTTCGGGCCAGGAACGAGTGATGTATACATTCTCCTGCAGTGCACACAACTGATCGCATTAACCTCTTGCAGGATAAAAACTCACCAATAGATGATATCTAACAGTGTAGATCCTTCCTGAGATCAGTCATTTGCATTATGCTGTATGACCGTGAAGACCTATCCTGTGATATAACAAGTTCAACAACACCACTTTGGAAGTAAAGGGTTTTTGGGGACAAATTTTTTTTTTTTTTTTTTACTTGTGTTAAATACCTGTTTTGGGAACTAAAAATTATATTTGCAATTAGGTTTAAGATTTTTTGCACCATTTGGCTTTTTTTTTTTTACTTGCACCTTCAACTTGTTATCAATCAACAGAGAGGAGGTCAGAAAAACACAGATAAGAGAGTTACAAACCCGTCAGACAGTCATAGTGAGCTGACTGATAGATTCTCAGTTGACTCATTCTGCAGCTGGCAATAGACAGTGCAACACGGAGGCTATAGAAGGCAAACAGTACAAAATGTTTAATGAAACCCAATTGCAAAAAAGTTTGTTTTTGTGTTCTTTTTAGTACACAATACATGCATTTGAGGAGAAAAAAGACCATACAAGCTTAGGCTAGATTCACACTAGCATATGGCCGAGGTGCCGGCAGACTTCCTCTGTGAAGCTCCGCCCACAGCCGCACCTCCTCCCGTCAGCCCCTCCTACCTCGGCATGCATCCCCTATCTTTAGAATTGGGTACGCAGGCCATGCCGATGTATGCAGATGCCTCCGCATGCGTCGTTTTGACGGTGCGGCGACCGCACGAAAATGCAACATGTTGCGTTCGGCGCAGGTCGCCGCACCGTCAAAACGACGCATGCGGAGGCATCTGCATACATCGTCACGGCCTGCGTACAGAATGCTAAAGGTAGGGTACGCACGACGCCTGCCAAGGTAAGCGGAGCTGACGGGTGAAGGTGCGGCCGTGGGCAGAGCTTCACAGGGGAAGTCCGCCGGCACCTCGGCCATACGCTAGTGTGAAACCAGCCTTAGTCTGCTATGAAAAAAAAATCAGCACACAATTTTCGACCTCAAAACTTGTCACATTTTTATCTTTGGCTAATGGGGATTATGATGGATGGCCTAAATTCTTAATATTTGGAATCTGTAGTAAATTTTCAGTGTTCCTGTCCCAAAGTTGTAAGTGTATATGATAAAAAGTTATACATAATTACAATACACAATTCATTTATATAGTAGCCAATAAAATACACTGAGCACCCCCCCCCATTATGTCCTCGTAAAGAGCAAATACCGTAATATTGATACTGGTAAGATGGAGAATACATATGATTTCTAAATAAATCTTCCATTGTCTCTGCCAAAAGTTCTCAAGACAGCGGCATGACATTTAGTTTTGATTTCCCGTTGCAGAGCTGAGTTTTGGCGGATGTTCAGTAAAGGCTAAATTAGGTCGCTTCTACATAAAGTTGTTGAACAGATAAATGAGCCTTTGGTGTCCACTGAATTACAGACGCTGCATTGTAAGAGTATTTACAGTAAAATTCCACCTTCAGAGCGGGGAGTCTTTGTGGAGTCCTCATTTGCACCTATTTACATGGATTTTTCAATAGGAAATAAGTCTAAAAAGGGCCAAATAATAATAAGGGCACAACAGGCAAATGCCACACGGTTTCCAGCATTTCTTCAATCTCGCCTTCCCCTAAATAATCTTTATTTGGGTGCTGTATGATGTATAGACCCGGAATGGCACTCTTATTTGCAAGATGGGGGACCATATGGGGACATGGAGAAAGGGGGCTGTCGACAATTACCCGTGAAGGAGTCTACCTTCCAAATGAGCTGCATTATTTCTGAGCAAGTGTACTACATTTTATATTGGAAAGGTGGAAAAAAACACCTTTTGTAGGGGACAAAACTCAGTACCATAATTGGGTCCTGATATTGATATTTGCTAGAAGTTCTCTCTTCATCTATGTATGTTGGAGCCTTCAGCATCCACTCTCTTTAATTGTCAACCACTTTAAGGCCAGGTGACTTGATCCTCAGATATTCATGCCGATCCCAACAGCTCCACTTCCGACTCGTGTTTGACACAGCAGAAAACTTCTTGCGTCAAGTGATGATCGACGGTGAAGGGGGATGGCTGACTGCTCCAGTAACTAAACCAGTGATTTCACTTCCTCTTTATCTGAACCAGCCTCTTTCTCCGTCAAGTCAAATGTATAGAAGGGGGCTGGCTTAGCTAGTAACATTTAATTTAAATTTTAAAATAAACCATCAACCAGCCCTCTCCATACACAAGAACTGATAACATTCCCGACACAGGACACTCCCAGTGCCCAGTGGAGCTGCGGAGATCCGAAGACGGGAGCACCTCTCTCTGAATGCCAAATTATTGTAAGTATTTTTACTAGGAAGACTTCTAAAGTAAGGGGGAGCGGGCCCGTGAAAGTTCAGGTTCTGTTACCCGACCCAAACTTTATTTCAAAGTTCGGTTAGGGTACCAAAAATGTACCCGAAATTGAACTAGAACCCAAATCCTAATGAAAACATTGAGGACTTGAACTTTTGAGCTGGAAAATTCTCTCTCTATCCTTTCGACTTCCCCCGGAACTCCGAACTTTGCAATGGAATTCCAACTGTCCAGTACGAGATCCGAACGTTTAAGTTCGGGTTCGCTCATCTATAGTCTAAAGGTAATTTTTTGGAAGTGGATTGCCCATTTAGGCCACCTTTGCAACCACTGTAAATAAACTGACAATATTCTTGGGTGACTTTTCAGTGATCATTTATGAAGACCAAATTTAAAAAAGAGTCAACACTGTCTCCTTCAAGTGAACGTTTTAGAACCTTGGCTTCCAGTGCCCTGCACAGTGAAATAGACAATTTTGTGATCCTGTCACTTATTCTATGTTATGATAACCAGCCGCAGAGACAGTCCAGGGCTCTGCCAGTTCTGCAGCTTTACGCCCTGTGTGTGTCAGGGCTGGTTAACACACAGCAGATGTACTGAGATTATTTATGGCATGTTTTACAGCGGGTATGTTGGCTGACAAGTTAATGGTGCACCCTAAATGTATTGTTTTGCATAATAAAATGTATCATGTGGGTGATTACATTCTTTAACCCTTCCATTGCCGTCAGTCTTCGCTGGTCGTCGTGCAGTTGTACAATGGTAGATGAAAGATTGAGGATCGCTAATTAGAAAGAATTGATGTCGGCCTAGTTATAGAATCATTGTGTCAACATTTTAGCAAAAAGATACATAGCTAGAGAATGAAACAAAGGTCAGAATAACGAGTCCAAACAAGTGAGGGTATTGTTCTCGGGAAGTTGCAATTTGCATCATCCAAAAGTTTTTCCTTCCAATTTTTTTTTTAATTTTTAATTGTTTTCTAGTCTTAAATTCTTTTTTAAGGTTATATTCACCCGTTGAGTATTTACAGCAGATTTTCCTGCAGTAAAAACCAGAGTACTGGCAGGAAAAATGCTGCCTAAAATTCGGTCATTTTTGCATGCGTTTTGTTTTTTTTTCTACTCATTTACAGTGATGGCCAAAAGTATTGACACCCCTGCAATTCTGTCAGATAATACTCAGTTTCTTCCTGAAAATGATTGCAAACACAAATTCTTTGGTATTATTATCTTCATTTAATTTGTCTTAAATGAAAAAACACAAAAGAGAATGAAGCAAAAAGCAAAACATTGATCATTTCACACAAAACTCCAAAAATGGGCCGGACAAAAGTATTGGCACCCTCAGCCTAATACTTGGTTGCACAACCTTTAGCCAAAATAACTGCGACCAACTGCTTCCGGTAACCATCAATGAGTTTCTTACAATGCTCTGCTGGAATTTTAGACCATTCTTCTTTGGCAAACTACTCCAGGTCCCTGATATTTGAAGGGTGCCTTCTCCAAACTGCCATTTTTAGATCTCTCCACAGGTGTTCTATGGGATTCAGGTCTGGACTCATTGCTGGCCACCTTAGAAGTCTCCAGTGCTTTCTCTCAAACCATTTTCTAGTGCTTTTTGAAGTGTGTTTTGGGTTATTGTCCTGCTGGAAGACCCATGACCTCTGAGGTAGACCCAGCTTTCTCACACTGTGCCCTAAATTATGCTGCAAAATTTGTTGGTAGTCTTCTGACTTCATAATGCCATGCACACGGTCAAGCAGTCCAGTGCCAGAGGCAGCAAAGCAACCCCAAAACATCAGGGAACCTCCGCCATGTTTGACTGTAGGGACCGTGTACTTTTCTTTGAATGCCTCTTTTTTCTCCTGTAAACTCTATGTTGATGCTTTTGCCCTAAAAGCTCTACTTTTGTCTCATCTGACCAGAGAACATTCTTCCAAAATGTTTTAGGCTTTTTCAGGTAAGTTTTGGCAAACTCCAGCCTGGCTTTTTTATGTCTCGGGGTAAGAAGTGGAGTCTTCCTGGGTCTCCTACCATACAGTCCCTTTTCATTCAGATGCCGACGGATAGTACGGATTGACACTGTTGTACCCTCGGACTGCAGGGCAGCTTGAACTTGTTTGGATGTTAGTCGAGGTTCTTTATCCAACATCCGCACAATCTTGCATTGAAATCTCTTGTCAATCTTTCTTTTCTGGCCACATCTAGAGAGGTTAGCCACAGTGCCATGGGCTTTAAACTTCTTGATGACACTGCGCACGGTAGACACAGGAACATTCAGGTCTTTGGAGATGGACTTGTAGCCTTGATATTGCTCATGCTTCCTCACAATTTGGTTTCTCAAGTCCTCAGACAGTTCTTTGGTCTTCTTTAATTTCTCCATGCTCAATGTGGTACACACAAGGACACAGGACAGAGGTTGAGTCAACTTTAATCCATGTCAACTGGCTGCAAGTGTGATTTAGTTATTGCCAACACCTGTTAGGTGCCACAGGTAAGTTATAGGTGCTGTTAATTACACAAATTAAAGAAGCATCACATGATTTTTCGAACGGTGCCAATACTTTTGTCCACCCTCTTTGTTATGTTTGGTGTGGAATTATATCCAATTTGGCTTTAGGACAATTCTTTTTGTGTTTTTTCATTTAAGACAAATTAAATGAAGATAATAATACCAAAGAATTTGTGTTTGCAATCATTTTCAGGAAGAAACTGAGTATTATCTGACAGAATTGCAGGGGTGTCAATACTTTTGGCCATGACTGTAGGCCGGGGTGACACTTGCAACTGCAATGCGAGTCTCTCGCCTCAATAACCAGCATTGCCGCCGGCACTCGGGACCGGAGTGTGCGGCTGCATGTATTTCTATGCAGCTGAATGCTCCAGTCCGAACCGCCGGCGGCAGTGCCGGGTATTGATGTGAGAGACTCGCATTGCAGTTGCAAGTGTCACCCCGGCCATAATTGGATGAAAAACGCTGAAAGAATTGACAAGCTGCAGATTTGAAGAAACGCTTTGATGGCTCAAATCTGCAAAAATAAGCAGTATGTGCATGAGATTTCAGAAATCTCTTTCACTTTCCTAGTACTGTAAGGCTAAGTTCACACTGGGCATTTTTGCTGCTTTTTTTTCTGAGTGCTTGGCAGGAAAGAGGCTGCAGCAAAAATGCAGGTTTTGCTGCGTTATTGGCTGCATTTTTGTGCCTTTTTTTCATGTGTTTTTTTTTCATTCAACTCAATGGGTGAAAAACTCTGAAAAAACGCTGAAAGACGTTTTTCACCCATTGAGTTGAATGAAAAAAACCACAGCGTGTACACATAGCCTAATAGTATCTCTATCTTTTGTTTAATCAGTTTGTCTATTTTTTTTTTTTCAGCGTGCAAGAGTGATGTCACAGAACTGACGACATTTCTTACAGTAAGTGAAAATTTCATGCAAAAGTGTACTTGTACATGGGGTCTCCTTGGCATAGTCATGCGTTTTTTAGCTTCAAGTCAGTAATTTATTGGTCATGTTCTAGTGTGGTTTAGAGTAATCATAAGTAGCCGTACCATAGGCCAGATGGAGACAAGTAATGTCGCTGCCCAACTCGGTGACATCACTTAAAGGGTTTGCCCCATAATTGCACCTTATCGCTAGAGTTGAGCAAAAAAGATTTGCAGGACTCTGGTCCGATGGCCATGTCAGTAGCCCGTGGGGGTTTACGGTGCTCTCGTCTGGTGGCCACCAAGTACCAAAGTAGCTGCTGAACTAGGGTCTTTTAATATTTTTGCTCAACTCCACTTATTACCTATGCACAGGAGATCTAATAAGTTTCTCAGTGTTGGGAGTCTCAACCATTATGAGAATGGGCGTATTGAGCATGCTCACCTCTTCAACATTCAGAGGACTGACCGAGATGGCAAGGACATCACAGGATTGTCTTGGTCTCCTAGATAAAGAAGGAAATGTAAGGCAAGAAAATGGCAGAGATCATATCGGCCGCAGCACTATTAAATTGTAACGTGCATCATCAAACTCTGCATGTCAGGACTCATTGCTTGTAGGGGAAAATACGTGCAAAATCCAGATTATGGCAGTGCTCAGAGGTTTTATGGCTCTTTTCTAAGGAGCCTTGCTTGCTCCTTGCATTGCTGTGCTAGCTCTCTGTTCCCTGTGAGCCGAAGACATGAGATGACTGCTAGCATTATTGTGGTTTGTCCTGATGAAGAAGTTTTGTATATTTCGAAAAGTGTTGAAAAAGAAAAAAAACACATAAATATTCTTCATTGTCTTCTCATCGCCTGGTGGAACATTGGCAGTGCGGCATTATATCCATTTTTCCACTTGTCTACATGAGATGACTACTAGCTGAACAGTCATTTTTCTATCAGTCTCACCTCTTGTCCAGTACGCTTCCACTAATTTATAAAGTAAGGGAAGCACCTGGCGGCCTCAGATTTGTTAGATTTTTTTTTTTATTATTAGCAGATCCTGTTGAAAACAGAGAGATCCACTGATGATCATCTATTGTCTACAGCCAACGTTAGGACATTGATATTCTAAAGTGGTGATGTGTAGACAAAGCAAATGTTTGGTTTTGGATCTTTCGGAGGATGAGACACCTTTCCCTAAGCTCATTTATCTGTGTTGAAATTGCATTGCAACCCTCACTTCTGCACAATATTTTGTCAGATGATGATATAAAAAAGATATATCAGAAAGAAGCCGTCCTCTATAATTTGCCAGTCCTTTATATATCCTTCAGTGTTTTTGCTTTTTCGCTGTTTGCTTTTTCTTTTATGTGGATTTGTGCCAGCTGAATGCTTGCTTCAGTGTGAGCTGAATAAGACAATCACAAGTCAGGCATGCAACCCTTCTAATGCAAACTAGATAAAGAGGAGTGCTCAGCAGAAAAATGCAAAAATGTCTAATAGTCTGACTGAGTTGGCTGTATGTGACATGATTGATTCTGTTTATCTTCCTGCAGTGCTTATAGTTCAAGCATATAGTAGTGGGAGGTCACTGACCATGGTTTAGGAGGGTTGTGAGGCCCTTAGGTTCCTCACCGCTTTGCAAACCAGTAGAGTTGAGCAAAAAAGTCATACTGATCCGGCATCGGACATCCAGTCCTCGGTGGTGGCTGGACCAGGGAAGTCTTCACTTCAGTGCATGGACTCCTTGGCACAGCAATCTGGGCAGCTCTTGCTAGGCCCTTCGGCATCATGAAATTGCATGAGACTCGCACAATGTCCCAAAATGCGTCATTCTTTGACTTTACGACATCACAGGGTCTGGTAAGCACAAGAGGCGCCCAAGATGTCAAGCCAAAGTGAAGATTTCCCTGTCCCAGCTGTTACGGAGGAACGGACTGATCGCCGCCTGGACCAAACCAGTGCAAATCTTTGGCTGTACTCTACAAACCAGCTTCTCCTTCTACCTCTGGGAGGTGCTTGGGAGGCAGACACCAGAGCAGAGACGAGATGCCCTGCAAAGACGAGGATATTTTAGAATAAATTAATGTTTTTTTTCACTTTCTACATAGGGTTTGTGATCGACATGCATCCCAGTGCACATATTTGTGATGCACATCACTTTACTTGCATTTTTACATATGTTTTATAAAAGTATACGTTCAAAAAGGGTAGGTCCCCACTGCGCTTCTATTTAAAATATATACTGCGGAAACCTCCCAGACCGACCATAGGTCTCTTGACCTGCACTCAACAGTCTCCCTCATGTACAGCACCATGGTCTGGAAATCGAGGTCTGTACACTGTCCGTGAAACTTGGACGTGTGAAACCAGCCTAAGCCTATGTTCATATGCAGCACTTTTCCAACTTTTTTTAATACAAATTAAAAGCTGGGGTTTTTTTTACAATACCAGCAAAAGCTATCAGATTTCAGAAATCTCTAATGTCCGGAGCATGTTTTTATTATTTCATGACTGAATTTGAGAACTGCAGCTTTTTTTAAATCTGCAGTAAGTGACTTCTTTCAACTTTTTTTTACAGATATTTTTCACCCATAGAAAGCAATGACAAAGTGCAAACACTGCAAAATGGCAGTAAACAGATTTTGCTGCATTTTTGGTGAATAAAACTAGCTTTATTATACATTATACTGTAGACTACACATGTGATCCACACCAAAAAAAAGCTGCAAAATTTGCATTTTGGATGCAATGTTTTAACTGCCAAGAGAGCTGATTTTGCTGTAGGAAAAAAAGCGTAGCAAAAAATACTGGGTGTGAATACAGCCTAAGGCCGGCGTCACACTAGAGAGGAATACGGACGAGTGAGAGGCGATAAAAAAAACGCATTGCCCACGGACCAATGATTCTCTATGGGGTAGCTCCCATCAGCCGTATTTTTCTCGCGTATTTTCTACGGTCCGTGGGAGCCCACGCATTTTTTTTTACAACGAATTAACCCCTTAAATTAACACCTACATCTCCCAAATTTTGCACACAAACCCTCATCTAATTATTAGTCAGGGACATATAAAAAAAAACATGAAATGAAATGGTTTACTGTATGTAAACCATGTGTCATTTCATGTCGGGTAGGGGAATGACTTGACAGTAGCCGTCAATTGAATTAGCGGCTATTCTGCTATGTAGAACTCTGTGAAATATAAATATATATGTGTCTCAATGACATGTATGTATGTGTGTGTGTGTATGTGTATATATATATATATACACAGAGAATGTATGTATATATATATATATATATATATATATATATATATATATATATATATATATATATATATATATATATATATATATATATATATACATTCTCTGTGTCTATATCTATTCTTTCATTTCTTTATTAAACCTGTCAGTGTGAGTTTACTGTATAGCGCACTGAATTGCCGGCTTTTCTAAAAGACACCGGGTGCATATTTCTCACAAGTCACACGTGTGGTCCGTGTGTAATGCGTATTGTTAGCGCACCCATAGACTTGCATTGGCGTACTACAGTCGTAATACGCTGACAATCGCAGCATGCTGCGATTGGCATGGACCACAGAAAATACGTGAGAAAAATATGGCTGATGGGAGCTACCCCACAGAAAATCATTGGTCCGTGGGCAATGCGTTTTTTTTTTTTTATCGCCTCTCACTCGTCCGTATTCCTCTCTAGTGTGACGCCGGCCTTAGACGTTAGATAGCGCATGACCTTTTCAATAAAGGGGCATTTACACATTGTGATATCGCTAAAGCATCACCGATTTTGTGACGCAGCAGCGATATTGCTAGCAACATCGCTATGTGTGATACTTACCTCCGACCGGCTCCCCCGCTGTCTGTCGCTGATCGCGCAGCTCCATTTCTCGTCGGGCGCTTCCTTCGGGCTTCCTGCTGGCGCCGACAAGCGACGCGTGGACGTGGGCGGGAGGACGTCAGGATCGCCGCGTCTGAAAGGTAAGTAACGACCGCTGCTGTGTCGCTGCATCGCTGGTGAGATCTGCCTGTGTGGCAGCTCACTAGCGACCATTTAGCGATGCACCAGCGATCCTGACCGGGTCGTATCGTTGTCGGGATCGCTGGTGCATCGCTAAATGTTAAGGGGCTTTAAATGAAAACCTGTGATGACTCTTTTTTTGGATAGACCCTATGAAGACATTTTACTTATGCGTTGGGAGGTTTCTCGACGTACAGGCTAATTGTACAATGGAAAATGTAGTTTGAACTTGGCCCGATACAAAATTATTTTGATTCTTCTGTTTCTCAAAATTCCAAGAAAAGTTGGAATCAGGTCTAACAATTTAGGCTACACTACAGAAACATTTTATTAATAAATAGGAGTTCAGATAACGTGTCAGCCAATCCTGATTACATCTCTTTGAGTTTGAACAAAGGGACAGTGTTCATCTGAAATTACTTTTCCAAAAACAATAACATGGCTTATACATTAATCGCCCTTGTACTATCTGATAAAGATCACAGATGGAAATCAGAATCATATAAAAAGGTGTGTGGATCTGTAAAACGATTCCCATATCATGCTCATTCTGTGCCTCCCTGTTATTCTAATATATGCAGTAAATGTCCTCTCTCATAGGCTTAAGCCTTAAAGTGATTACGGTATACATGATTAAAAAACCTAGACGGCTTTTTTTTAATATGAGAAAAGACACTGTTTCCCACATTACAATAGCTTACTGTAGCTTTTGACCAGTTTTCCCATCTACGGCCGCTATCACTAGTTTTCAGTTGTCTCTGAGCTACTGGGTGGAGACTAGATGCAATGATGTCTCCCGTACACAGCACATACAGACTTGAATTGATTCCTGCTCTTCTTTCTCTATGTAGCACACAGACCTAAGAAGCAGCAACATGAAGGACATTATACTGTAATACAGAGCAATGTAGCTGTGAATCCATTGCTGATGTAAGATAAACACAGACAAACTGCAACATGAAGGACATTATATTGTAATACTGAGCAATGTAGCTGTGAATCCAATGCTGATGTAAGATAAACACACAGACAGAAACTGCAACATGAAGGACATTATATAGAATCATAGAATCATATAATCGTAGAGTTGGAAGGGACCTCCTGGGCCATCTGGTCCAACCCCCTGCTCAAAGCAGGATTCGCTAAATCATCCCAGTCAGATGCCTGTCCAGCCTCTGTTTGAAGACTTCCATTGGAGGAGAACTCACCACTTCTCGTGGCAGCCTGTTCCACTCATTGATCACTCTAACTGTCAAAAAGTTTTTTCTAATATCTAATCTGTGTCTCCTCCCATTCAGTTTCATCCCATTGCTTCTAGTCTTTCCTTGTGCAAATGAGAATAAAGTTGATCCTTCTACAATGTGACAGCCCTTTAGATATTTGTAGACAGCTATTAAGTCTCCTCTCAGTCTTCTCTTTTGCAAACTAAACATTCCCAAATCCTGCAACCTTTCCTCATAAGACAGGGTTTGCAGACCGGTCACCATTCTGGTCGCTCTTTTCTGAACTTGCTCCAGTTTGTTGATGTCTTTTTTTAAAATGTGGTGCCCAAAACTGGACACAATATTCCAGATGAGGTCTGACCAAAGAGGAGTAGAGGGAAATAATGACTTCACGTGATCTAGACTGTATGCTTCTGTTAATACATCCTAGAATTGCATTTGCCTTTTTTGCTGCTGCATCACACTGTTGACTCATATTCAGTCTGTGATCTATTAGTATACCCAAGTCTTTTTCACATGTGCTGTCACTTAGCCCTATTCCTCCCATTCTATATATGCTTTTTTCATTTTTATTGCCCAGATGTAGTACTTTGCATTTCTCCCTGTTAAAAACCATTCTGTTAGTTGCTGCCCACTTCTCCAGTTTATTTAAATCTTTTTGAATCCTCTCTCTCTCTTCTCTAGTATTAGCTATCCCTCCTAGCTTTGTGTCATCAGCAAATTTGATCAGTTTACCCTCAATTCCTTCATCTAAATCATTGATAAAGATGTTGAACAATACAGGGCCCAGGACAGAGCCCTGTGGTACCCCACTTGAGACATTCCTCCAACTGGATGTGCAGCCATTTACGACCACTCTTTGGGTCCGATCACTAAGCCAGTTATGAATCCACCTAACAGTTGCCTTGTCCATTCCATACTTAGTCATTTTTTCAATAAGGATTGTATGAGAGACTTTGTTAAATGCTTTGCTGAAGTCAAGATATACTATATCTACAGCATTTCCTTGATCCACCCAATCAGTGATACCGTCATAGAAGGAAATTAAGTTAGTCTGACATGACTTATTAGTTACAAACCCATGCTGACTCTGTTTAATCACTTCATTCTTATCCAGGTATTGACATACATGTTGTTTAATAATTTGTTCAAAGATCTTTCCTGGTATAGAAGTCAGACTCACCGGCCTATAGTTGCCTGGGTCCACCTTCTTCCCCTTTTTGAAGATAGGAACAACATTTGCTCTTCTCCAGTCTTCTGGCACTTCTCCTGTTCTCCAAGAATTTTCAAAGATTATGTAGAGGGGTTCAAAAATTTCTTCTGCTATCTCCTTCAGTACTCTGGGGTGTAATTCATCTGGACCTGGAGACTTGAATTCATTTAGGTTAGCTAAGTGTTTCCTCACTATCTTTCTGTTTATAGATATCCTGGATTCTTCTATTCCCTTAATAGGACAGTGAATAACAGTTGATGTTACATTTCCTTTCTGAGAGAAAACAGATGCAAAATAGGAATTTAAAAGTTCAGCCTTCTCAACATCCTGTCTTACCATGTCATCATTTTCATCCTGTAAAAATCCTATAGCATCTTTGACTTTTCTTTTACTTTTGACATATCCCCAAAATCCTTTATTATTGCTTTTGACATCTCTTGCAAGCCTCAATTCATTTTCAGCTTTAGATAATCTGATTTGTGCCCTGCAGGTTCTGCAGACAGCATTATATTCTTCTTTAGATATGCCTCCCTCTTTCCATTTTATAAACATTTTTTTCTTCCTTTTTAGCATGTGCTTAAGTTCTGTGTTCATCCATCCTGGCTTCCTTAAATGCTTCCTATTCTTCCCTCTTTTCGGAATTGTTAACAACTGTGCTTTGAGAATTTCATTTTTCAAGATTTCCCATCCTTCCTGGACATTTTTGTCTTTAAGGATATCCAGCCATTGGATCCCTCCAATTCTCTTTCTGAATCCCTTAAAATCTGCCTTTCTGAAATCTAACCTTGATGTCTGAGTCTTCACAGGTCTTCCGCCTCTAGTTATCCAAAATTCTAAAATAGCATGGTCGCTACCTCCTAGGGTCCCAGCCACTTTTACCTCCTCAACCATTTCCTCCCTGTTTATAAGGATTAGATCCAAGGTAGCAGTTCCCCTTGTTTTCTCCCTTACCTTTTGGAAGATAAAGTTGTCAGCAAGAGAGGATAAGAATCTCCTTGACCTGTTAGTTTTGCCTGAGAGAGATTCCCAACAAATGTCTGGATAGTTGAAATCTCCCATGACAACTATGTCATATTTTTTGGAGAACTTGGCCATTTGATGCATAAAGAGTTCATCCATAACTTCAGCTTGCACAGGCGGCCTGTAGTAAATGCCTACAATGGTGTCCTTTTCATTGTTCTGTCCTTGTATTCTTACCCAAACAGTTTCCACAGAACTCACAGTCTCTAAAGCTTCAATCTCTGTGCAGATATACGCGTTTCTAACATACAATGCGACACCCCCTCCTCGTTTATCAAGTCTGTTTCTTGCAAATAAGTTGTATCCTTCTAGTCTTGTATTCCAATCATGTGAATTGTCCCACCAAGTTTCAGTGATTCCAATGACATCATATTTCTTTTCCTGTGTTAATAGTTCCAATTCTCCTTGTTTGCTGCCCATGCTTTGTGCATTAGTATAGAAACATTTTAGTTTGTGATTGGTTTCTCTTTCTCCAATATTTTTATTAATTGGATTATTTTGTCTTTGTTCTTCCTTTCCACTTCTAATAGCAGAGTTCTCAATAGCATTTGTCAGGTGTATGGCTTTTTCTGGTCTTTTGCTTCCCTTCCCATGTTATTCTAGTTTAAAGCTCTCCTTACAAGTGTAGCAAGGCGACTTCCAAATACATGCTTTCCAGTCTTCGTAAGGTGCACCCCATCTCTAGCAAGTAGTCCATCGTATAAGTAGTTCACTCTGTGATCCAGAAATCCAAATCGTTGCTGACGGCACCATCGACGTAGCCAGTTGTTCACCTGCAGAATCTTATTCCACCTCCTTGTTCCATGGCCATCCACTGGGAGGATGGAAGAGAAGACCACCTGCGCTCCCAGTTCTTTCACTTTCTTGCCTAAGTCTTCAAAGTCTCTGCAGATGGTTTCCAGGTCGTTTCTTGCGGTGTCATTTGTCCCCACATGTAGTAGCAGGAATGGGTAGTCATCTGTAGGTCTGAAGAGTCCTGATATCCTGTCAGACACATCTTTAATTTTTGCACCTGGAAGACAGCACATTTCTCTTGAAGTTATATCCGGTCTGCAGATAGCGGCCTCTGTTCCTCTCAACAGGGAATCCCCCATGACCACCACTCTCCGTTTCTTCTTCACAACATTTTTCTTTCTCCATCCAGGAGGACTCTGAAGGCGTACAAGGTTGCTGTTTGTTGGCAAAGTCTTATCCTGATGTATTTCTTCATCGTTTTCCTGCGTGAGAGCCTGGTACTGGTTTCTGAGCAGTATGGGTGCTGACTGCTTCCTGATCCTCCTGCTTCTCTGGGTCACATGTCTCCATTCCTCTGTTTCTTCAGGTGCACTTTGAATTTCTTCTCTTTCTGTAACATGAAGAGATAATTCTGCTCTGTCCAAGAACTCTTCACCTTCCTTAATGATCTTCAACGTAGCTAACCTCTCTTCGAGATTTTGCAACTTTTATATTGTAATACTGAGCAATGTAGTTGTGAATACAGTGCTGGTGTAAGATATAACACAGACAGAAGCAGCATTGAGGACATATACTGTAATACTGAGCAATGTAGCTGTAAATACAGTGCTGGTGTAAGATAAAACACAGACAGAAGCAGCATTGAGGACATATACTGTAATACTGAGCAATGTAGCTGTAAATACAGTGCTGGTGTAAGATATAACACAGACAGAAGCAGCATTGAGGACATCATACTGTAATACTGAGCAATGTAGCTGTAAATACAGTGCTGGTGTAAGATATAACACAGACAGAAGCAGCATTGAGGACATCATACTGTAATACAGAGCAATGTAGCTGTGAATCGAATGCTGATGTAAGATAAACACACAGACAGAACCTGCAACATGAAGGACATATACTGTAATACTGAGCAATGTAGCTGTGACTACAGTGCTGGTGTAAGATAAAACACAAACAGAAGCAGCATTGAGGACATCATACTGTAATACTGAGCAATGTAGCTGTAAATACAGTGCTGGGGTAAGATAAAACACTTGAAAGCAGCAGCACAATGAGTCTTTTTGTCTCCCTCTGTCTCTCTCTCTGCTCTTTCTCCTCCACCCCCCATTTCCATAAACTTCAATAGGCAGCTGTAATCTGATGCTTCAGTGAACTGTCAGTCCATCCTGTTTTGACCAGGACAGATTTTACCAAAGTAATTTTTTTTCTCTTAAATATTGACCATGTGGAGGGGAAGTAGGGTAAAGTGTCAGTCTTTTCTAATTACACAAAACTATGTATGACAATAAAAGCTGAGCTAGATTGCATATTATTACAGAATGATCTGTCTGCATGGACAAACGCACGGCAAATGAGGTTTAATGTTGCTAAATGTAGATTAATGCACCAAGGCCAGAGTAAGGCTATGTGCACACGGTGCGGATCCTCCCGCGGATTTTTCCGCGCAGATTTTAAGAAATCCGCAGGTCAAATGACCTGCATTTTTCCTGCGGATTTCTTCCTGTTTTTTTCGCGGTTTTTGGGCAGTTTTCCACCTGCGGATTTGTAGAATGGAGCAGGTGGAAAACTGCAGCAAAACCGCACAAAAGAAGTGACATGCTGCTTTTTTTTTTTTTAACCGCACAAAAACCACGCGGAAAAATCTGCAGCGTGTGCACAGCGTTTTTTTTTTTTTCATTGGCTATAATGGTACTGTACATCACCTGCAGTTCTGCTGCAGATCCGCAGCGGCAAATCCGCTGCGGATCCGCGGTAGAAACCGCACCGTGTGCACAGGGCCTTGGCATATTGAGGCTGTTACAATGTCTGGGTGGGCATATGGGTGTCTGTGCAGCAGAAAAGTGAGTCACACAGGACAGAGATAGCAGACAGGAGATGTACTGAAAGCCGCAGACGTCAGGGAGACCGCAGTTAAGAAGCAGAGGTACTGAAGGCCACAGGTAACTGAGGTACTGGAAGCCGCAGGCAGCCAGGTGTCGTCCTGGAGACCATAGACAGGTTGCAGAAGATACTGAAGGCCACAGGTAGAGGAGTAACTGAGGGACTGGAAGCCACAGGCAGACAGGAGATGTCCTGAAGACCATAGACAGGTTGCAGAGGTATTGTAGGCCACAGGCGGGCAGGTAACTGAGGTACTGGAAGCAGCTGTCAGCCAAGTAACTGTGCACAGACAAACTTACAGTCTTAATACCAAGACACATATGTGTATTTTGGTGAGCCTTATATAGGCCTATGAAGTTGAGCACATGGAAGCACACTGGGCTCCTTGCAAAGCCTGATGTGGAGCACAAGAAAGTTTAGTGGACCAGGGAGCAGTTCCCAGACCCCTAAGTGACAGCGCACAACATTGTTTATTTTGCCGTTTTAAAATAAGTAGGACAAAGAAAAAAAAATAGAAAAATGTAATTTTGCTGTCAAATGATGATTCCTACATATGTGAGACGTCGTGGATAACCCAGAGTATGCAATTTTTTTTTTTTTTCTTTCATTTTCATTTCTCATTTTCTTTTCATCTCCTAATTTAACTCGGTCCTAATGCGTTTGTTTATAGCGAGGAATAAGTCCGAACTTGTAGAAAGCGTCACCCTGTCACAACAGTGGCCTCCTCTCCTCATTTCCACATGGTGAGAGGTCCATAAGTGAAAATAGCCCTCTGTCACCGGCATATTGAAGACACATGTACCCCCGCTCTGGTTTTCTTTCATGAAGGCTGACAAATGTATACCAGGCTTACAACTGGGGCCCAGCTAATCAGGGAGAGACAAATAACACATTGCTGGCAAATTACTCTCAGGATCCTGCAGGCAGCCACGGGGTTAAAATGAGTTTGCAAGGAAGAACAAAAGAATATGCTAAGGAATGCAGCATCTAGAGAGGGCTATATGCACTGTCTATACAGAAAGTAACAAGGGCTCTTCAGGATGTCTCCAGGATTCCTGCAGGGATATTTGCACATGAGACTCAACAATCCTGTGACTCAGAAGTGTAAGAAAAAATTATATTTTCTCTGCAAAGAAGGCCTACTAAAAACAAAATCCCTCCAGAACTCCTAATACATGGGCTGCTTTCAATACTTAGGATATTCAAGGACCAATATGCCCATCAAGTCCCATTTATAGGATATGTACCCCTGGGTGGGCATTTTTGTTTTACCTAAATGCATGTATTTTGAGATAAGAATAATTTTTAAATTGAGTGTCATTAAAAATGTTTTGCACCGTTCGCCTTCTACAGCCTCTATGTTGCATTCTCTATTGCTGTCTGCTGAATGAGGTAACTGAGAATCCTTCAGCGAACTAATTCTGGTGTATATTTTTACGCATAGTTTTATTGAAGAGCGTAGTCTACTGATGAATCGTAGACTGAAGTTTTGCCACTGTAGTTTACAGGCACATTAGAAGTATACACTCGGACTAAAGTTATTCAATGGGGCAGCGCAATAATTTTTTTCCACTGACTGTATCTGCATGGGAAATAATCGCAGCATGCACGATTTTCCTCTGAAAATCGGATGAGACTCACTCATTCAAATCTATGGGTGGTAGCTGTGGGCGAGGTACTCGTCTTTTACGCCCCGGTACGTTACATGAAGGTGGGGTCCTGGCTCGATGTGTGAATTTCGTTGATCGAGACGTTACTCCCTTGCAGGCTGCATGTTACCGATGACTTTGGTTGACCAAATCCAGATGTTGAGGACTTCAATGAGGAAGACCACCAGTCAAAAATAAACTTTTAACTGAACGATAACTTGTTGGGGAGTATGTAGGAAAGATAGCACTTGCACAAGCTTAATGAACGTTTCCTTCAACACACGGAGCATTTTCACACATAGTCTCAGTTCCTTTCTCATAACCCGTTTTGTTTGTGTCTCCACTAGTTCACCTGCCTTCACCACAACCCAACACTGTACGGCAGTCCAGTAACTGAGACTCCTGTACTTCAACCCGCGGCTCCACATCCTCTTTTCCTCTTAGGGGAACAAGTTTGCCAATATGGCCGGTACTTCGCTTCTCTGCCTGCTGACGCCTTGGAACTCCCACCTGGGGCACTCTCTTCGTCTCACGTTACCTGTTCCTTCCTGATCCATTACCTCTCTGAGTTATAAACTTGGGGCCGTACTGCTAGATGTCCTGTCCCAGGACCCGTCTTCGGTGTATCACTTCTGTCTTTCTGTCACTTCTCCTTTCTCTACTCTGGATTTCGCTATCCACTACCTCAGTCTCCTCAGCCACCCACATCATGCAGCACTGCTTACTGTCCATATCTTAAATCTGCTTCTGACACATACTGGGCTCTATCTGATGTCCTGACAGGAAACTGTCTCTGCCCCTTCACCTTATCCTCTTCCTCTCTGGGCTAGTCCCAACCACTGTAGAGCAACAAAACGTTATCACCAATGATACATATCTCAATTCACATTATACACCATAACAACAGTTGTGTCTTCGAGGGGGAACGTGGGCAGTATGTCCATCTCCTTACATACTACCTTTAGTAAATTAGCTGCATTTTCACACCGACTTATTTTCCTTCGATCTCCACCCCTATATTTCTTTATGGACAGCTTTGGCTTTCCAAGAGCTAGAGGAGGGAAGACCTAGATGGAAAACAAATAGAGGGGAAAGCTCACTGAACTTTTGGCCACACTAAGGGTGCACTGAGCTCCTGTGCTTGGTTTGAACATTCACTTTGCGCAGTCTCTTTATGAAGCCTATACTGCTGAATACATTTTTCAGATTTTGAGTTAGTGCTTTTTTTTTTTATTATTTAGACCTGTATTTAACTAAATGTCCCCCCTATATCTTTGTTTTTGATGTTCAATAACTTGGACAGCTACACAAGCAGCACCAGAGTTAGGACATGTGATTCATCCCTTGACATATACACATAGTAACGCCATGTCAGAAAGAAGGACACACGGTCAATTGAACTGTGATCCAGTGGACCACAGAGAAGAAGAGAAGCCAAGATGATGACTTGTAAGTACTCTGACAGGGAGAGAATCTCTGAAGTCATGGCCTCCAATGTGATTCTATATAGAGTCGAAATATGGAGGCAGATAGACATGAAACGTGACAAGATGATATACAGAAGTGTAGCAGACAGGGGTGGACACATAATTGGTGCTAACTGTACAGCCGCACAGGGCCCCAAGAGGTCAGGGGGCCACTACCACCTCCAAAGGTGGTGCAATTCTGGATTATGAAGAGCTGTTGGAGAGCAAAGGGCCCATATATTGTTTTTGTACAGGGACCTCTCATGTCTTCTCAATTAGCATTTTTTTAAAGACGTATGATAATTTACTGATAATGCTATACGTTTATCTTATGTTCTATGTGCTGGAGCATGCATGGAGAAGACAAACTATACAGCAAAAGTTTCACAAGGGACCTTCCTTGTGTTGGTTCATGGCCCTGTCTTGTTTGTTAGAGGCTGTGACCGCTCCTTTTTAAACTGATCTATCAGCAGACTTTACGATAGAAACTAGATACATTATTAAGTAGAATTCTTAGACCTGGAAAGACTGGGGCGCTTACTTTGAAAATCCATGCACGAACGTCTGTATAATCCAGATATTATCATGAGCAATTTTTATAGTTCATGTGAAGAGTGAGAGATTTCAATTGTATATTCAGTGTCTGTCACCCAGCCTGGCTGATAACTGCAGCTTGTACTGAGCAGTGTGAGATTCAGCAGCAGGAAAGAGGGATACTGAGGATTAGAGATGAGCGAACTTGTTCAAGAAACATTCACCAAATCTGCTTGTGCCATATTCGTGCCGAGTTTATGTTTAGCGATCGTGTACGAACATATCCGCTCATCTCTACTTGTATGAGCAAATATGTTCGGAAAAAAAATCGCCAAACATAAATTCGGCACGGAACATGGCACATTCGGATTCAGTGAACATTTCCCGAACAAGTTCGCTCATCTCTACTGAGTATCTGTTAATCAGACTACGTAGGTGGAGCTTTAGTAGTAAGAAGAACACTCGAATTGGGTAGAGTCTGTGCTTAAAGTTTAGTAAGGATTATACAGCCTATAGCACATGGATTTTCAAAATAAATACACCAGGCTCATCAGGTCTGATATCTACAAAATGATTATGAACAGTTTTGTTTTTTTGTTTTTTTTCAATCTGGTGTCAGATCCCCATAGCAGCTGAATGGCCTGTCTCTGTCTCTTCTATAATGCATATGCCATTTACTAATTATAAGCAAATTTGTAAAAATCAAAATGAATTTTGGAAAATGGCAAACCCAGGTCTTGTTCATCTGACAATTTAGCTTGGCGACATCTGCAGCTAGTGGGCGACTTTTAATTTCTTTTAGCGCTGGTGATCAATTATTTTATAGATATGATATTAACCTTGGGGGGTTGTTTGCAGACTCCCGGCGACATACATGTGACAGCGCAATGTTTTGCTTCATGCTAATGGTAAAAGAAACAGTTGCTCTGAGATGTTTCTGTTTCTTGTGATGTCCTTTCATTATGAGACATTTACTAGAACTGCACAAATATTAAAGAGTCGCTTTTGCTAGATTAAAGAATTGTTCTGCACCAAAGCTACAATTTTTTTTTTACCCTGAATTTAGTTACCTTGGGTGTGCGCATGTGAAATAATGGGTTGCCCATAACGCTAACATATGCTTCCTTCTGTTATTATACACGGCACACCTGTCCGTCAGGTCAGTCCAGTCATACATATCTATGTCCAGCGTCTAGTTTGCAATATATTTTATGCCAATTTTGTAAATTTGTTCCATCTGTGTCAGTTATGGGCAATATTTATATAGGGCATAGTTATCAATTAAAGGGCATGGACATCTTCTGTTTTGTTTTTACTTTAATTCATTTATTTTGGGCTAGAAATCATTTTTTCAGTTAGTTTTCATTAAAAATGTTGCATTTTTTCCTTCTGTAGTCTCTGTCCTGCACCGTCTAGTGTTGGTTGCAGAATGAGTTAACTAAGAATCCATCAGTGAGCTCATTCTGATGGGATGTTTACAACTCTTTTATCTGTCTTTTACTGAGCTTCTCCCATCTGATTTAAGATCACATAGAAGTTCATCTCTCTTTGATGTGGTTTATGGAGATAAAACTCCCTTTCCAAAGTAAATTACTGATAGAATCTCAGTTATATCATTCTACTGCCAGTAATAAGCTAAGAAACAAACAGCCTTAAAGGCCAAGCAGTGAAAATTTTTTGATTAACCCCTTAACAACCGGGGTATTTTTGGTTTTGCATTTTCATTTTTTCTTCCCAGAGCCATAACTTCTTTATTTTTCCATCAATATGTCCATATGAGGGCTTGTTTTTTTGTGGGATAAGTTGTACTTTTGTATAACACCATTGGTTTTACCATGACATACTACAAGACCGGAAAAAAGTTCGGTGAAATTGCAATGCCACACTTGTTTTTTGTTTGGCTTTTTTGCTAGGTTCGCTAAATGCTAAAACTGACCTGTCATCATGATTCTCCAGGTTATTACGAGTTCATAGACACCAAACATGTCTATGTCCTCTTTTATCTAAAAAGTTTCAAACTTTGCTAAAAAAAAAGTGTCATTTTCCGAGACCCATAGCGTCTCCATTTTTGATGATCCCAGGTTGGGTGGGGGCTTATTTTTTGTGTGCCGGGCTGATGTTTTTAATGATACGATTTTGGTGCAGATATGATCTTTTGATCTCCCGTTTTTGCATTTTAATGCAATGTCACGGTGACCAAAAAACGTAATTCTTGTGTTTTGACTTTTTTTTCTCACTACGCTGTTTAGCGATCAAGTTAATCCTTTTTATTGATCGAGCGATTCTTAACATGGTGATACTGAATATGTGTATGTTTGATTTTAATTTTATTGTTTTATTTTGAATGGGGTAAAAGGGGGGTGATTTGAACTTTTATGTTTTTTTTTTTAATTTTGTCATATTTTTAAACATTTTTTTTTTTTTTTTACTTTTGGCATGCTTCAATAGTCTCTATAGGAGGCTAGAAGCTGCCATAGCTTAATCGGCTCTGCTACATATAGGCGATGCTCAGATCGCCTATATGTAGCAGAAATACAGCATTGCTACGAGCACTGACCTCCGGGTGGCGCTCATAGCAATTAGGCATCAACATCAAGCATAGAGGTCTCCAGGAGACCTCTGGTTGTTATGCCAACGCATCACTGACCCCTGATCACATAATGGGGGTCAGCGATGCGCGCATTTCCGGCTGCGCGGCCGGAAGCGCTGATTATATGCCGCCGTCCGCGTTTGACGTCGGCGTTTAACTAGTTAATAGGTGCAGGTGGATCACGATTCCACCTGCGCCTATTGCGGGCACATGTCAGCTGTTCAAAACAGCTGACATCTACCGGCTTCGATGCGGCCTCACCGCCGGAGCCCACATCAAAGCGGGGGAGACGTCCAATGACGGACTGCACTCAGATGTCGTCCAAGTGCAGTACGATGTTCTCCATGGGCCCTTTGACTTCTATGGCTAAGCGTGGTCCGAATATTGGATCAAATTCGGACATGCAGCAATTTTTATCTTCGGACAGGTTCTGTCAGAGGAAAAAAATTGGATCGCGTACAGGCAGCAAATACGCTCGTCTGCACGAGCCCTCATAGGAAGTTACAGATACAACAGGACAGTGCCAGTAGAATGTCATTTGGAAGTTCCCACATAACGGGAATATTACATGTGGATACTGCTGCAGATTATTGTTCTCTGTTTCCACAGTTTCATTTCTTTACAATTGTGAATAGCGTCGTAGAGAAAAATTATTTGCTTTTAGAAAACTTAATTTTTAATGTCTAACTTTCTTGAATGATGTAAATTTGTTAGAATCTTACTCTCACATTGCCTTTGTAACAATTCCGGAGTCTATGATTATTGTAGCCGTGTGCAGTAATTGTAGATTTAGTTAAACTGGTAGAAATACATTGTAACACAGCGAGAAAGTGCAATTACAGCTTTCAGGAAGATATTCTTAGCAGACTTGTTGTTTTGCAGAGGTTTGTTCTACTCACAATGGTTAACAACATTGTGTAAGGTTCTAGCCATGGTTTTCACAGTTAGAACTCGAACTTGTACCCAGTATAATTCTACAGGGCTGTTCACATGGCCAAATTTTTTTGCAGACCAAGTGGTCCATGCAAAATCATGGAGACCTGTCCGATATTGATAAGAGTGTCAGATCAAAATCAGCAATCTAAGGGCCCCGTCACACAAGCGACTCACCAGCGATCCCAACAACGATATCAACTTGTCAGGATCGCTGGTGTTGCTACATGATCGCTGGTGAGCTGCCAAACAGCCAGCTTCACCAGCGATCAGCACCAGCGACGCCGAGCGGGCGCGTCGCTGTGTACGCTAGCTACCAGCGTGCTGGAGCAGGGAGCTGGTAACCAAGGTACACATCGGGTTTCTAAGCACCGCGCGGCACTTAGACACCCGATGTGTACCTTGGTTATCAGCTCCCTGCACCAGCGCGCTGGTAACTAAGGCTACTTTCACACATCCGGTGTGTGGGGTCCGGCGGCGTGCGGCAAAAAGCCGGGCCACTGGATTTGGCCTGCAGCGGTGACACCGGATGTGTATGCGGCGCCTGATATGGCTCGGACACGATTTAAAGGAGCCGCAGGAGGAAGATACACCGAGGGACGAGAGACAGCCGCCGAAAGGTTGGGGGGGGAGAGACACTTGTGGGGTTAACACTCAGTGTCCGGGCGAGAGAGAGATCTCTCTCGCCGGGCACTTGTGGGGTTAACACTCACAATGTCCAGGCATGCGCTGTGTAAAAAGCCGTTCCGGCGCTGCAAAAAAACGTTGCAGGGAACGTTTTTTGCTGACGCCGGACGTCTCATGTTTGCCGTATCCGGCAAAAAAAACGAAGCGCCACATGTCCATCCGGCACGAAGCGGCGATCATTACGTTCAATGTGACAAAACTGGATCCGGTTTTCACACTTTTCGCCGCATCGTGCCGGATTTAAAAATACAGATGTGTGAAAGTAGCCTAAGGTACACATCGGGCGTCTAAGCACCGCGCGCCGCTTAGAAACCCGACGTTTACCTTGGTTACCAGCTAGCTGATCGCTGGTCGTTGCTCTCCCGCCTGCCACACGCTTGCGTGCTGGCCAGCGGGAGACCAATGACCAAAAAAAAAAAAGTCCTGACCTTTCATGAACGATCAGCGATACCCGGCAGGGGGGCCAGTCGCTGATAGCTGTCACACACAGCGATCTCGCTGGTGAGATCGCTGTTGCGTCACAAAACTTGTGACTCAGCAGCAATCTCGCTAGCGAGATCGCTGTGTGTGATGGGGGCTTAAGTCTATGGTCCATGAACAAAATCGGACAACACTTGGAAGCCATCTGACTGCAGTCAATTTTTCACGAACTCCTAGATAGGAGAAGGTTGAGAAACTTTTTTTTATGTTTCTCATTCGAGAAATACTGAACAAACTCAGATGAGACTGATGAATATCTGAACAAAACTGCTGATGAAACTAGGACCATATTTACGTGAAAATCTCTGGTGTCTGAATGAGCCCTTATGCCTAGTTGAGGACTAACTCGTACAAACCCTCCAGTTAGAAAGCCACAAATCCTCCCAGTGCACAGTGCTTGTGCTGAGGGGATTTATGAGTCTGCAGTCACACAGAGTGACTGCAGACTTAACGATTTGGACCAGACAACCCCTTTAAATGGATTGTGCACCTTTGGGAGCATTTTTTTGTTTAGGAATGCATGTATTTGAGGGCTACAAATTATTCTCCAGTTGGGTTTCATTAAAAATTTTGCACCTTTTTTGCTTTTACGGGATCTTTGTTTCCCTGTACATTCAACCTGTGGTCTACGCTCATAAACCAACTGAGAGGACATCAGGAAAAGAGTTACCATCGCCCTGTCAGACTATCATAGCGGACTGACTGATGGATTCTCAGTTAACTCCTTCTGCAGTCGCCAAAAGACAGTGCAATAAAGCAGCTATAGAAGGCAAGGTGTGCAAAGATGTTTAATGAAACCCAATTTCGAAATGGTTTCTAGCCCCAATTACATGTAGCCACTCCCAATTACATGTAGCCACTCCCAATTACATGTAGCCACTCCCATTTAAGGCAAATTATGACAAGTTATGAGGCAGTATGGGAATAGGATATGTGTGTTCATATCTAAAGAAATGAATCATACCAGATTCTAATAAAGCAGGGTGACAACACTAATAGAAATAATAATGAACCTCCTCTTCCTCCAATGACATTTGGCCATATTAAAGCATGCTTAGATAATGCTTCTATGTAATAATAATAATAAATTTTATTTCTATAGCGCCGACATATTCCGCAGCACTTTACATTTCAGAGGGGATTTGTACAGACGATAGACATTACAGGATAACAATAATCACATAGATTATAACAGATACCAAGAGGAATGAGGGCCCTGCTCGCAAGCTTACAGTCTATGAGGAAAGAGGTAGACACGAAAGGTGGGTGGTAACAGTTGCCCTGATTGTTCGGACCAGCCATAATGTTAAGTGTGTAACAGTACAGACACAGAGGGCTAATGGATGCATAAAGCATGTGGGAACATGATGCGGGGAACCTGGTTATGGTAAAACGTTTGACTGTGCCACCCAGGGATAGATTAGGTTAATGTGTTGAGGCGGTAGGCCAGTCTGAATAAATGAGTTTTCAGGGCATGCTTAAAATTGTGGGGATTGGGGACTAATCGTATTGACCTGAGAAGTGCATTCCAAAGAATTGGCGCAGCATGTGTAAAGTCTTGGAGACAGGAGTGGGAGGTTCTGATTATTGAGGATGCTAACCTCAGGTCATCAGCAGAACGAAGGGCGCGGGTAGGGTGGTATAATGAAACAAGGGAGGAGATGTAGGGTGGTGCTGAGCCATGGAGCTTGTATACAAATAGGGTCTGACTGTTGCTGCTAATGTCCATGTAATGAACGGGAAGTGGGAGTTTTAAATTTGACCTAAAGCCAAGTGTGAAAATTACATATTATTATTATTATTATTATTATTATTATTATTATTATAATATATGAAATATAAAAAAAATATTAAAAAAAGTAAATGTAGAATAAAAATCTGATCAAAGCAATATTTCATTTAATGGTGACCCTTTCCATTATGATGAAAATTCCAGTTTCTAGCTTTTGTGAATCCAGCGACCCTGAGAACAGGGCTATCAAAGTGTGTGACCACGGCCCTATTTACTTCTATAGGACTGCAGTCCCTTGAAAGTAAATGACATGCTCACACCGCATCTAACCAGGGAGTATTAAAAGATGAAAATTCACTTCTACGATAGGGATTACTGACCAGGATTTGCAATTTTCTTGTTTTATCCCAATCGTCATGGGTTTTATTCAAGGACAGCTTTTGATGATATATCTGATTAGTGGGGGTCTGGCGGCAGGGACTCTTTCTGAAGGTTGTCATAGGAATACACTTGATAAGAGCCTTGTTATACAATAACCATGAAATAAAAGCAGAAACGTGGAACAAGCCGAGATACAACCCAAGTGCCAGGCACATCCAGTACCCGCGGGTTCGGGTGCTCCTGCGCTCCATATTCGTGCCTGTTTGTGTTTATCGCTACCTGTACATATGTTACTTTTAGCACCAGTCACGCTGCGTCTGTTTGTGGTGTCAATTTCATATGCGAGTCACATTAACTGCAAGAAAACACACTCCGCTAAGCAGAAATGTTACATGGCAGCAAATTGTCTCTATTTGTGTCACAAAATAATGTATCAAGCTCTCTAAGTAACCGTTCTAAGAATCCCCCCTGTCTTCTCCATTCGTGCTTGTAGAATCAGTTAAATGATCTTTAATAGTGACGAGAGCACGCTCGTGTCCTAAACAAGTATTTTCGGCGTGCTTGAGACGCCACGGCTGCTTGTCTCGTGGCTGTTCGACAGCGGCAACATATGCAGGGAATGCCTGTTTGTTAGGAAATCCCTGGATGTGTTGCGGCTGTCAAACAGCCGTGACGACTCGAGCACGCCGAAAATACTCGTTTAGGAGCATGCTCGCTCATCACTAATCTTTAAGTATTTTTTGGGCACTTTCCATATTTTCGTTTTTTTTGCAAATTTTCATTTTTGACATACAGTAGATTTTCCTGTTTTTATAAAACAACCCTTTCCATAATCTAGAAGAACGAACAGTGATGCACCTACATCCCACTCAGTTCTATGGGACATGGGAAAATGTAGCTACAAAGTGTCACCCTCCCTCCATAGATCACTTGGACAGCTTATTGAGGTTAATTGACAGCACACCATTTATTCCACAGCACTTTACAGATATTATTGGCACTGTCCTCATTGTGGCTCACAATCCCTATTCCCCATCAGTAGGTCTTTCGAGTGTGGGAAGAAACCGTAGAACCCGGAAGAAACCTGTGCAAACACGGGGAGAACATACAAACTCCTTGCATATGTTGTCCTTGGTCTGATTTGAACCCAGGACCCCAGCACTGCAAGGCCACTGAGCCACTGTGCTGCCCAATGTTTCATTTTTCCCCTGTGGTGGTCCTGTAGAAAATTACTTGAACTTACTAATAGGTTACTTTGCTGATTACATATGTTCTCTTTGGGTGTTACCATTGGAATTTCCTGTGTGCAGCTTGTTGTCACTCGGCCCTTTTAGGGTACGTGCCCACTATCTGGAGTTGCTGGGAGTTTGATGCTGCGTACTTGTGCAGCGTCAAATCTGCAGCGTCCAGCTGTGACAGCATACTGGATCCACTATGCATCCACAGACGCCTGTGGATCACCCGCGGAGACTGACATGTGGCGCGTCTTTCCAGACTGCAGCGTGTCTCTTTATCTTGCGGAGACGCGAATCTCCGCCAAAAAAAATTCACCCGTACAATGTATTGGATGCAGTGAATCTGTACAGTTCAATGAACACATGCGGATTCACCTGCATTCAATAGGTGGCAGTGAACATACGTTGCATCCAAAGCGCTGCTACTTCCGGATCGTGTGCACCAAGCCTTTAGGTTGATGGAAAATGCATGAGACATCAAAAATCAATATTCACATTTCCTCCCCCACTGCAAAAAAAAAACCCACAACATACGTAAAGGTAATTTGGCATTTAGATTGTGAGCCCCAATGACGGAGATGACAATCTCTGTATAGCACTGCTGAATATGTTGGTGATAGTAAATATAAAAAATTATTCATCTGTCAATATTTTAAAATAAATCAATAATAGATAATTATTTCCCTAAAGAGTTTATTAGAATAGAAAACAATGGAGGATATTTATATAAAAAATGACAATTAAAGAACACTTGCAATTATCATAAATATAAATATATATATATTTTTGTTACTGGTGTAAATGCCGCTATTCTTTTGAATCCGGCGTGGTTTTTCTTTTGTTCCTGCACCTCTCTCTTCCTGAGATATGGCCCTTTTCATCTCTGTATATAAATCCAGTTATATTCGTCAAGTAGGCATGGTCCTCATGAAAATGACACTGATTTGATAACCACGCCCCCTTGGATAATATTACTACATTTATATACAGAGAAGAGAAGGTCATATCTCAGGAATGGAGAGGCGCAGGAAGGGGAGAAAAACAACACTGGATTCAGAAGAACAGCGGCATTTACACCAGGTAAAATAAATGCATATTAAAGGGGTTGTCCACTACTCGAACAACCCCTTCTCATTTACTATATTCCCCCATGTAAAATAAAAACAGCCTGTACTCACCTCTTGCACCAGCGCCGTTCCTGCGATGTCAACGTTGGGCCATCCAGAGGAAATAAGAGCTGCTACAGCTCCGGGTGTCCGTTTCATGTGAACCAATAGCGGCTGCTGATTGGCTGCAAGGCTCATGTGACATAGCAACTTTACGCGATCCCAGGAAAACCCGGTGCTAACATCACTGGAATGGCGCCAGCATTGGATGTGAGTACAGGCTGTTTTTATTTTACAAGGTGGGAATATAATGTAGTTATTGAAAATGGGGGTTGTCCACCTAGTGGTCGATGCCTTTAATGGAAATTGACAGATCCTTTTTAAGGAAATGGCCCAGATTTTACCTGATATGCATGAAGTTCACAAAATGAATGCAAGTACCCTTATCAAATTAACCCAAGAAACACATATTAAAGTTCAAATGTGTTTATAAAATGTATCATTTTGCAGATATTTTATATTTTTATCGTATGTGTATATCAATTGAAATGAAGTCTAACTAAGTGGGTTTATTTTATGTTGTATAATATGTGTTTGTGTATATATAATATGTATTATAAGTTTATTATACTTATGTGTAAATGTCAAATTTATTTCATATTGTGGGTGCACAAACACACACACATCTATATATATGTATATACAATGTATATTGTATATGCAGTGCACGTAGCATAAATATGTTTTTGTGTGTGTACATTGATGTGTTAATGTATGCAGCTTCTATAACATGCCCACATATAAATGTTCTTGATTGCACTACATATAAGATTTATAGACCTTATTAATACTATAACCCGCCATAGACAATGCCGGGCATATAAGCCCTTCCACTCGCCATCTGTACAGTAAGCCTGATAAACGATTTATTTGCCAACAAAAGCCGTCTGACTGATGTCACCACAAATTCCAGCCGCAACTCTCGCCCTTGATTGGAGATCTATGAGCTAGGCTGATAGTCACAAGTAATTAGCTCCACTAATTAAAATGGCAATTTATGTGTATATGTTTGCGCAGACAGGACACAAAATAAAGTCATTTGCTTTGACACTGATTACTGAAATCCTGCAAGCAGAAAAAATATGGTGTAACCTCATTTTATAGCAATATTTTCTACATAATATCATAGATGAACGTGCTCAGGAAAACATACAAAGCAAATGATTAAGTATGCAGCGTAAGCCAAGATGGCTGCATAAAAAAAAAAGCTATATACATTCTGTAAGTGGAGTATGTATGTGTGCCTACACAAAAAAAGCATATATTTATATATGAGAGACAGAAGATTCGGCACTGCTCCTTAACCCCTAAGCAGTCCCATGACTGCTATTCAAGTCCAAAATCACACACCTGGACCGACCGCCAAACTACCGTCCGAACGGGTGCTCAATCCAGAAAAGCAAACATGTAATCTGATTATGTACAAAAGAGAAAAAAAGTGATGGCACTCACCGTTCTGTCGTGAAAATTCTTTATTGATTAAAAGGCATTGGCACGGGAGGAACGTACAGAGAGTGGAGCGCACTTGCCGTTTCACGTGGATTCGTTGAAGCGCATGTGCATGAAACGGCCGTCATCCACTCTCTGTACGTTCCTCCCGTGCCAATGCCTTTTAATCAATAAAGAATTTTCACGACAGAACGGTGAGTGCCATCACTTTTTTCTCTTTTGTACATAATCATATATATGGAGGACACAGACAGAAGAGGACCCTTCTGCAGGAACAATAAATGAGCCCTTTGCAGATTAATATCTTCTCATAATGCGCAATTCCACCTGCTTTGGAGGTGACTGTGGCCCCCTTACCTCTTGGGCCCCTGCAGGTCGCACCAATGGTATGTGAGCTCCTGTCAATATGTATACTTACAGGGTTATATAAAAAATTTCTGGTAGAGGTGGGTCCCACCTTTGGAACCTTCGCCTACCTCGAGTACGGAGGTCCCCTGACCATTGGGACATGTTGCCAACTTGCGGGGGAAAGTCAAGTATTGCATCCTCCTACCCAGTAATAATGCCTTCTGAGTGAGTCCTAAAGCAAAACAATGCCCCCTGAGTGACCCTTAAAACAAATAATGCCCCAAGAGTTCCCTACTTAAAAAGTATTAGTGTTTTCTTAAAAATAAATAATGCCATCTGAGTCACCCCCACCCCTCAAAAAAAAAACAACAATGCCACTGTTCACAAAAAAAACATAAAGTTTTTACTGACCAATCCAAGCAAGAGGTCCTCTTCTTCCCTGTACACAGAAGGGTCCAGCACAGGTGACGCCATGTAGGGATCTTATTGCGCTGCCTGCTCTTCGACAGGACCCAAATGTATCAGCCTCAACATTGATACAGTTCCAAGTGGCACTTGCTTAGAGATCCGAGGCTCCCGGCCAGAAGTCCGAGGCTCCCTGCCAGAAATCCGAGGCTCCCGGCCAGGAGGTAGTCCGAGGCTCCCGGCCAGAAGTCCGAGGCTCCCGGCCAGAAGTCCGAGGCTCCCGGCCAGAAGTCCGAGGCTTCCGGCCAGGAGGTAGTCCGAGGCTCCCGGCCAGAAGTCCGAGGCTAGTGGCACCTCTGCTACTTTTCTTTTGTTGTTTCCTTTTTTAAATTTGTACTCAAGGACAACAGTCACTTTGCCCTTTCACTCAAACTAGGCTCATGCCTATGGCCATGCATGCACAGTTCTCTCTAACAATTGCTATGAGGGTCCCTTATTCTCTAGACGAATCATAAATGCCTGAGGTCGGAATTCCCCTTTAAGTGTCTGCTCTTGATTATACATAAATACATAAACAAATGAGCGAATGCAAATATATTTGTTGAAAAAGACACAACCCAATCAAGAAATCCCAGATCTTCAATCAGAGAAAATGCAATTATATATTTACACAATTTATTTGGATCTGGAGCTATTTTATTAATCATGTAATGTTTAGTTTATCATTTGCCCCAAGCTAACAAACTAATTGAGGTTTCCAGCCGTGTTAATAATCAGGCACATAATTACCACGGGTTTGTGCGTTGTTTTTCAGTTCCGTTGTTAGAAATGTACAATACTCCCAGAATTTCACAAAAATGAGTCTATCTTCCTGCCTAGATCCATGCATAAATGTGATGCTTAACAATAGAAGTGCTAGCACCCAACATACTGGAAATCGCTTCTGGAGGGAGAATGGCCCTCTGATGCACATTGCCACAAATGGAAAGATTGCCTGCACAGTTCTCTCTTCATATGTATAAGGCCAGGATCACACATGCGAGAAACACGGCCGAGTCTCGCATGTTAATACCCGGCACTGCCGCCGGCACTCGGATCGGAGCGTGCAGCCGCATAGCAATACATGGAGCCACGCGCTCAGCTCCTGAGTGCCAGCGGCACTTAGTCCTGGACTAAGAGTTGTTAAAATTGCTGAGAGCATAGGATTCCAATTGCGACTGGACTCATAAGCCCCCTTTACATTTAGCGATGCACCAGCGATCCCGACCACGATACGACCTGGTCAGGATCGCTGGTGCATCGCTAAATGGTCGCTAGTGAGCTGCCAAACAGGCAGATCTCAGCAGAGACGTAGCGACGCAGCAGCGGTCGTTACTTACCTTTCAGACGCGGCGATGATGACATCCCCTGCCCGCGTCCACGCGTCGCGAGAAATGGACCTGGACGGTCTTGCGCGATCAGTGATATCCAGCGGGGGAGCCGGTCGGAGGTAAGTATCACATGTAGCGATATCGCTAGCAATATCGCTGCTGCGTCACAAAATCGGTGACGCTTTAGCGATATTGCTAGCAATATCGCTATGTGTAAAGCCCCCTTTAGAGTCTAGAGGGCACAAAAGTTCCCTTTCAGCCTATGATTTCAGATGGGAGAAGATAAGGGAGCTTTATTTTGATGAATGAAATAATTCAGGCTGCCTGCAGCCACCAGTAGGTGGCGCTAACTACATAAAAATATATACGGCAAGCATTGAGCTCAATGGAAGTTGTATAAATCTTATTGTATCTCGTCCTCGTACCATTCACTATTTTTTTCTTTCTTCTAGATCAGCGCTTATCAAACTTTTTTGAAATTTTAGAAGCACATTTCTAGACACTTCGGCCTGGTTGAACATTTGCATATTTTTATGTCAGTTTTATTTATTTTATTTTTGTTTTGTGGTATTTTTCGGCGTAAAAAAAAATGCTCTTCATTTTATTTACCTTTCTTTTTTTTTTTTTTGCAAACTCACAATTGATGAATCAGCCAAAAAAAAAACCAAACCCTGCTCACATAGGCAAGCATAAAAAAAGGTGATCAAATATAAGATATACTCAAAAAGGTGCAAGTGAAAAACACCAAAAGCTGGAAAAAAAGGACTCAAATGCAATAATGAATAGAACAAAAATATGTATCTCATATACTTTCATTGCACACTGTGCATACAGTCTGTTCAGAGTAAATCAGCTGTTTTCTGTTTATATTTTATCTATGTATTTATATGTCTATCTATTTTACTCACTTATATAGCACCATTATATTCCACAGCACTTTACAGACATTATCATCACTGTCCCCATTCAGGCTTACAATCTAAATTCCCTATCAATATGCCATACAAACTCCTTGTAGATGTTTTCCTTGGTGGGATTTGAACCCAGGACCCCAGGCTGCAATGCTAACCACTGAGCTGTGAAGCTACCCCTATCTATCTATCTATCTATCTATCTATCATGCACTCAGCTATCCACACTCTTGTTTGATGAGGGATAAATGTCTGTGTTAACACTACAGTAGATGTGTATGACACTGAAATCCTCTGTCTGCCAGATAAAGCCGGTGCCCAGAGCTTGATGCGGAGCCTGAGCTTTCTGTGTATTTCAGAGGTGATGTCAAGGTGAAAGCAGACTAGCAGAATGGTTAGATATCATTGATATTCTGACTCGGAGGCCACAAATGGGTCTGTGGCAGATGGAGTCTGTGTCGAGGAAGAAAAATGGCAGCTTTGGAGCATCGTCGCTGTGTTTGCTCGCAGCTCTGCTCGCTGCCTGTGACCTTCCCGAGTTCTCCTGCGCTTTAATAAATTGTGCTTCCTTTCTATCACCTAAAAGTAGAGAAATGGCAGCCCCATAATTCAGTACAAATTGAGTTGTTTCATTACAAAGCGGCATAAACATGTTTTACTGCCACTATTTTAGCAGTGATCTTTTATAGGCCCCGGTATTTGTAGAAATACTCTGCGCAGATGCTTTTAATAGGATTTTCTTTTTACATGGAAATATTAGCTGCTGTAAATGATTTATTCGCATTAACGCACCGTCCTAATAAAGTTGCTGTTTTCCGCCATTAACGGTAAGAATTCTCCACGGTTATTGCTGATTTAGCATAAATGGATTGAAAACTGACCTATTACCAGCTTATTCTATGAGTATCCTAAGGGTTAATTCTATGGAATTATTTGTTCTTCAGCAAAAGATTGGGTGTGTATATTGTGTGTATACTGTGTGTATATATGCATAAATATCCGTGTGCACTGTATTTGTGATATGTTTACATGTGTTATATAAGTGTGTGTTTGCATATGTTTGTTCTTTATGTATCAGTTGTGCACAAATATACATATCTATACTACATATATATATATATATATATATATATATATATGTACACACACAGTACAGACCAAAAGTTTGGACACACCTTTTCATTCAAAGAGTTTTCTTTATTTTCATGACTATTTCATTCACTCTGAAGGCATCAAAACTATGAATTAACACATGTGGAATTATATAATTAGCAAAAAAGTGTGAAACAACTGAAAATATGTCTTGGGCCGGGGTCACACTGGCGAGGAATACGGCCGAGTGAGAGGCGCTTAAAGCACGCATTAGACACGTTCCAATGATTCTCTATTGGGTCCCTCGCACCAGCCGTATATTTCTCATCCGTATTCTACGGTCCGTGCCAATCGCAGCATGCCGCGATTGTCAGCGTACTACGGCCGTAATACACCAATGCAAGTCTATGGGTGCGCAAAAAATACGGATTACACACGGACCACACATGTGACTTGCGAGAAATACGCACCCGGTGTCTTTTAGCAAAGCTGGCAATTCAGTGCGCTATACAGTAAACTCACACTGACAGGTTTAATAAAGAAAGAATAGATATATACACATAGAATGCATATATATATATATATATATATATATATATATGTATGCATTCTATGTGTCTATATCTATTCTTTGTTTTCTGTTACAAACCCTGTCCTAGGGCTCCATTATATGTCCACTTTGCAAGCCTGCGAGAAAATCTTGCCATACGGATGCCATACGGATTACATATGGATGGTGACATGCGCAAAATACGCGACACCTTGCTTACGGATGACATACGGAGCACTATTTAGGGGTCATTCATCCGTATTACGCATGTACTGTAAAATACTGACCGTATATTGCGTCCTTTAGTGAGCCCGGCCTTATATTCTAGGTTCTTCAAAGTAGCCACCTTTTGCTTTGATTACTGCTTTGCACGCTCTTACCATTCTCTTGATGAGCTTCAAGAGGTAGTAACCGGAAATGGTTTTCACTTCACAGGTGTGCCCTGCTAAGCATCTCTGGGAACTCCTTCAAGACTGTTGGAAGACCATTTCCGGTGACTACCTCTATAAGCTCATCAAGAGAATGCCAAGAGTGTGCAAAGCAATAATCAAAGCAAAAGGTGGCTACTTTGAAGAACCTAGAATATAGGACATATTTTCAGTTGTTTCACACTTTTTTGTTAATGAAATAATTCCACATGTGGTAATTCATAGTTTTGATGCCTTCAGAGTGAATCTACAGTTTTCATAGTCATGAAAATAAAGAAAACGCTTTGAATGAGAAGGTGTGTCCAAACTTTTGGTCTGTACTGTATATATTATTAATATTATGATGCATTTATATAGCGCCATTTATACCATGGCGCTTTACATGCATGTTTGTCTATTCAAATATTACTATGTATATTTGCGTGCATGTATGTGTAGATATTTTTTGTATACTATGTATAGGTGTGTATTTTTGTATATATTTATGTTTGTCTATGTGTGTGTGTGTGTGTGTGTGTGTGTGTGTGTGTGTGTGTATATATATGTGTGTGAACAGTATGTATATATTCTGCATACATATGTATGCATAGTGCATTTATGTTTTGTATATACTTTATATAATACATATATATATATATATATATATATATATATATATATATATATATATATTTATACACAAATGTGTGTGTGTGTGTATATATATATATATATATATATATATATAATAACTCATAGACTGTAAGCTTGCGAGCAGGGCCCTCATTCCTCTTGGTATTTGTTATAATCTACTGTATGTGATTATTGTTATGCTGTAATGTCTATTGTCTGTACAAATCCCCTCTGAAATGTAAAGTGCTGCGGAATATGTCGGCGCTATAAAAATAAAATTTATTATTATCTGTGTGTTAGTGTATCTATATGCATAATCTATGTAATGACTTTTGGGTTTTCATTGGCTGTAAGCCATAATCATCAACATTAACAGAAATAAACTCGTGAAATTGCTCTGTGTGTAATGACTCTATAATATATGAGATTCACTTTTTGTATTGAAGAACTGAAATAAATTAACTCTTTGATATTCTAATTTTGTGAGAAGCCCCTGTATATGTTTGTGCATACATGTCCAGTATATGTGTCTATGCATGCTGTGTTTCTATATCTATGCATGTGCAGTGTACATGTTTTGTATACACTGCAGTTAAGAAAAAAGACTAACAAGCCCTGTTTCAGTGGCCACCTCAGTAGTCCAGCAGTCACGTTAAGAATCTGTTACCACCAGAGCACTGAGAACCTCCTACTGCCTGTGGCGTCCCCGATACCTCTTCTGATTAGTAGGCCGCCACGACTTCATTATGTTGAAGTGCGATGCATGCATGACGTCACGGGTCCGGCGAATGAGAAGAGGCACCTTGATGTTGCAAGTAGTAGGAGATTTGTAGGGCTCCAGTCCGGTGGCCATGGACTTTTCAACGTAGCTGGTGAACCAGGGTCCTGATTATCTTTTGCTCTACTCTAGTATGTACTTTAAGTATATCTGTGTGTTTATATGTAGATCGTGGTTTTTTTGCTTAGTTTTTGCTGTGTTTTTATTCTTTTTTTTACTGTGCTTTTGTCAGGGTACATTTGTGATAAAGTTTAGTGTATAATAAAAAAATAATCTGACTCCACTTCATCAGGTTTTGGCACCAAAAACGCAGCAAAATCTGATACCTGCTTTTTTTTAAAAATTTTTTGGGCAGCATTTGTGCACTACCCATTGCTTTCAGTGGGTGACAAATGCTGAAAAAAATAAGAGACCTGCTGCGTTTTGCAAAAAATACAAGCTCTTTGACCAATCAGTCAGGAAAATAAAACAATGTGTGCATGAGATTTCTGAAATCTCATAGACTTTGCTGGTACTGTTAAACGCAGGTGAAAATTTACATAAAAAAAAAACACTGCATAAACGCAACGTGTGAACATAGCCTTAATGGAGCTTCCTAAAAAATGAACCACTGTGTGTGGAAATTAGATTGTAAGCTCCACTGTAAACAGGGGCAGAGATAAGTGGTGGCAATCTCTGTACAACCCTGGAGAATATGCTGGCACTGCAAAAGCAGCAGACATCAATATAGAGTATGTTAGTTTTACTTAAGGTTATTTTTGACTATGGTAAATTAGGAAGTGTCTTCTAAATTAGGAGCCCCCCTCCCCCCAACAATATTAATTTCTATTATGACTTCTTTAATGGCATCAGCAGAATAAGTGGGGTCCCCGCTGAAAGACCCCCTCAATTCAGATACAGTTTTGGATTGGGAGGTAGGGACCAAGGATTCAATAAAGCTTTATAATGCTTTGTATTGAGCTTGGCTTAAGTGTCCTCCTCACATGTATGATTTATGCAAGTGCATGGACATCTTGTGCCAGCATTGACCTAATACGTGCGGACATATGGACTCTGTGAGGCTGAACATATGGGCCTGGAAGACCTAAGCACGCAACTCTGTCACAGCAGCAAATCTGTTGTTTCTTACATTCAGTCATTGTGGGGATTGTGGAAAAACAGGTGTCCAGGTGATTGTGTAAAAAAAGGAACGGGGACCTGTAACTGCGGAATAAAAATGTGTCTCCTATATGTACCGTTCACGTATGGTACTGGGAAGGAATCTTTCTCCACTATGGGGCAATTAGCATTTGATTCATGGGGTTTTTGTTTTCCTCTGGATCAACATCTTCGGTTGAATTCGATGAACTTGTGTCTACTTTCAAACTTAAAGAAAACTATGAAATGAGGTGGAGACCAGGCAGATTTGGATGATCGCTCCTTTAGCCCCCTCATACCCATAAGATAGCTGTCAGCCAAATAATCGATTGGACGACAACTATGTGTTACAACACACATGGAGGGGTGCGCCACTTTTAAGACGCGCCTGATTCGTCGGGGCCTTAGACTTCAATATAGTAATGTCTGGCCTTAGCCCCTTTCCGACACTTGGCGTAATGGTACGTAGATATCAGACTCCATCCCTTTGAACAGCTGACATGTGCCTCTAACAGCCGCGGGTGGAATTGTGATCCACCCGCGGATGTTAACCTGTTAAATGCCGCTGTCAATCTCTGACAGCGGCGTTTAACTCGCTCTTCCGGCAAGAAAGCTGGAAATCCCGCTAATCTGTGACCCTGTCACGTGATTGCGGGTCACTGATGGGTTGGCATGACGAACAGAGGTCTCCAGCAGCCCGGTGTTCCGTGCTTACAGCAAATGAGCGTTTCTGCTACATACAGGCGATCTGATCATCGCCTGTATGTAGCAGAGCTGACCGGATTATGGCAGCTTCTCATGGAGATTATTGAAGCATGCCAAAAGTAAAAAAAAAAAAAAAAAAAAGTTTTTAAAAAAATATAAAAGTTCAAATCACCCCCCTTTCGCACCATTCTAAATAAAACAAAAAAAATCAAAGATACACATATTTGGTATCGACACGTTCAGAATCACCCAACCTATCAACATAAAAAAAATTAACCTGATTATACCGTTTAACAAAGGGAAAAAAAGTCAAAACGCCAGAATTACTTTTTTGTGGTCGACGCAACATTGCACTAAAATGCAATAACCCGTGATCAAAAGATTGTATCTGCAACAAAATGGTATCATTTAAAAATGTCAGCTCGGCACGCAAAAAATAAGCCCTCACCCAACCCGAGATCATGAAAAATGGTGACGCTACAGATGTCGGAATATGGCGCAATATTTTTTTTTTCTTTAACAAACTTTGGAACTTTTTTTTACCACATAAATAAAAAAGAAGCTAGACATGTTTGGTGTCTATGAACTCGTAATGACCTGGAAAATCATAATGGCAGGTCAGTTTTAGCATTTAGTGAACATGGGGGGGAAAAAAAAAAAAAGCAACTGTGGGATTGCACTTTTTTTTGCAATTTCACAGCACTTGGATTTTTTTCCCGTTTTCCAGTACACGATATGTTAAAACCATTGGTGCTGTTCAAAAGTACAACTCATCCTGCAAAAAAAAGCTCTCAATTGGCCATTTTGACCAAAAAATAAAAAAATAGCTCTGGAAAAAAGTGGAGCAAAAAATTAAAATGCAAAATCAAAAATACCTCTGTTTAAAGGGTTAAAGGGATTTTCCCATGAACAAAGTACATTTTATTCAATTTGTCTTGGAATAATAATTTCCACAATTGGATGTGTTTAAAAAAAATAGTTCCTGTGCTGAGATAATCTTATAATCACATATAGTGCAGTGTATAAACTGCATAATATATTCAATACTTTACAAATACTGACAATTGTAGCAATCATGTTCCTCATGCGTGTTTCATCGTGCTTTCTCACAGGCACGTGATACTGACAGGTTTTGTTCAAGAAGCCGAAGCTAGTGATTGGCTCTGGTAATATCATACCTCCTAACTGTCCTGGATCCATCCAGAGGAGCATTGCACGGCGAATAAACCTCCTTACCTTGACAAGCCAGAGCTGGTATGTCACTCTCCACAAGGAGAAACCTTACCCCTTAGGGTCCCGTTTCACTTAGCGGTGCACCAGCGTTCCCAACAACGATGCGACCGGTAGGGATCGCTGGTGCGTCGCTAAATGATCACTAGTAAGCTGCCAAACAGGCAGATATCTTCAGCAACGATCCAGTGATCAAACACAGCAATGCATGCTGGACAGCGGGACGCCGACGATGAAAAAATGGCCCAGGACATTCCTGCACGATCAGCCATATCCAGCAGGGGGGCTGGTCGCTGCTGCATGTCACATGTAGCGAGATTGCTGTTGCGTCACAAAATTGGTGACGCATTAGAGATCTCGCTATGTGAGACGGGGCCTTTAGACCTCAGTCCAGAGCCTCTCACCCAGCCAAATCAGTTCTCACACTTTGCACTGATGAGGGCCATTAGCCCGAAACACCGTGTCTGCAAATTGAGATACTGATTTGTGTGTGTGTGTGGGACACTGGGGTTATTATACTATGTGGTGTACTCTACAGGCATCATGCTCTGTGTGTGGGAGGCTGTAAGTGAACATACAATGGAGGCATTATACTCTGTGTGGTGGTCATTGGGGGCATCATGCTGCATGTGGAGATTGTGGGGGTATTATACTGTGTTTGAGGATTGTGGGGTGCATAATTCTGTGTTTGGGTGGCTGTAAGAGCATTATTTTGTGTGAAGTGCTTTGAGAACACCAAATTGTGTTGAAAACACTACAGGCATCATAGTGTGTGGGGAACCATACTTTATGCGGTAACTGAGAGGTAATATACACTGGGGGGCATCATACTGAATATAGGGGACGCTGGGCATTATATTGTGTGTTGGGGTATCATACTGTGTGTGGGTGGCTATGGGGGTATCACGCTGTGGGAGGTTGTGTTGTAAGGTATTGTGGGGGCAATATTCTGTATGTGGGGGACATCACACTTTTTGTGTGAGGGTATGATACTATGTGTGGGGGCATCATACTATGTGTGGAAGTATCTATTGTGGGGACATTATATTATATGTGGGGGAATGTACGTTAGAGGCCTCATCTGTGTTAGGGGGCACTGTAGGTGCATCATGCTTAGGGGAGTACTGTGTGGGCCACAAAAGGTATAATACTAAGAACCATGGATTTAATAGAATTCCATGGGCGTCACTAGGAGCAATGTTTCTGTGTGGGGACATATAAAACATTGGGATTGGTTAGGCTACTGGTATAACATAAAATTAAAGTCTCTGCAGTATCCATCCCTTTTTCTCATCTTCCAAAGTTGGGATATACGAGTAACCTGCCTGTGTGACGCACTTGCCAACTTTTAGACTCCGCTTTCAAGAAGACTCAAGAGTGTAAATATTTTATCACAAGTTCCATATTCACCAATCAAGCCCCTGTTTTGACTCGCCATTTTCATTTTTCATGTCCAGTAATAACTGAACCAGAGGCAAGAGCACCTAGAAGGGGTACCTGTGTTACTAATTGTTGGGCAGAAAGGCTAGTTCCACCCCCTCCGAATGTGCTGTGATGACACCACATCCCAGCGTCATCCATAGTAAATATTTAGCATGAGTTGCTACTGTGGCACCCAGGATATTTGCCAATTCTTCCAGGAATCCAGTCGGTCTCCCCTTTTTCGGAGTTAGCACGTCCTCACTGTAGGGCACATACAGGGGTACTGGAGTGTACAGATTTGAAGAGGTGATGTTATTTTTTTTTACAGTATATCCGCTTCCCTACACGTAGCAAAATTGTTAAGATCCCGGACAACCCCCTTAAAAGAGTTCTCAGGACCACATAAATAACGAAATGATTAGATATGGAAATCCTTTTCTTCTTTCCTTCAGATATATATTGTTTAAACGCACTCATAAACTTCCTAAACCGCAGTCTCTTAGATTACAGTATTGGAACCAAAATGAGACTAACCGTACATTACTAACTGTGACCACTTCCTGTGTTCTTGTCAATAAACTTTATTTATACAGGCCCAGAGAACCACAATGACAAGTATAACTACTACTATTGCTGCTGCTACTGAAATGTTTTGTTTTTTGGTTGCACATTTTTAGTTATTTTATGCTTCACTGATTGTTACTTTGTGTCATCGCTTTATTGCCTTTTTTTTTTACTTACCAAATCGGATGAATAAGCCCCAGTTGGGAAACCTTTTAAAAAATGGCTAAAGGACCAGTGTCTTGAGTGCTGCTTAGCACATAACCCAGATTTGGGCAGCATCTTGACCCTCCCCCAGTTCTCCACTCAGCCTCTATTGTTGTTATTTTCCCTGTCACCCCTCCCCCACCTGCTTACTATTTAACTGCAATATGCATAAGTACAATTGGCAATTTTGTCCCTGTAAATGTAGAAAGTCATCCACTCACTGCATCCACAAAATATCTCGCTCGGAGCAATAGAGGCAGAAATATTGAAAGGTTTAGAAGAGAAAAAAAAAAAAAACAGTGAGCTGAGAAATGATGCAAAAAGAAAATGACACTGAGGTCTTGGTTTAACACATATATATTCCAGGTTGATGGTTGATTTCATTAGCAAATCTCATTGTTATGCAATGTCTGTTCTTCTGCAGCAAAATGAATATTGTATTCTCAAAGGCTGAGTGTGTGTGCTCCCTCATTTATGTGAGGAGATAGACTTGGATGTCCTTCCATTTAACACTTCTGTGCATCTATTTATCGTAAGAAACGTTCTGGAAACACAAAATGAGCGACATCGCGTCTGCTCAGCCAGCACACATTATCTATCTATCTATCTATCTATCTATCTATCTATCGATGCTGATTGCCATGTGTCATAAACTCTGTCTTTTCTGCTTTTTCACTCTATTTATTTAATTTATTTTACTCGTCACATTCCCTATTGGGGATCACAATCTAAATTCCATATCACTTGACTTATGGATATGGGACGGACCCCCACTCCATCTTAAAACCACCATAACTACAGTAAACCTAGGCACTAGAATAAATACACAACACATTATTTTGGTTGTCAAAATGGCCACAGCTTTATTTAAATCACAGGATTAAAACAATCACAGTAGGAGTCAGGTGAAGTGCTAGTACATTGGGATTCACAAGTACTGTGATATCCCCAGCTGTCTGACATACAGAACCAGGACAGACAGCCATAAAGGGGCGGCACGCACTGGGGGCCATTCAAGCAGAGCCAGTAAACTTTCAGGGCACCAATGACCCTATTGTCCTCACTCCTGTGCTTAACCACTGTGCCCGCCCCTGATTGACGTTACCATTACAACGTCCTTGAGGCTGGCCACCAAAGCCGAGCCTGTTCACCACCATGAGGTTTTACATCCTCTATTAGTTAAAATGAGTCCACCTTAACTTGCCTGCAACTTACACCTGACTCCTAAACCGCCACCAGAGAGGCCATTTGACACCTTAAATGGACTCGACCCCCATCAACCATGCCTAACAAAGCCATCAACCATTTCTACATGCTATGGAAAGTCTGTGCACACAAGTAATAAAATTAAAATTCCAGAGCTCTGACAGATTAATTTTATCAATGCCTTGCTACCAAGTTATGATCGATAATACAGTAACTACAGCAAAATAACAGTTGCTAAACATCCTGCAATGAGGATCCCATAATGGGGAATGTGGAAAGTAAACCATAATTAAGGTCGTAGCCACAATCTGAATACCTGTATAATGACATCTATCATGCCTCAAAAAACTATTATACCGCACGTATTGTAGCCAGCTCTAATAATTCACCAAATCACAGATTTTAGTTCTAGAAACCACCATTATTTACAGTAGCTGTGCAGTAAAATTTCTTAAACCCACTTACTATCACTACCCGAAAAGTGATGAACATATCAATAGAAAGATATTATAAATAGGGAGTAATTAAAAACTATACACAATATAACAACATTATAACCGACCATAAAATAAGGTTCAGAATATCTGGAAGTAGTAATTTAAATAAACCTAAAGCAGAAAAAGGTCTACAAAGGCATTATTAATAAAACTGCCACGCCATTGTTAATTGTTTTTTATGCGCTTGATAACATTTACTGTTGACCTCTCCAACTGGGTCAAAGGCATTGGGAATAGGCATATTGCCCTTTGTGTTAACGCACTTGATTACTTTATCCTTAGCCGCTCCCACTGGCTCAAGGGCACCGGGAGTAGGCATACTGCCCTTTGTGTTAATGCACTTGATTATACCCTTAGCCGCTCCCACCAGCTCAAGGGCATCAGGAATAGGCATATCGCCCTTCATGTTAATGCACTTGCTTACTTTACCCTTAGTCACTCGCACTGACTCAAGGGCACACAGATTAGGTACATTGCTCTTCAGTTTCATGCACTAGATAACGCATTGTCCAGACGACAACCTTGTTCTCTTCTCCCCTCCAGTCACTGTTCCTGGCTCAGAGGAGCCAATTTATTCTGTAGGCATGCAAAATATGATTGCCATGACCCCTGGGACTTTACCCTAACAGGGTCCTATAAAATATAAATGCTTCTGGAGACCAGGGGGCCATACCATGATGGTTACCCCCTCCACACCAGGGGGCCATACACGAGATGGTTACCCTCCACACCAGGGGGCCATACCTGAGATGATTACCCCTCAAAACCAGGGTGCCATACCTGAAATGGTTACCCTTCCAAACCCAGGGGGAGTCAGCGGCCAGTTTATTAACAAATAACATAAACATTTACAATAAGTATTAAATACACAATCTTATTTGACATGAGGGGAGGGTTCTTGGAGCCCCAAAAATTCTGGCTAAATATTTGGCAAAAACACAAGAACTTAAAAATCCACGTTACCCTCAGCCGTAAACCACCAGCTCGAGGGCACCAAACATCCCGTTCCGGGAAGTCCAACCACCAAAAGCTCCCGGGTAACACCCCGTCCAGAGTTACCCGTCCAGAGCCGTAACCAAAAGCCAGACCCAGAATTTTAACTTCCAATTCCTTGTCGCTGATTCAGCGTCAACTCCAAGAACCCCACCCCAGAGGTCCATACTTAATATGGTTACCCCTACTGACCAATTTATAAATAACCTCAAGGACCCACTAAAATGAAAACAATTAACTTTTTTTTTTTTTTTCAATTCATGTTCTTATTAAAATAAACATAAAATAAACATCAAAGCATAAATAACATTAACACGCTGGGGGGGGGGGGGGGGGGGAGTCCTTGAAGCTCCCAAATCTGGTGATTACCAAACATAAAAATGTACCAACAATTACTCCCAGCCGTTACCCCACTAGCTCGGGAGCACCATAGCCACAAGGGTTCCAATGTTCACTTGAATTTCCTGGGGATCCGACAAACTCTTGCCGACACTCCCCTCCACCTTTCACCAGGTCCAGAACCATATTAACTTCCAAAAAGAGGAATCCATATCCCAATGGATCCCCAAGACCAATTTCTAACCAACTTCAAGGACCCCCCCAACCACCAGGCTCCAGGTAATCCACTCAGGCCTGTGCTATCCGCCAGCTTAAGCAATATAAAATAAGCACTTGGTGGGTATACAACGATCCCTTTTTTTTTTTTTAATATAATTATTATTCACACCTTTATTAAAACAAACATACCATAAAACAACAAAGCATAAATAATATTAACACGCTGGTAGGAGTCCTTGAAGCTCCCAAAAATCTGGTGATTACCAAACATAAAGTGAACATAAAATGTTCCAACAATTACTCCCAGCCGTTACCCCACTAGCTCGGGAGCACCATAACCACAAGGGTTCCAATGTTCACTTCAATTTCCTAGGGATCCGACAAACCCTTGCCGAAACTCCCCTCCACCTTTCACCAGATCCAGAACCATAATGAATTCCAAAAGGAGGAAATTATACCCAATGGATCCCCCAGACCATATTTAACCAACTTCAAGGACCCCTCCAACAGCACAAGATGTGGGATAAGTGAGGGTGAAAACCATGCAGGTTTACAACCAAGGTATACAACAGGTTAATAATGGAAAATATCCCATCGTAAGGTCCAGACATAGACAGAGATGGGCAATGCTGTGATATATGCTGTAACAATAAATGAGAATCCGCCTGCTCCTCTACAGCAGTTACAGACTCTAATCACCAGCTGCTCATAAATGTTAAGAAATATGTAGGTCTAATATAAGCTGCCTGCAGCCATAGGTGTGTGAGCAGAAAACTGCAAGTTCTGTATCCCAGTCAGTCACTCTACTACATACATTTACAATAGACGAGAGACAGGGCTGAAAACTGGGCCCATGCTGTGTCCTCCAGAGCAATGTGCAGCCTCACACTAGGAGTGCCCCCTCACTGCCTGCCATGTGCTGAGTTATTAGTGCCCACTCACTGCCCGCCATGTGCTGAGTTATTAGTGCCCACTCACCGCCCGCCATGTGCTGAGTTATTAGTGCCCACTCACTGCCCGCCATGTGCTGAGTTATTAGTGCACACTCAAATGTGCCGAGTTACTCCCCGATTATTTATTTTACACATGATAAAACATAAACCATTCAGGCCTGTTCTATCCACCATCTTAGGTAATATAAAATAAGCTCTTGGTGGGTATACTCTGATCATGCAATATATGAGGGGGAGGACTAAAGGCAGCAATAGCCACAGAAATCAAGCACTAAGCTGGAAGTCATGTCCAGATTATATGTACAGCCAGGAAAATGACCTGGAGACACAGGATGTTTATACACAGCATGATCCGTATATAGCAGAGTGAGGAGTGATATCATGTATACAGGCCTGTGGTACAGGTTAAGTATACAGCACAGGAATAGAGCCTTTACACATATACCACATATAGTGAGTAACCTGGTTACACGGGATCTGCACACCCAGCCTCACAGTATGTAACAGAGATGAGGTCACATACAGATCATCAGACTCCATAACTGGGAAGGGGGGATAATCAGCACACAGCAGAGTCAGTATACAGTGCACTGACATGAAGTGCAGCCTCTCATCATCATACATATATCATCCCCCGACTGCTCCTCTCACCAGTGTCTCTAATACATGTGACTGCTCAGCTCCACCATAGTAATGGCAGACACTGTATGTGTCCCTGCTCTGTCCTATCATACATAAACCCAGAACTCATGAAGACTCTGTATAATACAGCAGTAATGTGGTATATCAGACATGTCTGCAGGGAGGTCACACAAAAGCTGCCTCTGCAATAAGTGAGGGAACATGGCAGCTACATGAATTTCTGAGGTAATCTTGATCCCTGATATGATGTAGGCGCTGATACTGTACACACTACACAATGTCTGAGGTGAATGCAGAGTAGTATATGAAACATGTCTGCAGGGAGGTCACCCAGAAGTTGTCTCAGTCTGTGAGGAAAATGTATCATGCAAATGAGGGACATGGCAGGTACATGAATTTCTGAGGAAATCTTGATCCCATACATAATGTAGGAGCTGATACTACACTAGTACACACTACACCATGTCTGATGTGAATGCAGAGTAGCATATGAAACATGTCTGCAGGGAGGTCACCCAGAAGTTGTCTCACAGACTGTGAGGAATATGTAGCATGCACATGAGGGACATGGCAGCTACATGAATTTCTGAGGTAATCTTGATCCCTGATATGATGTAGGCGCTGATACTACCCTAGTACACACTACACCATGTCTGAGGTGAATGCAGAGTAGTATATGAAACATGTCTGCAGGGAGGTCACACAGAAGCTCACAGTCTGTGAGGAAAAATGCAGCATGCACATGAGGAACATGGCAGCTGCATGAATTTCTGAGGTAATATTGATCCCATACATAATGTAGGAGCTGATACAACAGTAGTAAATGATGTCTGAGGTGAATGTGCTCCTATCATCTGTAATGTGAGGTGATAACTCCAGTATTATACTCCCTGACACTGCAGACATGCTTCCTCCTGTTCATCCTGTGTAAGAAAGAGGGAGAGACACAGATTTCCTGCTCTATATAATCCCCACCCTCCTCACAGTAACCCACCAGGCACAGACATACTGGGCTTCTTACTCTGAAAGCAACATCCCTCGTGCTTAAAAATCTACACCACTATACCAAAAAAGCTGCAGGAGTAAAGGTCCACCCATCCCCAAGTCATGTCCTCCTCCGCCTATGGCTCCAGTGGTTTCTGTCTTTGAAGTGTGGGAGGAAAGCCATGCAAACATGGGGAGAACATACAAACTTCTTGCAGATGTTGTGCTTGGTGGGATTTGAACCCAGAACCCCAGCATCTATCCATCCTTCCTTTCTTCTGTCTGTCCATCCTTCCTTCCTAACTAAATGGCCGCACCCAAGACTTGGGATAGTGAAAAAACCGTGGCCTTTATTCAATCATATATGAGTGATGTTTGGGATTTTCACGATTTGAGAAAGCTTCACAGCTTGAGGAGCCAGAACGACGTACATACATGGGAGAATAAAGTTCTTGGGTGCTGCTATTTTTTGCGATCTATCCATCCATCCATCCATCCTTCCTATGTGCCTTTCTTCATATAATATCCCTTAAATATCTATATGAAGGAGTGGCAACAAATCTACATGTCTCCACAAAGAAGTCTGGTAGTTACAGACAGCCAAGACGTCCATCGGTTGGGAAGAAGCAATATGTCTTGCAAGATGACAATAAAGTCTCCTCCTGGCGTGGTTTCCTGTACCGTACCATCTCAGGAACAGGGCAGTCTGGTGTGTTCATTGATCCTCTAGCCATCGGATGCGGGACAAAAAAGACTTGTGGTCCTCCGGCTGTTTGCCCCTTCTCATATCTGCTAATATGAAGATCTTTGCTGGGAAGGAGCCTTATGATAGTTTATACTACTCACAAAAAAAGAAGGATGAGGCAATCTGATTTTGGTCACATTCATGGGCCCCATGTTAGCCACCTTGGGCTGCCTTTGCCCTGTGTATGACCTGGCAATTGAGGTAAGTAGGGGTAGTTGTTGGCCATTTTTCATTCATTGGGTGTTAGAGTGTTGGTCATCTCATATTAAACAACATGTCTTCTTGTGTGTTGTTAACATGGATTTCCTTGTAATTACCAGAAGCCCTTAAGAGCCGACCGCAGCTGCTGGAAAACTACAATATGTGCTTTTTTAATTTGCACTGATGCTGTCGGGAATTGCATGCATAGCAGGCAGTTTATAACATATTTATGCTTAAAGAGCAATTACACAGGATGGTGTAGATTGTGTGGTGCCAAAAATACAGAAAATGGGGGTCTAAAATACAGTCACAGCTCCACCATCTTTACTTCCCACTTACAGAATATACAGTAATGCAGAAGGATGTTCAGCCATAACAGATTCACAATGAGCAGAAACATTTTTTTTTTTTGCATGGATTTTAGGATCACAAATGTGAAGAATGACCTATAATTTCAGATTTGTCTCTTTGCAATGTTGCCATGGACTCAAAGCTTGCACTTAAATTGGAATTCTCTACAGTCGGTGGAAGTCTGAGTCCTGGGACACCCTCCAATCGCTGAAAAGACTTCTTAGTAGAGCGCATCTCGGAAGGCAAGCGCGCATATAGACCGGAGTATGGATACATGACTTCTCAGTGAATCATTTGGAGAGGATCAGGGCCATGAGAGCACCACCGATCTCTCAAAAGACCTCTTAGGAGGCAAAAGCACAAAGCTCCTTCCAGAGCGGCGCACGGATGCAATACACAGTCTATGGAACTGAATGTAGTAGAAAATTTGTCAATTTTTATTTTTTTACTTTTGCACAGTTGAGAATCAATTTGCAACATTTTTAAGATCATGCAACTTTTTACTCCAAAAAGGTGAAAAAAAAGCAACTTTGAATTTGTGCAAAAAAAAAAATACATAATACACTATTTTCATTAATTTGACAAAATACGCCAAGATAAATAAAAGACAAAACTGTGAAGTGACACTGAAGTGAACCCCCCACAAATGATGAAATAAGCCTCCTTACAATTGACATGCCACAGCCGGTATGTCACTCTCCGCAAGGAGAAATGTTACCCCTTAGCCCTCAGTCCAGAGATTTTCACTTAACCAAATCAGTTCTCATACTTTGCACTGATGAGGGGCAATACCCTGAAATGCGTGTCTGCAAATTGAGATTCTGATCTCGCTTTTATCCTAAGTTATATTGCAAGACTTGCTAAAGATTTGATAGTGACTAGTAGGATTGTTCCTTAAAAACAGGTGGTGCTATAGAGTTCAAGTCCTCTTTCTCTCTGAAGAGGCAATTTTATGATCAACCCCCTTAAGTCATAAGAAGCTTAATAGAATGATACTTTAATATCTGCGATCCAATGCCTTATTCCAGATAAATCCACATTTTTCTTATATGTAAATGAGCTGTTTAAAATCTATGAGCCGGACATAGATCTCCCTGAAAATCTGCCTCCAGAGATTATCATAAATGAAATAAGGTGTTACCAGTGTGAGACATGTAGATCAGGAGAGCAGACTGTCAGTCATTACATGTCATTACATGTCTCACATTGCTACATGTCTCAAATTTTCAGTTAAAATAAGACGCCACAAAAGATGACCGAAATGCGCCGTAGGTAAAGTAAACACCGGCGTTTCCTTTACCGTCTTCTGGTTGAAGAACTCGCCGGATATGCACAAGTCAAATAGATAGTTCTTGCACATAGCCTGGGTTTTGCTTTGGGGACCATGATTCTTATATACGCTCTTGAGCCAACCTCTTAGACGAAAAGACAATATTAAGATAGTAATTATCTCTTTTTAGACATCTTTAAGGTATCACATGAAAATCTCATCTACTTTAGAAGGCAAAATCTGAAAAACCTGAGAACGAAAGATGTGCACTACCTCCGTCATTAATCATTTGTCATTTTATTTGCATCCCCTGTGTACGTCTCTGCGGAATTGGCTGTTTCTTTATGAATTAAAGATTATTTAAAAAAAAAAAACCCTCTTCTCCCGCGTCGGTAATGCCTTTAATTCTTCTTACTGCTATCTTTATGCGCATCTTTTAAATATATATTTTTTTTGCATATGCAAATTGCTGCAATTCTTTGAGGTTGCTCTGGGGGGGGAGAGAAGAAAAACTTGGCTTTCCGTTTGGTATTGACCTTTAGGAAATTGATTGTAGGTGATATGTCTTCCAAATGGATTCTCATTTGTGCTTCGCACGTTTTCGATGTCACAGATCATATTACTGCCAGCTAAACAGACCTTCTTTGCATTCTATTTATACATCTGTCCATCCATATCCATTGCCTCATCAGGGCAGTAAGTGTGGAGATAAATTAACACAATTCTCCTTTAGCCGCCTTTTTTTTTTTTCCTTCTTTCTCATTGCTCCGTGCATCTGAACCATATTCATCAGCCGTTGTTTTGTCATCTTGGCATCTCTGTTATTGCTGTTAGGTCTCGTCCACCTCCCCTGCAGATGCTAAGCATTTATCTTCTGCTCTTCTGTGTTTTACGGGGATGAACGTCGTCTTTTGTGTTCAAGACATCCTCGCCCTTGGTCTATAAACACCGGAGGCAGCCATATTGTGGGCGGAACCGCTATATCTCCTATAATGGCACATTTTCGGCTAAAACTGAAACAAATCAGTTGGTAAAAAATTGTATTCTGCCATTTCTTATCTTCATATGTTTGAGGGAAATCAAAATAACAGCCGATATTCCCATTTTTCCAAAAATTAGTCTCAAACTCAAATCACCCAGTATTATATAGTATTGTTTGGCAGGGTTATGTGGAAATTTAATTTAACCAGTTCCTGACCAGGCCATTTATCCCCCCGTTCCTGACCAGGCCATTTATCCCCCCGTTCCTGACCAGGCCATTTATCCCCCCGTTCCTGACCAGGCCATTTATCCCCCCGTTCCTGACCAGGCCATTTATCCCCCCGTTCCTGACCAGGCCATTTATCCCCCCGTTCCTGACCAGGCCATTTATCCACAGTTCCTGACCAGGCACATTTTCGGGGTATTTTCATATATGTGGTTTAAAAATATTTCTCTTTTGGATATTCAAGTAATTTTTCCATCTTTTTTTCATGACCTAATTTTTATGCTATTTTGATACTTTTTTATTTTGCTGATATCTGTAGAAAAATAAAGGAAATACATGTCTACCTTTTTTTCATATTTTTCTACATTTTTTCATATTTTTTTTCATGACCACAAAGGACCACTCAGATACATTTTTAAATTTGTTCCGTAGCAATTATTTCCATATATCGGACACATGTTGTTGTTTTTTTTGCAATGGAGGCGGGGCTAGTAACAGCGACTTGGATTGGCCTCGGCTTTTTTTTTTCTCTGCTTCTTATTTGTTTATTTTTAAAAAAATTCTGCTCCCATAATATCATAAAAGATCTTTGGAGGCATTTCAATATTTTTTTAATCTGATTTCTCCTGAAACTAGGGCTGATAACTACTTTTCATATTTTTTTCATATTTTTTATGACCACAAAAGACCACTCAAAAAACATTTTAAAATGTGTTCCCTATTTTGTAACAATTTTTTCGCCATATCAGACACGTTTTGTTTAGGTTTGTTAAGGGAATGGGGCTAGTAACAGCTATTTGTGTTGGCCTTGACTTTTTTATTTTATTCCCCGCTTGTTATTTCATTATTTTTCTTTTATTTAAAACCTTTTGCCCCCATAAGGTCATAAAAGACCTTTGGAGGCATTTCAATATTTAAATACTTTATTTTTTATCTAATTTCTCCTGTAACTAAGGCTGATAGATTAGCCCCAGTTGCACGGGAAAATCAGTCTTCTGCCTGCAAATCAGAACAAATTGCATGTCCTAGAACCCAGCAGCTCCTGGTACTTCCCTACACGCATCTATTTCTGCATACTCAGTATGGCGCTCCTGAGGCTTAGTTGCCACAGAGGTACTGCACCTCCTCCTGAGGTGTGGTGCCCCACCATCCAGGTAGGTTGGAGGCTCCTGACCACGCTCCAACACTCGCACCCACAACAGAGTAGTTCAGCAAAGCCACATTGCGGCTCCCTGCTTGGAGTGTAGCAGAGCACCTTTGGTGGCTCCCTGCTTGGAACACTAAACGTGCTGGGAGGCGGGTGGAGTTGAGAATACATAAAAGAGCGGGAAGGTTTAGAATTACAGGTCAGTCAGACAATAGGGCAGTGTGAGAGAGGAAGCCACTCAGAGAGGAGTGAGGAAAGAAGATCCCTGAGAGAGGGATGGAGGAAGGAGGTGCTGCAGCAGATCTCAGTGACCTGGGTCTGCTGGCACGGGAAAGGAAAGAAGGAGAAAGACATTGAACTGAATCCTGATCTTCCAGGAGGAGAGATTAGTACGGAACGAAGGAATAAAAGGGAACAGAGAGGACGTGGGTTAGGAGAGAACCCTGCCTAGAAGTTCTAATCGCAAGGCCGGGGCCCGGTCCCTGACGTTGTATGGATGCTAATGGTCCTGCAGCAGACACCGGTGGAGTAGTGGGCTGTAAATGCACTACTCCCATCTAAGACTTGGGGGCACAATAGCAACTTGGATAGTGAGCCGGGACTCAGGAGTGAGGAGTCCCCGAAGCAGGCTACAGCTGTCTGCCGTACAAGTAGAGTTTTTGGGAACATCAGTTAGGAGGCACTCCAGTGTAACTCAGTACTGGGAGTACTTCACACTTAAAGGCGCTATAAGAGGAGACGTTCAGAAAGGTACATGTTGGCGGAGCGTTGGAAGGGAGCATTCCATCTGACCTGGAGGTCGATTGAGCCTCTGACCCGGAGGACACAGTACGGAGGCAGGCACCTGTGTGTACTACAGATTGTGAGTAAAGCTTTGGAACTACAAGCCCTGGTGTCCTCTATTGATTCCTGCGTCCACACACCCAGCACTGCTACATCTGGGTACCCACTTCCACACCGCTTGTGCCTCTCCTCTAACTCCACATCTACACTGCCCTGGGGCTACAGCTTCACCTGTGGGGAGCTTCACCATCTTGGCTGCAACACACCACCAGCCCCAGAGGATCTGCAAGCAGCGTCGGCTTAACATCTCACTTGCTGAACACCACAGGTGGCGTCATGAACTATTCCATTAACTATAATCCACCATTTCCATTCCCCCATTAGTTGGGCGCCCATGGCCACGGACCGTGTTACCGCTGCTGTGACACATCCCGCCGACACCGGCCCGGTACCGAGTACCCCACGGCCCTGGGAGGGCGACCCACTCAGCACTTGTTCACAGGTATTGGAGCTAATGACATGTGAAGAACACGAAGTAAGAATATTAGGCCTAGTGACCAGTGGGGAAAAGTGCACTTTTTTTTTCTTACATTGATAGTAATATATACCAAATATATATATAAAAAAAAAAAACTTAAAAAAAAACTTTAAACAAAAGCATGATTTAAACAATAGGTCATTCTGTTTAAAGGTAAATCTACTTGTGGGGTCGATCATCAGCAGTGTGAACAATGTCCCTTGATTAAAGCTTCTTAATTACCTAACCGTGAATTTACAAGACCTTGTTCTGTGTCAGGGCCAATTTTATACCAACTGATCATAAGTAAATTACCGAATACTTTGCGATTATCAGCTGCACTAGACTGAAAATTAATTTCACCACTTTAAATTTGGAAAACAAATCCCCAACCTGCAATACCGATATGTTCCACCATTGGATTTTTGGCTCTAACTATTTCTATTCTGACCACAGTGCCGACAAGGGATAATTTTCCTCACTCTCTTCTATCTGTTCATGCCAAAATTTGTGTTGTGATGGTGATTAAAAAGAAATATGAACCACCTGCCCATGTATGTGCTGGGCCTTGCAAAACACTCATTCCAAATTGTATGCATTTCTCCCCGAGGAGAAGCTCCGGAGGAGGATTATTTTCCCAACATTTGTACAAGACAGCAGATATGGGCAGAGCTTTTTTTTTTTTCTATGTATTTTTAATGAGAATTTATTATAAATTTTACTGAAGATCTGCACATTTTGTCAATGCATTGTAAGGCTTTGTAAGCTGTATGGACGCCTATGGCCTGTTTCACACTTCAGTTTTTTGACGTCAGTCAAAATCCGCCGTTTTGCAAAAAAAAAAAAAGGATCCGCCATTTTTTTTGGCGGATCTGTTTTTTTTTCCCAATGACTTGCATTAGTGGCGGATTTTGACAGATGGTCATCCGTTGCATCCATTTTTTGATGGATCGGTCATAATTTTGGCGTCCGCTGTCTTGAGTGGACAGACAATGTGTGCGTTAAAACAGTGGATAGCAACGAATCCGCCGCTATCCGCCATACGTTATAATGGACGCCTATGGGTGGCGGATCCGTTGCCAACCGTTAATTGACGGAATCCGCCAACGGATCCGCCTTTTTATACTGAGTATGCCCGGAAGAATTTCCTTTCATGAAATTTAACTCCGAAACCTGTTCTGGCAGCAAAAGTCTCTTCTCTCTCTCTCTCGCGAGTCCTGTTACTTTAAATTTTACACTGCGGCTAAAGCGGATCCGTCCAAAAAACGGATCCGGTGGCATCTGTTTGTGCCACAACGGAGACGGATCCGTTTTGTCACTCTGGCGGATTTTGACTGACGTCAAATGACTGAAATGTGAAACACGCCTATGAAGTGCAAAGCAAACTATTTAAGGGACTGAGTAATCAGAAAATGATTGAATATTTAAATCAGATTGTTTATGTTAAATGTATTGTTAAAACATTTTTACTGTCTCATTGTATTAAAAAAGAGAAATCTTACCATTTTCACACTGGTCACTAAGCCTAACACTAGACTCATACTTCCTATTCTGTGCAGATGACTTTTCAGCAGCCACATGGACATAAACAGCCAGCAATAGACTGTCTGACTCATTGACCTATTGAGAATGGTGATATCTGCTGCATATAGAGGTGTCACCAGTGATTGCAATCCCGTATGTGATGATAACGATACTGCTGAAAAGTCATCTGTACAGAGTCTAGTACAAGGCCTAGTGTGTGTGTGTGTGTGTGTGTGTGTGTGTGTGTGTGTGTGTGTGTGTGTGTGTGTGTGTGTGTATGTATGTATGTATGTATGTATGTATGGATGGATGTATATATATATATATATATATATATATATATATATATATATATATATATATTCGTAAATAGTGATTTGAAAAATACATTATAAAAATACATTTAACATACAACTCTTTTTTATTTTGCATATGATAAAATCGTACTATTTTTCATCACTCTGATGGTCACAGTTTTCAGCCATTTTTGGTCTAAGTATCCCTTTTTACTATCAGACTTAAAGGGGTTGTCCACTACTAGGACAACCCCTTCTTAAACCAAATGTTCGGCCCCGATTCAGTAATGAAACCTATACTCCCCTCCAGTGCTGGCCCAGTTCCCGCGGTGTGGACACTCGCTCCACCCTGGGACTGTTATTCGGTGTTGTGACACGTGATGCCGGCGACCAATCAGTGCTAGTGTCACTGTCTCCGCCTTCGTACGAACTGAACATGAAGAGGAAGCCAGGGATCAGCTGCAGCCCAGACTTCCTTTTCAGTTTGTGCGAAGGCGGAGACAGGCCAGCGCTGATTGGGCACTGGGCATCATGTGTCATTCCAACGCATCAAAGCCCCAGGAGCACGTGTGCCAACACCACCGGAACAGAACCGGCACAGGAGGTGAGTATAGGCTTTATTATTTTATCGGGGTGTAACATTTAGTTTAAGAAGGGGTTGTCCTAGTAGTGGACAACCCCTTTAAAGGGAATCTGTAACCAGGTTTTTGCTACTCAAACTGAGAGCAGGATGATGTAGGGACAGAGTCCCTGATTCTAGCCTTGTATAATTTACTGGACTGCAGTTTTGATTAAAAAACTGTTTTCTATCTGCAGTAGATCTAACAGTTCTCTGAATGCCGAGCCCCATATAACCCCGCCCCACCATACATTGGCAGCTTTCAGTGTATACTGTGCATAGGCAGAAAGCTACCAGTGATGGGGCAGGGTCATACAGACCTCATGAATATGGAGTACTAAATGACACAAGACAACTAGTCCTGTAGTCATAATCTCCTGCTGATAAAACTGTGATCTTAGCAGAACTAGAGCAACTGGCCCAGCAAATGACACATCGCTAGAATCAGGGTCTCTGACCCCTACATTATCTAGCTTTCGGATTAGGTAGAAAAAAAACTGGTGTCAATTACACTTTAAGGTATCACAGTAGAGCAATTATTGTGGAACACACAGATTTTGACAGTACAGGATGACCATCGAGTGTACATGGGGTGTCCTGTCACACATTAAATTTCTCACGAATACAGCAAATCAATAGGGGGCAGCGGATATGGAGAAGCTCAGGAAGGCAAACATGTTTCATATATTATTTATTTTATATTGTTGCGCTTCTCAGCCTCATTAACCAGCAAATTTTCCACTTAAAGTTATTTGCTTATGTGAATTTATTTTTAGAAATACCTGATAAATTACTCACCCAGAGATGAGGAATGACATGGAGTGAATGTTGCCAAGATATTTCTCTACTTTTTCTGCTGATAGTTTAGTCATCTGCTGATGACTGACTGGCTTGTAGAGATACCATGCCATGTCCCTTCCACTTTTGGGCTCGGTCTGTTGAGGAAGCATCTTGGAGGAACTGTTCGGAGAGCGAGAGATTTGATCATTCATCCGGGCAACTGGTAGATCTCAAATTGTTCCGGTTGCCTCCCTGATATTTCAGGAGTGTTTGAAAGCATGCTATTATACTGCGTACAAGATCATAGGGACTCAACCACTACCAAAAAAACCCCCCTACGTCAGGCACCCCCTTTCAGGGCCAACACTAGACAAATCAAAGTTTAGTGCTGCTTTAAATGGGTTGTCTGGGCATAGGTACTTTATGACCTGTCTATAAGTTAGTTCTTCAGTAGCACCTGGTGCCCCCACTGATCAGCAGTCTTTTCTCCAATGGTGGCCAGGTGTAAACACTGTGAACAGAGGTGCTGAGCGAAGATCCAAAATGTAGCATCCACTTCCAGCTACTACAGTGTAGTGCCTCTTCTTTTGCATAGCAGCTGTACCGCGGCGCCCAGCAGCAGCCGCTACACTTTGAATGAATTTACTCTTGTTGTCAGTGCAAAAATCAGCTGATCTATGGGGACGCTGGTTGTTGGACACTCACTGATCTGCTATCAATAACCTATCCTGCATATACAGGTGCATTTCCCAAGATTAGAATAGAATATCATCAAAGGGGCTCCTTTGGCATCAATTATTGCATCAATGTGGCGTGGCATGGAGGCGATCAGTCTGTGGCACCTGAGGTGTTATGGAAGCCCAGGTTGCTTTGATAGCAGCCTTCAGCTCGTCTGCATTGTTAGGTCTGGTGTCTCTCATCTTCCTCTTGACAATACCCAATAGGTTGTCTATGGGGTTAAGGTAAGGCGAGTTTGCTGGCCAATGAAGCACAGTGATCCTGTTGTGTTTAAAGGAGGTATTGGTACTTTTGGCAGTGTGGACAGGAGCCAAGTCCTGCTGGAGAATGAAATTTCCACCTCCAAAAAGCTTGTCGGCAGACGGAAGCATGAAGTGCTCTAAAATTTCCTGGTAGACGACTGCGCTGACTTTGGTCTTGATAAAACACAGTGGACCTACACCAGCAGATGACATGGCTCCCCAAACCATCACTGATAGTGGAAACTTCACACTAGACCTCCAGCAGCTTGGATTGTGGCCTCTCCACCCTTCATCCAGACTCTGGGACCTTTATTTCTAAGGTCTAGTGTGAAGTTTCCACAATCAGTGATGGTTTGGGGAGCCATGTCATCTGCTGGTGTAGGTCCACTGTGTTTTATCAAGACCAAAGTCAGCGCAGCCATCTACCAGGAAATTTTAGAGCACTTCATGCTTCCCTCTTCCGACAAGCTTTTTGGAGATGGAGATTTTTCTCCAGCAGGACTTGGCACCGGTCCACACTGCCAAAAGTACCAATACCTGGTTTACTCCATAGATAATCTATGGGGTATTGTAAAGAGGAAGATGAGAGACACCAGACCCAACAATGCAGACGAGCTGAAGGCTGCTATCAAAGCAACCTGGGCTTCCATAACACCTCAGCAGTGCCACAGGCTGATCGCCTCCATGCCACGCCGCATTGATGCAGTAACTGATGCAAAAGGAGCCTCGACCAAGTATTGAGTGCATTTACTGAACATACATTTCAGTAGGCCAACATTTCGGATTTTAAAATAATTTTTCAAGCTGGTGTTATAAAGTATTCTAATTTACTGAGATAATGACTTTAGGGTTTTCATTGGCTGTAAGCCGTAATCATCAACATTACCAGAAATAAACACGTGAAATAGATCACTCTGTGTGTAATGACTCTATATAATATGTGAGTTTCACTTTTTGTATTGAAGCCCTGAAATAAATGAACTTTTTGATGATATTCTAATTTTATGAGATGCACCTGCATGTCATTAAATACCTAGGACTGGGCAACCTCTTTAAACAAATTGTAGTGTGTAGTCAAGAAATGTTAATAACACATGAACACCATCCAGGCTTTTCATCTACAGTTAGAATTAAAAACAATGTAATCATTACATATAATAATTGTTTTCATAAAGCAGATTAATTGAGTAAAATGTAAGGAAATAATATAATTCTCCGCTCAGAATGTTTTATACTGTACGAACCCACGGTTTGTAGGAGGTGCAGGTGATCCTTCATATACCAGTGTTGCATAATTAATGCAATTCAGATCATATGAGACACTTGCAAATGAAAGAGCTTTGTTTTCAAAGTCAGTGTGAGCCTTGGCACCCAAGTAAATTAATCGAGGCCCTGGATGGGAGCTTATGGAAATTTGAGCACACATGGGAATGTTTCACTGTGACAGAATGTAAACCATTACAATTTCGGGTATTTCTGCTTGCAAGAATTATCCAAATGTGATATTTTTTTTTAATGCAGACCATGGACAACATGATGATATCTATCTGGCAATAAGCATCAACTTCTAGCACCTTTTTATCCTACATTTCGATTTGAAGCATACCTCTAAATGTTTGGGGTTTTCTTACAATATGACCACAAGAAGGGAATAGCGTTAATGGTACGTGCACACGCTGCGGATTGGGGTGTGGATTTGGCCGTGCGGATTTTGTAAAATCCGCAGGTAAATCTGCAGGTCAGAAGACCTGCGGTTTTACCTGCGGATTCCTCTGCGGTTTTGCCCTGCGGTTTTTCATCTCCACAATGGAGGAGATGGCAAACCGCAGCGGAATCCGCAGAAAGAATTGACATGTCAATTCTTTCTGCGGCTTCAAAACCGCAGGAAAACCGCGCGGAAAATTCCGCACCGTCTGCACTGCGTTTTTTTATTCCCATAGGGAATAATGGTACTGTACACCGCAGCGGCCAAATCCGCTGCGGAACCGCAGCAGAATCCGCAGCGTGTGCACACAGCCTTAGAAGTTGCGTTACTTATGTTATAGTGATCCTGGGTTACAGTTTGTATCATAATCTTGTGCAGACCTGTGCTAACAATTCTTAAAGCAATCGTATCAAAGAAAGAAAATAATCCCTCATCCTTCCAGATTGTGGAAAGTCAGTGAGGCCACGAGGAGTAGGACCGTCCATACTTTTCACCTGATCTATGACTGAGTTGTGAATGCAGCAGTGGAGTATAAGGGTATGTGCACACGCTGCGGATTCTGGTGCGGATTGATCCGCACGGATTTTGCAAAATCCGCAGGTAAATCCGCAGGTCAAAAGACCTGTGGTTTATCTGCGGATTAGCCTGCGGTTTTGCCCTGCGGTTTATCATCTCTACAATGGAGGAGATGGTAAACCGCTGCGGAATCTGCAGAAAGAATTGACATGTCAATTCTTTCTGCGGTTTAGAAACCGCAGCAAATCCACGCGGAAAAATCCACACCGTCTGCACTGCGGATTTTGATTTCCATAGGTTATAATGGTACTGTACACCGCAACAGAAACTGCTGCGGATCCGCAGGGCCAAATCCGCAGCGTGTGCACACACCCTAACAGAGGCTCGGGATTAAGGCCGGGGTCACACTTGCGAGTGTGATGCGAGAAACTCTCATCAATACCCGGCACTCAGGACCAGAGTGTGCAGCTGCATAGAAATACATGCCGCCACGTATTGATGCGCGAGTTTCTTGCATCACACTCGCAAGTGTGACCCCGACCTAAGGCTAAGGGGTACTTCACACTAAGTGAGATCGCTGATGCGTCACCGACTTTGTGACACAACAGCGATCTCGCCAGCGATCTTGCTGTGTGTGGCACGCATCACCGACTGGCCCCCCGCAGGGTATTGCTGATCGTGCAGGAATGTCCTGGGCCATTTTTTGATCGTTGGTCTCCCGCTGGCCAGCACGCATCGTGTGGCAGCGGGAGACCAACGATCAGCGAGCTCCCAGCGCTGTAAGCAGATGCTGGGAGCTGGTATCCAGGGTAAACAGCGGGTAACTAAGCGTGCGCTGGTCCTAATCGCTGGTGAGTCTGCCTGTTTGACAGCTCACCAGCAATCATGTAGCAACGCACCAGCGATCCTGACCAGGTCGCATCGTTGTCGGGATCACTGGTGCATCGCTAAGTGAGACGGGACCCTTAGTTCACACTCGTCGTTTTTGCAGCATTTTTGTGATGCTTTTTTATGCAAATTTTCAGCTGCATTTTACAGTACCAGCAAAGTCTGAGATTTCAGAAATCTCACGAACACAGCTTGTTTTTTTTTGTCATCAGGATTTTGTATTTTGCATTTTTTTTTTGCACAGCGGAGCATTCCACTTTTTTCAGCATTTTTCACCCATTGAAATGAATGGGTGGTGAAAAAAAACGCTGAAAAAACACACCAAAAATGCAGGTATCAGGTTTTGCTCCATTTTTTTTGGTGCCAAAACCTGATTCTATGGAATAGAACTTTTTTTTTGAATCACTAAACTTTATCAGCATGCACAAGAGACAAATCTAGCATGCCCAAACTGCAAGAAAAAACAAGGAAAACATGCTTTCCTGCCAAGAGATCAGGTTTTGCTGCTGAAAAAACGCCCTATAGTGTGAACATACCCTAATACAATATAATGCAATGTGTTTGCAAACAAACACACAACTTTTCACACAGAATATTTTCATATATAAACTGTAAAGTAGTGTACAAAAGTGAGGATATCTATATCTGCCAACTCAAAGTTAAAGACAATTTTCTTAGCTAATAGCATGTATGCAGCAATGGAAACTTACAGGTCAGGCAGTGCGGTTGCAGCAGAGCTACTGTACCAATTTTTTTTTTTTTCTTCGCTTTGCTTTTCTATTGACAACACTCATTTTTTTGCCATAAATGTAACATGAACAATTGCTTCTCAAAAACAAAAGAAAAAAAAACGACCATTTTTTTTTTTTTTTTTTTTTATAAGTTGATCCTCTAGTCCTATTACCCCTGGATTATTAGACATTTTTAGATATTACAGACTGCTTTTATTTGCATCATTTTAAAATGTTATTTTCAAAATGTTGAAATGTTATTTTCAAAACCCCAGCGGAACCCCGTGCAGATTTTGGCATGGATGAATTTAAGTCAACAAAACATAAGTGTTGCCCTCCGTGCCACCAAGTGATCAGGGTACAACGAGTCACCGACTTTGGTCACTTTGTCTGTTTGGTTGACTGTTGACTGCAATGACAATCTGTTTAGCAATGGACTTGAGCAATCTAGAAACCATAGCGTGCTCTGAATATTCATATCCCCGAGTCTCTCATTGGCACACACCGCTATCCTTCAGTACATCGCAGCATTACAGAATGGTGCAGGGAGGTCAAAATAATCAGCCTTGTTTTTAAGGCTGATAATAGCAGAGAATCTGGTACAAAAAAACATACTGCCGATACAGAGGCAGGAAATCTCTGTATCAGTAGATGAAACAATAAAGCAAAGCTCAAATGTTTAATATTCTCAGTCTTATGAGTTTTATGTTGCGTTTTTGGTGCCATTGGTGAACACAAAAAAGAGAGAAATCTTTCCTTTATACAGTCATGGCCAAAAGTGTTGGCAACCTTGAAATTGTTCCAGAAAATGAAGAATTTCTCCCAGAAAATTATTGCAATTACACATATTTTGTTATACACATGTTTATTTCCTTTGCGAGTATTGTATCATCATAAAAAAACAACTGAGAAGCAAAGCAAATTGGATATCATTTCACAAAAAAACCCAAAATGGACAGGACAAAATTGTTGGCACCCTCAACCGTCCATCCATCAAGTCGACTTTTCCTGAAGATCGAGCTGAAGCCGTTAAAGGGAATCTGTCACCCATTGTTAGTGATATCATGTAAAGATATCACCCAATCGTGCGTCCCATAAGGATTCTATTAGGACTTTTGATTCCCCTGACCCTGCACCTTTGATGCTTAAATACCTTTTTTATCTTGATTGAGATGTATGGAAATCGCCGCTGTCCGGTCCGATGGGAGGGGCTTATTCGCCTTCTCCCCCCCCCCCTCCTCGGCTTGCTGAATGTAATCTTCATCTGTGAATATCACACATGCCGTAGGTTTTCTGCGCTTGCGCATTGAAAAGGCCTCCGGCTCCTGCGCAGTATGCTTTGCCCAACTGTGGGCAAAGCATATAATCAGTACTGCGCATGCGCCGATATTTTTCAGCGCGGTCTATGCCCCGGAAGTGTGTCCTGCATGTGAAGACTTCCAGGGCATAGACCGCTCTGAAAAATACTGGCGCATGCGCAGTAGCAATTATATGTTTCACCCACAGTTGGGCAAAGCATACTGTGCAGGTGCCGGAGGCCTTTTCAATGTGCAAGCGTGGAAAACAACAGCATCTGTGATATTCACAGATGAAGATTACGCTCAGCAAGCCAAGGGGGGGGAGGTGAATAAGCCCCGCCCATCGGACCGGACCGTGGCAATTTCCATACATCTCCACCAAGATAAAAAAGGTATTTATGCATCAAAGGTGCGGGGTCGGGGAAAATCAAAAGTCCTAATAGAATCCTTATGGGACGCACAATTGGGTGATATCTTTACATGATATCAATAAAAATGGGTGACAGATTCCCTTTAAATAATAATAACTTATTACAAATTTTACGTTTTTTCCCTTCCATAGCCTACATTAGCTATTGCTAGCTGCAGAATGAGTTAACTGAGGATCAGTCATTGAGCTCGCTCTGACAGTCCAAAGGAAGCATTTGTAAAGGTCTTTAAACACGGGTGCAATTATCATAATTGAGCGTTTCTAGACACGATCATTTCCCTAAGATCATGCAATCTAAACCGGCTGTCGATCGCCCAACGAACTAGCAAAATGCCGCACAAAAGATCATTCTTTTCGGCAGCCATCATCTTGTGTAAACAGTGGCAGCCTATGCACACAGAACGATCTATTACAGACGCTTCAGTGCACATCTGAAGAAGTATTAAAGGGGTATTCCCATCTCCAAGATCATATACCAATCTGTAGTAGGTGTAATAATAATATTTGCAAATACCTCCAATTAGAAATGTAGTATAGCTCTTCTGGTTCACGGTGTTGCTTACCCGATGTGCAGGACATTGCAGTAGCTTAGGTATCCATGGTATACACACAGTTAGGTCCATATATATTTGGACAGAGACAACATTTTTCTAATTTTGGTTCTAGACATTACCACAATGAATTTTAAACAAAACAATTCAGATGCAGTTGAAGTTCAGACTTTCAGCTTTCGTTTGAGGGTATCCGCATTAAAATTGAATGAAGGGTTTAGGAGTTTCAGCTCCATGTGCCACCCTGTTTTTAAAGGGACCAAAAATAATTGGACAGTTGACTCCAAGGCTATTTCATGGACAGGTGTGGGCAATCCCTTCGTTATGTCATTCTCAATTAAGCAGATAAAAGGCCTGGAGTTGATTTGAGGTGTGGTGCTTGCATTTGGAAGGTTTTGCCGTGAAGGAAACAAGCGGTCAAAGGAGCTCTCCATGCAGGTGAAACAAGCCATCCTTAAGCTGCAAAAACAGAAAAAAAATGCATCCGAGAAATTGCTACAACATTAGGAGTGGCAAAATCTACAGTTTGGTACATCCTGAGAAAGAAAGAAAGCACTGGTGAACTCATCAATGCAAAAAGACCTGGGCGCCCACGGGGAAGACAACAGTGGTGGATGACCGCAGAATAATCTCCATGGTGAAGAGAAACCCCTTCACAACAGCCAACCAAGTGACCAACACTCTCCAGGAGGTAGGCGTATCAATATCCAAATCTACCATAAAGAGAAGACTGCCTGAAAGTAAATACAGAGGGTTCACTGCACGGTGCAAGCCACTCATAAGCATCAAGAATCAAAAGGCTAGACTGGACTTTGCTAAAAAAAAAATCTAGAAAAGCCAGCACAGTTCTGGAAGAACATTCTTTGGACAGATGAAACCAAGGTCAACCTCTACCAGAATGATGGAAAGAGAAAAGTATGGTGAAGGCGTGGTACAGCTCATCATCCAAAGCATCCCACATCATCTGTAAAACACGGCGGAGGCAGTGTGATGGCTTGGGCATGCATGGCTGCCAGTGGCACTGGGTCACTAGTGTTTATTGATGATGCGACACAGGACAGAAGCAGCCGAATGAATTCTGAGGTATTCAGAGCCATACTGTGTGCTCAGATCCAGCCAAATGCAGCCAAACGGATTGGTCGTCGTTTCATACTACAGATGGACAATGACCCAAAACATAAAGCCAAAGCAACCCAGGAGTTTAATAAAGCAAAGAAGTGGAATATTCTTGAATGGCCAAGTCAGTCACCTGATCTCAACCCAATTGAGCATGCATTTCACTTGTTAAAGACTAAACTTCAGACAGAAAGGCCCACAAACAAACAGCAACTGAAAACCACCGCAGTGAAGGCCTGGCAGAGCATCAAAAAGGAGGAAACACAGCGCCTGGTGATGTCCATGAGTTCAAGACTTCAGGCAGTCATTGCCAACAAAGGGTTTTCAACCAAGTACTGGAAATGAACATTTTATTTACAATTATTTATTCTGTCCAATTACTTTTGGTCCCTTTAAAAACAGGATGGCACATGTTAAGGAGCTGAAACTCCTAAACCCTTCCTACAATTTTAATGTGGATACCCTCAAATGAAAGCTGAAAGTCTGAACTTCAACTACATCTGAATTGTTTTGTTTAAAATTCATTGTGGTAATGTCTAGAACCAAAATTAGAAAAATGTTGTCTCTGTCCAAATATATATGGACCTAACTGTATATATATGCGTTTTCTGCACATCAGTTCCAAGTTTTTTCACTCTACTTAAGGATAGCTCCACTAAACCTACTTTTAATTTATTTTCCCTTTCATCTTTAAAAAAAAGTGTCGTTAATGTATTTAATTTAACTGGGAAATGTAGAATTGCTGATTTTTCTGGGACTCCCTATAGTGTCTTGTTAGGTATTTCAATGCAGACAGTAGTCCCCAGCCAAGGCAGATAAAAATAGTCCTTTCAGTGTTCTTCTCCCGGTAGGTTGGGTTATTATCATTTAATCGTTAGCTGGGATGTGATCAGACCTCTATGAGATTCCAGATAATTAAGGAGCAAGAATCTTCGCGTTAATACAGCTCAGTGTTTTCTGTTTCTTTGTTTTCTCCTGACTGCTCTTGGTGGCCACCATCCCCCATGACTTCCCCCATATATTTCAAGATGTCATTAGTACAACCTCTGTGCTGTTCAATGTGGGATTGATTCCTGTTGCCTTTATGTTTTATGCCCATTTATAGTATACTACTACAGATAAGACCAAAAACTAAAATAATGCAATGCTTATTAGCGCATATTTCATAGAAAGAGTGCAGCCCCCTCTGTGGGGTACTTTAATTTTAGATAAAGATTCACATCTCAAAAAAAGCTAAAACCTAGCTGTCCAAAAAGGAAAGGACTAAGGAGTAGATTCATTAAGATTGGCATTGCGCTGTCCAGTTTTAAAGGATTTGTCCGGAACTTTAATATTTATAGCCTTTCCTTAGGATAGGTCATCAATATCTGATCGGCGGGAGTGTGACACCTGACACCCTCACCCATCAGCTGTCGCCGTCGACAGCTGGAACTGCTCAGTTGCGGAGCTGAACAGCAAAGCTCTGTCGACTGTATAGTGGCGGCAGCCAGTATTCTGCCGACAGAGCTTTGTTGTGCAGCTTTCCAACTGAGCAGTTCCGGCCGACAACAGGGACAGCTGATCGTATCCTAAGGATTGGCTAAATGTTAAAGTCCCAGACAACTCCTTTAATGAAGGGCTCACCTTGTCAGAAATGCTACTCCAGTCAAAGACTGGAGTAGCATTTCTGCCATAAAAAGCACCAACACTTTTTGCAGATTTTTTTCAAGTGGGCATAAACACAATCTGTCCCGACTCCTCCCCAGCTCTGCCTATTTTGGCTCAGCTGCCTCAAACGGTAATGAAAATGTGAAAAGGTGCACAATTTTTCTAACGCTCCATGTTTTGCAACTTTTCAAACCATTTTCATGCCAGTATAAGCTTTAATAAATAGCCTTTTAAGACTTTAGGAATGAGGACAACGCCTAAAAGCCCCATGGCAGGAGGCGGCTCAGCACCCCTTGGTCAATTAAACAGCTCCATAAAGTTGTAACCGTTCCCTAAATTCCTATTATGTATACAAAACAAGTGTAATATGGCTAAAGTTCTTTGTAACGGGGCCCCATGGTAAAAAGGATCACTGTTTAGCTGCTGATGCAACAAAAAAAATAAATACTGTAAGTAAAATTTCGAACAAAAGTATAAGGGGTAAAGTTTCTGAGCGCCAAGTTAGCATACGGACACTTAAAGGTCATACAATGGGAATTTAGATAAACAAATCTACTCTTCAGAGAGGAAAAGGACATGACTCTAGTGCCAGCTTTCAGAAGTAGCAATCCTAAAAGTCAATATCAACTCTTGAAAGAGTAGCCTATAAGTCTCCCTACACAAGGAAAAAAATTACAAACCCCCCTGTTAGAGGCCTCTCATCCAGCCAAACCAGTTCTCTTGCTTTGCACTGATGAGGAGTAGATGCCCAGAAATATGTTTGCAAATGGAGTTCCTGGATTGGCATCTTATCTTAATGGGGTTGTCAACTATTAGGAAAACCCCTTCTTAAACTAAATGTTCAACCCTGATAAAATAATAAAGCCTATACTCACCACACGTGCCGGCGCCGTTCCTGCAGTGTCGGCCCTCACTCTCCCTGGGGGGTGATGCGGTGCTCTGATGCCAGCTCCCAATCAGCACTGGCCTGACTGTCTCCACCTTTGGACAAACTGAACATGAAGAGGAAGTCCGGGATCAGCTGCAGCCCTGGCTTTCTCTTCATGTTCAGTTTGTCCAAAGGTGAAGACTGTGACACCAGCGCTGATTGGGTGCCGGCGTCACATGTCACAGCACTGCATCACACCCCCGGGGAACGACGCCGGCATGGGTGGTGAGCATAGGCTTTATTATTTTAACAGGGTCGATCTTTTAGTTTAAGAAGGGGTTGTCCTAGTAGTGGACAACCTGTTTATGACACGTGGCAAGTCTCTTTAAAGGGTCGATATTGACTTTTAGGATGCTACTTCCAATAGCCTTCCTGAAGAGACTATTTGAATGCAGAAGTGTAAAAGAAAAGAAAACAAAAGAGACGCTCCCTAAGGTTTATCTGGGACTTTTTGAATTTTGCCTAAGGCTGTGTGCACACGATGCAGATTTGCAGAGGTTCCGCAGCGGATTTTACCGCGCAGAAACGTTGCATTTCTGCATTGTGATGTACAGTAGCCTTAAAATCAATGTTAAAAAAAAAATGCTGTGCAGACGCTGCGGATTTTTCCACGCGGTTTTCCCGCGGTACAAAATCCGCAGCATGTTACTTCTTTTGTGCGGTTTTCCATCTCCCCTGTCACCAAATCCGCAGGGGGAAAACCGCGATGGAAAACCGCATCAAAAATGGAAGAAATCCGCAGGAAAAATGCAGGTCATTTGACCTGCGGATTTCTTCCATTCTGCGCGGAAAAATCCGCAGGGCCAAAAAGTACGTGTGCACTCAGCCTAAGGCTGAATTCAGACGTATGTATATCACATTCTGAGTATGGATTGCAAAGCACGGACTGCTCAACCTGAACTCGACAGCCTTATAGTCATACATGAGGCTGTCAAGTTCGAGTCAGTAGAAACGTGGACAGTCCAAGCATCCCGGTCCATACTCACACAGGGATATTCGGATGTCTGAATTCAGCCTAAGGGTACGTGCACACGTTGCAGATTTGGCCCTGCGGATCCGCAGCAGTTTTCCATGGGATATACAGTACCATGTAAACCTATGGAAAACAAAAACAGCTGTGCACATGCTGTGGAAAATTCCGCACAGAAACGCAGCGGTTTATTTTCCGCAGCATGGCAATTCTTTGTGCGGATTCCGCAGAGTTTTTACACCTATTCCATTATAGGAATCCGCATGTGTAAAAATGCAGGTGAAATCCGCAGAAAATCTGCAGGTCATTTTACCTGCGAATTCTGCGCTGAAAAATCCGCACAGGAATCCGCAAAATATGCACATACCCTAATAGCAGGCAATGTGATAACACAGCAAAAGAACCGTAGCTTAAATCCCCATTGTTCCAGGGCTTCTTGGCTGTCCTACAGCAGTGGACATAGTTCACATAACTGCCTGTATGGCTGGTGCAAGTTATTGGCTGCAGCGGTCACATGGATAATTTATGGCACAGGCCAGCTGTAGAGCCAGTGGGGACTACTGAAAAAGGGGCACTGGAAAGCTGAGGATTTCAGGTGACTCATGGTTATTTTATGATGTTATTAAATTGCTTGCTGTTAGGCAATTTTCATGAAATCTCAGATATCCCCTCCATATCACACGCAGGACTAGAATATACACTCACTGGCCACTTTATTAGGTACACCTGTCCAACTGTGTGTTAAGACTTAATTTCTAATCAGCCAATCACATGGCGGCAACTCAGTGCATTTAGGCATGTAGACATGGTCAAGACAATCTCCTGCAGTTCAAACCGAGCATCAGTATGGGGAAGAAAGGTGATTTGAGTGCCTTTGAACGTGGCATGATTGTTGGTGCCAGAAGGGCTGGTCTGAGTATTTCAGAAACTGCTGATCTACTGGGATTTTCACGCACAACCATCTCTAGGGTTTACAGAGAATGGTCCGAAAAAGAAAAAAAATCCAGTGAGCGGCAGTTCTGTGGCCGGAAATGCCTTGTTGATGCCAGAGGTCAGAGGAGAATGGGCAGACTGGTTCGAGCTGATAGAAAGGCAACAGTGACTCAAATTGCCACCCGTTACAACCAAGGTAGGCAGAAGAGCATCTCTGAACGCACAGTGCGTCGAACTTTGAGGCAGATGGGCTACAGCAGCAGAAGACCACACTGGGTACCACTCCTCTCAGCTAAGAACAGGAAACTGAGGCTACAATTTGCACAAGCTCATCGAAATTGGACAGTAGAAGATTGGAAAAACGTTGCCTGGTCTGATGAGTCTCGATTTCTGCTGCGACATTCGGATGGTAGGGTCAGAATTTGGCGTAAACAACATGAAAGCATGGATCCATCCTGCCTTGTATCAACGGTTCAGGCTGGTGGTGGTGGTGTCATGGTGTGGGGAATTTTTTCTGGGCACTCTTTGGGCCCCTTGGTACCAATTGAGCATCGTTGCAACGCCACAGCCTACCTGAGTATTGTTGCTGACCATGTCCATCCCTTTATGACCACAATGTACCCAACATCTGATGGCTACTTTCAGCAGGATAATGCGCCATGTCATAAAGCTCGAATCATCTCAGATTGGTTTCTTGAACATGACAATGAGTTTACTGTACTCAAATGGCCTCCTCAGTCACCAGATCTTAATCCAATAGAGCATCTTTGGGATGTGGTGGAACGGGAGATTCGCATCAGGGATGTGCAGCCGACAAATCTGCGCCAACTGTGTGATGCCATCATGTCAATATGGTCCAAAATCTCTGAGGAATGCTTCCAGCACCTTGTTGAATCTCTGCCACGAAGAATTGAGGCAGTTCTGAAGGCAAAAGGGGGTCCAACCCCTTACTAGCATGGTGTACCTAATAAAGTGGCCAGTGAGTGTATGTGCACACGGACTTTTTTGAGGCTGTCAAAAGCAAAGACTTTTCCAGTGGAATCCACATCAAGATACATTCCTTGTACACAAACCATCTAAGCTTTTCAAGAGGATAAAGTTTTAGGAGTCGTCTGGGTTTTTTTTCTGAAGTTTTTTTTTTTTCACCCTTTTGGTCGTTTGCTGAGCATTTTTTTTAAGTTTCTGAATACCAGTGGGTTTTTTTTAGTGACTTTTAGAATTTTGGGGGTATTTTTAATTTATTTACTGATTATTTTACTGTCATGCCCACCTGTCTTCTGGGTCTTCCCATTGACCTCTATTATAAAGTATGCAGGGGCCGCAGAGCTGAAAACGTGCCATGCACTTTATTCTCTACCGTTAGGCATCTTTCAGAACCTGAAACGAGAAAAAAAAATGTACAAAAGACTGAACATATGAATAACGAAGTGGTTTTACTGTAGAAATTAATAATAAGCGTCTTTTACGTGTTTTTTTTTTTTTTTAGTAATTCTTTTAGGAATTTTTTTTTTTTAGAGCTCCTTAAAAAACTCTGTGTGTACATACTCTAACAGAAACCACCGACCTGCAGCGAATAAGCAAAACTAACAACGTTCCTCAATAACCAGCAATAGGTGAGGCTGGAGAACTTCAAGAATCGCTCTTGGTCAAGTGCTGTTGAGTTGTGAGACTGATGAAAAGGGTCAGCAATGTCTCGTTATTTCGAAACGCGTTTGAATCTGACTTTGCCTCGCTCTGCTACTTGGGTAAAAGACCGGTTTTGCGGACCCTCATCGGCTGTCCCAGTATTGAACAGTTCCGAATTCCAAGCAGGACCGATTCTTCTTGGTCTTATGCCTGCTCATGCACAGAATATTTCAATTTGTGCTTGTGAACTTTGATGAATGTTCTAATGATGAAATGAAAAATGATTGATTGAGACACTCGTCGGATCTTGATGCACATTGTTAACTAGGTAAAACCAAAATTACATTATATCAAATATGGCAAAGCTGTATGCTTAGACCCTGAAGACCACATAGGTCCAGGCTTGGACTGGCCCATAGGGTAACAGGTGAATCCCCCGGTGGGCCCCTGTGCAGAAGTAAACCACTTACCCCCAACATGAGCAGTAGTTGGCCCATTACATTGGATTTACTATGCAGCATCTCACCATTCATTCAGCAAACTACCTAATTGATTATTATGTAGAATGATGGTTAAATTTGTGAATAAGGGTAATATAATATTTATATGCAGCTGAACAGTGGGCCCCCAGAATCAACGCTAATGGTGGGTCCTTGTCCGACGCTGCATAGGTCTATATTATAAGCCCCTAGGTGCTTTGTGTACCAATATAAAGTGCGTCACATTGCTTTTAGGGTATGTGCACACGTTGCGGATTCTGCTGCAGATTTTTCCACGTGGATTTCGCTAAATCTGCAGGTAAAATGACCTGCATTTTACCTGTGGATTTAGTGCAGATTAACTGCGGATTTTCTGTAGTTTTTGTGCGGATTTCACCTGCGTTTTTACATCTGCGGTTTCCTATAATAGAAGCGGTGTAAAAACGCTGCGGAGTCCGCACAAAGAATTGACATGCTGTGGATTCAAAACCGCAGCAAATCTGCACGGAAAAATCCGCAGCATGTGCACAGCGTTTTTTATTTTACATTGAATATAATGGTACTGTATAACGCAGCAGAATCCGCAACGTGTGCACGTACCCTTAGAGATTTCCTCGCAGTATGGTGACACAATGTTTTTCCTACATGCCTCTTTATAGCAGTATGGGCAGCATGTGGGCATGGATACATTATACTGCCCTAAAGCAATAACACATCCTTTATTTTGCTACCAACTAACGAAAAATGACCAAATGTTGCAAATATTACTGTGCATAAATGGCGATATCAACCGTATCCATTTTTTTTTTTTTTTTTTTTTTTTTTTTTTTTTAAATCTGCTGCAAAAATGTTTCTCCAGTGATGACTGTCAATCACACATCAGTCAGCTCTGGGGTCCTGGCTTTATATCTGCATGAAGTTTGCATGTTCTCTCCATGTGCATGAGGGTTTATAAACCCTGGGAACTCCGGCTTCTTCCATACAGACCTATACCAAAAGGGAACGCAGATTGTGAGCGACCGACAATGTTTATAAAACAAAGTAAAATATGTTGACACTGTATAAGCAAACGAAAAGGAAGCGGTAGAAAAGTCCAAACTAACGAATGACCAGAATGGGGTAAGTGTGTTAACCCAGCCATAATGTATTTGAACCAGATCTGTGTAACCCGAGCATGTCAAATACACAAGAGCAGACAGAAGGCAGAGATATGGGGCTGTAAAACACACCCAATTCCTAGCTCTTGGCTTGGTCCTGTGTCTACACTCTCTACGCTAACCATTGTCTCACTGTGTCCTGAATCCACCTTCCTGCTGCCAGAGCCTAGAATATTTATTTTTCTTCTTTTCTTTTCATCTTTTTTTTTGTTTGTTTTTTGAGCCGGTGCAAATGTATGTGCAAGTGGCCACTGCTCCAGCACCAGCTCCTCGCCTGTGTAGCCCAGTTCTGCTGATGTGAGCACTATCCCTGTGCAGCTAATCCTACTGCTCCACCTGCCTTTCAGTCTGTTTACCAGGAAATCAAGATGTGTAAACTGCAGGAAGCACTATTTGACCCTCATCCGACAGTGTCTCATTACAATAATTGCTAATCTCTGAATAAGACAGCCATGTTCTGAGTGAGAGAGACACAGGCAGGGAGATACAAGAAGCGGCTGGCAGCACTAAATGCATACTTGTGCAAACAAGCAGATCATTGCCAATGGCTTCTGCTCTCATGCCTATAATATAAGGCTCCCTGAGACATCTGCTGACCTCTGGGGTCAGGAAAAAGCAGGACATGATAATATGTGTTCTTCCATCCTTCCTCCCTAACTGAAGACCTCTCTCTCGCCTTGTTCTGGAGTGCTCAGTAATGGCTACTTCCTGACTAATCCACTGGCCACAGTAAGCATCAGAAGAAGTTACATTTTTATTCCTTATTTTTCCATAGAGGGGAGGTATTTGTCTTTTCTTTCTTTTTTTTTTTTTTTCTTTTGTATCTTTTGTGATTGGAATGTTTTTGTTGTAGTTTAAAGGGAACCGGTGTGTTTGTATGTCGTGGTGGAGGAGGACGCTTTCTCTTTACAGAATGAAAGTTTTCCATTATTTGTGCTACAGAGTTCTTATTTTTTTATTGCCATGTATTTGTTTTGTTGTGTTTATTTTATTTATTGTGATGTTTTATCTTGTATTATATGTAGTCACCATACAATTTTGTTTAGTTAAAAACCTATAGACTAATCCAGTATTGGTAAAAATAAATAAATAATTATGAAATATTTCGCCTTAGGGGACGTCCCCCCCCCCCAAAAAAAAAAAAAAGGTATGCTCTGTTGTAACAGCCACCCTGCCAGAGGCATATTGAGGGGTGAGTGTGCCGTTCTGCTGTGATTCCTCACCAAAAAGATGTTTCCAGCAGGGAAGGTCAAATGTCCTCAATTTCTTAAATGGGTAATATTGGAAAGTGGTTTTAAAAATAAGCGTCAAATTCAAAACCCTCTACATCTAAAGAACAGAGTGATTTTTATTTCTTAAAGATCATATGTCCAAAAGTAATCTTCCTCCTAAATCCCTATCTATTTAGTGCCATAATCTATACTATTTACTAATATACTTGAACTAAAAATTCCTTATATTTCCCTAACTACACTATCTCACTGCTTTTTCTTTTCTCTTTTTTTACTTCCCTTTTGATGACAATTTGTTTGGGAATCCCAGTGCATGCTGGGATACCCAAACAAAGTGTCATCAGGGGGGCAGAGTCTTTGGTAATTGCTCAGTCTCCTCGTTGAAACGAAGCGTCACCAGGGGGGCAGAGCCTGCAGTCACTACCACAGCCACAGTGACGCTCTTTTCAGGGGCTGGGCTAATCCCTGCGCACTCTGCGATCTGCACAATGACAGTGCATTCTCTGTTGCTGCCTCAGATCAGCAGTAATGTACCGGCAGTAGAGTGCATTGTCAGAAAACCCGGTGTGCAGCGACCAGCGCCACCACCACAAGTGATGTCACTGGTTCCTGCACCCTGGGTATTCTGACAACGCACTCTGGGTATTCTGACAACGCACTCTGGTACTGGCTCATTACTGCTGATGTGAGTCACAGAGAGAGTGCGCTATCATTGTGCACATCACACTGTGCACAGCGTGTATGGACTGGCCCAGCTCCTGAAACAAACGTTATTGATGATGCCATATTTCTGGGAGGGGGAATAAGCTGTGGCAGTGATCGCTTTGTTTGGCTATCCCAGCATGCACTGGGATTCTCAAACAAAGCGCTATCAAAAAAGGAAGTGAAAAAAAAAGCAGTTAGTGTAGTTATAGAATTTTTAATTCAAGTATATTAGAAATTACTTTACTTTTTCGAGGCAAAGCTGTCTCTGCTAGCTCCATCAGAGAAGGCACAGTGCGGGCCAGTAAAGAGGATGCTGGTAGAAAAAGGAGTAGTCCAGTCCTGAGGACTAAACTTGAAACAAACCCTTTTAAAGGAGTCATACAGGAGTGTAAGTTTTGGTTATTATTTTCTTTTAATCAACTTTTCCACTATTTTTTTTTTTTTTAAATCCCATAAAGCAGGAGTGGATAAACTTAGGCCCTTTTTTTTCCAGCCCCCCCCCCCGGGAAGTTTCCTAGGCACTGCAGTGCTTTGGCCGGCATCTGTGTTTTGACGGCCACCAGTGCCAGGGTCAGGACGTACTTTGTGGGCTGAATTAGCGCATAATTTGTACGGCCCCCGAAGGATGGTATAAATATTCAAATGGCCCTTGGCAGAAAAAGGTTCTCCACTCCTGACATAGTCTCTTTTGGAGTATGTTCACATGTGGTAGAAACACTGATATTCTGTCTAGATTTGCAGGCTAAAAACTGCAGTAACAGTAAAGTGGATCAGTCTGTACCAAATTTTATCCTTGTGCTCACTGTGCAGTGTGGATTTTAAACTGGCAATGTATTCTGCAGATTTTCATCATGGATTTGACCCTTTGTGTAACACATGTAGATTTTCAAGAATTTTGCTACCAATTACAGCCTTTGTAAGGCCCATTCACATATCCGTGTTGTATCCTTTTTTTTTTTTTCACTGATACCACACCAGTTATAACCTATGGTGGTCTTCACATGTCCATGTTTTCACACGGACCGTGTGTCCATGTGAACCACATGGAAACATGTCTTTTTTTTCTGGCAGCACGGATAACAAGCGCCAATATTAGTCTTTGGGTCAATGAAAAACACATACTGCACATGGATGCCATCCGTGTGTCATCCGTGCAAAGTATAGGAAAAGTTCATCAGCTCCGGTTCTCTCACTTATGGCACTGCTGCGCGAGAACCGGAGCTGATCAGCTGATGAACTCCGGTGAACACTCACGGCAGCGCAGTGATACACTGCAGGAGCGATTACCTCCTGGCAGTGTGTAGCCGGAGGCCGGGTAGAGCGGTCACATCTCCCGATGTGACTGTTCTACATGGGAGATCGCCGTGGGACACTGTTTTAAATGGACTACGGCGGACAGGGAGTATATGTTGGTTTATTATTTTTGATTGCTTGCAGGAGACACGGGCGTCGGGGATTAGGCGTTCGGTGAGTATGTATTTTGTATGTGAATATGTATGGAATTATATAAATGTTTGGATTTTTTTTTTTTCTTACAATTGAACACGGGCGCCGGATGATTAGACTGTTCTCCCATCGGCTCATGCTGTCTCTGTTATGTGACAGCAGACATAGCCGGATGGGAGTAGTAGTCCCATAAGACGATGCCTAAGTACAATCACTATGGGCTGTTTGTCGCATAGGTACACACACACACACGCAGACAGACACCCACCACATATTCTTTGCTCACACACACACATTCTCCGCCCACACACTTCCTCCTTCTGACATCATTTCCTTTGACAATTTGCAGCGTTTTTGGCAGCAAACCTTTTTCCACCTACGTTTTTGCTGCAGATTTGACTGACTCAATTGAATGTCAATGAGTCAAAAACGTTGCAGAATCGCAAAAAGAATTGACATGCTGCAGAAAATAAAACTCTGCAAATACGGACAGAAATTTACAGATCATGTGCACAACACTCCAGGATTGTCATTGAATTACCTTGCTTTAGTATTCCATTGCATTTTTTGGAGCGTTTACGCACGTAAACAAAACGCATCATGTGCACATAGCCTAATAGAACAGTTCTACAAATGTCACCTCCTAGAACTCTCTGAATGTGGCAGCATATTGAATGTCACATTTAACGCCAGTCACAGTTTAATTTTCATGTTTTGCACAAATTTAGACTTTGAAAGCGTTCAATTCTAAAGGCATCTCTACAATAGTTGATACTAAGTGTTGTCACTGGCTCTGAGTTTTTTCATTGGCTACATTCTCTCACCACAGACTTTGCAGTTATGCTATGTGCCACTAGCAAATCGTTGCACATCCTGGACACCTTCCAGGAATAATATCCCCATTCTTGGCCCCTTCCAGTAATCATGTCCTGATCCTGACCCCTTCCAGTAATAATACTACCTGTCCTGTGCCCTTCCAGTAACAATGTCTCCTATCCTGAGTCCCTTTCCGGTATAATGTGCCCCATCATGGACCTCTTTCTGGTGTAATGTCCCCTATCCTGGTACAATGACCCTCATACTGGGCCACTTCTGTTCTTCTCCAGCACATTTTAAAAAGAAATAAACAATTATTTTTTACTTTCTCCCGCTCCCATGACATTCGGCGTCCTCCTCTATAGCCAGCGCTGAAGCCGGCAACTGACTTCGGCATCCTAGCATGGATAGAGCATGACTTTACTGCTATGTGCAACCTGTCACGGGCAAGCCAACATCTGTGTCACGGGGGGCTTAGATCCACTAAGGCTGTAATACCCGGGGCCCCTGTGATGTCCCTATAACTAGTGGAAACCCTGTCTGACCCTCAACCCAGGGTTTTTGCTGATGGTGCAAATGCCTGAGCCTCCAACCTCTCCTTGTCTCCTGCTCAGCCCTGCACTTAACCCTCCACCCTCCACCCAGTGAGGAGTCACACCACCAAAGCCCCCACACAAATTATGACAGACAGGGAGAACTTAAACTGCACTGCGCCGCACACACACAGGAATATACAGTAATGTGAACAGGGCACAACTAAACACAAATATGGGAAGGAGAAAGGATAACAACGGATCATACGCCACCAGATACGAATCTCTCTCTCTGCAACACCTCCACTCCAGACCGGAACCACTTGGTATGAAACACAAGCTATAATCGGCAACGCCCATAGGCCAGCATGACTATTTAAAGACCGAGGGCGTGACTAACCATCCAACCTGGCCTCCAGCAGGATTAACCCCCGAGAGCCTGAAGATCAAGTCGGCGCCACTGAGGCTATAGTGGCTGGAGGTGGAACTACCTCTGCCTGCCGGACGCTGTGGTGTGAACAGCGTCCGACATGACATTACCCCGTCTTTTACGAGGGACCTCCGGACCCTCAAGACTCATAGGACCCGGCTTGTCCGGATGACGACGGTGAAAAGAACTGACCAGCCGATCCGCATGTATGTCTGAGGCTGGAACCCAAGACCTCTCCTCCGGACCATACCCCCGCCAGTGCACCAAATACTGAAGAGTACGGCGTACTACTCGAGAGTCCACTACCTTGGCGACCTCAAACTCTAAATCACCATCCACCATGACTGGAGGTGGCATCGGCGTCGTGTCCACAGAGCCTACCACCTTTTTCAATAAAGCCCTGTGAAACACGTTGTGTATCTTGTACATCGCAGGAAGTTCCAACCGATAAGCCACTGGGTTAATGATGGCAGAAATCCTAAAAGGCCCAATAAACCTTGGACCCAGTTTTAAAGATGGAATTTTGAGTTTTATGTTCTTCGTAGCTAACCACACCCATTCACCCACACACAGGTCCGGACCTGGCACGCGTCTACTGTCAGCCACCCATTTGTACCTGGCACTCATGCTCAACAAACGCTGTTTCACCCGCCTCCAGACTGATGACAATTGGGCTCCTAGCTGATCCTCCTCCGGGACACCCCCCAAGTCACCCTGACGTAAGGTACAAAACTGAGGATGTTGACCGTACACACAAAAGAATGGAGACTCTCCCGATGACTCTTGGCGGTGATTATTTAACGCAAATTCGGCCAGAGGAAGGAAAGTAGACCACTCCTCCTGGTTGTCGGACACAAAGCATCGTAAATACTGTTCTAGATTTTGGTTCATGCGCTCAGTTTGTCCATTAGACTGTGGAAGAAACGCCGATGAATGTGACAACTTGATCCCCAAACGTGAGCAAAAAGCTTTCCAAAACCTCGCCACAAATTGCGTACCCCTATCAGATACTATGTCCGACGGTAATCCGTGGAGTCTGACCACCTCCTTCACAAATACCTGAGCCAACGTCTTAGCATTGGGCAATGAAGACAACGCCACAAAATGCGCCATCTTTGAAAAACGGTCAACCACCACCAGGATGACCGTGTTCCCCGCCGAGGCTGGCAAGTCAGTGATGAAATCCATGGAGATTTCTGTCCATGGCCTATTGGGCACCCCCAGAGGCTGTAGCGTGCCAGCAGGACGGGTACGGGGTGACTTAGCCCTAGCGCACGTGATGCAAGCTGCCACGTATGAGACCACATCCTGCCGGATTTTGGGCCACCAGAAACGACGCGATACCAGCTCTAAGGTGCCCCTCACCCCTGGATGACCAGCCAGTACCGAGTCGTGGTGTTCCTTCAACACCTTAAGCCGAAGATGCAGGGGTACAAATGATTTGTTGGCGGGAAGTCCTGGTGGTACCTCCTCTTGGGCCTCGGCAATCTCCGCCTCTACCTCCGTCGTGAGAGCCGAGACCACTACCCCTTTCTGGAGGATGGGTACCGGCTCTTCCCGAGGTTCTCCCCCCGGAAAACACCTAGACAAAGCATCCACCTTGGTGTTTTTAGCCCCGGGACGGTAAGTCACAAGAAAATTGAAACGAGTAAAAAACAATGCCCAGCGAGCCTGCCTAGGAGACAGACGCTTGGCCGACTCCAGATAGAGCAGATTCTTATGGTCGGTGATGACTGTGACCTGGTGAGCCGCCCCCTCCAAGAAGTGTCGCCATTCCTCAAAAGCCAGTTTGATGGCCAACAACTCCCTGTTGCCGATATCATAATTCCGTTCGGCCGGCGACAGCTTCTTGGAGAAGTAGGCGCATGGATGCATCTCTCTCAAGGACGAGCCTTGAGACAGTACTGCCCCCACTCCCACCTCCGACGCATCAACCTCCACCACAAAAGGTTTAGACACGTCTGGTTGCACCAGAATGGGGGCTGAAGCAAAACTATTCTTCAGACGCTCAAATGCACGTATAGCCACCTCAGGCCAGTTCGCCAGATCGGCACCCTTTTTTGTCATGTCCGTGAGCGGTTTGGCGATAGTCGAAAAGTGTTTTATAAATTTCCTATAATAATTCGCAAACCCAAGGAACCGCTGAGTGCTTTCAGACTCTCCGGCCTCTCCCATTGCAGCCCCGCTTGCACCTTAGCGGTGTCCATTTTAAACCCGGCTGCGGACACAATATATCCCAAAAAGGGCAACTCCTGGACAAAAAATAAACATTTTTCCAGCTTAGCATAGAGCTGGTTCTCCCGGAGCAACTGTAACACCTGCCTGACATGCTCCAAATGAGTGTCCCGATCGCTAGAATAAATGAGGATATCATCCAGGTATACAATCACAAATCTCCCCAGGACATGAGCAAATACATCATTAATAAAATGTTGGAAAACGGCAGGCGCGGTGGTCAACCCAAACGGCATAACCAGACTCTCAAAATGACCCTCAGGAGTGTTAAACGCCGTCTTCCACTCATCCCCCTGACGGACCCTTATGAGGTTATACGCCCCCCTGAGGTCCAGCTTGGAGAACCATTTCGCCCCCGCTACCTGGTTGAACAAATCCGGGATTAACGGCATTGGGTAGGGATCACGGATAGTAATCTGGTTTAACTCTCGGAAATCCAGACACGGGCGTAACCCCCCATCTTTCTTCTTAATGAAGAAAAACCCCGCGGCTACAGGCGAGGACGAAGGCCGGATGTGTCCTTTGCTCAGACTCTCCGATGTAGTCTTTCAGAGCTTGTCTCTCAGGACCAGAAATATTAAACATCCTGGCCTTAGGTAATTTGGCCCCAGGTTTTAACCTAATCGCACAGTCATAGGCTCTATGTGGAGGCAGCTCTGAGCAACCCTTCTCAGAGAAAACATCCGCGAAATCCTGCAAAGCCTCCAGCAGGCTGGGCATCACGGCGGACACACATGTGGCCAAGCAATTGTCTTGGCAGAAACCACTCCATTGTACTATGTCCTGAGTTTTCCAATCAATTACCGGGTTGTGCCTGGACAACCATGGGAAAACCCAGGACCATTTGTGCTGGGAGATTACGGAGGACCCTACATGTAACCGACTCAGAATGTAGGACCCCAATGTGGAGTCTCACCTCTGCCACAAACTCCGTAATCTCCCCTTGAGGGAGGGGAACAGCATTAATGGTCACCACCTGTATGGGGTGAGGAAGTTTTTCGATCTTAAACCCGGCGGTGTGTGCAAACTCCTCATCTATGAGATTGGTGGCGGAACCGCTATCCACAAACACTGATATTGGTAGCTCTCTGCCCGCAATAATAACCTTGGCAGGGAGCATACATTGTGATACCATCATGGAGGATATGCATACGCTCAGTTGGGTCTCCTCCATACCCTCTGAGCTTAACAGTTTTCCGCCGATGTGACCCTCTTAGGTAGTACCGGGCAAACGTTAACATAATGACCACTTTACCACAGTAGAAACATGCTCCGGGTTTCCGGAATCCCGGAGCGCGACGCTTAACCTGTGCCACGCCAGCAATCTGCATAGGTTCAGGGAACTCATCTACTTTAACCACACTTGCACCTCTGCTTTCCCCCAGAGGGAGCGTCTCCTGTGCCGCCTGACAAAAACGGCGATCAATACGTATCACCAAACTCATGGCAGACTCCAACGATGCCGGAGTCTCATACATCAGGAGGGCTTGTTTAACCCTCCCTGATACCCCATGAATAAACTGGCTCGCAGTGCTGGGTCATTCCACTGTGTGTCTACGGCCCAGCGGCGAAATTCCGAACAATAGTCCTCTGCCAAGCGCTCCCCCTGGCGGAGGGCGCGGATTTTAGATTCCGCTAGAGCCAGTCGGTCAGGATCATCGTAAATGAGCCTGAGGGCAGAAAAAACATTATCAACAGAATGAAATGTAGCAGAGTCAGCTGGTAAGGAAAATGGCCATGCTTGGGGGTCACCACTCAGTAATGACAACACCAGCCCTACCCGCTGGGCCTCATTACCTGAGGAGATTGGTCGCATGCGGAAGTATAACTTGCAGGCCTCCCGAAATACGACAAATTTGCTGCGATCCCCTGAAAATCGTTCTGGCAGCGGAAACTTCGGCTCTGCACCGATACCTGCAGATGCCGTTTGCACCTTCGCTACTACCAGGCCCTGCTGCTGAACTGCCCCTTTCAACTCGGAGACCTGTATGGATAGCGCCGCCAACTGGCTGGTTATGGAATCTAATGGATCCATGGACTCCTGAAAAAATGTGGGCCGATTATAATGACACAGGGGGCTTAGATCCACTAAGGCTGTAATACCCGGGGCCCCTGTGATGTCCCTATAACTAGGGGAAACCCTGTCTGACCCTCAACCCAGGGTTTTTGCTGATGGTGCAAATGCCTGAGCCTCCAACCTCTCCTTGTCTCCTGCTCAGCCCTGCACTTAACCCTCCACCCTCCACCCAGTGAGGAGTCACACCACCAAAGCCCCCACACAAATTATGACAGACAGGGAGAACTTAAACTGCACTGCGCCGCGCACACACACAGGAATAAACAGTAATGTGAACAGGGCACAACTAAACACAAATATGGGAAGGAGAAAGGATAACAACGGATCATACGCCACCAGATACGAATCTCTCTCTCTGCAACACCTCCACTCCAGACCGGAACCACTTGGTATGAAACACAAGCTATAATCGGCGACGCCCATAGGCCAGCATGACTATTTAAAGAGCGAGGGCGTGACTAACCATCCAACCTGGTCTCCAGCAGGATTAACCCCCGAGAGCTTGAAGATCAAGCCGGCGCCACTGAGGCTATAGTGGCTGGAGGTGGAACTACCTCTGCCTGCCGGACGCTGTGGTGTGAACAGCGTCCGACATGACAATCTGCTGCTGCCCACCGGCAGGTGAAATTGTTATCGGTGGGCTTCTCTATTGAACAGTGGTCGTTGCTCCTCCATGTTCAATACTGGGTCCCTGCTGGGTGCTCTGGTATGAACTTTGGTCAGGGACGTCATGTAACCACTGCAGGAAATCAGTAGCTGGGGATTGGCTGAAGCGTTTATATTTTGTCCAAGCGGAAGACAAACTTTTCTCTTTCCCAGACCTTCATGCGAGCAGGGCCGGTTTTAGGCAAAGTGGGGCCCTAGGCAAAGTTTAAAATGGGGCCCCAAATGCTAACATATTGCACATCACAGAAGCATTTCGATTGTATTTACATGCGCTGAGTTCAGGCCGCTAAATGAGTGTGATCGACAAAATTGAAGAAGTTGTTCAACACTTGTTTCCCGGCCTCTTTCCACCGTCTGAGAAAGAATGATGGGAACAGATCGATCACTAATGGATCACTAAGGGTGTGTGCACACGTTGCGGTTTTTGCTGAGGATCCGCAGCAGATTTGGTCCTGACTCTCGTCACCTCTCCTCGTGCCTGCGCTGCTGGCTGCTCCTGTCTCCTTCTGCTCTGTCTGGCACACAGTGAGAGCGCGATGATGTCATCGCGCCCTCGTTGTGTCAGAGGCAGAGCGGGGAATGATGGGAGAGGGAGCGTCAGCTGACGCTCTCTCCTCCATCACTGCCTCCTTCAATGCAGCGGCGGGAGTCGGCGCTGGGGGCAGACGGGCGCCCCTGCTTCACAGGGGCTCCATAGTGGCTGTGTGATGTGCCGCTGGCTGGGGGCCCCTGGAGGAGCAGGGGCCCTAGGCAGCTGCCTGGTCTACCTGCCCATAACGCCGACCCTGCTTGCGAGCATAGTCCAAGTGGACCACCGGTGTCAGCACTGTATCAGGGGGGAATAAGGAGGGGAGTACAGTTTCTTTTTATGTGTTAAAACATTTCCAACTGGTTTTAAATAAATAAAAGTTGGATAACCCTTTAATAAGTTTGTGCATAACGTGTTGGCCACATCTTGGGGAGGTTCAGCTGCAATATCGTAATCATGGAGCTAGATCCTCCAATATTAATGCAAGTCATGGCTTATTTTATTTTAGGGTAGGAGGAGGTACAGTTTAAGGACAGTCATCATATATATGAGTTGCAGCAATTGAAATCGCAGTGTCAGGATTTCCTGCTCCACTTAATGACACTGTTATTCATCCACATAAACACTGTGGATGCACAGTAACTGCACTGTGAAAGCTTCTTCACATTTAGGTGTTTGTTTGTTTTTTTTACATATAATACATTTCCCACTGCAAACCTCTTAAAAGCGATAAAACATGATTCCTCCAGCGGACATTTCACATAAGTTCCATATTCAGCTCCGTGCTGTACATTACTGGAGTGGATGACACATAAGGAGACATCATGAGGTTGGGGCTCTGTTTATAGATTTTGCTCTGGAGCCCCGGGAACTACAAGTGAAAGGCATTTGCGCAAGGGTAAGGTAATGATGAATAAACTTCAATGTTCAATGGGAGCCGAGCTGCAGTACCCAAGAATGGCCACTACACAATGTATGGAGCTGTGCTGTTGCTACTGAGTATTTCTGATTGTTTTGGTCCCAGCTGACAGCTGATCAGTGGCTGCCACACCGATCTGATATTGACTATCTGTCCTATGGATAGGTCATCAGTATTTTACTCCTGCAAAAACCCCTTTGTAACACTTGTAACACCTGCGCTCCTTTACTGTACAGTCCCTTTAAAATAATGCTTTTGTACATCTACAGTTGGGACCTTGGTGGTCCAGGAAGAGCATTGGTGACGATACTTGGTTTAGTGCACTACCGCTGTAGTTCTGTTTGCCGACAGGATCGGTGCTCTGGGCTCTTGTGCTCTGCGGGTGTCTTTAGGTACATGATATATATTGGGGACTTGCCATAAAGTAATTATGCAGCGCCTTCCACTTTCGAATAAGAAGGTGTAAGGCCTTGTTGATGTAGAATTGCTGGTCACCTGCCACGTTTCAGCAGGACTCATTTATGGCCAGCAGGTATAGTGCACCCGTCCTACTACGTTAATTAGAATCGCATGCATGGTATCTGCCGGCCGAGCATGACACCTGTTAATTGGCCATCAGCATCGCCTCTTGCCTCTGATTAAATGCTATTCCTTCATATGGCTACAAGGCAAATCTTTCTCTAAGGGTTCTTCTATATTTTTTTTGTTGCTTAAGATTAGAATAGAATTGGAGTCTACATCCCATAGTGTCATATCGTAATAATAATTTTTATTTATATAGCGCCAATATATTCCGCAGCACTTTACAAGTAAGCGGGGACTTGTACAGACAATAAATTCAATACAAGTTAAGACAATTTAAACAGTGACATTAGGAGTGAGGTCCCTGCACGCAAGCTTACAATCTACAAGGAAATGGGGGGGGGGGCACAGTAGGTGAGAAGTGCTTGTTAATTCAGGTCTGGCAATTATAATAGGGATTTTCATATAAAGCTGCACGATCCGGTCATCAGCCCGTGTGTTTAAGTGCAATAGTCAAGTATCAAGTGCAGTTATCGTGTGCATGGAGGGTGTGGAGACAGATGAATAGTAGGGTGCAGATTCAGAATAATATTTGGAAGGAGGGAACAGGGCAAAGTTAGTTTACTGAGTAGTTGATGTGGTAGGCTTGTTTGAAGAGATGGGTTTTCAAAGCGCGCTTGAATAGGCCGGGGCTAGGTATCAGTCTGATCGTCTGGGGAAGTGCATTCCAGAGAGCTGGAGCAGCACGAGAGGTCTTGGAGATGGAGGTTTGAGGTTTGGATTACGGGGGATGTTAGTCTTAGGTCATTTGTAGAACGGAGGGCACGTGTAGGGCGATAGACAGAGATGAGAGGAGATATAAGGCGGTGCAGAACAGTGGAGAGCTTTGTGGGTGAGAGAGATGAGTTTATACTGGACCCTGTAGCGAATAGGTAGCCAGTGTCATGACTGGCACAAGATGGAGGCATCGGTGAAGCGGCTGGACAGAAATATGACCCTGGCTGCCGCATTCAAGATGGATTGGAGAGGAGAAAGTTTGAGGGAGACCAATCAGAAGAGAGTTGCAGTAGTCCAGACGAAAATGAATAAGAGCAACAGTATAAGAGTCTTAGCAATTTCAAAGGTAAGAAAAGGTCGGATTCTGGAGATGTTTTTAAGATGCAGTAGTCAAGAGCGAGTGAGTGATCGGATATAGGGAGTAAAGGAAAGTTCAGTGTCGAATATGACCCCAAGACAGCGGGCATGCTGCTTGGGAGTTATGGTTGAACCCTCCAGGGTTATTTCGATGTTAGGTAGAGTGAAGTTAGTAGAGGGGAGAAACACAAGAAGTTCAGTTTTGGAGAGATTTAGTTTCAGATAGAGAGAGGACATGATGTTAGAGACAGCAGACAGACAATCCTTGGTATTTTGAATTAGTGTAGGGGTGATGTCAGGGGAAGAAGTGTATAATTGGGTGTCATCAGCATAGAGATGATACTGGAACCCAAATCTGCTGATTGTTTGTCCAATAGGGGCAGTGTATAGAGAGAAGAGAAGGGGCCTAGGACTGAGCCCTGTGGGACCCCGATAGTAAGGGGACGAGGAGAGGAAGAGGAGCCGGCAAAAGATACAGTGAAGGAGCGGTCAGAGAGGTAGGAGGAGAATCAGGAGAGGGCTGTGTCCTTGAGGCCTATAGAGCGGAGCATAGTGAGGAGGAGCTGGTGATCCACAGTGTCAAATGCGGCAGAGAGATCCAGGAGAATCAGCAGGGAGCAATGACCTTTCGATTTAGCTGTTATTAGATCATTAGAGACTTTAGTGAGGGCAGTTTCAGTAGAGTGTAAAGAGCGGAAACCAGATTGTAAGGGGTTGAGAAGAGAGTTATCCGAGAGGTAGCGGATTAGACGGGAGTGGATCAAGCGTTTCAGGAGTTTAGAGATGAAGGAAAGGTTAGAGACAGTTCTGTAGTTAGCAGTGCAGTTCTGGTCCAGGGATGGCTTTTTAAGTAAAGGGGTTATGATGGCATGTTTAAATGAGGAGGGAAATATACCTGAAGAAAGAGAGAGGTTAAATATTTTAGTCAGGTGAGTGGTGACCACTGGTGAGAGAGACTGCAGGAGCTGTGAAGGAATGGGGTCACTGTTGCAGGTTGTAGGCCGAGCGGAAACGAGGAACTTGGAAACTTCTTCTTCTGAAACAGGTTCAAAGATATCTAGTGAGCTTGAGGTGCGGCAGGGAAGGGGATTCAGGCACTGAGGAGATTGGGCTGAGATATCCTGATGGATGTGGTTGATTTCTTTCTAGTAAATAAGTGGCCAGATCCTCACCGCTGAGGTTGGTGATGGGGGCCTGTACCTTAGGTTTCAGGAGGGAGTTTAAGGTTTCAATAAGTCATCTTGGGTTGTTGGATAGTGAGGTGATGAGGGTGGTGAAGTAGGATTGTTTGGCCAGATGAAGGGCAGAGTTATAGGTTTTGAGCATGAACTTACAGTGTATGAAGCCTTCTGCTAAGAGAGTGGGTCGCACCTCACACCCAGGGCAGCGGGGTACTCGGTACCGGGCCGGTGTCAGGGGGATGTGTCACAGCAGCGGTGACCCTATCCGTGGCCCTGGGCGCCCAATATCAATGGCGGTGATGTTAATGGTGTTAAGGTTTAATTGAATGGTTCGTGACGCAACCCGTGGTGTTTGGCAAGGTAGATGGTAAGCCAGCGCTGCATGCAGATCCACTAGGACTGATGGTGTGGTGCAGCAAAGATGGTATAGCTCCCCACAGGTGGAGCTTTAGTCCCAGGGCAGTGTAGGTGCAATGGATGAGGAGAGGCGCAGAATGGTATAGATGCTGGTACCCAGATGTAGCGGTGCTGAAGGTGTTAGCGGCGAATGAATGGAGGACACCAGGGCTTGCAGTTTCAAAGTTTTACTCACAGTTCGTGGTACCCACTGGTGCCTGCCTCCGTGCCGTGTCCTCCGGGGTAGAGACTCAATCAACCTCCCGGGCAAGTCAGGGTTCTCCTCTCCAACACTCCGCCAACATGTGCCTTTCCTGAACGACTCCTCTATTGCGCCTTTTAATGTGAAGAGCTCCAGTACCTTAGTTCTCTGGAATTCCTCCTGTCAGATGGCCCTAGAACCTTACTTGTATGACAGACAGCTGTAGCCTCTATCGGGGACTCCTCTCAGAGTCCTGGCTCGCAGATCGGTTGCGGTTGTATCCCAAGTCTTGGATGGGAGTAGTGCAGTAGTGCATTTACAGTCAACTACTCCACCGGTGTCTGCTGCAGAACCATAAGTGTCCATACAACCTCGGGAACCCGGGCCCCGGCCTTGCGCTGAGAACCTATAGGCAGGGTTCCTCTTCCAACCCACAACTCCTCTCTGTTCTCCTACTCCTTCGTTCCGCGCTGTTCCTTCTCTCTCTTATGGAAGCTTAGGTTGCAGTTCTACGTCTTTCTCCTTCTGTTCCTTTTCTAGGGAACTCGATCCACTAACACCAGTCCTCAGCCTCGCCTGACTGACTGCCTTCCTCCGCCTTGAGCTCCCCTCAGGCTGACCTCCTGTCAGCCTGCTCTCTGCCTCCCCTCCAGACTGATCTACAATTCTCAACTTTCCCTCTCTTTTATACTAACTCCACCCACCTCCCAGCACATCTTGTGTTACGAAGCAGGGTTCCATGAAGGGTGCTCTGCTACCCCCAGCCTGAAGCTGCTAGGCGGACCTACTGAACTATCCTGTGTGTGGGATGCAGGTGTTGGCGTGTGGAAAGGAGTTCCCAACCTACCTAGTTGGTGGGGCACTACACCTTAGGAGAAGGTGCAGTACCTCTGTGGCGACTGAGCCTCAGGGGCGCCACAACAGATGTTCTCCACTGCCGCTCTGCACACCTTGAGCAGCGCTGAAGAAAGCGTGTTTGCATTGTGTGCCAGGGCTGCCGTTGTCTGTGTCGGGCCTTTCTGCGTGTAGAAGGTGCTGCTTGATCTAGGGCATTCTTCAGTGTATTATTGAAGTGTGACAATGCTAAGTCTGGACAGGAGAGGGAGGAGATGGGGGCTAAAGATGTGTGGAGATTGTCCATAAGTTGCTGGGTATTAATGGTACGTGTATTCCGATAAGTGTGGTAAGTGGGGGTGTCCCGGGTGAGGAGACAATTCTTGACTGAGAAGGAAAGAAGGTTGTGGTCCGAGAGGGGAGTTAGTGCAGTGCAGTGAGCCGGGACGGGAGAAAACCAGGTCCAGAGTATTCCTGTCTTCATGTGTAGGAGAATTAGTAAACTGTGAGAGGCTGAATGAAGAAGTTAGGCTGGAGTCACTCACAACGAATAAAAAATCGTTCTGATTTTATCGGTACGAAATCACACAAAGAATTCTTAGAGTCCAGGGATCCGTCTGTCATCCCATTTTCCGGCGAGGAACCGATTTTATTCGCATCTAAGCATTAAATTGACATCCAATGCCAATGCCTGATGTTCTTTCCTGTTGACCTTGAGAAGTCTTGCGATTTAATCACAAGTCACACGTGTGGAGCGTTTTCAATGCGATTTTTAATCGCATCCATAGACTTGCATTGGCGAATCCAATCCGAAAATCGGTGACAATCGCAGCATGCTGCGATTGTCTCGGTCCGAGGAACGGATCCGATAAAAAAAACACATGATGGGAGCAGCACCATTGAATAACATTGGAACGACTGCAATGCGATTTTTTTTTTTTTTTTTTTTTTCGCATTGCATTTGTCCGATTTAATCGCTAGTGTGACTCCGGCCTTAGAGAAAGAAGATGAGAGGCAGATTGGGAGAGGGGATCATTGATGGGGATGTTAAAGGGAATCTGTCATGCCTTTTTTTACCCTATTGGCTGCCGGCATAGACATCGGGGGCTTATCTAGAGCATTCTGTAATGCTGTAGATAAGCCTCCGATGTAACCTGAAAGAGAAGAAAAACACGTTATATTATACTCACGGAGGTGGGCGGTCCAGTCCGATGAGTGTCGCCGTCCCGTCCGGCGCCTCCCTTCTTCATGCGATGACGTCCTCTTCTCCCGTCCTGTAATGGACCCGGCGCACTGCTCTGCCCTGTTGAGGGCAGAGCAGAGTCCTGCAGTGCGCAGGTGTTGGGAGGTCTGGAGCCTGCGCACTGCAGAATTCTGCTCTGCCGTCAACAGGGCAGAGCAGTGCGCCTGCGCCGGAGCCATTACAGGACGGGAGAAGAGGGCGACATCGCATGAAGAAGGGAGGCGCCGGACGGGACGGCGACACCCATCGGACCGGACCGCCCACCTCCGTGAGTATAATGTCACAGGATAGAAAGTGAGTAAGCCAGGTGGCGACGTGGTCTAGAAACTGGCGGGAGGAGCCTGGTACAACAAAACAACGTAGTATTCTTTGTGGCTAGGGAAAAAGTAACCCAGGTTGTGTCAGTTCAGGATTCTGAACTTTGCAGACCCTGTAACACTTGCTATGTTACATGTGAGTGAGTTAAATTTAATATAAAAAGTGTCAAGGTAATAATCAAAGTATCCAATACAAACCTTATTGTGCCATAGACATACAGTACGACAGCTATAAGGCTTACGTCCCCAATTTTCCCGTGAGTGGGCATTGCTCTGGTGTCGCTAATCTCCTCTGAAGGATCTCCAACCCATCTAAACCCTTAAGTAAGTAGGGCGCGGCAGTAGAAGAGTAGACTTGCATGTGTACCACTCAAATGAATGGTTATCTCTGTACATCATGGACAGACAGGGACCACAAGAGTGAGAAATTTGGTTTGTTAGGGGAGCTTTGCTTTGGTTCATGAAGGTACAGCTCCTGAGCCTGCACCGTACATGGGGACGACTCATGTAGGTGATGATTCATGCAGGGAAAATTGACCTCCTGTTTCTACATACAGCTTAGAAGGCTTCACTAGTCGGGTTTTAATCACGTGATATCATAGACCTAATGGAAAAGAGAAGAATTAACTGGGTGGAAAGGAAGAATGAGCAATTGTAAGTACACAGTGCTATATAATTTCATGATTGCAGTAAGGGAATACAAACTTTGACGGGAGGAGGAGTGATTCTTTAAATGCATGTATTTGGGGCTCAAAATCGTTTTCAGCAATTTGCTTCTATAGCCCTTTTGTTGCACTGATTTGGCCTGCAGTTAATTGATGTCAATGAGCTCCTTCTGACTCTCCAATAGGAGAGTTTGTTACTCTTTATCTGTCTTTTTCTGAACTCGTCTCAGTTGACTTATGACCAAAAACCATATCAAATTTTAATGTGCTTGAAAAAAAAAAAAACTGTAAGAGCCAACTGGTGCAGATTTTTAACGAAACCCAGTTGCAAAAATGATTTTTAGCCCCAAGTGCATGTATTTAATTAACACAAATAATATCTCCAAAAGTGGAAAACCTTTCTAATACATAAAATTAATGGATTCCTAAAGAACTTTGATTAGCCATTACCAAAGGTGAGTACTTGACCCATGGAAGACTATGGACTTCATACAACACAACTGTCTTGAGGGGGAAAAAAAAGTAACCAATCAGAGCTTGGCTTTTATTTATTAAACAGTTCTATTACAATGAAAGCTGCACTGTGATTGGCTGCTACGGACAAAAAAAAAGACGTTTCCTTTTCGACGGGTTTGAAAACTCTTAGTAAATTCTACAAAACATTTTGTAAATATAATGCAACAATTTGGGAAAAAAAATAAAATATAATTCTTTTTTTGTTTTCCATGTCGAGTTTAGTTTATAAAGAAGCTGTTTTGGGTGTGCCGTTCTGTAGGCACAAACACGATTTTATCAACCTTTACAAATTATTATTAGTATTTTTTTTTTTTTTTTTTTTTTTTAAATAGGTTTTATTTTTGCCGCTTTTGGGTTGAAAATAACACTATAATTATTTTCATAGGAGAAAGAATTAAAAACTGCTCCTCTTGATTTCATTTCTATAACCTTCGACTTAATGTTTTCATCTAATTAGTGGTTACAGTGAATTTTAATGGTTCAGAGCTGCCGATTTTATTTTATCTCACGTTTCTATGTTGCTTACACTTATAATTACTCCATATTTAATCTGCCCACTTTGCTATTCAGCTTTTAATTTAATAAAGCAACCTAAGGATTTTTTTATTTTTTTTTCCACGAGGCCTATAATGTTTCATGGCTGCGCGGTGTCTCCTGAGGTCATTTTTGTGACATTGCTATACTACATTTCATTTATTACATTGTGTCGCATTTGGTGTTCTGAGTCTTAAGGACTACATTCATCATTTGCGGTAGCTATCGGGTAACAAGATATATAGCACTCAGAGTTACAGCACTTACATAGCACCTTAGTGCAAGAAGGATTTGTACCATATATTTAAGGGAAAATACAATAAAGGAAACGTTTTAGCTTAGAGTAGGAATAAATAGTTTTGATGCCTCTTCAAAGGCCCTTTTACTCAAATTTTTTTCTAATTTAAACTCCGTTCCACCTTTTAATTGCCGTTGATCCACTGATTCTGGAACAGTTTTTCTTTTTCTTCTGTGCCCCTCCATTCCAATGTTATGGTGCAAAATTTCCCTTCAACAACTGGATGTGTACCATAGAAGTTCCTTGTGGGCGTTTCCTTTTTCTACTCTGGTGCTGGCCAATCAAAAATGGCCACGCCCACAAAGAAGCAATGTGTTATACGCCCAGTTGGTTGAGGGGAAAATTTTCACCATTATTACTCGGGGGCATAATTTCAGAACGGAGGGGCACAGAAGAAAAAGAAAAACTGTTCCAGAATCAGTGGATCAATGGCAATTAGATGTGGTGCTGAGTTTAAATTAAAAAATCCAGTGAAAGATTCTCTTTAAGTTAAACTATAAAAGAACGGCGCCTTCCTATGGATATAGGATTTGTTAAATGAACTGTACTATAAATTAAACTTGAAATATCTAAATTTTATGTTTTTGCCATTTTTATGGGTTTTTTTTTTTTAAAGTGTATTAGCAAATAGGAAGAGTGCCAAGAAAATTTGAGGTTATTGAAAGATCATAAAAAGACAATTACTATTAACAATTAACAGAACACGCTCTAGATGAGCAATCTTTCGTAGTACTATAACATGTTCTGCTGTCACATAGGTTTAATGTGAATTTGTCTTGTTCGGAATTTTCTAGAGTAGATTGATACATAAAGTCCGTAATGAAAGTGTTTGCCCCTATTATCTGACTCATCAGTTTTAGTTTGGACTCAGTACACATTGATGCCGTCAGTCACCCGACCTCTAAGGCTAATAAGTGCACACGTAGCAGAAAATTTCTGCTGGAAAACCTGACTCCCTTCCCAGAAACTGTGCGTTTTTTTTCTGCGCATTTTCCGTGCATTTTTTATGCGTTTTTTTTCCCGCGCGTTTTCAAAACGCATAGAAATAGCCAGAAACGCGGAAAAATCCGTGAAATTAATGAGCATGCTGCGTTTTTTTTCACGGTAAAAATGCATCATTATGCACAAATTAGTGCAAAATGCATAGAAATGACTGGGAAAAATACTGCTAAAAAAACGCTGTGTGTGAAGACAGCCTAAAATGTATCAGCCTGGAATAAAGCAGGTCTGTTGTGAACTCATTTTCTGCTCCACCAGCTGAGAGTTCTCTTTCCGTTCTCCCTCTGGTGGTGACAGGAGGTAGTGAGGTTGGTTTAATTGGTAGTGATCTGCCACCTGATGATGAGGATAATGATTGGATATCTGGAGTATCAGACTGGATATAAGACAGCCGATGCCCTATGCTGGTGATTCAGTCTGCTTCTCAGGTCTAGGACTTCAGCTCTGTTCCAGTCTTCTCAAGCTAAGTTTTTTTGCTAATATTCACACTTGCTTTTGTTGGTCTATTCAGTTTTTTGTGTGGTCAGCCAGCCCCGGCTGGGGCTGTGCTGAGTTTCCACTCTTATTTATCTGTATTTGCCAATTTGCCTTTTTTGTCCCTTATTAGATTGGCCTCTTTTTGCTCTGTCTCAGAATATTTCAGAGTGCTGATATAGAGGGAGAAGTCTAGTGACTTCAGGGTTAATTTTGCTATCAGAAGTGTTGGACATTATTTTTGTAGGGTTTTTGGCAGATTGCAGACAGTGTCTTTCCTTTCCTGTCCTTTCTAGTTAGTTTGGTCCCATCGTTTGCTCAGCCTATTTTCCTGCCTGTGTTTGTGTTTTCATCTTGTTTCACCCTCAATACATGTGTGGGGGCTGTCTTTCCTTTGGGGTCTGCTCTGGGGCAGTTAGTTTTCCCCTTTTCTTGCTTTAGGCTTATGTAGTCCTCCGGTTGTGACGAGGCGTCTAGGACCATCGTAGGTACGCTCCACGACTGCTGCTAGTTGTGTGGTTAGGATCAGGGATCTGCAATCTGCATAGTTACAAACCTCTCTGGTTTTCTGAGACTTGTCTATTGTTTTTTCTCGGTGACCCATTCATAACACAGGTCATACACATTGGAGTAATGTTGGCAGAAACGTTCCACTTTCTGTTTGATTCGCCAACAGGGACTCTCATCCCCCCCACGATGGCAGATGCTGGTGGAGCAAATGTTTCGGCAGTGTACTTTGAGATGCCTGATTTTATGTTTTGTTCCCAGAGAAGATAAGCCTCATTGCGAGATTAAGCTTAATGTGCCTGTCATTTCATCAAAAACGAAGGTCTTGCTGACCCCGTGTCTCACAAGTTAAAACTGGTTTTGGTTCACATGCTAGTCTAACATGCCAGGAAGTTTACCAATTCTCATGGCCTGTAACTTGCTATTTTTTGAGAGGGGAATTCCTTTTTGTTAGCATTCTGCCGCCACAATAGGAGCTGGAACTTCCTTTCCCTCAGCTTGTATTGCTCCTGCTATTGTCCAGTGGCTTGCCTGCCCCAAATTGCAGTTGAGTAGGCAGGAGAGTGAGAGCACCAAGGCAAAGACCCATCTTAATTTCCTGTAATTTGTCTTGATGTCCCCACTGCTAGAGAGAGATTACACTTGAACAAGTTTTTTGTATTTTTTTGGAGGGGGAGCAAAATAGCCATTTTGGGTAATAAAGTACTTTGCAATTTTGTTAACCATTGAATTAACCTAAATTTATTGAAACTACACTGCCCCAAATTCAAGTGTCAAGAAACGCTAAACTTTGCGGTGCCCTCATTGCATGTTCTTGTTTCGCCTCTCCCCAGGTTGCTCTTACTTACTTCCTTGCCATGATGATTTTCAGTTTCTTAATCGAAGACCCCCAGTTCTGGCCTCAGAGCTGACACTCACTGGTAGTTTTTATTAAAGCCCTGACAACCCCTTTAATTGTTTAACCCAGACTTTATTTTTTGCTTGCTCTACTCCATCTTCATTGCAAGATCTAATAACTAACTGATGGTAAAGAAACATACTTTGCAGGCCGTTAATTTACAAAAATGTCAGGAATTTGGCCAAGAAATGGAAAACATATTCTCACTGGTATCTTTCCGAGGCAGTCCTATAGAAACAAAAGCAAAAAATTGAGATTAGGAATGTGTAGGTTTACAAACTTTGTCTTTCCATTTTATTTTTCACTCAGATCATTATTCACAGTTCAAGTTTAATGCAAATGGACCTTCCTAGTATTGCGTTATTCTCACAGATATTATGATACAATAAACCTAGAGAATATGGAATCTTTTGCCAAAAAAGGCCTTATTTATTAATATTCTCTTTCAGATAAATGGCCTATTTGACTATAGCATCCAATCACAGTTCATATTACAATTCTTCCACTTCTCTGAGTAGGTGAAAACCGCTCTGTGATTGGCTGGTTTTCCCATAGACAGTCTTGATAAATAAGGCCCTCATGCACATTACACTAGAGATGGATGAAATCAGTAGGATGCGAATGGAAACCTCCTGGAATCTCATCTGTCAAAGAAGGGAAGGATCGGCATGGTCGATCATTTTGTTCTCTTGGAGATAAGCTGCTATCAGACTCTTCTTATAAAGAACACAGGACCTTTCGGCCAGGAAAATGGCTGAGATAGCTGTCAATTGAAGGATCGTTAAGACAACAGCTATTTAATGTGTGCGTGGGGACCTTTAGGTCTTCTTTTTGCCAAAAAAAGTTACCTATTGAAGCTCTCATAGACTTGCGTTGAGAAAGCAAGTTTTAGTCCAACATAAGGGATTCTTTCTCTCTTGTCTGTATGTAGCACTTGTTCAGAAGCAGCAGCAGCTGCATGGAGGACAGTATATAGTAGAAGTAAGCAGTGTAGCTGTGAATCCTGGGTTGAAATAAAGGCCTTCTAGGAAGCAGTAGGTCTCTAAGCGACTCTTTTTTTCATTCTACTTTTGTCTTCCTCCACACCCTGTAGACTTTATTGGCTAGCTGTATTCTGATCATTCAGTGAGTAGGCAGTCTATCCTGATTTGACTAAGATGGCTTTTTATTTTTTTTTATTTTTTTTCCAGAGTTAGCCACAAGAGGTGGTGAGTTCTACTTCAATGGAAGTCTTAAAACAGAGGCTAAACAGACATCTGTCTGAGATGGTTTAGTGAATCCTGCATTGAGCAGGGGTTGGACCAGATGACCCAGGAGGTCCCTTCCAACTCTACCATTCTAAAAAAAAAAAAAAAAATGATAAATTCAAAAAGCAAAAGGAAAGTGAAGTGGCTCATAAGTGAAGATAGATCCATATTTCTCTGATAAGATATATTACAAAGTTCCATGTATTAATTTGTACTATTCATTTCTGCAAAGCTAGCTGAAACTACAGCTGTGTATAAACCCAGCAGAATACCGTAAGTTTAAAAATTAAATAATTGATTATCGTTAATAATGTCAATTATTCTACATTGGTCTATTCAGCATTTTTGGATGTAAGTTGGAGTATATGACACGTTCCCCTTTAAAAATGTTCTGCCTTGTGGACTGTTTGTATTATTCGTTTGTCTGGGAGGGTGTTGTCTGTGAGAAGCTTCTATAGTGATTCACCTGAATGAAGACATACAGTTCCCTGTACATTTGGGCAGGTCACTTACCTTGTTTATTACATAAGTATTTGCCATTCAGCCCAAAGCTGTAGACACACGCTGACATAAATCTAGGGGGAGCTCCATTAATGCCCGCAAAGCATAATTGCAAAGTGCTTTAGTAAACGGGAGATGGTATATAAATACTAAATATTATTACTATTAATAGGAGCATGGCCTGTTAAGTCGGAGCTAAATCACAGCGCGCACTCCGGCTGTCACACCGGCGCTGCAAGAGAACCTTTTGTTTAGCTACTATATCAAGAAGAATTTTTTCCCTTCGAATACCAATTTTGAGTTTTGAAGGGTGTAGAAGCAATTATTTTTCTATCAGTGATCTCAAAGTATGTAGAGCACAGAGAAATGCTGCTAATTCTTAGGTTATGGGCGCAGAAACAGGAAATGTTCTTTGTTGTGCTTTCCTAACTAGGACAATAGCTATAAAGATATTTCACAATTTAACTGCAAAACTGACATTTTTTTTTTCATCTTCATATTTCATTTGGCATAGTGACACGTCAACCGTTTGTCGGGAAAGGGTGTGGGGGGGAATTGTTGCAGCTTGTATAAAATTAAAAAAAAAGGTAATTTAAGCTACTTTCTATATATATGAGTATAAAAGTTTCCTGGGTCATGTAAGAGGAGAGGTCACAGAGAGGGTTGAAGTCAAGACCGAGTTTATCAGTGTTTGTTACTAGAAAACTTTTGTTACTTTGTGTTGTTGTTTTTTTTTTTTTTTTTTTTGAAGGTTTGGGTAACAAATTTTATTTGGGGGCTACAAATCTGCAGTTACTCTATGACTGCAGACTTGTGAATCCTCACATCGCAATCACTACATACCGTGAGTATGCTCCTGTGTTGGCTCCGGGAGCATTGAGCACTTGACAGCAAGTACCGTATATGATTTTGCATGTTTTCAGGATTGCCGTAGTATTGCCCAGGTGATGCAATTATCACCTGGGCAATACTAAAGAAATCCTAAAAACATGACCTGTTTGTGGCTCTTGAGGATTGGAGTTGGGGAACACTGGTCTAGTCGGAATGTGACCAGAAGTATGCAAATAGCATCCTCACAGTGGGCAGGATGCACAAGTTTGCAGTCACATAGAGTGACTGCACACTTGTTCCTTGAGGCTGGACAACCCCTTTAATTCATGGTTCCTCTGTGTTGACTGGATCCTGAGACAGAAAAGCGACCCAGATTCCCATCACACAATCGCTTTCTTTTTTATTTCTTAGTACATTTTTGCTTCACTTCACACACAATAGAAGCTGTGATAACCCAAAAAATTCCATGTGATGATATAAAAAGAGTGGTCAACTTTTGTTTTTTTAAGACCTAACACAAGGTCTAAAAATAGAAATGATGCTTTCCTACTGATCAGCTCCTCCGTAGTTATTCCTGGAACCCCTACAGTACCATTGCGTCTTTTTTTTTAATTTTTTTTTACATTTTTGACCTCCTTGGGCAATGTTTTAAGAAAAAAAAAATGGGAATGGACTAGTCCCTTTGTTGCAATAACTTTATGAACATGACAATATGTGTGTCTAGAGCCACCCATAGTTCTTTGGATATCTTTGTAGAACATTTTATTACTTTCTTGACATGTTGTTGTGCCTTTAGCTGGCCATACATTCCAGATAAATGCAGGTAGAATGCGCATTATGCCAACATCTGTTTCCCAACTCCATCATGCACTTGCAGCTTGGCTCAATAAAGCCTTTCCTGTTTGATTTGTGTAAAGCGGGGGGGGGAAAGCCTCTGCCAGACACCTTTGGCATATGTGTCCCACGATAACAAACAATCCACCTTGTCTATTTTTTCCTCAATATTTGCTGCCAAAGGAGAGATCTGGTGATATCTGTGGGATCTAAAAACTTTTATATAATGTGTATGGCCAGGTTTGCAAAACTTTCACATTCCAACCACTCCTATAACAATCCATTATTATTTGGAATCAGTGGCCATTGCTGGGGTCTGTGGAGTCCAGAAACCTTACAAATGTCTCTGTTACCCTTTCAATATTGACAACTCTAACTCGACACCAGGTTTTGGATATGGTCATAGTATAGTAGGTGTCAATGGATACTTTTACCACTTGTGTAAAAACCTATCCATTTATACTAACTTTCTATGATTTTTGCATGATGAATTTTTGGAACAGTTACATTCTGGAGCATTTCTTAAAGTCCAGCTGCAACACTTAATTTCCCAGAATTCAAATCGCAAATTTACTGGAAGTTTATTATGGGTTAGCCATGAATCCTTTTTGAAGCCATGTTGCTCCACGTCCCATCCAAACCACAACTGGACACCAGGACTTGTCTCTAATAAAGGAGAATCCTGGCATCAGACATAGGGATGGGAACCTTCCAGAAATAATTGTTTCAAGAGGTTAAGTTAGATGATGCATGTAAGATTTGCCAACTCTTCCAGAGGTCCGGGAGGTCTCCCCTCTTTTTCCTTGGAGTCACGTAGACTTTTAGGGACAGTTGGCAAATATGAATTGGACCTATGTAAGGATTATAGACCTCGTTTCTTTTGGTTAAATTAACTCTTTGTTATAGCACTTGACCCCTGACGATACCATAGATATGTCCTTTTTTTTTACTTTTGTCTCATGCAACTACGTATCGCTAGATAAGTGGCACGAGCTTTATAAAAGAAAAAAAAGAATTTTTTTTAGTCGGGGTTAATGAAAAATAAATATTTGGGGCTACACCTCTTCAGGTTAATCAAGACAAAGGAAAAGTAAGGAACGGCAGATCTGTAAATAGAAGGGTATAATATTAATATAATAGTTTATTGGTACTAGTACCCCAGCAGCTATCACTGTAGCCATCATTACAGCCATTCTTCTGCAAGGAATGCGTATAACCAGGTGGTTGCTGTTGGTATCCGGGCCATCATTATCTCTTCTCTCTGCAGTAATTTTATTTTTTTTTTATTGTTCATTCTATGAAACTTACATTTCTTTAAAATTAGGAAGTGTCATTTGCATCACTTTTTGATCTTGCCCATTGTGATGTTATGAAGGAGACACACTAGCGTTCTGCTGCGAATTGTGCAACATATGCTCAGCACTGTTGGGGTGTTGTGCAAATATTTTCATACCTTACAAATACATAAGATTGACTTAAATCTTTCAGGAAGTTGGCAAATGCTCACATAGAAGTTTATCTAGTTCTTCCCTCGAGAAGACAATCAATGAGTCTTTTTTTTTTTTTTTTCCCTGCTCTTTCTTTCTAGAGAAGGGGTTATAGCCCCGAGCCCCTGAACAGGACAGATTGGAGGCTCCTGCACTGAACTCATGAACATGTCTCAAGAGCTCATGTAGGATTATCATGATACAGTAAGTATCATTTGATTTTTCATTTGGATGAGCAAACTGATCTTTCTTTACTGATTATAAATGCTGTTTTAAAAACAGTAGTAAATCACCCAGAATCATGTCTTTATTGTATTTGTACTTGTTTTGCTGTTTTCTTGAACTTTTTGGGTTCTCCAGCCACTGTTAGAATAGGCGAAGTGGAGGTGAGGAGGACAATCGGGACATGTGCTCCAGGTGCTGTGTGATGGGGATGTCAACAAGCCACTTTGTCTTAGCCAGGGTAACTAGATGGTTAGGGCGGCAAGCTGAACCTTTGCCCCAGGAGAAGCCTAACTATAGCTGTAACGTCAGTCTTTGCCCTTCTCTACATAGTTCCTTGTCCTCACTGTACATGCCCTGGTTTCTGGTATATGGACTTGTGTTTTAGTGGGTTCCACATAGAGCAAAAAAAAAAGTGTCCTGGAGGAAACATGCAGAGAAAACACTGGCCATATAGAGAAGTTTTAGGCGGCTGTCATGTCCTGAACTATAACTACTGCTAGATTTCCAAACTTAGGGTATGTGCAGAAATTGCTGCATTTCTTGGCAGGAAAATGCTGCGTAAAATTGGTGCATTTTTTTTCTGCTTTTTTTTAATGATTTTGTTGCATTTTTGGTGCAGATTTTTCCCCACTTGCTAGTATTGGTGAAAACTGCAGCAAAAACGCTGAAAAATTGAGATGCCGCAGCTATAAATCTGCAAAATTAAGCAACATGTGCATGAGACTTCAGGATTTTCATACACTTTGCTGGCATCAGGAAACCCTACAGCGTTTGTAACAAATCTGCACAGAAAAATCTGCAACATGTGTACGGTCCCTTTTGTGTCAGGATCGGCAACTTTCTAATATGCTTTGTGTTTGAATTGTTCATTATTTATAGGATCTTTGTCTTCTGTCAGTGCAAAGAAACTTTTATGTGTACATATGCCAAACCTATGTTTGACCTTTGTACTAGCCAAACCGTGTCTCCATTGTCCAAATGGTGATTTCCATTTAAAAAAGTTTAACTATTAAAAAAAAAAACCTTCATACTCACCACCTCTTGATTTTTGTATTCTTTAGGTTACATAAGTAACCTGTGACCAGACGAGACGCTGCCGTCTACAAGTCACTTACTCCTCCGGGCAGAGATAAGCGCAGAGGTAGTGCTATTGTGGGGTACGAGTTGTCCTTGACTGTCCACTCCGACCAATACATTTCTGACTTTGCAAGACTCTTGATCTTTTAGGGTGTGTGCACACGCTGCAGAATGCTGCGCGGATTCAGTAAAGGTACTGTACAACGCAGCAGAAACTGCTGCGGATCCGCAGGGCCAAATCTGCTGCGGATCCGCAGCAGAATCCGCAGCGTGTGCACATACCCTTAGAGGATCTAGAGCAGGAGTGTACAATCGTCTGTGTGGCCCTCAACCATCTGACTAGTGTCTGGTCACGTATGTTACATTTCATGGAAAAGACCAGTGGGATATAGCAGTGTATGGATGAGTAATTATGGATGGTGTGATAGGTGGGGGCCAAATAAATGGAATCATCACCTATTACATGTTCACGGCACATACTTTCCATGTTCAGTAAATGTCCCAGCAGGTAATACTTTGGTGATGTTGTGGCCGATGGAGTTTGTTCATTATGACCATGTGGCCCTTGAACCCAAAAAGGTTGTTGGTCTAGGAGGACTAATTTTTTTTGAATATCCCCAAACAAACTGGAAGTCTTACCCATGATTTGTATGTACAGATGTATGATCTATGCATGATGCATGGTATGATGGACATTCTATTAGCCATCTTTTTGTGCCTCCCCTGCAAATGCATTTTGCGGAAAAGCATAATATAACATTTAATGGAAAGTGCTTCCAATATATTTTTAAAGAGCCAGACATATGGACAGCAGGAGTCTGTATGTGCACCATAGTATGGATCCATACAACATGCATCCGAAATAGGTAGGGTGCCTACAATGTCATAGATATAGTACTGTGCAATAAATGGGCTGGCCACCTTCACTAGCCCCGTTTTCATGCATGAGTGTTGATTACTGTACCATATGCTGATTTACAATTTATGCACCATCCTTCTTTTTGAGGTCGAGGAGTTCACAAGGGGACCGTCCATTTATAGAGCACGAGTACTGACCGAAGAAAGAGTTTTACATTCCTCACCAATGTTTTGTAAATGTTTTTTTGCAGATATTTCTTGCAATCATCTTGACATCCATTGTCTTAAAATCTACCATAGCTGTCAACTTCCTGAAACATTTCACTTATGCAATAGAACCTTGATTTTTCTGTCCTCGGATTAACTGTGTCCTCTCACAACACTGCACAAGTTATGAAGAGAGACACGTGCACAGTTGCACATCTTAAAATATTTTTTTTCTACATTTGCTCGAGGTCAAATGTACACAAATGTAAGATCGCCATGATCTTACAGTCACAACCAGGGGCATAACTATAATGGGTGCAGGGGTTTGCAGACGCACCCAGACCTTGGATTCCATGGGGGGGGGGGGCAAAAGTTCTTTTTGGTCCTAATGTGAAGACCAATGGAAACTGTTAAATGATAGAAGAAAACTTGTTAGAGATTCTGCGTTGGGTCTCATGAGCTTGAAGTTACACCACTGGTCACAACATAAACTCCAATAAAGATTAGTATGCAAAGACCTGTAGAATAAAATGAAAAACCAAACCAAAAATACTGATGAAAATTGTACTTTTTTTTTTTTTTGCATACCATAAAAATGACTGACGCCTGAACAAGGCCTTATGTATTGTGTTGTGCCTAGTACATGACTGTGAGACATGATTTCTATGGTGTTTTAAATCCTTGGGTCATGCTTTACCCCTCTGAAAAAAAAATATTGGATCATATGTATAGCATTTTATCCAGTGCCTAAAATGATTTCTAAATGATCTAAAATTATGCATCCAAGATTTACCGTAGATGTATATGCGGCCTTGTTTATTGTAATTTGTTCTTTAGGTTTTTGGGGGTTTTTTCTGTCCTTTTTGATAATCTAGGACTATTGTAAAATTAGTATGATAGAATCAGGATTTTCTAAAACTTACTTTTGCGAAAATACAAGTTAGTGGAGTGGATTATTCGAGGCCTACAAGGCTCTTCTGACTGGTGGTCACTAAGAGGCTTTACTGTGCAAGCCAGAAGAGTGCCTCGGGGGCTTAGTGAGTTTAACTCCTTCATTCTAACCTTGACCAAAAAAAACCCACCAGGGACCAGCGTCTTATCCTGAAAAAATAGGACAATGCAGCCATCTTTCTAATTAGTCTTAATTATAACATTGCTGTAAGCGTACAATGGAGTCTGCAGAGTTTCTGTGCCCTCAGGCCATGGAGAAGTTAATGCTGTAAATATCATTCAGAATATTTGTGTGTTGTGTATATTGACCTATATATATTTGATATAAAGAATGCTGTATATTCTTATATTTATTCAGTCTTTGTCTGATCACATTATATTCCCTACATTGGAATTATATTATCCATAGACTGGTCCTGTGGAGAATAGCATTGGGTCCAAACAATTGTATTATTAGGAGTTGTCCACTGTTAGGGACATTTTGTTTTACTTAATTGCATATATTTTGGGCTAAAAATCATTTTTGCTGCAGCATTTGGCTTTTAGACGCTCTTTGTTTCACTGCGCATACAACTTTGATTTGGATTATAATCATATCAGCTGAGAGCAGCTGAAAAGAAAGACAAATGAGAAATAAAAAATCTCTCATTGGACCTCCAGAACGAATCACTGACTGATTCTCAGTTAACTCATTCTGCAGCCAGCAATAGACAGCACATCACAGAAACGATATAATAGACAAACAGTGCAAGATTTTTAATTAAACCGAATTGCAAAATTATTTTTAGGCTTAATACCGCAGTCTCCGTTTCTCCTATGCGATGTATACAGCAGTCTCTGTGTCTCCTATGTAATGTAATTACAGCAGTCTCTGTGTCTCTTATGTTGATATATATACAACAGTTCTGGTGTCTCCCATATGATGTATATACAGTAGTCTTTGTGTCTAGTATTGGGATGTATGCTGCAGACTCAGTGTTGTCTATGTGACACACTCGTTGTCTCCTATGTGATGTAAACAGAAGTCTTGGTGTCTCCTATGTGATATACATTACCTTTTAAAAATTTGGGGTCACCCAGACAATTTTGTGTTTTCCATGAAAACTCATACTTTTATTAATCAAATGAGTTTCCAGATTAATTTAAAATCTAGTCCAGACATTGACAAGGTTTAAAAAAAAAAAAAGATTTTTATTTGAAATAATAATTTTCTCCTTCAAACTTTGCTTTAATCAAAGAATGCTCCCTTTGCAGCAATTCCAGCATTGCAGACCTTTGGCATTCTAGCAGTTAATTTGCTGAGGTAATCTGGAGAAATTTCATCCTGCACCATGTGTCTCCCATCCTGCCCCCTGTGTCTCACATTCAGCCCCGTCCTGTGTCTCACTTTCACATTCTGCCCCCTCCTGAGTCTTACTGTCACATTCTGCCCCCGTGCCTCTCATTCTGCCTCTCCTGTGTATCACTGTCACATTCTGCCCCCTCCTGTGTCTCACTGTCATATTCTGCCCCCTCCTGTGTCTTACTGTCACATTCTGCCCCCTACTGTGTCTCACTTTCACATTCTGCCCCCTCCTGTGTCTTTCTTACTGTCACATTCTGCCCCCGTGCCTCACATTCTGCCCCTCCTGTGTATCACTGTCACATTCTGCCCCCTCCTGTGTCTCACTGTCATATTCTGCCCCCTCCTGTGTCTTACTGTCACATTCTGCCCCCTACTGTGTCTCGCTGTCACATTCTGCCCCTCCTGTGTCTCACTGTCACATTCTGCCCTCTCCTGTGTGCTACTTTCACATTCTGCCCCTTCCTGTGTCTTACTGTCACATTCTGCCCCCGTGCCTCACATTCTGCCCCCTCCTGCATTTCACTGTCACATTCTACCCCCCTCCTGTGTCTCACTGTCACATTCTGCCCCCTCCTGTGTCTCACTGTCACATTCTGCGCCCTCCTGTGTCTTACTGTCACATTCTGCCCCATGTCTCACATTCTGCCCCCTCCTGTGTCTCACTGTCGCATTCTGCCCCCCTCCTGTGTCTTACTGTCGCATTCTGCCCCCCTCCTGTGTCTTACTGTCACATTCTGCCCCCTCCTGTGTCTCACTGTCGCATTCTGCCCCCCTCCTGTGTCTCACTGTCACATTCTGCCCCCTCCTGTGTCTTACTGTCACATTCTGCCCCATGTCCATTCTGCCCCAATGTCTCACATTCTGCCCCCTCCTGTGTCTCACTGTCACATTCTGCCCCCTCCTGTGTCTCATTGTCACATTCTGCCCCCCTCCTGTGTCTCACTGTCACATTCTGCCTCCTCCTGTGTCATTACTGTCGCATTCTGCCCCCTCCTGTGTCTCACTGTCGCATTCTGCCCCCCTCCTGTGTCTCACTGTCACATTCTGCCCCCCTCCTGTGTCTCACTGTCACATTCTGCCCCCTCCTGTGTCTCACTGTCACATTCTGCCCCCTCCTGTGTCATTACTGTCACATTCTGCCCCCTCCTGTGTCTCACTGTTGCATTCTGCCCCCCTCCTGTGTCTCACTGTCACATTCTGCCCCATGTCTATTCTGCCCCCATGTTTCACATTTTGCTCCCTCCTGTGTCATTACTGTCACATTCTGCCCCCTCCTGTGTCTCAATGTCACATTCTGCCCCATGTCTCACATTCTGCCCCCTCCTGTGTCTCACTGTCACATTCTGCCCCCATGTCTCGCATTCTGCCCCCTCCTGTGTCTCACTGTCACATTCTGCCCCCATGTCTTGCATTCTGCCCCATGTCTCACTGGCACATTCTGCCCCATCCTGTCTTACTGGCACATTCTGCCCCCATCATATCTGCATTCTGCCCCCATGTCTTGCATTCTGCCCCCATGTCTTGCATTCTGCCCCCATGTCTTGCATTCTGCCCTATCATGTCTTGCATTCTGCCCTATCATGTCTGCATTCTGCCCTATCATGTCTGCATTCTGCCCTATCATGTCTGCATTCTGCCCTATCATGTCTGCATTCTGCCCTATCATGTCTGCATTCTGCCCCCATCATGTCTGCATTCTGCCCCCATCATGTCTAGCATTCTGCCCCCATCATGTCTAGCATTCTGCCCCCATCATGTCTAGCATTCTGCCCCCATCATGTCTAGCATTCTGCCCCCATCATGTCTAGCATTCTGCCCCCATCATGTCTAGCATTCTGGCCCCATCATGTCTAGCATTCTGCCCCCATCATGTCTAGCATTCTGCCCCCATCATGTCTAGCATTCTGCCCCCATCATGTCTAGCATTCTGCCCCCATCATGTCTAGCATTCTGCCCCCATCATGTCTAGCATTCTGCCCCCATCATGTCTAGCATTCTGCCCCCATCATGTCTAGCATTCTGCCCCCATCATGTCTAGCATTCTGCCCCCATCATGTCCAGCATTCTGCCCCCATCATGTCCAGCATTCTGCCCCCATCATGTCCAGCATTCTGCCCCCATCATGTCCAGCATTCTGCCCCCATCATGTCCAGCATTCTGCCCCCATCATGTCCAGCATTCTGCCCCCATCATGTCCAGCATTCTGCCCCCATCATGTCCAGCATTCTGCCCCCATCATGTCCAGCATTCTGCCCCCATCATGTCCAGCAGTCTGCCCCCATCATGTCCAGCATTCTGCCCCCATCATGTCCAGCATTCTGCCCCCATCATGTCTTGCATTCTGCCCCCATTTCTCCATATTTGCCCCTGTGTGTCTCCAGTCCTGCCCCAGAGTCTCCATTCTGCCAGGGAAACATATTGCCCCTTTCAATAATAAAATAAAAACTTTTTTCCTTACCTGGCCTCGCTCCTGCATTGAAGTTGGAGCTGCAGCTGTGTGAGGCTGAGCTGAAAGGACCTGTGGTGATGTCATCTTCATGTGATCAGGGGGTGGGCTGATCAATGGTGAAGGACTGTGGTAATGATGACGTCACCACAGGTCCTTCAGCTCTTCTGTAGCTTTGAATGTCGGCCGCTGTGGCGGCTCTGCTGATGTGTGCGCTGCAGGCCCGGCTGCAGCGCACACTTGGGGCCCGACCGGCGACCGCATCGCACACTTGGGGCCCGCCTGGTGCCCCATGACATGCAGCACTTGGGGCCCGATGAATGTAAGCACAGGAGCGGGGCCCCTGATCTGCGGGGCCCCCTTTTGTACTGCTATTCATCGGGCCCCATACATCAGTAAGGGCTGTCATGCCCTGATGACGGCCCTGGGCAGGCGCCCCCTGGCTTGGGTGGCGCCCCGGGCGATCGCACCCCCCGTCCCCCCCTAAAAACGGCCCTGACCTCCACCATGCTTGACAGATGGGGTCAGGCACTCTTCCAGCATCTTTTCAGTTGTTCTGCGTCTCACAAATGTTCTTCTGTATGATCCAAACACCTCAAACTTGGATTCGTCTGTCTATAACACTTTTTACCAATCTTCCTCTGTCCAGTGTCTGTGTTCTTTTGCCCATTTTAATCTTTTCCTTTTATTAGCCAGTCTCAGATATGGTTTTTTCTTTGCCACTCTGCCCTGAACGCCAGCATCCCGGAGTCGCCTCTTCACTATAGACGTTGACACTGTATTATTTAATGAAGCTGCCAGTTGAGGACCTGTGAGGCGTCGATTTCTCAAGCTACAGACTCTAATGTACTTGTCTTGTTGCTCAGTTGTGCAGCGGGGCCTCCCACTTCTCTTTCTGCTCTGGTTAGAGCCTGTTTGTGCTCTCCTCTGAAGGGAGTAGTACACACCATTGTAGGAAATCTTCAGTTTATTGGCAATTTCTCACATGGAATAGCCTTCATTACTAAGAACAAGAATAGATTGTCCAGTGATGAATTTCACTTTGAGGAGACCTGCAGTGTAATATACATCTGTTTTTGGAACAACTTACTGCTGCAAGTTCTTTACAAAACTTATTGCAAAGAGTTGTCTGCTCTTCCTTCCAGACTGACGCAAATCTAGAAAATCAGTTGTGAGTAGTAACATCATCAATACCACCTAACATCAGAGCTGTACCAAAGAGAAGCAGCTCTAGCCATCACATTAGGGTGAGTTAATTACTTGTGTGACCAAATATAGCAGAATTATTTTCTAGTTTAATAATTTGTACGGACCCTGAATTAAGTTACTAATATTCAAATGGACTTTGGCAGAAAAGGTTTCCCACCCCTGCTTTAACCAAATGCTTAACAGTGGCATCCATCATCTATATAATGTAATGGAGTTTGTTTAACAGATATGTCATGAAAAGCTCATGACGGATCCACTGACCATCCCAGCCTCTATCTAGCATATACAGTACAGACCAAAAGTTTGAACACACCTTCTCATTCAAAGAGTTTTATTTATTTTCATGACTATGAAAATTGTAGATTCACTGTGAAGGCATCAAAACTATGAATTAACACATGTGGAATTATATAATTAACAAAAAAGTGTGAAACAACTGAAAATATGTCTTATATTCTAGGTTCTTCAAAGTAGCCACCTTTTGTTTTGATTACTTCTTTGCACACACTTGGCTTTCTCTTGATGAGCTTCAAGAGGAAGTCACCAGAAATGGTTTTCACTTCACAGGTGTGCCCTGTCAGGTTTAATAAGTGGGATTTCTTGCCTTATAAATGGGGTTGGGACCATCAGTTGTCTTGTGTAGAAGTCTGGTGGATACGCAGCTGATAGTCCTACTGAATACACTGTTAGAATTTGTATTATGGCAAGAAAAAAGCAGCTAAGTAAAGAAAAACGAGTGGCCATCATTACTTTAAGAAATGAAGGTCAGTCAGTCCGAAAAATTGGGAAAACTTTGAAAGCGTCCCCAAGTGCAGTGGCAAAAACCATCAAACGCTACAAAGAAACTGGCTCAAATAAGGACCGGCCCAGGAAAGGAAGACCAAGAGTCACCTCTGCTGTGGAGGATAAGTTCATCTGAGTCACCAGCCTCAGAAATCGCAGGTTAACAGCAGCTCAGATTAGAGATGAGGTCAATGCCACACAGAGTTCTAGCAGCAGACACATCTCTACAACAACTGTTAAGAGAAGACTTTGTGCAGCAGGCCTTCATGGTAAAATAGCTGCTAGGAAACCACTGCTAAGGACAAGCTACAAGCAGAAGAGACTTGTTTGGGCTAAAGAACACAAGGAATGGACATTAGACCAGTGGAAATCTGTGCTTTGGTCTGATGAGTCCAAATTTGAGATCTTTGGTTCCAACCACCGTGTCCTTGTGCGACGCAGAAAAGGTGAGCGGTTGGACTCTACATGCCTGGCTCCCACCGTGAAGCATGGAGGAGGAGGTGTGATGGTGTGGTGGTGCTTTGCTGGTGATTTATTCAAAACTAGCTGAAGAGCCCGGCGTTGACTGGGCATAGTAACCAACTGTGGTTAGTTATAACAAATTATAATGATTATATTGCACATAAAAATCGTGCATCTAATCCTATCCTGTGTGATACTGACTGCTGAGCCGTGTATCTAATCCTATTCTGTGTGATACTGTCTGCTGAGCTGCATATATAATCCTATCCTATGTGATACTGTGCTAAGCTGTGTATCTAATCCTATCCTGTGTGATACTGCCTGCTGAGCCATGTGTCTAATCCTCTCCTGTGTGATACTGACTGCTGAGCTGTGCATCTAATCCTATCCTGTGTGATACTGACTGCTGAGCTGTGTATCTAATGCTATCCTGTGTGATACTGGGCTCCCCCTGCAGTCTGTGTCAGAGGGTGGTCTGTGTTGGCACTGTAATAAATTGTGTTATTTCCAGCTTTACAGAAGGACGATAACACCATAGAAATGATAAGAATAATAGGCCTCAGTTACCACAACTGTCTACAAAGAAAACTGTTACTGATAGTAACCAATCACAGCTCATTTTTCATCTTTTAAACAGCTCTGGGACAGCGTGGCGAGTTTTGAGTGGCGACTTTTGTGTTTCGACTTTTATGTGGCGAGGTTGGGGTATGTGTGGTGAAATGTGTGCTGAGGGTGGTATATGTGTTGAAGCACGTGGTAGTGTGTGGCGTATTTTGTGTGTGTGTTCATATCCCCGTGTGTGGTGAGTATCCCATGTCAGGGCCCCACCTTAGCAACTGTACGGTATATACTCTTTGGCGCCATCGCTCTCATTCTTTAAGTGCCCCTTGTTCACATCTGGCAGCTGTCAATTTGCCTCCAACACTTTTCTTTTCACTTTTTCCCCATTATGTAGATAGGGGCAAAATTGTTTGGTGAATTGGAACGCGCGGGGTTAAAATGTCGCCTCACAACATAGACTATGACGCTCTCGGGGTCCAGACGTGTGACTGTGCAAAATTTTGTGGCTGTAGCTGCGACGGTGCGGATACCAATCCCGGACATACATACATGCATACACACATTGAGCTTTATATATTAGATTGAAGGCATACTAAACCTGCATGGCTACCACAGCATCTTGCAGCGGCATGCTATTCCATCCGGTTTGCGTTTAGTTGGACCATCATTTATTTTTCAACAGGACAATGACCCCAAACACACCTCCAGGCTGTGTAAGGGCTATTTGACCAAGAAGGAGAGTGATGGGGTGCTACGCCAGATGACCTGGCCTCCAGTCACCAGACCTGAACCCAATCGAGATGGTTTGGGGTGAGCTGGACGGCAGAGTGAAGGCAAAAGGGCCAACAAGTGCTAAGCATCTCTGGGAACTCCTTCAAGACTGTTGGAAGACCATTTCCGGTGACTACCTCTTGAAGCTCATCATGAGAATGCCAAGAGTGTGCAAAGCAGTAATCAAAGCAAAAGGTGGCTACTTTGAAGGACCTAGAATATAAGACATATTTTCAGTTTCACACTTTTTTGTTAATGATATAATTCCACATGTGCTAATTCATAGTTTTGATGCCTTCAGAGTGAATCTACAATTTTCATAGTCATGAAAATAAAGAAAACTCTTTGAATGAGAAGGTGTGTCCAAACTTTTGGTCTGTACTGTACATTGGGAGATTTTCCCAGCGCTATGTTACTGAGTCAAAAATGTGATGTTAACAGAGAATTATTCTAGATTCAGCAGGTAAAAAACTAAAGTTATCGGCAGAAATGTAGTATAATTCCAAGAAAAGAGCACTCAAAAAATATCGAATTTACAGTGTCAGACGTCTCAAGTGCTATCTAAATGATATCTTATAACTCTATTCATGGGAAAATTGTATATTCTTCAGGAGTTTTTACAGCTTTTAGAAGGAGTTGTCCACAATTTTTTTTTTTTTAACTAATTTTACAGCAGTTTCTGGCATGTCCGAATTCGCATTGCCAAGCCCTATGTTCTACCTGAAATAAGCCGCCGTCTGTAGACTCTGGCAGGGTCTCTCTCAGGTTTTCGTGGGCGCAGTGCGAAAGAGTCGCTGTGGGCCCTTTTAACACATACTACAATTCATGATGCACAGATACGGCAAAGAAATATAGGTATAGTACAATGTCAAAAGGTTTCACTTACAACTTACATTACGTGAGTGATATCAATAGCTCAGAAACCAGATACCACATAGTGCTCCATACAGAATAATGAGCCCCATATATTGCTCCATACAGTATAATGAGCCAGAATAATAGACCCCATATAATGCTCCATACAGTTTGATGCCACGAGCATTACATTTCCTTAATTGGGAAAGATACCACATGTCCACCTAACTTCTGAATAGTCATTGATTTGTTATCTAAAGTTGTGTTTCTGTAATTTATTTTCCATATTTCCATGGGTGGCTCAGTGGTTAGCACTGCAGCCTTGCAGTGCTGGGGTCCTGGGTTCAAATCCCACCAAGGACAACATCTGCAAGGAGTTTGTATCCTCTCTCCGTGTTTGCGTGGGTTTCCTCTGGGGTTCTCCGGTTTCCTCCCACATTCCAAAGACATACTGATAGGGAATTTATATTGTGAGCCCCATCTGGGACAGTGCCGATAATGTCTGAAAAGCGCTGTGGAATTAATGGCGCTATATAAATGAGTAAAATAAATATATATTGGTTTGTTGTGTAGATATTTCTAGACGATCTCTATATGTTCACCATGGAGCAGGAGGGAGGGAGAAAGACGAAACAGTGATTCAAACAATCAGTGAATAGAACAGAAGGTTTCTGATTCTCTATGCTCCATTGAATATGGAGGTGTTTATAGACATTTATAGCTTATTAATTCGATTAGCATGTTTATAGATTGTTAAAAGTGAATTCTTAGTGCTCCTTGTCACCTGGATTTCTGCCTAGACTACCGTATAATTATATCCTGAACAGGAAGATATCACAATGTGGCCAAGATTTTACATTTTTAATGGGGAGGAGATAACAAATACCTACCGCATTATCTAATTGTGCAAATTGTTTTGCTGATATTCCTTGACATACCTGTGTCATAAACTCAAGCCTCAAGGAAGGTCCAAAGACAGTTCAAGGTTTCCTTAAAGGGGTTTTCTGAACTGAACAGGAAAATCTGCAGAATTGTGACAAAGCAATCCACACACTGTTAGCATTCCCCTTCTGTCCTCATCGCTAGTGTGCGGCCGGAATACATCTTCCCACTATGCAGTCACGTGCCCACTATATTCTCATTATGCTTGGTTCAATATTCTGTTGAGAAAACCAGATGAGAATCTAGTCGGCATGTGACTGCATAGTGGCAAGTCTTATATTTGTCATGTGACCGCCCACTTGCGCTGACGATACTGGGGAATGCATTGCACACTGTCACGATTCAGCAGTGTGCCGTCTTAAAGAGTGAATGCAGACTTTTGTGTTCAGCACGGAAAACTCTTCTAGTATCTGTAGACTTTGAAAAGGATATGTTGAAATCTACACCTGCTGGTTCATGGTCCAAGCTTGTGTTTGGCTTTGGCAAATGGACCAATCAGTGCCTCTTGTATGCACAGCCATTGCGTAGTATCTAGTTCCAGGTCCCCCTTATGAAACAAGATTATGGACACTTGTTCCATTGCAGTGAAAACCGATTAACTAGAGTCCTGGCAGGAAGACGGAGACTTCTCTCTGATCCTACCCAATGCCACTTCCAGACCAACACAATAAATACAGAGAAGCCTATTTCTCTGGATACTGGCTGGCATATTTCTGCAGTAGGAAACGGACTTCCCATGCCGTCAATGCCCCTGTTGAGCAGTGAGTGACCCTCAAGTCTTTAAGGTGGCATGGCGCTCGCTTGGGTCATCCAGGCCACATTTTCATCACATTCAGTCTGATGGAACAGTGAGCAACCTTAGTAGAACATTCATCTTTCCAATCTCCACTCCCCTCCAAATCAGCAGCGCACTTACAATATTTTTATAGATCATTTCTTTTTTTTTTTTTAATTAACGTGTTAAGTTTATTTAGATTTGCTTCATCTTACAGAATGTTGCATTTCGCTGTAAGTGCCTCATGAACACAAATTACAATTAGAGCCAGCAAGCCGTCATGTAAGTCTACACAGAACATTTCAAATGTTCCCTATGTGGCTCGTAAGTGCCGCGCTTCCATCAATCACACGTTGTGACATGCCGCGTTCCTGTAATCTGGTCTATCTGACTATTGGCTAATGGTCTCTTCTATGGAGATTGACAGGCATAGAACTTTGATGCTGAAGTCTGCAACCTTTTGTGTGTTTGGGTGCGTGAGTGACAGTGACATCTAAGGATCAAGGGGGCAGTTGATGGTAAATGATCTGATTAGACTTTCACAGGAATAAAAATGTTTAGATATTCTCAACCGATGGATTGCAGAAATAAATAAATATATTTATACATACTTGTTTGTATATGTATGTGTGTATACAGTACATAACTACTGAGCATAGAGAACAAATCCCTATAGTGTTGCTCCCCCAACCTCCCAATCCATGCAACACCCTCATTCAATTTATACTCTAGGTTCAATTACAAAGAGAGTGTTTGTATTAGTGACAATGCAGATATACACGTATATTGGTCTTGAATGAATTATTCTTGTAATTGCATTAAAGTTGGCTGACAACTATCTTTCCCCAAAACATGCATGCTCAGCTCAAGCAAGAGTGCATGTGTATTTGATGCATAAAATAGAAGAATAAGTCATATTTCCTGCAAAGTAAAATAAGTAGATAAAAATAAAAAAATCACACATGATGAAATTCGACATGCCCAATCATCCCCATACAGTCTAGATCACGTGAAGTCCTTATTGCCCTCTACTCCTCTTTGGTCAGACCTCATCTGGAATACTGTGTCCAGTTTTGGGCGCCACATTTTAAAAAAGACATCAACAAACTGGAGCAAGCTCAGAAAAGAGCGACCAGAATGGTGACTGGTCTGCAAACCCTGTCTTATGAGGAAAGGTTGCAGGATTTGGGAATGTTTAGCTTGCAGAAGAGAAGACTGAGAGGAGACTTAATAGCTGTCTACAAATATCTCAAGGGCTGTCACATTGTAGAAGGATCAGCTTTATTCTCACTTGCCTAAGGAAAGACTAGAAGCAATGGGATGAAACTGAATAGGAGACACAGATTAGATATTAGAAAAACTTTTTGACAGCGTGATCAATGAGTGGAACAGGCTGCCACGAGAGGTGGTGAGTTCTCCTTCAATGGGAAAAACTTTTTGACAGCGTGATCAATGAGTGGAACAGGCTGCCACGAGAGGTGGTGAGTTCTCCTTCAATGGAAGTCTTCAAACAGAGGCTGGAAAGACATCTGTCTGGGATGATTTAGCGAATCCTGCTTTGAGCAGGGGGTTGGACCAGATGGCCCAGGAGGTCCCTTCCAACTCTACCATTCTATGATTTCCCCCCCCCCCGCATCTGCAAGGAAAGCCAGGCCAGGACACTTCCCTTATATATTAGATGATATTGTTAAGGGTTCGATGTTATGGTGAAAGGACACACAACATGCCAGATCCAATACTTTCTTATGCTGATATCGCCTGTCCATAGGGAGCCAAGACATCCCTCTGTGTATCCTAGATTGCTGGCTGATTCAGCTAAAGTTCAACTAATGTGCATGGACAACTTTGAAAGGACTGTCTAGGACTATGATATTGGTCACCAATGTTTAGGATACTTTATCAATATCATACCAGATTGGATCCAGGCACCTGGCATTATAATGACATGAAGAGGAGATGAATGCGCTACCTGAAAATCATGACACCGTGTACACTAATGTGGTGTTTTTAACTGTGTACTTCTAGCAGACCTGCTAACAGCTCATCGATGTCAGGTGGCGTTCCCCTATCAACGTGATATTAATGACTTATCGGTTAGGGTTAGACGGCCGTAGATTCTCTTATCCGAAAAAATCTTGCCGAATATGCAAATGAAACTCTGATCAGAGTGTGAGCATAGTGTGATGCAATTTTCTCGCATAAGAGAATCTGAGCACACTGTGAGGATAAGATGGAAACAAATGGGGGAGAAGTTGGAAACAATATTTCTACATCTTCTCCATTGTGTCAGTGCGCGGAGAACAGATTGCACTCAGAGTGCGATCCGATGTTTCATCGGATCGCATTCAGATGGAAAATACGGTGGTTTGAGCGATCACTAAGGACAGGTCATCAATATTGTAATTCTATTACACCCCTCTAACGAGTTTATCCAATTACATCTTTCTTGAGCTTGACTTGACCATGCGCACCAACAGCTTTGTCAAACTGCTGGCCTGACCTGTGTGCTTCTGATGCCACAATATGAGGCCGCTTTAACTCTACAGTATCGGAAGAGTACGGTGTCACTAAAACCATGCAGGATCATGAGCTGAAACCAGCTCCAGAACAGCGTTTACAAGCTCTTTTGGAAACCGCTTGTAAGCGCTGCATATCTTTGGCCACCACTGCTAGACTGCATCAGTGACTGATATCCTAGTCAATGAGCAATAAGAAATTTAATAAAAAAAGACTCCGTTATTGAGAACAGAGATACATTTTAAAAAAAAAGTAAATTGCAAAGTTGTTTTTTTTCCAAGCACTTTGCAAATTTTTCCCCATATATAGGCATTGCTAAAATTGTTGGCACCTTTGATATTGTTCCACAAAATGAAGTATTTAGCCCAGAATATTATTACAATTAGACATGTTTTGTTATACACATGTTTATTTCCTTTGTGAGTATTGGAACAACACAAAAAGTGGAAAAAAAAGTGAAATTGGATATCATTTCGCAAAAAAAAAAATCCAAAAAGTGGGCAGGACAAAATTGTTAGCACTTTTCCAAAATTGTGGGTATACAACTATTTCAAGCATGTGATGCTCGTTAAAACTCACCTGTGGCAAGTAACAAGTGTGGCAATATGGAAATCATAGCTGAAACCAGGTAAAAAGGGGAGAAGTTGACTCAATCTTTGCATAAGAAGCTGAGAATAACTCTTTTAAGGCCTTAAATGGGTGTACACGATTAGAAAAATGGCATCAGGTGTAAATAGATGTGTGTAAAAATACACACATGAAGCATACATTAGCAGTATATAAGTGTGCGGTAAGGAATCAGAGAATTCAGAGAACTAGAAGAACCCCAGACAGACAGACTCGGTACATATGTTGCTCTGGATGGCTGAGAATCCGAGGCAACAGTGCTAACCACTGAGCCACTTTGTGATGCAATGTATCCCAATTATCACTACATGGAATAGCCAATCACTGAACAGACAGATCAGTTGACTCATGACTAGTCCCAACTTTTCTTTTGCACCCGACGTCCGGCCTGTCACATTTTTACCCGACTGCTTAATGGTTATCGTGAGCTTCGCTCTCTGGTTTTCCTCAGTGGAAACTTGAAATCTAAAAATAAATGAAGAGAAAACATGGGTATAAACAAGTTAGCAAGATTCCGTAATGATTTCCTGGAATTCAGTTCACATTACGACTCCTCGTCTCAAGTTTGTTTGTAGTGCTGATTTGGCATTTGCAGATAGGGAAAATGAGGCGGCACGCGGGTACTGCGGATTGTATACAGAAATTTCTGCTGGAATCTCATCAGTATTTTTTTTAACAATATGTTTGTTTTTTTTTTTTGAGTGCCTGGCACAGGTTTTCTGACACCGAGATGGGGGGAGGGGCTCAGTAGGCAACAGGGCTTGACAAAAAGGCTAGTGATAGAGAGACATTTGGTCTAATGTCTAATTACCATTCATCCTTACTAATTACTGCTGCAGGGATTATTTTGGTTGTGACCGTCTGTTCTGATTTGCAATTTGCCAGAGATGAGAAAAAAATACAACTACGATTTCAAAATTATACGTTAAAAAAAAAAAAAAGAGCTACAATCAAATATTATTCTCATTCTTTATTGTCTTGTAAAATCTCGGATTTACAACTAGTAATAATCAGACGTGCTAACGCTGCCTGATACGTGTCTGTATCGTGTCTGGATAATCTTGATGAAAGCCGTGTACTCTTAGAAAGTGTCAGACAGAATATTTTCGGGGCATATTTTCTTGATTCTTCCACCCCAGAAGATCTGCGTCAGGCGTCAGTGCCAGGCTTCCAGTCATGGTACCATGTGTGGTGGTGATTATTATATTTTTAACCCTTCAAGGCAGAACTTGTTTTCTTGGTGATGTGAAACTTCATTTAGTTTAGCTTTGTGGACTATATAGCAAAAATGTGTTTTTTTGTTTTTTTTTTTAAATTATTATTATTTACATAATATTAACATATTTTAGGAAACTTGCCAAAGAACTGTTGGTTACCGAACTCCCACCTATCACAAAAAGAGGAATGACCTTCTCACCTATTTGCATTCTGTTCCTTAAGGCTATGTTCACATGTTGCGTTTTTCTTTTTAATGCAAATTGAAAGCTTCTTTTTACAGTTCCTGCCAAAGCTATGAGATCTCATGCACACACTTGGTTTTTTTTTTCTTGACCGAATTGGAAAACTGCTGTGTGTTTTTTAAGTCTGCAGCATGTCCATTCTTTCAGCATTTTTACATCATTTTTTCACCCATAGAAAGCAATGCATAAGTGTACAAAAGCAGCAAAAATGTTGCCTTCACTTTTTGGTGAAAAAGATGCAGGTACAGCAGGATGTGAAACCCGTTTGTTTTTGTGATATTTTTTTTTTTTTTTCCCCCGTGTATAAAACATAATGTATTTTGGTATCCTCCCAGGAGCCTTGCTGATGTTATTAGTACAGTTTAATTACATTAGTGATAAGTTTTAAAGTTAACAATCCCAGTCATCCCAATGCCATATTAATGTGAAAAAGTAAACAATGCCCTACCATATCAATGCCCTACTACTGTGTGAAAGTAAACAATGCCCTACTAAGTCTAGGTGAAGAAGTTTATCCAGCAGTTTATCTTCTGCAAGATCAAAGGATTGGGCATGTTAAAATCCTACCTGCATGATCCTTCTTTCTGTCATCAAGGGAGAATCTGGACAACACAATACTTATTAGAAAGTCATTGGAATCCCCAAATTTTGCTTGGTCAGCTGACCTTCATTAAAAGTGTACATGTTCTTTTAGGGCAGGTGCAAACTCATGCAAGAGACTCAGGTCGATTATGCAAATCACACTCTGATCAGAGTTTGATCAGAGCGCGAATCATCATGTGATCCGATTCTCTCGGATGAGGAGAAGATGGAGAAAAAAAGTTTCCATCCTCTCCATTCTGTCAGCCCATAAGAAACGGACTGTACTCAGATGTCGTCCTAGTGTAGTCCGATGGTTTCCACGCACTCATTGACTTGCATGGCCGAGCGAGATCCGAATATCAAACCGGGGCAATCCGTGATTTTTTTTTTTTACTCGGACCTATGCGGTCTGAAGAAAAGAACGGACATGTGCATGACTCTGAAGACTAACATTGGTCCGATGTTTTGTCGGTTTGCACTCGGGCCAAAAAGACGCTGTCCTTAAAAAACAAAAACCTGTAAATAATAGTCTTGATGCGCTCATCACTCACAATAGGTTAAAAATGCTTTTGTTGCACATGCCAGTTTAACATGTCAAAGAACTGTCAGAATTCTTATGCTATTTATCCGGCCAACTATTCTTTTCAATTATGAGGTTTTCCTTCATTATCATTATTTCAGCACATTGGGCATGATAACTTCCTTTCTGTCATCTCCCAGAAAGTAATGTACCTACCATTGTCCATTGGCTTGAAAGCCCTCCTCTTTGTCATGCATGTATGTAGTTTGACAGACAGGAGAGCAGTAAAAGAAAAAGCTGGAGAGACAAAGACCCACCTCCACTTCCTGTAGGGAGACAAAGACCCACCTCCACTTCCTGTAGGGAGACAAAGACCCACCTCCACTTCCTGTAGGGAGACACCCACCTCCACTTCCTGTAGGGAGACACCCACCTCCATTTCCTGTAGAGACAACTGCACCACTTCCTGTAGAGAGACAAACCCCCTCCCACTTCCTGTTGAGAGAGAGACCAACCTCCACTTCCTGTAGGGAGACACCCACCCCCACTTCCTGTAGGGAGACAAAGACCCACCCACGCTTCCTGCAGGTAAAGATGTGCCCCACTTCTTGTAGAGAGATAAAACCCCACCCCTACTTCCTGTGGAAAGACAACCAACTCACCCCCACTTCCTTTGCAAAGACAAAGACCACCCCCTCTTCCTGTAATCCATGTTGATTTCTCTGGTGCAAGTGATGGATTGCACGTGACAACAGGCAGTGGAAAGAAAATTAAGGCAAGGGGGATACCCAGTGGCCGAGACTTTTAAAGTTATTGTTGGGGGGCCGAGACAACATCATTTGGAAATGTAGCGATTTGCAGATTTATCAATTTTTTTTTTGTTTTTGTAATGAGCTGTTTGAAAGTACAATGACCATTTAATGTGTATGAACAAAGCTGAAAAAACGCCACATTCTTTGTGGCTTGTGATTCCACATGAGAGCAAATTTTTTTTCCTTGAAATTATTGACTGACCATTTGGTAAAACTCTGATAATCTGCCTTTTGTACTGACACATTCTAGTAGACCAGCCTCTCTTGAGACTTTTACTGTGCTAAAATGTATTCACAGTTCTGCTGCAAGAATAGGATCACCAACATTTAAGGACAACGTGTATAGCTAGAACTGCTCTCCAAACCCGGCTACAGTTACCTGTGCTGTAAGCTCATTTGATCAGAGGCAGGACGAGGTGACAAATAACCTGTCTATACAAAGCTGATAACACAGGATCAGCCAATCACAATAGGTGATGCCACAATGATCTTTGCACGTGCTCATTAGATGTTTCAGTGCAAAAGATAGGCTCTGGGTTCTGACCATTGTGGTTAATGTACTTATGTTGTTAACTGAAACCATAAAAATCGAGAGCCTAAAAAGTGTGTGTCCAGTGTGAAAATTGCAAGTATTCTATTTTTCATTTTAATAACACATTGTGATATGTAAAAAAAAAAAAAACAAATGCCCAAAATTGAAAAAAAATAATAATAATTTAACACACAAGCCTGCTTTACATACTAGATAATTATCTGAGTTGCACATTCCTTTAAAGAGCGTTGTTTTTAGTGTTTAATTCTTGATCCATGTGTGACATTTTTAAAGGAATGGCGCAAAAAAAGTCAGCGAATAAAACAAGACAGAAAAAAAAACAAAAGTGCAAATGATGAGTATTTTTGTAAGCATTATGTACAGGCTCGGACTGGCCCACAGGGGAACAGGAGAATTCTCCGGTAGGCCGCTGTGAAGTAATGCTGATGAGAAGTTCTATTACACTTGATTCACTTTCATCTACCAATCATTTATTAAACAAGCTAGCCAAATTAACATGACATAGAAGCAAAAGTCAATTTATGTACCAGGGTCATGTTATTTTTGCATGTTAACTGAGCAGTGGACCCCAAGAGTCAATGTTATTGGTGGGACTTGGCCAACCCAGTCCGACACTGAATTTTTTATTTTTTTTTTGCTGGGAGTTGACGAGCCCTGAAAAGAGAAACACAAAAAGTAGTCTTATAAAGAAGAAAGCTGCACATCATGAATACAGGCACGCAGAGGTCAGCTCTCCATTTACTCCAAAGTGATGTCACACCTCCCCATCCTGATAAGCTTCATCCACCTTCTCCGTCAAGTCCAGATTGCTGCATACAAATGACATTTTGTTTGGCTGTGAATGTTATATTTCCATTGACCTTGACAGCTGCGCACACTTGGACTTAATAATATTCATTTGAAATGTGAGTGGAAGAAAGTTGAAGCCGGTGTGGAACATCATTGGTAATGCATGACGTTACAGGCTTATCCGGCCTGTTCTGCAAATACTGAAATGGTTTATTTTCTCTTGGAGATGTAATAGGGAGTGTGGGGCGAGGGATAAGGGGTGTTAAGTAATAGCTTGTCACCCAAGGAATGATACGGCGCAGAAGGATCCTTTTAATGATAGGTATTTGGAAGAAATCTATTTTGTACACTACATTTACATATGTATTAAAATATCACATTCCAAGAATCTTCTCAGCCCGGGAAAAAAAAAAAATTCCATTACATTTCCTATTTCTATTTCTCCTTTTTATACGGTTGTGCTTTGATTGTTCTGTAGCTGTTGGGCGGTTGCTTATAAATATAGATATAAACATACTTTCAACTCCTTTCCAATATTTGACTCTCATTTCCCATTTGTTTTGTCCCCCTATTTTCTAGCCAAATATATAATATTATTGCAAGAACAATTTGTGTACGGCTTCTCCAAACTAGCATTAGATCCTTATGGGTTTTCTATGTGTTAATCGAAAACATAAATATATATACATATATATTAGGCCTGTCCTTGATTCCCATTACTTTCAATAAGCTTAAAGTGAACAACTTTTGTGAACTACGCCATTTTGGGTCTGATTAATTTCCTATTTTTTTAAGCAGTCAGAGCTATGTTTTTGTTTTATACAGAGTTACAAATCTTCTGCCTAGCAATGTAATTAAAAGATAGCACATTAGATTTCTTTTGCCACCACTAGAGGGAGCTTAGGAGCATACCTAGTATTTTTTAAATATTAAACTGTATAATAACTGTATGCACTAAGCTCATGAGCTCCCTCTAGTGGTGGCTGTAGCTTCTATCTTGTAATTTCATAACTATGTTATGGATTTGGAGCTTGTTAAAATGAGTTCCAGACATTATAAAATCTATTAGGAAGTAAGTCAGAATGGAATTGGACTAAAATGATGCTCAATATTACCTGTTTAATTTGGCAGCAGTAAAAACAATGGGCATCTTTTGATATATAAAAAAGTTACATGTTAGTGCAATTTTTTTAAGTAAAAATAATCACTAACTTACAGATTGTGATCGTCTTTCATTTTCAGACATCCCCCCCCACCCCCTCACTTGTAGTTTGCAGCCTGATTCAAATTTTTCTCTTATGGGAGTAACTCTGCCTGTAATATAGGCTGGAAGTGAGACCTGTATGTAACTAGAGTGGCACTGTCTTCACTTGCTTTCATGCATCAGCACAGCTCATGAACCGCACTTCCTTTTCATGCACTTTCCTCCTGATCTAAGGCAGTTTTCTATGCTCTCCATAAAACTTTAGACACTTTCTCCTCTCTTCACTGCAGATATGTGTACAAAGATACCCTAAAGCAGCAAAATGGTAGAAAACTTTTAATGAAGACTTAACTTTTAATGAAGACTTAACTTTTAATGAAGACTTAACTTTGCATTTAGGAAGCCAATGGTCAAAGAGAATTATGTTCAAAGACGTACATAGTGTTTGAAGATTAGTGCTGTACAGATTCGTATTACGGAACCCATATTCAGATTTTTTTCTAGTGGGAGTGTCTCTCGCTGTAATATAGGCTGCATGTGAAAGTTGTATGTAACTAGAGTGCTGCTGTCTTCATTTGCTACCCTAACCCTAGAAATGCTTAGACCCAAATGAAACCTCCATATGCCTCTATAAGCTTAGAGGTGTTTTTCCTCATATATTTAAATGCAAATAAAGTCCGTGGAGCCTCATTTAAGAGTCTCAAACACAGGACTAGCCAGATCTTCCTCCAGGGAAGGACCCAGCCAAGGGGTGGCTCCTTTCGGAAACCACCATTACCACCATATTAAGTGGCCCTTTAAGTCAATATCCAGCTCTGTACGAGTTTACAGATATGACAAGGGAAATACCAAGGCCAGGTATCCATCCACAGACAGCTGTTTCGGGGTGTTGCCCCTCATCAGTGTGGAGTAGGATTCTGGCTAGGTGGGAGCATTGCCTAGTAGACCAACATCACGAAACAATCACTGACCTCAGGGAGACCAGTCAAAGAAAACACTGCGGCAACCGGCAAAGGCGCTCAATCAGTGAAATCCTAGGTGCATTGCTCCCTGGGAAATCCGAATATGCAAATAAAGTCCGTGGAGCCTCATTTAAGAGTCTCAAACACGGGACTAGCCAGATCTTCCTCCAGGGAAGGACCCAGCCAAGGAGTGGCTCCTTTCAGAAACCACCATTACCACCATATTAAGTGGCCCTTTAGGTCAATATCCAGCTCTTTACGAGTTTACAGATATGTAGAAAGAAAACCATGGCCATTACTTGCTGACTTATTTGAGATATTCTATGTGGAGCCATACAGACATTTCTGAGGTTCTGCCATCTAAAAGGGGTATAAAAGATATTTCATTTTTTTTTTTTTTTTTTTAAATACCCTTCAAAGTTAATCTTATTGATATTTGTATTTTTTTTTTTTTTTATGCTAAAGGAAAAAAAATCACTTCATTATCTCTGGTTAATAGAAAAATAATAATGGTTATTTGTCTGATTTTTTTTTTTTTAACAGATTTTAGGAAACAGATTATTTCTATTCAATCCACTTTGATCTGGCGTTTAAAACCTAAGTGGCCCCAAAAAAGCCACAAATAAACCATGATGTACAGAGGTTAGAAAAGGACATGGGTTCAATAGGTTCAGCCTGTAATTAATTAGACATGTGTTATGTTGATTAAGAGGAAAGCAAAGCAAAATCTCCAGTGAGCCATCTGCCATTGTAACCACCATGGGGGGAGAAGAAAAAAATCCTTCCTCCCCCCATATCTCGCTGTCATGTCATTCTTTTAATTTACTCAATTTAAAATTGATAGTCAAATCCAATTTCTTGTCTGGCTCCTCTTCCATTCATGTCCCCCCTTTGTGGTGAATCCCACCGTATCTATCTATATATGCAGATAATGAAAAATCCTGGTTACAGTTGAAGTCAATTTTGCTGTCCTCGGTCTGATGTAAATGATTTTTCTTGTGCGCAAAAAAACGGACCGATTTTCATCAGTGTTTGGTCAGTGAGTCCGTTTTTACCTTCAAAGTTTCATATTTAATTTTTTTTATTTTTTGCATCTGAGATGATTTCCTCTCCTATCAAACAAGCATGAAAATCGGATAGTCCTAGGACACAACTAGAATGCCATCCTAGTGCCGTCTGATTTTTTTTTTTTTTTTTGCAACTTGGGAAAATAATCTAGAGCAGAATAATAACTTTTCTTTAGAATACTTGAAATGGAGTGTGACATTAAGAAATCACCTATTATTTAAATCTGTTTTTTTTTGTGATAAATTAATTTTTATTATTTTTTGGCAATGTTTGATTTGCTCCTTTTTGACAATCTATTAATAACAACAATTAGAAATCTTGCAATTAATTATTATTATTGGCCACTGTGTCTTTTTTTACACTCTAACTTACTGTTTATGTACATTAGCCACGATGAACAGACTAAGGCCCTGTATTTTGTAATAAAGCATCTAATGAGCGTGTGCAAAAGTAATTATGAAGGGAGGGGGAGCAGAGGAGCTGTGACATCGCCTATTGTGTTTACTGGATTTGATATATCAGCTGTTTACAAAGATGTTAACAGTCATTGTAATCCTGCCTCTGCTGATAAAGAGCCTGCTGAACACTTCCTGAAATGAAAGAAAGTTAAGAGTATAAAAAAGCCACAGTGGCCAGTGTGAAAATTAGAAGATTACTAAAAATCATTATCTGAAAAAAACCAAACATTGCACCACTTATTAAAGAGGATGTTCGTAACTTCAAAATTGATGGCCTAGCCTTAAGGTGCTGTCACACTTAGCGATGTACCAGCGATCCCGACCAGCGATGTGACGCGGTCAGGATCGCTGGTACATCGCTAAGTGGTCGCTAATGAGCTGCCACACAGGCAGATCTCACCAGCGACATCGCTGGGGACGGGGGTCGCTACTTACCTGTCACACTAGGCGATCCTGCGTCCTCCCGCCCGGCTCCACGCGTCGCTCGTCGTCACAGCAGGAAGTGCCGCAGGAAGTGACCGACGAGAAACGGTCCAGGACGTTCTCGCGCGATCAGCGATAAGCAGCAGGGAAGCCGGTCGTTGGTAAGTATCAGACACAGTGATATCGCTAGCAATATCGCTATAACGTCACAAGTTATAGCGATATTGCTAGCGATATCTCTTAGTGTGACATGCCCTTTAGGATCGGTCATAAATGATTGATTGGTGGGGCGCAATACTCGTCACCCCGCCAAACAGCTTTTCCCAGAACTGCTCATTTGTGAAGCTGCACAGCTTTGCCGACTGTATAGTGGCCGCAGCCAAGTACTACACATCCGCTCCCTACTGTAATTAATAGGAGGTGGATGTGCAGTACCCGTCCACAGCCACTATACAGTTGGCAGAGCTGTGCAGTTTCGCAAATGAAGAGTTCTGGCAGCCGCTGACACCGGGTGTCGCACCCCCACCTATCAGACAATGATGACCTCTCCTAAGGATTGGCCATCAATGTTCCGGATAACCTCTTTAAAAATTCCTCTATTTTTGAGAGATTAGAGGATATTTAGTGTTATGATTTACTGCTTTAATCCTAGATAACTAGTCATGTATGCAGTTTACAAGCTCTTTGTTATAGAGCTTGTAAGCGCTGCCCTGAAGTTGGCAAGATAGATGGATCCAGCCAGTTTCAGTGCCCCTGCTTTCCTCTGATGCTGCAAAGGTAAAGCTGGCTCTGCTTGCAGCATCTGAGAGTGCACAGGTTAGATAAGCATCTCAGCCAGCCCCGTCCAAACTGTCAATGTGCACATCGCCCCTGCAAACAGGAAGCCAGGATACTGGTGCACTCTTGAAGATACAAGATGCAACAATCCCTTTAAAAGTGGAGAAAGGCACGGACTGTAGGATGTATAAAGGTGAAAATTAATAATAAAAGCTTGATAAAAGAGGCTCAGCATGCCGTGTCCAAACTCTTCCTGAAATCAGTAGGTTTGGGGAAAGTTCACACTAGGTGTTTTTTTTTTTTTCAGCAAGACCTGATCTCTTGGCAGGAAAGAAGCTTCAGAAAAAAGGATGTTTTCCTTGGTTTTTCTTCGTTTTTTGGTTGCTGTGTTTTTTTAATTTTTTTTTTTTTTATGGTTTTGGCATGTCTCTTGTGCATGCTGATAAAGTTTAGTGTTGAAAAATGGTCCTATAGGATCAGGAATTGGCACAAAAAAACGCATCAAAACATGACACCTGCATTTTTTGGTGCAGTTTTTCCAGCGTTTTTTCACCACCTGTTCATTTCAATGGGTGAAAAACGCTTAAAAAAAAAAAAGTTGAAAGAAGTGACATGCTCTATTTTGCAAAGCACAAAATCCTGATGACGAAAAAACAGTGTGTGCATGAATTTTTTTGAAGATTTGCATTTAAAAAAACGCTGCAAAATGCCTAGTGTGAACTTAGCCTTATATGTCTCTCAAGCTCAGGTGAAGTTTTTGCTTCCCTCTTAATGGCAGAAAAGAAGGCCCACTACATTTCTAACATTTTCAAAAATAGACGACCTTCTGAAATATCGGTAATGTGATGTCTGACAATAAAATGTCTAGCACATCTGCAAGAAATGTTGTAAAATCAGCCGGATTTGCTTAATTACTGATCCAAGTGATTTTACATACGGTAATTGAGATAAAACTGTTTTTGCTGTGAGTTTAGCAAATCTTAATATGTGTTCTGTTTTGTTTTTTTTTTTGTTTTGTTTTTTTTGCTGCAGTTTTTTAAAAATGTAAAATTACTGAGTTTTTACTACTTTTTGGGAAACACATCAGAAATGCACATAATGAACACGATCTTTTTCTATAATGATTAGTGAGGAGTATTGGATGACGCAAGCTTGGAGCTCTCAGGAATAGTACTATGTTTCTTACAATAAAGTATCTGGGTAATCCTTGTGGAACAGGGAGGATTACTAGAGTTAACAGCCAGATTGCCATGGCATTTTATAAGGTGCCAACTCCAAGCCCCTGATCACTTTGTGAACCTCTCTTAAAACATATAAGGTATTAGAATACGTGATTTATTTCTGGCCATTCTGGCAGGTCAGGTAATGCTTCTGATTTATGGAGCAGAAGTGCTGAAATTGCAATCACTAACCTGGATCATAAGAAATGATGAGTTTGTGGGATGAGAGCAGGTGCTTAAAGGAAACTGGCCAGCTGCATTATATAAAAGCAAATCTGTCATTTCATCTAACACCAGAGTAGAAGCAACATCTTGCTTCCCACATTCCACACAAGTTAAAATAGCTTTTTTTTTGGTACACATATTAGTCTATTATATTGTCTCTGTAGACTGTAACTTGCCATCTACCCTTTTTGAATGGGAAGGTTGTCTTTATCAACATTATGCCAGCACTGTAGGTGTGGGAGCTTCCTTTCCCAGTATGCATTGTGACTGCCATTTTCCAGTGGCAAAGCCCATCTCCTTGGTATGCAGTTTGACAGACAGGAGCACAAGAGCAGAGAAACAAATACTAGCTCCTGCTTTGTGTAGAGAGACATAGACCAGCCCCTGCTTCCAATAGAGATAAAGACCTACCTTGTTTCCTGTACATGCTCTGTGTAGAGAGACACATGCCGGTACTCTCTCCTGCTTTGTTTTTTTTTTAGACAAAGACTCACCCCTGCTTTGTGTAGAGAGACAAATACTCCTGCTTCAGTTATAGAGAAAAAGATCCACCCCACTTCATGTTTAGAGACAAAGACCTGTCCCTGCTTCCTGTATAGAGTCAAATACTCGTCCCTGCTTCCTGTAGAGAGACAAATACTCGTCCCTGCTTCCTGTAGAGACAAATACTCGCCCCCGCTTCCTGTAGAGAGACAAATACTCGCCCCCGCTTCCTGTAGAGAGACAAATACTCGCCCCCGCTTCCTGTAGAGAGACAAATACTCGCCCCCGCTTCCTGTAGAGAGACAAATACTCGCCCCCGCTTCCTGTAGAGAGACAAATTCTCGCCCCCGCTTCCTGTAGAGAGACAAATTCTCGCCCCCGCTTCCTGTAGAGAGACAAATACTCGCCCCTGCTTCCTGTAGAGAGACAAAGACTCGCCCCTGCTTCCTGTAGAGAGACAAAGACTCGCCCCTGCTTCCTGTAGAGAGACAAAGACTCGCCCCTGCTTCCTGTAGAGAGACAAAGACTCGCCCCTGCTTCCTGTAGAGAGACAAAGACTCGCCCCTGCTTCCTGTAGAGAGACAAAGACTCGCCCCTTGTGAGTTCATTCTCTGGTTCACCAGTTGTGAGTTCTCCTTCCAGACTCCCTCTGGTGGTAACAGGAGGTTGTGAGGCTGATTTGATCGGTGGAAATCTGCCACCTGAGAATGAGGATGACGATTGGACCTCCGGAATCTCAGATTAGATTTAAGACAGCCGACGCCCTATTCAGTTGCTGGTGATCCCTTCTGGCTTGTCAGCTCTTGGTTTTCAGCTCTGTTCCAGTCATCTAAAGCTAAGTTTTTCTGCTAATGTTCTCACTTGATTTTGTTGGTCTATTCAGTTTTTTTGTGTGGTCAGCCAGCCCCGGCTGGGGGCTGTGCTGAATTTCCACTCTTATTTATCTGTGTTTGCCAATTTGCTTTTTGTCCCTTACTAGTTTGGCCTCTTTTTGCTCTGTCTCAGAATATTTCAGAGTGCTGATATAGTGGGAGAAGTCTAGTGACTTCAGGGTTAATTTTGCTATCAGAAGTGTTGGACATTATTTTTGTAGGGTTTTTTGCAGGTTGCAGACAGTGTCTTTCCCTTCCCTTTCCTTCCCTTTCTAGTTTGGGCCCCATCGTTTGCTCAGCCTATTTTCGTGCCTGTGTTTGTACTTTCATCTTGTTTCACCGTCAATACATGTGTGGGGGCTGTCTTTCCTTTGGGGTCTGCTCTGGGGCAGTAAGTTTTCCCCTTTTCTTGCTTTAGGCTTATTTAGTCCTCCGGCCTTGACGAGGCGTCTAGGATCATCGTAGGTACGCTCCACGGCTGCTGCTAGTTGTGTGGTAGGATTAGGGATCTGCAATCTGCATAGATACCAACCTCTGTGGTTTTCTGTGACTTGGCTTGTTTTGCTTTTTTCTCCTCGGTGACCCATTCATAACACTCGCCCCTGCTTCCTGTAGAGACAAATACTCGCCCCTGCTTCACTTGTAGAAACAGATCCACCCCATTTCATGTTTAAACACAAAGATCCACCCCTGTTTCCTGAAAGACAAAGACCAGCCCCTGCTTCCAGTAGAGTTAAAGACCCACCTTGTTTCTTGTAGAGACAAAGCACCACCCCTGCTTTGTGTAGCGAGACGAAGACCCGCCCCTGTTTCCAATAGAGAAGGAATAGCTGACACTGTTTCCTCTATGGCGACAAAGACTTCCCTCCCACTTACTGTAATCAGTCATGTAAAATTGTATGGGCAATTTGCCTCATGTAATTATTTGTGCTTTTGTGATCGTACGTCACTATTAATTGCATAGTGTTTGGCAGTATTTTAGGCACTGTTATATTACAGAATTTTACCTGTGCAGTATAATGTAATATTTACAGATAGTATTGGATTATTTTTTGTTAATTTACTCTGTATGGGATTTAAGACCTTCATAAAAGCATACTGTGGACACTGTTCAGGACTAGTTTTGGGAACTATATAGCTCTAAAACTTGAGCACTAGATAACAATAATGTCACTGATTTGTATTAAAATAAGCGACTTTATAAAAACTAGTGACATTTTTCTTAACACTTTGTGCAACTTAATTTATTTCTTTACTTTTCAAAAAAAAAAAAAAAACAACAAAAATCTGTCGATCATCCTCTACCAAAATAATGTGTATCCGTATTTTACTTGTAGTTCAACGTTTTGGAATGTAATTTTCTTTTCTAAGTAGCTTCGAAAGTGAAGATACCATTTAACTACATTAATAATGCATCTGGCCCCATGTGTTCACTAATGCTGAATATTAATTGCATCTCTTATTCAAAGTGTCGGAGCGCAGAACTTAAGCGTAACCCAGAGACTTTTATTATGCGGTTATGGTTTGAGGGGTGCAGTTTCGAGAAACATTTTTCCTTTTAAAATTCAACCCCATATATTAACCACACGTACACAGCTGGCAAACCACACGTAATGACAGATTTTTATGGTTTTGCTGCAAAATAAAGTTTTTCTACAGATACCGACTTTTATTGATCTGGGAATGAGATCAGCATATTAATATATTGGTGCCGTTATACTATACAAATAATTAAAAAATTTTAGCATTCTTTTTTCCTTACAGTATATTACCATAAACCGAACTATATTTTCCCATGATTGTGATCAGCAATATAACTCCTGAAACATGGCACCTTAAAGCCTAACCGTCATTTTATTATTAGTTGCTTGTTTTTTTTTTCTTCTTTTTTTATAAATCATTAGTAATCATAAAAGTAAGAAACTTTTGTAATATATTTTATCAGAGAAATCTGCTTCTCTCTCCTCCTGGACTGATCATTAATTCTCCAAAAGTCTCAATTCACGGGTAAAAATCTGTCTTCAGTGAATACAGACATTCCCATTACCAAGATAGGACATGACAGTTGGTACTCATAAAGTTCTATGGAGAACTGTAATGTGTGTCTGCCTTTAGACCCTCCCTCCTCCATAGAATGTTATAAACACCAACTTCTATCTTAACAATGAAAAAATCTGTCATCATTGAACATAGATTTTACCAATGATTAGAGTATTAAAGATCAGTCCAGGAGGAGAAAGCAGCAGATTTATCTTGCGTATTTTCATGTTAAAATGACGATTACACTTTAAAGAGGAATCTGTCAGCAGGCTTTTGCTATTTAATCTGAAGACTGCATACTGTAGGTGTTAGATGCCTCTTGTATTAAGCTCCTTCTGTTGTTTATTTGCAGTGATTGCTTCAGCACCAAGAGCTTATCATTGCCCAGATACAGTGCCTGGTAGTCTGACACACCCCCTTCTGAGATAAGCAGCTCACTGTCTATGCACTTTGTTTTCAGAGAGCCTGGTGTGGGCGAGGATAGCTTTCTTAGCTCTGCTGCATTTCTAAATATAAAAACTGTCAGTACGGCTGCACCTAGTAGACTGACTTCCATGGTCAGTATTGGCAGCGCTTTGGACGCAGCTCCGTCCAAAGCACTGCCGGCTTTTGAACTCGTGGTGATTCCGCATGTGTTCATTGAACCATGCGGAATCACCGCGTCTTATACATAGGACGGTGATATTTATCTTGCGGAGACTGAACGCCGCATGTCCGGTTACTCATGGAAGCTGGAGGCATCCCTGCACACATAGTGGAGATGGTGTTTCATAAAATCCCCTCCACTATGATGTAACATCTGGCCGCTGCGGATTGGGCGCTGTTGTTATACACCGCGTCCAATCCGCAGCATTTACTGACCGTGGAAACATATCCTTAGTTATACATCGCATGCATCATGCTGCTTTCAGTTGGGGTAGCAAAAACCTGCTGACAGATTCCCTTTTAAGTCAGTTTAAAAAAGTATATTTGTGTGCCTGTATTATGGATACAAGTTCTGGCCTCACTGTGGGTTTAAGGACCCAAACCTACATGCTTATGAGGATGTATACTATTTTTTTTAAAGAGGGAAAACCGCTTTAAGACTTAATCTGTGAAGATCTGAATTCCAAGCTACTTGCCTATCATGACCTTGACTGGAGCTGAATAGGATGAGTTATAGTCCCTGGCACTAACACTGTACTTGTGTGATAAAAAAAAAAAGAAAAGCAGGGACCTCTGTCCGGATCAGCAGGGATGTTGGAGGTTGGACTCCACTGTTCAAACATCAGTGGGAGATACTGAACATTGTATTTCGGAAGTGGAACGCTTTCCAGCCTATCGACTTCCAGGTTATGTAGAACTGCGTCAGGGCAACCGCTTATGCCCAAAAGCAGTAGCATGGAATCAAATGCGGCTATAGAGAGGTGGCCGGGAATGTGTGCTACCAAGATCTTGGCTAGCTTTATTGCCTGAAGTACACATGATTGGCCATCACTTCCAGGCAGCAAGGGGTGGCCAGATCTCTTTGGTCCATTAAAAAAAAAACAAAAAAAAAACAGAAACAGACAAGTAGGGATAGAAATAGCAAGTAAATTGTGACCTTTCTTAATTTGTCAGGATCTACTATGCTATTCCTATTTTTTAACTCTTAAGTTCAGATCCAAAAAAACACCCACATAGTGCCCACTTATATGTAACTTCTAGGTGCAGTTCCCATCAGTAACCAGTATCCCTGAATTTATGGTTTTGCGTTTCTACTCGATCCTAGGACTTTACAAGGTGAAAGCGTGTTTATTGCGGATGATAGGAAGTTTAATTTCACCTTCTAAAGTCCTGTCTCTTAATTCTCCACACTGCAGCCATATGTTGAGCTATCAGGCAGCATGACGGATGCGTTAATGTTCTCTATAGCATAAACAGCTGCTGGACACCGTGCATATATACTGTAGATGTAGCGCAATACACCTGTCCTGCTTTATACACATTACATCATTTGCATTATCTCAGTAAAAAAATAATAAAAGAGCAGCCCGAACAGAACATTTTTATAATGATAATATGTACAGCAATGTCGTTTGTTCAGAGATATCTGTAAATTGTCCTTGGAAAGTAGATCCACATACATTGTGCACATGAGTTGTAGTTACAGAATTGAGCAGCCATAACCTGTCATAGGTAACACAGTCTCGTCATTACACTGGTCATCCCCAAAGGAGTGTCCATCCTATACAAGGCTCTGAATGATTCTGATGTGGATATAAAACTTCCTTTTATGTCTCTCTGGGATCCTTCACTGGGTATATCCTTGGAGCCGGGGGCTGGGAGAGGTGTTACGGGTCTCATCATGTCTTAACCATCTTGAACAATTGAAAAAAATTCATCTTCGTTGGTATAGGTTTCCGGTACAAGTGGCTCACTTTGGCCCGGACCAATCCACATCATGTTGGAGGAGATGAGGGCTTCGGGGGGACACTAGAACACATGTGGTGGGACTGTCCAGCTCTGAATAATCTATGGAAGGACATTGCCAGATTAATACTAGAAGTCCTTGGGGTAGGCCTGACGCTGTCTCCTTGCCTGGTAGTCTTAAGGGCCTGTTACACTAAGCGATATCGCTATAACGTCACTGTTTTTTGTGACGCAGGGTGGGAGGACGCAGGATCGCCTCGTCTGACAAGTAAGTAATGACCCCCGACCGCTGCTATGTCGCTGGTGAGATCTGCCTGTGTGGCAGCTCACTAACGACCACTTAGCGATGCACCAGCGATCCTGACCGCGTCATATCGCTGGTCGGGAACGCTGGTGCATCGCTTAAGGCCCCTTTACATTCAGCGATGCACCAGCGATCCCGACAACGATACGACCCGGTCAGGATCGCTGGTCATTCGTGCAAAGGATTACTGGGACCGGGGCGTGGAGAGATTCGGGAATGCTGCGCGGGACGTCGGAAGGTGAGAATAACAATATTTTTTATTTTAATTCTATTTTTTACAGCTGATCGCTGGTCTCCCGCCTGTCACACGCAGCGATGCGTGCTGGCCAGCGGGAGACCAGCGACCAAAAAAATGTCCAGAGGTTTCTTACAGCGATCAGCGATACCGGCAGGGGGGCCGCTCGCTGATCGCTGTTACGTCACAAAAGGTGTGACTCAGCAGCGATATCGCTAGTGAGATTGCTGTGTGTGTGACTCCCGCTTTACACAAACAGCCTCTGCAAAAAAGAAGACTCAGCGTATATGGGATCCCTGGCTGCAAAGCCGGTGTTCAAATGTGTCGAGGTCATGTGATGTATAACATACGTTTGAAAACTGGTTCTACTGTTTTAGTGTGTGGGGTTTGGGTCCTTCCTTTGATGGCAATACATCTGATGGCAAGAGACTTATTACATAATCATTCCGGGAGATAAGCCTGAGTTTTTTGTTTTTTTCCTGTTTTAAATTTAATGCAAGACATTTACTGTATGTTAATGCTTATGTCTTCTTCTGTCATGTTATGTGCTAATGTTGTAGCACTGATGTTTTTTATGTCAGTTTTTGTTTGTCATGTTTAAACACCAATAAATAAGATTGGATCAAAAAAAATTACACTGACCTTCAAGTGATCATATTCATGACATTGCCAAAACTGGAAGGTTCAAAAAAGACCTATAACCTCTTGGAAAACTTTGCGAAGTTAAAGGAGACCAAAAAGTATCCACCTTTATTAAATATGTGGAATAAAAGGAAAAGTAATCCTTTTTAATTTAGTGATAAAGGTTCTGGCCCTTTAAGGGACTGGGAGTGTGCAAAATGCAAACACAGTGGAGGTCTGTGAAGCTCTTGAACATTATAATGAATGTTATTGTATAAGAAGCAAAGTGTATTATGGAGAAGCAAGAACAGAGGTAAACCCTGGCACAGCTTTCTTCCCAGTGCGAAGTGCACATGATTGACTGTGGGTGGTATACAGTTAAAGACTCAGATTAAACCAATGCAAGCAGCTATGTCCTCATCTAGAAAATTAACATTTTATAAGCAGCTATGTCCTCTTCTAGAACATTGACCTTTTATGAGCAGCTATATCCTCCTCAAGAAGATCAACCTTTTAGAAGCAGCTATGTCTTCCTCTTTTGATTCAGTTTAATTTGCCTCCTTATTCTGGGCTGCATATCCATAGCCATGATAATATCTTTTTACATGTGTGATAAATACCCATATTCTGTAAAAAGTAAATGGTGGGAAATAAGGAAATGGTTTGCATCTTGCTTATTTGCTGAACATTAGGTTACATTTGTGAGCAAATTCACCATGTTTGTACTTCGCTTTCACTGACTTTATGAGAAAAATAGGTGAATCAATTCTGTCATTATGTTCTATATTGTAGTTAGTTGGCAAAACAGTAAAAAAATAAAATCCACAAGGCTGTTTGCCATTCAGCTGCTGTATAGAATCAGCTCATCCGTTCACAGTTTTTAACACCCCAAAAAAGAGAATCTCAACAGATTTTTTTGTTCACTTTGTTAAAGTGGAAGTGAAACCTGCATCCCTCTAATGCTGACATATATTTGAGAAAAGTCTTCTGATTTCGTCTACTGTCACTTTAAATATTTTCTCAGAACCGATAAGTTCCCTTTAAATAATGTGTCCAGAAATATAGTAAAGAACTGTTCCCTGTAAAATCCCTTAAAAAGACAACAGGGAACTACCTTCAGCTAGAGCAGTACAACTCCAGTCCTCAAGAGCCACCAACTGTTCATGTTTTCAGGATTTCCTTAGTATGGCCCAGGTGATAATTGCAGTACCTGAACAGGCAAAATTCCATCACCTGGGCAATGCTAATGAAATCCTGAAAACATGACCTGTTGGTGACTCTGGAGGACTGGAATTGGGGAACACTGAGCTAGAGAAATGGAAGAGGTGAGAAGGCTTCTTTACTGTAAGAGCAGTGAAGCTGAGGAATAGTCACTTAAGGAATTTATTTTACCAAGAACAATTGATAACTGCAAAAAAGACTTAGGTGGTTTCACTCCTAGAATACTTTGGTCTTTTTGGGCATAAAAGTATTTACATTGTGGTTTCTCAAAACAATAAATTAATACAAATGTAGTGAATCCTTATCTGATTGTCGATCCAGCCTGATCGCCTCTTGGGATCTGGAAAAAGGGTTTTCTTTGTTATAAGGGCAGATTGGATTATGACTAATGGGGTAAATTCACAGCGCTGGATCATCTATGTCCTATCCCATCCTTGGCTGAACTTTTTGGTCAGCTTATTAAGTTCTCTCACTTGTCGTTGGACTTCAGTATAGAAGGCAGCTTGCACTGTATCTTTGTGGGTGAATTAAATAAAAACCTTTTTCGCTACATTGGATGAGCAACTAAATCTCTTCTGTAGTCATTAGAGGCTATTATTTACTCGCCAGCTACGCAATGTCAAAATCTTCCACCAACCGTGTACCATCACATAGGTCCTGGTCTCCAGGGGAATCACAGCTTAATTTTCCCTATCTCAGCTACTCGCACACTTTGTACGGTTTCATAGGAAGCCAATAACCCTAAGTGCTGTATGTTTCAAGAATATTAGAGGAAAGTGGATTATCTGGAGGAAAAACACACAGATATAAAGAAAATAAACACGGAACATAAAACTCCCATGGAGATGATGGATTAGTTGACCACGCAGAGATGAACTAGATACCTGGGAAACATCTAACTATCTAATATCAATATTGCCAGGACAGTTTATTTCATTTTATGTCCTTGTTTTTATAGTGATTTGTAATAAATTGCCACAGACTTGACCTTGGAATTGGGTATGGTGGCTTTTGATGAATCTAAGGACGGCCATACTGTTGGCTGAAAGATCTCAGTTGACCCTCCCATACAGAGAAGCACTCGTTCGGCCAAGTGCTCCTGTGTTCTCTGAGAAAGCCACCTGCAGACATGTTGGCCGGCAACTTGTCTCAGGGAGAACAATGTGATCGGCATTCCAAAATCGGACATGTCTGATCGACATCAGTTGGCTGGTACCCCCATTCACATTAGACTGGTGTCTGAACCTGTCGATATATTGGCGGATTAAGCCAACATAAGTCTAATTTAAGTTAAAAAAAATGCATCTTTAGTCCAGCCACTTGGATAATGCATAAAATCTTCAATATTGAGTATGGAGTAAAACCAAGTTGTAACATTCTAAAATGAGGTACAGAGCCTATGCGTTTTGAGCTCTTAATCATGACAAGTCTGAAGTCTATTGTGTATTGCCAACTTCAGAGTCAATGTCACCAGCATCTCTCCCGGTCTTTCTTTTGACTTCTATACCTACACATGTATTTGGTATTTCGTATTAAGAAAGAACTGGCTAGTCCGCATGGAGGCCTCTCGGGTGACGGCCCCATACAAATAATCTTTGTAATGAAAATTGCTTCCATAACAGATTTAGATGACACTAAAGGGAAATTGGATAAATGAGGGACCCAGCAGCCAAACCCCATAGATCAGATATTGAGGGCATGTTCATCTTATTTAAGATTCTATATGATAAAGTAAAAACTATTACATGAGTGTCTCAGCTACCCCCAGTCATTTCTTGTGTACTTGCAACATAGAAAATGTCTTAAGAAAGGTTTATCATACTTACTAGCTTATCTAAAATCTCTGGCCAGTTAGCTCCTTTTAGAAGATTTTTTTTGTGTGATACCAGGATGTCCCATCTTATTTAAGGAGCCTCCACATCCACTACCACATTCACGGAGCACGCCAAAAAAGATGTGAAGGTGGCGTAGAAGTGAAGAGGAAAGCATGGCTTCTAAATGGTGTCAGGCTATGGGGAAAAATGTGGAAGGCACTTTTCATTAGAGTTGAGCGAATATGCTCGGAAACGATCGCCAAATCCGAATTTGCCATATTTATGCCATATTAGAACCCTATTTGTGCCGAAATGTGTGTTTGACGATTGTTTCCGAACATATTTGCTTATTTTTACTCCCATTGACTCCAATGGGGTTCGGCTGTGCTCGGCGAATATTGTAAACGTGATCGTAATCCGAACCGAATATTGAAAAATTTGCTCAACTCTTCATACACTGTAACGTTCTTCCAAAGGGAAATCCCAGTGAGCTGTATATGAAAGCAATATGGTCAGTTAATGAAACTGGAGATTGTATTGAGTTCTTAAATGAGTATTGCCAATTTATGCATTTGTGTAATAGCCACAGAAGATGCCTTAAATTTCTGACAGCACTGGGTACCATCCCTGGGGCCCTCTTCCTCTACTGCTGATTTACAACCTGAGCATATATAAATAAATGTTGAAATGTGAATTCCCTGATAATACTTAAAGGGATGTACACATGGTGTGGTATTATAGTCTCACGCAACAGTTGTTATCATGTCTCTCCGATAAAATACATTTAGTAATTTTTTAATCTTTTCTGTCAGTTATGGAGTCTGCAGAGAGGATAACATCAACCCCATCGTCAGTGACTTCTTCCTCGCCTTCTACCCCATCTGTAGCATCAGTGGTGACTAAAGGAGGCCTGCCCATAGGAGTCACCCCTCTGAGCTCCTCAATTACGGCTTGTGGTAAGCATTTATTTTATTTTATTTTATTTTTTTAGCACAGTTTTATTTTTTGGTCCAAAATGCTTTACTGACTAATTTCCTCATATACTGTATTTTTATACCAATTTTTCTTATTCAAAGATTCGATTTCATTGTTCATACATATATTTAAAGGGAACCTGTGACCAGTTTTTGGCTTATAAACCCTGCCCATCACCTTTATACAGTCATATGTAAAAGTTTGGGCACCCCTATTAATGTTAACCTTTTTTCTTTATAACAATTTTGGTTTTTGCAACAGGTATTTCAGTTTCATATATCTAATAACTGATGGACTCATTTATATTTCTGGATTCAAATGAGGTTTATTGTACTAACAGAAAATGTGCAATCTGCATTTAAACAAAATTTCACCGGTGCAAAAGTATGGGCACCCTTATCATTTTCTTGATTTGAACACTCCTAACTACTTTTACAGATGCCACTCTTCATAGGAGAATCAAATAGGAGAACTACTTGCAAGTGGCCACTTTAAATACCTTTTCTCATGATTTGATACACCTGGCTATGAAGTTCAAAGCTCAATGAGGTTACAAAACCAATTTAGTGCTTCAGGAAGTCAGTAAAAAGTAGTTAGGAGTGTTCAAATCAAGAAAATGATAAGGGTGCCCAAACTTTTGCACCGGTCAAATTTTGTTTAAATGCAGATTGCACATTTTCTGTTAGTACAATAAACCTCATTTGAATCCAGAAATATAACTGAGTCCATCAGTTATTAGATATATAAAACTGAAATACCTGTTGCAAAAACCAAAATTGTTATAAAGAAAAAAGGTTAACATTAATAGGGGTGCCCAAACTTTTACATATGACTGTAAGATCATAAGAATGGGGTTCTGGCGACCCCTTTATACCTGCAGCCTTGCCCCTGCATACCTCAGAAAAAGTGTTTTATACTTGTTCCACGCTGTATGTAAATTGTGCGTTCCAGTATGATGGGTGTCTTCACATTGTGATCAGCGACGCTCCGGTCCCTATGAACGCCGCCTCTTCTAAGTGCATGGAAGTGGCTGACGTCTCTCCTTCATCCATGTCGTGCCTGAAGTCTCGTGTCTGTGCAGTGGAAACGGAGAGCTATGTAGGCACGCCTTACTAAGCCCTACTGAACAACCAGTGATTCCACTACGGATGCGCGAGATTTCGGGCACTACGTGGATGACGGAGAAACGTCATCCACTTATGTGGCGTTTGAAGGGCCAAGGATAGCATGGCGCTCATCAGAATATGGACAAATAAGTGTTGAAAACACTATAAAAAGTAAAATGTTTTTTGAAAAATGCAGTGTGTGAATCTAAACTAAAGGGTTTTTTTGCCGCAAAACCTGTAATTGTGATTGGATAGGTCACTTAGGTGTCAGTCCTTTATATCAGGACCTGGGCTTTGACATCACTGACTGCCCGTATGTTAAAAATGTTCTAGAAATAGAAAAAATGAATAACTAAAGGAAATGTCATTATAACGAATATTCATAAATACATTTAATTAGCAAATCACAATCGTTTTCTCTGAGTAGGTGATCACTATAGAAATGGTCGTCTTGTCACACTGACACAAAACCTGTCTTACAATGTCACTGCACGTCAAGAGCCAGTGAACATGTACATTCGGAAGCTCCTTGCAGTGGCTTGGAGATGGCTACACCATGTATTGTTATTCAGGATGACAGTATGCACAGCATTGTGAGCGTTGGTGGTATTTCCTGAAGAAGAGGTTGCAAAAAAACCTTGAAACGCGTAGAATAAACCACTGTCAAACTTTATTAACCTTCTGGAATTTCATCATTTGGGCAGTGGGGACGAAATCCACGTATTCCTTTTGCAGAGTTCTGTTTCATATAGTCGGTGACCGACTTGTGGATCTGCAGCAGCCCTTATCTATACATGCTTTGAATACCTACTACCAGGTTAGCAGTTTTTTTTTTTGTCAAACCGCCTACTTTATTTGTGGGATAAGACCCTATATTGCGCTTGTGTCTCCCTCTTTCCTCACAATACTAACATCTCTAGTATTAGATCAGATAGACAGGGTTGACAGCATTGTGAGCAGTCTCCTCTTAGCTCAGCACCCCTGGCATCTCCAGTATTAGATCAGACAAGCAGAGTGGACAGCAGTGTGAGCAGCCTTTTCTTCAGCACCCCTGCTATCTCCAGCATTAGATTAGGTAGACAGGGTGGACAGCAGTGTGAGCAGCCTCTCCTTACTTCAGAACCCCTGCTATCTCCAGCATTAGATTAGATAGACAGGGTGGACAGCAGTGTGAGCAGCCTTTTCTCGTCTCATCATCCTGGTATGTCCAGTATCAAAACAGATATACAGGGTGGACAGCAGTGTGAGCAGCCTCTTCTTACCTCAGCACCACTGGTATCTACTGATTAACACCTGTGAGAACATCTTTTTACACATAAAGAGGAAGGCAGACCTTCCTGCCACACAGACTCTTTTGCACATGTCCTACAGTGTAATGTGGAAGAGAGGGTCCCTGCCAAGTGTCCGGGTCGGAACCAAGGGGACCGTCACCTGGGTTCCGGGGGCATCTGTTTCCGGGGGACAGAGTCCAGGAACGGACCGTGGAGACTGACACGTGGGCTGGGGGAGGAGCCAATATAAAAGGGACGGGGAACGCGAGTCACAGTGAGTCAGCAGAACGAGACAGAAGGAGCAGGAGATCGTGGGAGCGACTGAGAGCCAGAGCGACTTACCAGAGCCAGGGAGGAGGCCAGAGACAGGAGAGATACTCCCCCTGGACATCAGTGGGACAGCACCGAGACGACCGCCGAGAACCGCTGCCCCGTGTCGACCAGCGGCCGTTGCCGCCTCGCTCCTCCCCGCGGCTGTGGCCTGCCCGCGGACATCAGTGGCCGTTGCCACCTCGCTCCTGCCCACGGCTGCGGCCTGCCCGCGGACACCAGCGGCTGCTGCCGCCTCACTTCAGCCCGAGGCTGCGGCCTTTCTCCCGCAGCCGCCCCGCTTCTACCCGTGGCCGCGGCTAGTTCTGTGCCGTCGGCGGCCACCACCGTCCCGCACCAGCCCGCGGCAATGGCCGGGCTGTTGCTCGCCGCGGGTCCTCTGTTGCAGTCGCTGGCTGCGCAGGTGGCCTGCAAGCTGCCACCCCGCATCGCCGCTGCTTGCCCCTGTCCGGGGGCTGCGGCCCACCTGTCCAAGGACTCCTCCTGGGCCTGTTGTGCCCCTGCTTCACCGGAGCGTTGAAACGCTCGAAGACCACGAAAAATCTTCAGCGGCTGGGCCCAGCGACTGCTACGCCGAGGAACCATCGTCCGGGACGCCGAGGGACGTCAAGCTGTTTAAGTGACACTGTATAGTTAATGACCCGTAGTCGGCCATACCGCGGCCCTATAGTGACTGGCTCTGCCGGACTTAGTCGTGTTCTTAGATTTCCGTGTTGGCTTGTAATGAGTCCCTGCGAGGACAATTCCTGTTATTTGTTCAGTTGCTTAGACTACCCCTGCGGATAGTTACCTTTAAAAGTTATTACTATAAACACCAGACCGTCTCGCGTCTCATCACTGCATAGTGCGTACCTGCTTTACCACATTTTGACGTAGTCGGCAGGATTCGAACCTGCGCGGGGACAATGAGGGCCCCCGGCCCAGCATTTCTTTGGGGGCTATGCTAAGCAATCTACCCATGTTCTCCGGCAGCAATACTATGCTGTGGAACTGGACGGAGCGAATGCGTGGGTTATTTAGGATGCATCCGCTTACCCCTGACCTAGAGGCAGAAGTGTCCCTGATGGCGTTGGACGGGGAAGCCCGGGATACCGTAATGTTGAGGCCCCGGGGGCAGCGTAACACCTTCATCAGGGTGTTACAGATCTTAGAAGAGACCTATGGGGACCCGACCGATGTGGGGGAACTAAGAACCCAGATATTTGGACGCATGCCGAAAGAGGGGGAAACAGTGACCCAGTATATGAATGTTTTGCAGGAACTGTTTTTAGCTATTGAAAGGAAGGATGGAGTCGGCGTGGGGACCGTGGGCGTAACATTACGTGACCTGTTAATGACCGGGTTACAAGACACCCTGACAAGACAAGCTTTGCGAGAGCGGGTGCGAGCGGACCCACATCTGACCTTTTCAGAAATAGGGAAGGAGGCATGGGTTCGGGAGCAGGAGCAAGAGGTGACTGTCCCCGTGGGGATGGCTCGGAGTATCGAAGCATCCGTAAGCGCCCTAAGCGAACCCCACTGGGTACAAGAGGTGAAGCAAGAGATACAGAGTATTAAAGGTGAACTGGCCGAAGCCAAGAAAGCGGCCACAAGGAGTCGGCCAGGGCCGGGTAAAGGAGGCATGAACCATCGCGGCCCTCACCCAAGTCGGTCCCCACGACCATTCGCCTGTTACGATTGTGGAGAATTGGGACACCCCGCCCGAGAGTGCCCGCGTTCCAGGGGAAACCCGCCCCGCTGGCCAAGAAGACCAGTGGACCCTGGGCCTGGAGCCGGAGCCCACCACACGGGGTGGAGGAAGTCATGAAGACCTGGTCACGCGGTGCCCAGTGGTATGGGCAGAGATCGAAGGCCGTGCCGTGCGATGCCTAGGAGATACGGGAGCGCAAGTAACGACCAAGCCAGAGACTTATTTTCGGCAGCATTTTCCTGAAGCAGTGAGACCTCAGTGGGGCACCGTTATAAAGTTGGTAGCCACCAACCAGCTACCAGTTCCTGTCGTCGGAGTAGCCTGGATGCAGATTTCGATAAGCGGCAAATCAGTCGGCCGCCGGGGAGTGGTCCTGACCCAGGGAGACACAAACAGCAAACATCCGGTTACTCTGGGTATGAACATACGAGAGTTCGGCAACCTCCTCCTCAATGAGCCCACACAAGAGACTCTGAGACACTGGGGTCCTCGCACGGCCCAAGGGCAGGTCTTCCAGCGGTTGGTGCGGGAGGTGCGAGTGCTCCTGGAGTGCCAGGAGGGCAAAGTCATCACGCCGGCGGCTCCCCCGCTCGTGCTTCCTCCAGGGCAGACGGTGGTGGCCTTGCCGATCTGTGCCCAGATTACACTGGCGGGCGTGGAGGTGCTGGTGAAACCATGCTACTCAAAACGCCTGCACCCCGGCATACTGGTAGCCCGCTCCTTGGCCACGGTGCGGGAGGGGACCATCCTGGTGCCCTCAACCTGGAAGACCAAGATATCGCCTTGAAGCCCCGGGCCAAAATGGCCAAACTAGTAAGGCCTTTGGAGGAGATGCTGCAGGACCCCGCGGTCCAGTTGAAGGTGCAGTCGAAGATCTTTGGGCAGTGACTATACGGACCCTACAGACTGCCGTATCCTCAACCCAGGAGAAAGGCCGAGCCGTCCTGGAGAGAATGTGGGCCGAACTTTCCGGCCTAGCGCCCGCCCAACTTCTCCAGGTAGAGACACTTCTCGGACAATATTACAGTGTCTTCGCCAGTCATGAGGATGACTTTGTGGATGTGCCATGGCCATCACGCATGGGATCCCCACGGCAGGAGCGGCCCCCCATCCGGGAGCGATATCAGCAAATTCCACCGCAGCTATACCAGGAAGTGAAAACCCTATTGGCTCAAATGCTTCGGATGGGGGTCATACGAGAAAGCCAGAGCCCCTGGGCGGCCCCCATTGTACTGGTACGCAAAAAAGATGGTACGCTGCGTTTTTGTGTGGATTACTGAAGGTTGAACGCCTGCACCATCAAGGACTCGTATCCACTGCCCCGCATAGAAGAGTCTCTGTCCGCCTTGGGGAACGCAAGGAACTTCTCAACTCTAGACCTGGCCACTGGGTACTGGCAGGTGCTGATGTCGGAGGAAGACAGAGCCAAGACTGCATTTATCCTTCCCATGGGACTGTTCGAGTTTAATCGGATGCCGTTCGGGCTGGCCAACGCACCAGGAACCTTCCAGCGGTTGATGGAGCAGTGTCTGGGAGACCTCAACTTTGAAGCCACGTTGATATACCTGGACGATATCATTATCTATTCCGCCACGTTCGAGGACCACCTGCGGCGGTTGGGGCAGGTGCTCGGCCTGCTGCAGAAGTACAGGTTGAAGGTAAAGCCCCAGAAATGCCACCTGTTCCGCACCCAGATCGAATATCTGGGGCATGTCGTCTCGGCAGAAGGTGTCAGACCATCCCTGGAAAAGGTTGCTGCCATCCAGGGGTGGCCTACCCCCGAGACTGTGAAAGACGCGCGGCCTTCCTGGGGTTGGCCGGCTACTACCGTCGGTTCGTGAAGAATTTTGCACGCCGAGCCCGAGCCCTGCAGGACCGGCTGAAGGGGACTCCAGCCGGGGCGAATGGACGGAAGGTCCAGTGGCAGCAATCACAAGAGGATGCGTTTCAAGATCTCAAAGCTGCACTCTCGGAAGCCCCGGTATTGGCATATGTGGATTTCTCGCAACCGTTCATCCTGCATACCGACGGGAGCCTCCAGGGACTAGGAGCTGTGTTGTCACAGGTGCAGGACGGCCGAGAGAAAGTGATCGCCTATGGTAGCCGGTCGCTGCATGATTCCGAACGCAACCCGGACAATTACAGCTCCTTTAAGCTCAAGCTCCTCGTGGTAGTGTGGGCAATGGCGGAGCAGTTCGCAGAGTATCTGGCGGGCTCCGAGGTGGTGGTGCGGACTGACAACAACCCACTAGCCCATTTGGAGAATGTCAAACTGGGGGCCCTGGAGCAGCGGTGGGTGGCTCGGATGGCCAAGTTCAACTACAAGATCATCTACAAAAGAGGGGCTGAAAACGTGCACGCTGACACACTCTCCAGAATCCGACACACCACCCCAGGGAGGAATCGAGATGAAGAATTAGAAGGAGAAGAGACGCCGTTTGCCCTCACCACCGCCACACTTACAGCCACCGCGCAAGAAGCGCCTCAGCCGGGACCCTTAGGGGGAATGCTGGAACAGCCGCGCGACAAGTGGTTCCAGCAGCAGCAGGAAGATGGAGAAATTGGACTCTTGCACCAATGGGTGGCCGCCGGCAAATTGCCCACTGGCTCACAGAGACAGACTTTGACCCAGGATATGTTGTTGATGTTGCGCCAGTGGGAGAAACTAGTCATCAAAAAGGAACTTTTATATCGGAGAGCCGTGTCACGAACAATGTCTGCGACAGCATGGCAGGTGATCGTGCCCGGAACCCATCTCAGTCAACTGGCTCGGGAAGCCCACGAAAAGGGGGCTCACTTTGGAGCTCAAAAGACTTTGCAATGGTTGCAGCAGATAGTGTACCATCCACGCTTGCACACTGCTGTGGAAGAAGTTTGCCCGTGAGAGCTCGCTAAACCTCTCACGCAACAAGCCCCGGTGCAGACAATTGTAACATCAGCTCCCCTCGAGCTCCTCACGGTGGACTATCTGACCATAGGTCCTGCCTACCAGGGGTATGAGCATTGTCTCGTTATGGTGGATAATTTCACCAAGTTCGCCGTGGTCACCCCCACCCGAGACCAGACAGCGGAGTCGGCCGCCTATGTGATTTGTAAAAACTTTATCCAAGTGTACGGCTGCCCGCAACGAATACATTCGGACCAAGGAGCGTGCTTCCTAGGAAGAGTCATGGAAGAACTACATCATCTCTACGGTATCGATAAGTCACGGACTACACCATACCACCCGCAGGGAAATGGAGCCTGCGAATGATTCAATTGGACATTAATCCAAATGCTGCGTACCCTAGAGAGTGACCGAAAGGCCCGCTGGCCTGAATATGTCCCTGAGCTGGTGTGGGTATATAATAACCGGGTGCATCGGGTGACTGGTTACACTCCCTACTCATTGCTGTTTGGACGGGAAGGCAAAGGAATCACGGAAGTGGAGTTAAACCCGGAGGAACCTCTACCCTGGACCGAGTATCCTTGTGGGTCCGAATCCACCGGCATCGGCTGCAGACCCTCCACCGAGTCGTCCATACCAAGCTCCAGGATCTAGAACACCCGGGGGGAGCGCTGCCCCCACCAATTGACTTCCAGACTGGGGATCGGGTACTCGTACTAGATCAACGTCCCCAAAACAAGTTAGAATGACGGTGGGAGGAGAACCCGTACCGAGTGTTGTGCCGGATAAGCCCCGACGGGCCTGTGTATGAAATACAATCGGAAAGAGACGGCACACCTCTTACTTGTACTGTGCACCGAAATATGTTGCGCCCCTGTGCGTCCTCTGATCCCATGCGACCCGAGCCGATCCCTCAGGTCCCTGACCCCCCCCCCCCGTCAACGGTCTGGGACCTGGATGACAAAGAGGACTTCCCAGCCACATCAGCGGGCCCTCCAAGTAATAACATTGCAGCACACCCAGTTAGCCCGCCAGAATCGACCAACCTACCACCATCCACCACCCCAGAAAGCTCCACCACGGTCGAACTTAGATGCTCCGAGCGGTCAACAGCTGGCAAACCCCTTGAACGTTACGAACAGGACCAGTTCGTATGGCGACAAGAACTGTCGTCTCCAAAGACTAACTCGAGTCGCCTAAATCCCTCGCCTGAGGACTGGCGAGCATACAGGGTGGGGGAGTGTGGGAGAGAGGGTCCCCGCCGAGTGTCCGGGTCGGAACAAAGGGGACCGTCACCTGGGTTCCGGGGGCAACTGTTTCCGGGGGACAGAGTTCAGGGACGGACCGTGGAGACTGACACGTGGGCTGGGGGAGGAGCCAATATAAAAGGGGCGGGGAATGCGAGTCACAGTGAGTCAGCAGAACGAGACAGAAGGAGCAGGAGATCGTGGGAGCGACTGAGAGCCAGAGCGACTTACCAGAGCCAGGGAGGAGGCCAGAGATGGGAGAGATACTCCCCCCTGGACATCAGTGGGATGGCGCCGAGACGACCATCCGAGCACCGCTGCCCCGCGTCGACCAGCGGCCGCCGCCGCCTTCCTCCAGCCCGCGACTGCGGCCTGCCCGCACTCGCTGTCGTTGCCACCTTGCTCCTGTCCGCGGCTGCGGCCTGCCCACGGACACCATCGGCCGTTGCCGCCTCGCTCCTGTCCGCGGCTGCGGCCTGCCCGCGAACACCAGCGGCCGCTGCCGCCTCACTTCAGCCTGAGGCTGCGGCCTGCATCCCGCCGCCCCGCTTCTACCCGTGGACGCGGCTAGTTCTGTGCCGTCGGCGGCCACCACCGTCCCGCTCCAGCCCGCGGCAAGAGCCGGGCTGTTGCTCGCCACGGGTCCTCCGTTGCAGTCGCTGGCTGCGCAGATGGCCTGCCAGCCGCCACCCCGCATTGCCGCTGCTTGCCCCTGTCCGGGGGCTGCGGCCCACCTGTCCAAGGACTCCTCCTGGGCCTGTTGTGCCCCTGCTTCACCGGAGCGTTGGAACGCTCAAGGACTACGAAAGATCTTCAGCGGCTGGGCCCAGCGACTGCTACGCCGAGGAACCATCGTTCGGGACGCCGAGGGACGTCAACGGTTAAGTGACACTGTATAGTTAAGGACCCGTAGTCGGCCATACCGCGGCCCTATAGTGACCGGCTCTGCCGGACTTAGTCGTGTTCTTAGATTTCCGTGTTGGCTTGTATTGAGTCCCTGCGAGGACAATTCCTGTTATTTGTTCGGTTGCTTAGACTACCCCTGTGGATAGTTACCTATAAAAGTTATTACTATAAACACCAGACCGTCTCGCGTCTCGTCACTGCATCCTGCGTACCTGCTATACCACAGTAACAAGATGGCAGCCATTTCAATTCTATAGTGATTGTTTCCATTGTCAAAATGACCTTCTTCTGCTAATTAAAGGCATTTAGAAATGTATTTATAATGACATTTCCTTTTCTTATTTTTTTCTCTATTCCCGGAGAATCCCTTTAAGTCAACCATGTTTGAAATCCTAAAGAAAACTGCATAAATGAAATAACTGTAACACATTAGATAATAAGCGCTCGCTATGTTTCTCTTTTGTACTGTACGTTTTTACTTCTGAATGGTTTTATAGATCTCATCTATCACACAAGGCCGTCTATTCTTCATTATTTACCACTATTTATGTACATTTTTGTGCGTGCGTCGCCTGCTCACAGTGACATTTCAGAAGGGAATAAGTCTCATCAACATTACTGGAAAAACAGTATTTAAAATGTCAGCTCTCTGCTAGAACATTAATCATGAGCTTAATATACCTATTGAGAACGAAACTCTGCCCACAGGAATGTGTTTCATCGGGGATTATGGAGTATCTCAATAGTTACATTTAAATAGACGTTCCTGAAATGGAGCGCCTGTAATGACTAAATGAAATGCATTAAACATTACCGTGTTTAATAAAATGTCCTAAAGTGTTTAAAGGGAAAGCTTTTGTATGCTCCTCTCATATTTTATAGCTTGGAGGACTCTTATAATGGAAAGCCTAAGAGATACTAAAGTATTCCTGCTGTACAACACTAAAATGGCTGATAACAGAGAACAATAGTTAACTTCTTAATATCCAGTTAAGTGCTATGTGACTTTAAAGGTACTTCCATCAAAAAAGTCACACCATTTTGCAGTTTCTGCAAAGAAAAGGACTCCTTTAGAAATCCGGATATGTTTCCGGAAACATATTAATTGGGATTTGTTAAAGGGGTTGTCCTCTACTGGACAACAACTTCTTAAAGGGGTTATCCCGGACTATATTAATTTTTTGAGAAAGGAACCTCAGCACCACAAAAGAAAATGAGTCTGTAGGCCTCGCTGCAGTGATAGTTTGTTTTGATCCGGACACGAGTCAAAAACAGATGTGTTCCAACGTTTCGTCCCGGAGCGGTCTTTGTCAAGGACATCTGTTACAGGTAGGCAGAGATCTAGTAGAGCAATAATGTAAATGGTAAGATCTCTTTCATGTCAAGGAGGACCTGTGTGGAGCAGGAGCTAGGAATCCCGAAATGCGGCAAGCAGGGTATAAGCCGTATCTAAATTTTTTACTAAGGGTCTAAGAACTAACAGGCAAGTAGTTCCTACCTACCTGCCTGTTCTGCCCAGTGCTGATCTTTGCTGTCACAGAGCGGTTCTGCCAGCAAATCTGCCGCTTCTGCTGATGTCATGTCGACAGTAGCTGCTTCTTTTCCGCTCTGCTTTCTTGACCGGGCGTGACTGCCAAAGTCATGCTGATTGACCGCCGGCTCCCCGCTGCCTAACTGCAGGGAGCCGGCTATCAATCAACATGATGCCGGTAATCACTGTCAGCAGACCCAAGTCTTCCTCTTCCGAGCTGCTCTGTTGATATGCAACATGTTTGAGCATGATCACACTGGCCATTAAACAGACAAAACCTGATAAAAACAAAATGAACATCTATCCTTCTGTAAGTAAGTAAAAAGCAATAGTGCATATTAATAATAACACAGGGCACTTAGTATACACTGTCTATGAGCACGAGAACTATAAAAGCCATCCCATCAGAGCCAAGGTGTACCCAGTTGGGATGGTCCTAACATCTAGTAATAAAACCTTACCATCTGTCAAAAGTGACCTTAATGTGAACACTGTCCAAGAAGGACGGGGCCCAACTATGGACACCAAGCAATGGGAAGCTATATTAATATGATGTTCTGCTCAAAGAAACGGAGGCCATGTCCTTGTGCGCAAGAACCTGAAGCAAAACCAAAAGAAATGAACTGGAGTATAAGTTGGTATACATGCAACATGTAGGAGCATGTTCACACTGGTGATTAAACAGACATAACCTAAGATAGAGGCTATGTGCCCACGTTGCAGAAATGCTGCAGAATTTTCCCAGCATTTCCTCATCCCCCCGCCGTGGGTAAAACGCATGTGGAATTCGCATGCATTTTCCCACAAAATACAAGCGTTTTTAGCTTGCAGAATGCTAGCGTTTTCCAAGCTATTTGAAGCATCGCTTGAAAAAGTGATTGACAGGTTGGTCACACACAAGCATAGTGCTTGACAAGTGTGACCAACTTTTTACTATTGATACTGCCTATGCAGCATCAATAGTAAAAGATAGCATGTTAAAAATAATAAAAAAATAGGGATATACTTACCCTCTGTCGGCCACCAGAGTCCTCCCGGCCCTCAGCGGCGCTGCCAGCAAGTTCTGTTCCCAGGGATGCATTGCGCGAATGACCTCTGATGACATAGCTGTCACGCAAATCCGCACAATTAATGGACATTGCCGCGGATTTAACCGTGATGCGATTCCGCAGCGGGAAAATCTGCAGCATGGGCACAGCAATTGCGGATTGCATTGAAAATCAATGTGATGCATTTTGTTAGCCTTTCTTTAGCGTTTCTGCTGCAGCGGAAACGCTTAAAAAACACAACATGAGCACAGAGCCAGAAACTGACTGAGCCGCCCCTTTAAATGGAAGTCAAACGCTGCCGGGAGGAATAAAGTTCATTTTCACCTTGCAGTAGGGCTCTCCGTGCGGGTGACGCACAGTGTCAGATCGCTACTAACCTGCAGTTTAACACCATATCTGCACGTTAATAGCATTATTTTACATGACAAATTCCCTTTAACCCCTTCCTGCCATCCGACGTACTATCCCGTCCACGGTACCCGGGCCCGTATGACCGGGGACTGGATAGTACGTCGGCGCGATCAGCGGCTCCCACGTGGTGAGCGCCGCTGATCGCGGCCGGGTGTCAGCTGATTATCACAGCTGACACCCGGCACAATGTGTCAGGGGCGGTCACGGACCGCCCCCGACACGTTAACCCCTTGCACACCGCGATCAAACACAATTGCGGTGTACCGGGGGTTAAAGGGAAGCATCGGCAGGGAGGGGGCTCCCTCCGTGCTTCCCTGAGCCCCCCACGGCAGCGCAATGTGCAGCGCTGCTGCGGGGGACTCCCTTCCTCCAGGCCCCCGAATCCAAGATGGCGACGGGGGCCTTCGGGGGCCTGCGGAAGCTGGCTTCCTCAGTGCCTGCAAAGCGCAGGCATGAGGAAGCCTTCTGCAGTGCCTGTGTCAGATCGCTGATCTGTTACAGTGATCTGTGATGTGACAGATCAGCGATCTGTCACAGGACAGTGATGTCCCACCTGGGACTATTTAATAAAGTAAAAAAAAAAATAAAAAGTGTAAAAATAATTTTAAAAAAATCGCCAAATAAATTAGAAAAAAAAAATATTCCCCCAATAAATCCATTTTTTGGAAATAATAAAAAAAAACAAACAATAAAAGTACACATATTAGGTATCGCCGCGTCCGTAACGACCCGCCCTATAAAACTGTCCCATTAGTTAACCCCTTTAGCGAACCCCTTAAAAAATAAAAATAAAAAACGAAGCAAAAAATAATGATTTATTATCATACTGCCCAACAAAAAGTGTAATAACGCGCGATCAAAAAGACACATATAAATAGCCATGGTACCGCTGAAAACGTCATCTTGTCCCGCAAAAAACGAGCCGCCACACAGCATAATCAGCGAAAAAATAAAAAAGTTATAGCTCGCTGAATAAAGCGATGCAAAAATAATTATTTTTTATATAAAGTAGTTTTCATTGCATAAAACCGACAAAAACATAAAAAACGACCTAAATGAGGTATCGCTGTAACCGTACTGACCCGAAGAATAAAAGCGCTTTATCAATTTTACCGCACGCGGAACGGTGTAAACGCACCCCCCCAAAAGAAATTCATGAAACGCTGGTTTTTGTTCATTCTGCGTCCCAAAAATCGGAATAAAAAGCGATCAAAAAATTTCACGTGCCCGAAAATGGTACCAATAAAAACGTCAACTTGTCCCGCAAAAAATAAGACCTCACATGACTCGGTGGGTCAAAATACGGAAAAATTATAGCTCTCAATATGTGGTGATGCAAAAACTATTTTTACAATAAAAAGCGTCTTTTAGCGTGCGACAGCCGCCAAACATAAAAACCGCCATAAATAGTAAATCAAACCCCCCGTTATCACCCCCTTAGTTAGGGAAAAATAATAAAATAAAAAAAATGTATTTATTTCCATTTTTCCATTAGGGTTAGGGCTAGGGATAGGGCTAGGGGTGTGTTGGGGTAGGGTTAGGTTAGGGTTAGGGCTAGGGTTAGGGTTAGGGCTAGGGTTAGGGCTAGGGTTAGGGTTAGGGGCGTGTTGGGGTTCGGGTTGGAGTTAGAATTGGGGGTTTCCACTGTTTGGGCACATCAGGGGCTCTCCATATGCAACATGGCGTCTGATCTCAATTCCAGCCAATTCTGAGTTGAAAAAGTCAAATGGTGCTCCTTCCCTTCCAAGCTCTGCTATGCGCCCAAACAGTGTTTTACCCCCACATGTAGGGTATCAGCCTACTCAGGACAAATTGCAAAACAATTTTTGGGGTCCAATTTCTCCTGTTACCCTTAGGAAAATAAAAAATTGGGGGCAAAAATATCATTTTTGTGGAAAAAAATGATTTTTTTATTTTCACGTCCGAGTGTTATAAACTTCTGTGAAGCACTTGGGGGTTCAAAGTGCTCACCACACATCTAGATAAGTTCCGTGGGGGGTCTAGTGTCCAAAATGGGGTCACTTGTGGGGAGTTTCAATAGTTTAGGTACATCAGGGGCTCTCCAAACGCACATGACACCCGCAGACCATTCCATCAAAGTCTGCATTCCAAAACGTCACTGCTTCCCTTCCGAGCCCCGACGTGTGTCCATACAGTAGTTTTCTCCCACATATGGGGTGTCAGCGTACTCAGGACAAATTGGACAACAACTTTTGGGGTCCAATTTCTCCTGTTACCCTTGGGAAAATGAAAAAATTGGGGACTAATTGATCATGTTTGTGGAAAAAATACGATTTTTTTATTTTCATGCCCTGGCATTATAAACTTCTGTGAAGCCCTTGGGGGTTCAAAGTGCTCACCTCACATCTAGATACGTTCCTTAGTGGGTCTAGTTTTCAAAATGGGGTCATTTGTGGGGGGTTTCCACTGTTTAGGTACATTAGGGGCTCTCCAAAGGCAACATGACACCCGCAGACCATTCCATCAAAGTCTGCATTCCAAAACGTCACTACTTCCCTTCCGATCCCCGACGTGTGCCCATACAGTAGTTTTCTCCCACATATGGGGTATCAGCATACTCAGGACAAATTGGACAACTTTTGGGGTCCAATTTCTCCTGGTACCCTTGGGAAAATAAAAAAATGGTGACTAAAAGATCATGTTTGTGGAAAAAATACGAATTTTTTTATTTTCACGCCCGGGCGTTGTAAACTTCTGTGAAGCACTGGGGGGTTCAAAGTGCTCACCACACATCTAGATAAGTTCCTTGGGGGGTCTAGTATACAAAATGGTGTCATTTGTGGGGGGTTTCCACTGTTTAGGTACATTAGGGGCTCTCCAAAGGCAACATGACACCCGCAGACCATTCCATCAAAGTCTGCATTCCAAAACGTCACTACTTCCCTTCCGAGCCCCGACGTGTGCCCATACAGTAGTTTTCTCCCACATATGGGGTACAGCATACTCAGGACAAATTGGACAACAACTTTTGGGGTCCAATTTCTCCTGGTACCCTTGGGAAAATAAGAAAATGGTGATTAAAAGATCATGTTTGTGGAAAAAATACGAATTTTTTATTTTCACGCCCGGGTGTTATAAACTTCTGTGAAGCACTGGGGGGGTCAAAGTGCTCACCACACATCTAGATAAGTTCCTTAGGGGGTCTAGTTTCCAAAATGGTGTCATTTGTGGGGGGGTTCCACTGTTTTGGTACATCAGGAGTTTTCCAAATGCGACATGGTGTCCGATCTCAATTCCAGCCCAAAACGTCAAATGGCGCTACTTCCCTTCCGAGCTCTGCCATGCGCCCAAATAGTGGTTTACCCCCACATGTGGGCTATCAGCGTACTCAGGACAAATTGCACAATAACTATTAGGGTCCTGTTACCCTTGGAAAAATAAGAATTGAGGGTGAAAAGATCATTTTTGTGGAAAAAATATGATTTTTTAATTGTATGGCTTTATGTTATAAACTTCTGTGAAGCCCATGGGGGTTCAAAGTTCTCACCACATATCTAGATAAGTTCCTTGGGGGGTCTAGTTTCCAAAATGGGGTCACTTGTACGGGGTTTCCACTGTTTAGGTACATCAGGGACTCTCCAAACGTGACATGGCGTCCAATCTGAATTCCAGCCAATTTTGCATTGAAAAAGTCAAACGGCGCTCCTTCCATTCTGAGCTCTGCCATGTGCCGAAACAGTCGTTCCCCCCCACATATCAGGTATCTGCGTACTCAGGACAAATTGCACAATAACTTTTGCAGTTCAATTTCTCCTGTTACCCTTGGTAAAATAAAAAAAAATTGAACCTGAAGTATTTTTTTTATGAAAAAAAGTTAGATGTTCATTTTTTTTTAAATATTCAAAAAAATTCCTGTGACGCACCTAAAGGGCTAATAAACTTCTTGAATGTGGTTTTGAGCACCTTAAGGGGTTCAGTTTTTAGAATGGTGTCACTTTTGGGTATTTTCTATCATATAGACCCCTCAAAGTGGCTTCAAATGTGATGTGGTCCTAAAAATAAAATGGTGTTGTAAAAATGAGAAATCGCTGGTCAACTTTTAACCCTTATAACTTCCTAACAAAAAAAAATTTTGGTTCCAAAATTGTGCTGATGTAAAGTAAACATGTGGGAAATGTTAGTTATCAAGTTTTTTGTGTGCCGTATCTCTGTGATTTAAGGGCATAAAAATTCAAAGTTGGAAAATCGCGAAATTTTCAAAATTTTTGCCAAATTTCCATTTTTCTCACAAATAAACGCAAGTTATTTGAATGAAATTTTACCACTAACATGAAGTACAATATGTCACGAGAAAACAATATCAGAATCACCGGGATCCATGGAAGCGTTCCAGAGTTATGACCTCATAAAGGTACAGTGGTCAGAATTGTAAAAATTGGCCCGGTCATGAACGTGCAAACCACCCTTGGGGGTGAAGGGGTTAAAGAGGAATAAGAATGTCCTCACTATGACACCCGGCACCCCCACTTATTAGCTGAAAACGGCTCCAGAAGCGGCAGAAACTAAGCAATGTACTGGTGGAAAACCGCAGCTCCTTACACCACATAGTGGTCGCTGCTGAGTACTGCGCTTTATCACTTACTCAGCAGCGTCCGCTAAGCAACTTACAGGGCATCTGGGTTCCTCCCCAAACATTGCTTAGTTTGAGCCGCTGTCGGAGAAGTTTTTAGCATGATAGGGGTGCATGGTGCTCGATCATATTGATGCCCAGTCCAATAGATAGGCCATCTATATGTCAATCTCGAACAACACCTTTAAGAATAACTGCAGTCAGCGTAGCTTCAATATGACGGTGGCTTAAAGTAAAATCTGCCTCTGAGTCGCTGATTTCAGATTTCTGCTCTATATGGTTTTCAGTTCTGTATTTTTGGTTTTCGTTCTGTTTTTTTTTTTTTTTTTCTTCACTATTCTTATTACCATAAAAGCCATTTTATTTACTCTCAAAGGACATTTTAGTGACAGAAGAAGTACCGTATATTAAACATCCCGGCATTTTATTGACGTGTTATTAAACGACTCCGGCATTAAACGGCGACGACGTACGTAGGACTGATTTCGGAAAGGCAAATATACTCTCCTGTTTTAATGCAAAAAAAAAAAAAGTGTTTTGGCACAATACCGAGCACAGTGGTTTCTATATCGTGTTGCCAGAGGACCATGTAAGCAATTCTGTCTGCTGGTTTTCTTTTTTTTTTTTTTGCTTTCTATTCAAGGAAGCAGGTTAGCAGAAAAAAAAGATCCAGAGTTTTTTTTCTTACTGACATGTGCAAAGTGCTCACTGATGTCAGCAGAAGTCCTAATGGAAATGGCCATTAATATACATTCTCCCCGCACAGGAAGAACAGCATAAATTCACTTACTGTCACTGAGGAAACAAGCTTTCTGTCACAGGCTTAAATGTATGTTTTACCCTATATATATTTATTCCTGCATTTGGTAATTCTGGGAACTAAAGACATAAAAAAAAAATATAATTTAAAGGGACATTCCACATGGAAATAAGTAAGAGAAAATGAAAAAACAGTTCAGTTCAGAAAACGATTTGCAAGGCTCTAATAGTGTCTTTTAAAAATCCAGGAAAAAAAAAAATCAAGGTCTATTTCCTTGGGTCCCTTTCTGGTCTGCCACATAATGTGAGAGCAGCATAATATAGAGAGAAATCTTGATTCCAGTGTTGTGCCACTTATTGGGCTGCTTGTTGTAGTTTTCATAAAATCACAGTTTTATCAGCAGAAGATTATCACTGGAGCTATGCTTAACCCTGCCCTAAGAACTGATTGGTAGCTTTCTGCCTATGCACAGTGTACACAGAAAGCAGCCAATGGGCGGTGTGGGCGGGGTTATACAGAGCTCAGCTTTTAGGGAACTGCTAGATCTGTAACAGAGAAAACAGTGATTTTATCATAACTGCAGCAAACAGCCCTGTAAGTGATACTTCGCTGGAATCAGTATCTTCGTCGCTACATCATGCTACTCTCAGGTAGGAGTAGGAAAAATCTGGTGTGAAAATAAATTTATGGAAAAAAAAAAATAAAATCATGGTTCTTATTTAAAGGAATGGTAGAGAAGCATGATTTCTTATGCCTTAGTGCAGTGTTTTAATGTTCCTTAAAATTTATTCAGAATTTAATGGAAAATGAAACATTACTGGCTATCTGGCCTTGGTTGTGAATGGATACTGTTGGACTGCTGCCCAGTGGAGAGCGCTGCAGATCCAGGCACTGCCACGTTCATATGATACAGTAAAGAAGGGTGGGCAGAGTGCTGCAGCGCTCTGCCCAGTCATGGGGTGCAGGAGATGGGTCTCCACAGTTATTCACTAATGTTCTTTCCCGAAAAAAGCCTAGTCCTTGTCGAGAGTGGTGGGCATGACGGATTTGGTATATCTAGTTCGGCGCCTTACGATCCCTTTAAGGTTATTTTAGAAATCGGTAGAAATTGAAGGCTTTGTAGCTTTCACTGTACTTGTCTGAAAAGAATGCTGTCTCCACGTATATTACCGCTATCAGAGATAACACACAGGCAGGCGTCATCGAGGGTCCTTCAGGAGACCAAAAAATCTAAAACCATCATTTAGTCACCAGTGTATTTGTACAGAACGAAATGAGAAGTATGAAGTCACGAAGGCACGCCTGGTGTCAGCCGGGGAACAGGTGGAACCTGAAAATGATGAGGATTTAAGGATATATTTATATGGAGTTAGTTAAAGATTAAAGCTGACATCTAGCACACAAGAAACGTGCAGAGCGCCTTAGAGGGGTTCTCCTGGAATGTATAATTATGGATGAAATAACTCGGTATTCGGTGATATATTTTAATAACAAAGATAACCAGATGCGGGTTAAGAAGAGACTGAGTTGCTTTTTTTCCCATCTTTGGTGAACTAATAATACACATCTTAAAAAAATACTTGCCAACTTTTAGGAATCGATTGCTCAGGTGCAGACGACGTTGCATTCTCTCAACCAAGAAAATCAGGTGGACTATGCAGATCACACTCTGATCAGAGTGTGAGCATGGTGTGATCTCATTCTCTCGGATGCGGAAAAGATGGATAAAATGTGTTGTCAGTCCATGGAAATGGGACTACCCTCAGATGTCATCCGAATGCAGTCCAGTAGTTTCCCCAGACTCCTTGACTTGCATGGCCAAATGAAATGCGAATATCAGATCAAACTTGGGCATGCAGCGATATTTTTCCTCGGACAGATTTGATCCAAGGAAAAGCTCTGATGTGCACAACCTCATAGTGTTTTGTCGGATTGCACCCAGACCGAAAATATGGCCGCGTGCACGAGCTCTAAAGATGAAAATATTCCCTATGACTTGTGCTCTCCTGAGGAAGAAGTCGTACTGACTTCGAAACGCGTTGAGAATAGAGAATAAAATACCATCCTTTATCATCTATATGCCTGGATCGTTATTGCCACAGCAGCGCGGGGAATATCCACGTTTCTTCCAATTTGAAAATGCTCCCCATAGCCACTCCACCGTTTCATTTCACACCCTGTCCACACCTCTTTCATCTTCTCTTAAAGAAGCACTCCTCCTCCCATCAAAATTTGTATCTTAATTTATTTCAGACATCATATTATATAGCAATGTGTACTTAAAATTACTCATTTTGCCTTTCTACCCCAATTCTTCTCTTTTCCATTAGGTCGATGACATCATGTGATTATACACTGACTAGCTGAATCCTTCTAAGCTCTATGTAGAAACAGGAGGTCATTTTTCCCTGCATGACTCATGAGTCACTGCAAAAGCTCCTGGCAGGGGAGGAGGAGGGGGAGCTGGGTAAAGAGTTGAAGAGGGGAATAATAAATGCAGAGAAAAGAGACTTCCTGTTTCTACATAGAGCAGAGACAATTCGAACCAATGGCATAGTCATAATTCAGAGCTTCAGAGCAGCGCAAGCAGGTCCTAATGCATAGAGCATGCAAGAAGCCTGCAGCCTTAGGCTAGGTTCACATTGCGTTTAACCAGCCTGTTCAACGCATAGCGTTGACGGGCTGGTTAAACGGTATAGCATAACGCGATCGCGTTATGCTATACCCGCTAGCGCAGATGATTCATCTGTGCTAGCGGTGACAGAGCCTCAGACGCTGCAGCCCGCGTCCGAGGCCCGTCACTGAATGACGGCACGTCGCGAACGCCGGCATGCGTCGCGATGCGCCCGACAATGGGGGTCAATGGCAGCGTTAACGGACTACGTTACACCGTGTTATGCCGCGATGTAACACAGCGTTAACAGACTGCCAAAACGCAGTGTGACTCCGGGCTTACCTAGGTAACCAGCCACTCTAAAGGCTCCTTTACATTTAGCGATGCACCAGCGATCCCGACCACAATACGACCCGGTCAGGATCGCTGGTGCATCGCTAAATGGTCGCTAGTGAGCTGCCACACAGGCAGATCTCACAGCGATGCAGCAGCGATACAGCGGTCGTTACTTACCTTTCAGACGCGGCGATCCTGATGTCCTCCCGTCCGCGTCCACGCGTCGCTCGTCGGCGCCAGCAGGAAGCGCCCGACGAGAAATGGAGCTGCGCGATCAGCGACAGACAGCGGGGGAGCCGGTCGGAGGTAAGTATCACACATAGCAATATCACTGCTGCGTCACCAAATCGGTGATGCTTTAGCGATATTGCTAGCGATATCGCTATGTGTAAAGCCCCCTTTAGACTGCAGGATAGCCAGTAACCTAAGATTAAACTTCCCTCTGTTCTTGACAACAGAGAGGATTTTTAATTGTTTTTACAAGCACTTTGCAGTTAACAATTTCAAATACCTTGAGACAACCCCTGTAACTTAACCCAGCGTATCCGAGATGTATGATATATGTTTAAAAAAAAAAAAACCCTGTAGAAATGATTGTGTACGTTTGTTAGGGTGCATTTACACTGACTATCGTGAATGAGCAATCCTAGTAATGCTCGTGGCCTGATATCTTGCAGTGTAAACAGGCGCCAACTCCCCAACTATGATGATTCTTAAGGGTACTTCACACATAGAGAGATCGTTAGCGAGATCGCTGGAACATCACAGGTTTTGTGATGCAACAGCGATCTCGCTATGTGTGACACATAGCGGCGACCGGCCCCCCGCTGAATATCGCTGATTGTGCTCGAATGTCCTAGGACATTTTTTGATCGTTGGTGTCCCGCTGGCCAGCATGCATCGCTGTGTTTGACACTTTAACAACGACGAGCGACCTCGTTGGCGACTCTGAACTCACGCCTATCGAGGTCTGAGTCGTCAGAATAGCTGCTGTGTGACAAGGTCCCAACGACCGCCGAGGTAGTTATACAGATCACCGAATCGTTGCTGCGTCGTTGAGTAGATCTGCCTGTTTGACAGCTTACTAGCGACCATGTAGCAACGTACCAGCGATCCTTACCAGGTCGTATCGTTGTCGGGATCGCTGGAGCATCGCTATTTGTAACGGTACCCTTAGAATTGTTTTAAACCCATCGTTCTAGGCAGCAGGATGTCTTGTGCAAACAGGACTTTTGCTGAAGGCAGCAGTGACAGTCCATGCATTCAGAAGGATCTAATCCTGATCTATCGCCCACTACTCTGTGCACACCGGATGTGTCGTCAACCTGTCTATGCCGGTTATTAAACGACCCCCAATTTGGCAAAATCGTAGCCAGTCAGCAGTCATTTAACAGCTGCCATCGGTTAGTCTAAAGCCAGCTTTACTGCATTGCTGTGAGGGATGTCTCTAGGAGAGATGGGGACAGGGGAAATATCTGTCGGATCAACAAACAATCGGCGCATGGCCACCTTAAAGGGGTTTGCAACTGTATTTTTATTTTAACAAATATGTTTCAGACATGATTTTATTACACTCACTAATATACTGTTAAGTATTACAGGTTTTCCTCCTCTTGTTAGAATATCCTTCCTCAAACTGAACAGACCTCTTGTCCTTACAATGGCTGCTTGTGGAGGAACATGTGACCAGACCAGTTCATCTGCCTCTTCCAATAAAAAAACGACTTTCTCACTTGGAGTGTTTTTTCATTGGAGGAGGCTGACGGGCAGGTGGGGTCACATGCTTCTTCATGAATAGGTATTTTGAGGGTAGGAAAGCTGTGCAATCTCTTTGGAAAGCTGTACTAAGTGCAAGAGGCGTAATGATCTTGTGTCCATGGTCCTGTGGTGCAGAGGAGATTCCCGAAGCCAGTGCTAATTTCACCTGTATATCTATCCTTGAAACGCCCATTCAGCTGATATGTAGTGTGGTGCAGAGACCCGCCGGCTCCATGCACTGCAATACACACTGCCAGTCAATCAGAGCCCGGCAGCAGACGTCAGCTTGCCCGGTGATGGGAGGCGCATGGCAGTGATTATATGACAGTGACGTCATGCACTGCATGCGCTTTCACACCGAAGTCAGCTGCCAGCTTCTGTGCCGTCTATAGAGGAGGATGCAGCTCATCCTGGGAGTGGGGGAAGGTAAGCATAATTATTTGTTTCTTTTTAAAATGTGCTGGAGAAGACTAGAAATGGGCCAGAGTGGAAAGCATTATACCAGAAAGGGGCCCAGGATGGGGGCATTATACCAGAAAGGGGGCCAGGATGGGGGCATTATACCAGAAACGGGGCCAGGATGGAAGACATTATACCAGGAAGGAGCCCAAGATCAGGGACATTGTTTTAGCATAGTGTCCAGGATGACAGGCGTTATTAGTGTAAGGGCTCAGAGTGGGGGGACATTCTTCTTGGATGGGGTCAGGTTCTGGACATTATTCCTAAAAGGGGCCCTGGATTATTATTACATTACAGGAAGGGGCAGGACGTGGGACATTATTACATGGGTGCAAACATGCATGTATTTATAGGACCTAGAAGGTTACGAAGGCCCATTTATCTGACCAACATGTAGGTAAGGAACCAGGCCTAAATTTCACCCTGGGGCCCATCGGATTCTAGTTGTACCACTGGCTATGCTGTAATACTCATATATTAGTAAGTGGCGCAAAATCAAAAACCAACATATTTTTTTTTGTTTTTTAAATATAGATATAATGAGCAATCCCTTTAAGTCTGACGGATGTGAGTGAGAGTGTTACCTGGTATGATGATCTATTATTGCATTGCTCTGGAAGGTTCTTCTACTTTAAATAACCGCCCTCAGGATGGAGATAATTACCTGCATTGTGGGGGAGGCATGTGATCAGTTCAGTGTAGAAGTCATTTTGCAGACTGTCCTGCTTTGTCTAAGACATTGACATTTTGGAGGAGTAATAAGTGATTGCTTTGTGATCTAAAGCTGATTTCCTCAGCAGGATTGGGAGATAAACCTGATCTGTCTTTTCTGGTACACGTCTTGGCTCACTGTACCGTATTCATCTTTACACCAACAAATAATTTATGAGTTTACAAAGGAGAGATTCTTTCATGCAATGCAGCCAAAGTGACCTCGAATCCTCACTCCGGTATAGCATTTAATGGTCCTGCATTTCGCCTCTAGAAGTGTTTGTAGCAGATGCAGTTCACCTTTAAAGTAACACGATATTTGTATCCTTTGTGGAAAAAATTGATGTTTTCTCGTCCTTTAGCTCCTTCAAGTGACTGCATATCGGCTAATTAAGTATACGCGTATGACTAATGATGCCATTTAAATTCTATACACATAAAGATCAAAGCAAACCGGCAACTTATTTGTGACAAATTGCAATAGAGCGGGGAGAAATGCTGGAAAATGCACCACAATGTGCAAATACATTCATTTTTGAGGAATGGGATATAGATGATATCTGAGCGACGGACCCAATGGTTTGCAGACCCTTATTGTGTGTGATATATGTAATATGTATGTGTGTGTAATAAATATATAAATAAATATATATAAACACGCACACATTTATCTGCGACTCTGCAGGAGAGATATTTATTGGAATGAATGGACAGTCCATTTATATACTCTTGACTGTTATGACAAGAGTATATATTAAAGTTTTGTTATGTAATCACCATTAAAATTATTTTTTTTTTTTCATAAATCAATAGTAAGGGTGAAAATAAGCAAATTTATAATATATTATCAGAGAAATCTACTTCTTTCTCCTCTTGGCGTAATTTTCAGTGAATGCAAACTTTCCCATTACTAAGAGAGAAGATAACAGTTTGTGCTCATAAAGTTCTACGGGGAACTGTAACAGGAGAGCATGCAGCAGAATTTCTGTGTCCATCTCCAGCTCCTCTCTCCATAAAATTTTATTAGCCCAAACTATCATCTCCTATTTCATTTCTTGCTTTGCCCTGAGGAGGGGCAACACCCCCCGAAACACGTGTCTGCAAATTGAGATTCTGGGTTGGCTTTTATCCCAAGACATGTGGCAAGGCTTTTATTGACTTATAGGATTGCTACTGCCAATAGGTGGTGCTAGAGTTCTAGTCCTCTTCCTCTCAATATGCATACTCCTATCTACAGGAAAATCTGTCTTCACTGAATATAGAGATTTTACACATGAATTGAGAGTCTGTGAGGAGAAAGAAGCAGATTTCTCTGATGAGTTACATTGCAAACTTGTTTATTTTCATGTGTACGATTGATTTATGAAATAACAATTAAAAGGACTATTGTGACAACATTACTATTTAAATAGAATAAAAAAAATGTTTTTATTTTTCATATTAGTATCATTATTGAAATAAATGAATGAAAACATGCAATTTTCACACCGGCTATTAGGCCTAATATTAGTCTCTTAATTCTTGCTGGGCAAATGGACATTAGCAGCGATGGACTGTAATATACCTGCAAAAATCGAATACTTTACTTTGGTTCCGTATGACATCCGATTTTTTTTTTTTTTTTTTTTTTTTTTCTCGCACCCGTAAACTAAGGGCTTGTTCATACTAGTGTATAAATAAGACGAGTGCAATTCAAGAAAAAAAAGTTATTGCACTCATACACAAGAGTGAGCGAACCCTTAAATGGGTGAGTCTCCTCTGATTTACGGAGGAAAATCGTTCATGCTGCGATTTTTAATCACACACCAATTCGGTCCGGGGAAAAAAAATCGTTCTTCTGCACTGCCCCACTGCATAACATTGGTCCGAGTGCGCTCTGTTTTTTTTTTTTTTAACAGAGAGAACATGGACCGAAAATACGGTCGTATGCACGAACCCTTACTCTGACTCTGCCTTGAAGCCACATTTCTTGTGGAGGTTTGCTTCTTATGCTCTGCACCACTCTTCTGCTGGGTTTCAAGCTCCAGTGATGGTATGGTTGCGCAGAAGATCCCTGAATGCAGCACCCACAGAAGGGAAGATGAGGTATGTGTTTCTGAGGGGGCGCAGGATTCTGGGGCCATAGCTGACGCTGATGTGAAGGGGTAAGTATTACAATGAAGACAGGAGACGGGGATATTTCTTCTTCCAGGCACCGCACGCCCCCGGAGCTTGCAAGAAATCATTAGCATAAAGACAGAATATAACAGTTCTCTACAACAAGACCATTAATATGAGCATACAGGTAGGACTAGTGTAACATTTCTATCACCTGTATGCCCATATTAATAGGTCATATACGTCTTGGGGGGTGACAGATTCCCTTTAAAGCAGTATAATTTTCTCTTTAGATTGGCGTCCATGATTTAGGTACGGGGCTACGTGCTCAGTTTCTGGTACCCAACAAAATAAGGTAAACAGGATTGTGGCTTTTCCAGCAAACAATCCAATTATTATTCTGCAATATTACCTTTGTGCTATTTTTGTAAGCCCTTTCTATACACCCAGTCGTCTCGGATTATGAAGCCATGCATTATATAGGATGGTCATATTCAGCAATCAGATGATTGCCGGTGAATAAGCTTCAGTCCCTCATTACAGTAATTTTACCCTCTTTTTTTTAAATTGCCGTCTTTACACAAGCACAGACTTTTATATTGTGGCCACATGAAATTAGGAAGCTGTTTATTCATCTGTGTGAGGAAGTGTTCAGGGTGTGAACATCACCCCGCCTCTGTGAGAATAAAACCCAGCATATAATCGCTCAGATTAAAACAAAGTTCTGTACTTGACGGGAATCTGGGAAGTTGCACAACAAGGTTCGCTTTCATTCTGAAACTGTGTGACGCTTCGTATATCCCAGACAAGGACTAATTGCAGGAGCCTTACATTTATATGTGTAAGTGTTTGTTACTAATCACAATCACATCTTCCCTGTTAGATGCTAACATATATAGGGGGCTATGTGAGGGCTCAGACTGTTTATAGGGGGCTATGTGAGGGCTCAGACTGTTTATAGGGGGCTATGTGAGGGCTCAGACTGTTTATAGGGGGCTATTTGAGGGCCCAGACTGTTTATAGGGGGCTATGTGAGGGCTCAGACTGTATATAGGGGGCTATGTGAGGGCTCATACTGTATATAGAGGGACTGCATAGAGGCTCACTGTATATGTGGAGGCTTATACTGTACATGGGGAACTGTGTGCGGGCTCATACTGTATATAGGGGGCTATGTGACGGCTCATACTGTACATAGGAGGCTATGTAAAGACTCATACTGCACATAAAAGGACTGAGGATTCACGCTATACAGGGGGCTGTGTGGGGGTTAAACTCTATATGGGGGACTGTGTGCGGGCTCATACTGTATATAAGGAGGTTATGTGAGGGCTCATACTGTAATAGGGGGCTATGTGGGGGCTCATACTGTATATAGAAGGACTGTGTGGGGCTCATACTGAATATGGAGGCAATAATGTATGTAGGAGGCAATGTGGAGGCTCATGCTGTATATAGTAGGCTGTGTCCATTGTATGTATGGAGTTCATCCTTTATATAGGGGGCTGTGTGTGAGCTCATTCTTCATATAGGGGGTTGTGTGGGGGCTTTCAGCATACTTAATTCTGGTCAATATTGTGTGTTAAAATTAATATAAAATAATTATTATCATTAATATGTGAATATTATTATTAAGCAGAATTAATTTCAGCTTATTGGTTCGGCCCCCCCACAACAGTCACTGTCTCTGAAGTAGCCCCCTTGGGGAAATTAATTGCCCACTCCTGCGCTATAGGATTTGTATGATTTAGGAAACTCTTTTATGAAACTCTTACTAGGCCTCATTCAGACGTCCGTTTTTCACATACAAGTGCTATCCATGTTTTTGATGGAGAGCCCTCGTACCTGTAATAGTCTATGGCACCATGTCACATGTCTGTGATTTTTTGTGGACTGTGTGTCGGATCAAAATCGCCAATGCAAGTCTATGGGTCTGTGAAAAAATCAGACCGCGCTCAGATGACATTCGAGCATGGTCCGATTTTCATGGACTTTCAGAAAGGAGAAGTTGGAAAAACTTTTTTCTCTCCACGTATGAGAAAAACTGATGACACTCGGACCACACCCTGATCAAAATATTTGGTCTGTTTTACTCGTGCTTGAGAAAAATGGACATCTAAATGAGGCCCGACCTGAGCGCCGCAGAAAATATTTTCTCCAGCTACTGAGGGACTCTTGTGCATCACACAGCTAAGGGTACCGTTACACCTAGCGACTCACCAGCGATCCCGACCAGCGATATGACGCGGTCAGGATCGCTGGTGCATCGTTAAGTGGTCGCTAGTGAGCTGCCACACAGGCAGATCTCACTAGCGACATCGCTGGGGACGGGGGTCACTACTTACCTGTCAGACGCGGCGATCCTGCGTCCTCCCTCCCGGCTCCACGCGTCGCTCATCGTCACAGCAGGAAGCGGCCAACGAGGAATGGTCCAGGAGCTTCTCGCGCGATCAGCGATAACCAGCGGGGGAGCCGGTCGGAGGTAAGTATCACATGCAGCGATATCGCTGCAACGTCACAAAATCGGTGACTTTACAGCGATATTGCTAGCGATATCGCAGTGTGTAACGGGGGCTTGTCACAGATTTCTTGTAATGCTCATTTTCACCTCTAGGGGCACTGCAGCACAACTGGACATTTCCTGTGGGTTTTCCCCATATATTAAAGCTAATTGTTTGGGTTCCCAACATCAGGGCATCTTTTATTTAGCAATTAATTAGGTAGACAACCCAGTCAAAGGGGTTCCTAGGACTAAAATACTGATGTAGCGGGCACCTCACGAGAAGAGGAAGCCAGTAGGCCAGTGAGGGACCAAGGCAAGAGTAAGGAAGAACGGCAGGGAGCAATGATGGGTATCTGTTTGTATTTATTTTAAACCTATTTGGCACAATTTTAATAAAAACAATCAGTAGTGAAATTTAATCTGCATCCTGAGTTTTATTGTGTAATCTTCGTGCAATAAAGTCTCTGTTTGTGCCAAGAATCTAGAAGAGTAATGTTACTTAATAGGAGTTTGACTTCTGCTTGGAAAAGCAAACACAATTTTAAAGATGATTTTTAGGGATGAAAAATATGTGGATCACTATCATGATTGTTTTTCCCATTTTTATTTTCTGATTGTATATTTTTTTATTTATTTTAGTTTCTGTACATAATTATGCAGTCGTCCAACTTGCCTAAGCCACATGGACTTCAGGAACCTGTAGACTGATATGGGAAAGAGGTGCAGACATGCTCTGTGATCTGTATCGAATCGAGGTCACTATGCAGGAAAGGGGGGGTGAGCTGTGACATTACCTGCTGTGAATGGTGGATCCTGTATTATCTACTGTATATAGAGGTGTTAGCAGTCATTGTACAGGAGGAGGTGAGCTGTGATATCACCTATTGTGAATGGTAGATCCTATATTATCTACAGTCTGTAGAGATGTTATCAGTCAATGTACAGGAGGAGGTGAGCTGTGACATCATCTATTGTGAATGGTGGATTGTTTGTTATCTACTGTAAATAGAGGTGTTACCTTTTATTGTAATCCTGCCTATCGTGATAATGGGATGCTGGCTGATAAGTGGTCTCTACATAACAGAAAGTGTCAGTAAATTGTGACTGGTAGTAGCTGGAGTGAAAACTGCAAGATTTCAGGGTCATATTAGATATAGATAATGACCATAAAATCATATAAATTAGAATAATCATAATTGCTTTTTTTATACAAACATTTATCATAAGAACGTAATTTAAAAAGTAGTTACCGGCACATTTTCTCCTTCGCCTCGTTGGGGGACACAGATACTGTGGGTGTATGCTTCTGCCGCTTGGAGGCTGACACTAAGTGAAAAAAAGAGGTTAGCTCCTCCTCCGTAGTATACACCCTCGCCCCTATTGCGGGTGGAAATCAGTTTCTTGCTTAGTGTCTTTGGAGGCACACGTGTCTGGTTTTCTCCAGACTTCTTTTTTTTTTCCCTCTCTTTTTTTTTCCATGAAGATAAGACAGGGGCGACGGATCCTATTGAAAGGGTCCAAACTCCCCAAACCAACAACGGGCGAGCACGTGTTGAGTATCGTCTCCACCTATCCTTTCCCGCACCGAGGGACATATCTGGGCTTTTTTCCCCAGACATCTATTTTTGTTTATTTTATGAAGAAGAGACAGGGGCAACGGATCATATTGAAAGGGTCCGATTTCCCCAAACCAACAACGGGCAAGCACGTGCGAGTGTCCCTCCACGTATCCTCTCCCGCGACGTGGGACACGATGCCGGACTTAGCCCTGTCCACCCCTAGGTATTGAAACCATGGGCTTGCACAGAGGCACAAGACTAGTCTGTGCGGCCCCCACTGCTCCACCAACGCTAGACGGCGGTGCTGCAAGGCGGCGGACGGTCCCTCTCCTCACCCCCTGAAGGGGTTAGATGGAGCTAGGGTGCCTGCACCATCCAGAAACTAACCCCATCCCTCTACCTGGTGGCAACAGGTTAGAGCCGGAGTCAGGAATGAAGGGCTGGGGAGGGCCTGCGGCAGCATTCCGGGAAGCTCCAGGCATCTTAGGAAGTGTAGAAGAATCCTCCTTCCCTCTCCTCTCTCCTCCCTCCTCCCTCCTTCCGCCAGGCGTGGGCGCCGGGTTTCGGCGGCAGGGACTGGAGCCTTCAGCCTGTGGGCCAACGGTCCGCTCACCCCCCCTTCCGCGGCAGGCGGGCAGGCGTGCAGGCAAAATGTAGTCCGCGGCTTCGGCCGTGGCTAGATCGCGGGCAGAAGTCCCGCCTCCGGCGTGATGTCATTCCCGGCGCCGCCCCCTGGCTAGGGCGGACGCCAAACAAATTGAGCCCCTGGCTTCATGGCAGGTAGGCCGCGGACGGGAGAGGAACAGCCCGCCATACCCGGAGGACAGGAGAGCGGGGCAGCGCAGAGGCAGCGGCAGGAGCACGTGGTTCACAGGACGCGGTAAGTGTGACTCCGATCTCGGAGGCTCGCTGCGATTAAAGGTGGCGTTTTTTTTTTCTCCTCTCCTCCCTTCCCTTCAACCCTCATATGAATTAGACCTGGCTGCAATATGATTGGGAAAAGTAAATCGCGTTCCCTTATGCCGCATGCATTTCTGGAGGGGCTAATTTTTTGCCACACGCCAGGGCCAAAAATTATGCGAAGCCTGTGAGCCCGATTGTGCCCAGGAGCCCTCCCCGGGGTGTGCCCTATGACTGTCACAGTACGTGGGCAATCGCGTTCCGTCAGGGCCCAGATAGGGGCAGGGACAGTGGCTGGTTGGCCTTAGAGGGACCTCCACCTCACTAGAGCCTTCGGCCTGCAGGGGCCGCTCTTACTTCAGGCAGACCCGGTGGAAGGAATCCTCGCGGTGTCGCCCAGTCCATCCGGTGCTGTGGCATCCGTAAGTCCTGCTTCTCGCTCTCCGTCACCAGGGTTGATTGCTGGCAGACCTCAGGTCGACTCAGACAGACACCTTGACTTGGATGCTCCAGAGTCATGTGAAATAGTGGTCAGGCTCATAGAAGCCGTCGGTCAGACCTTGAGGATTGAGGATGGTTCCACCGCGACTTTTAGGCCATAAGGTGGCGTTTAAGCAAGTGAAGCGGCCTCACGGAATTGGTTCCTCTTATCCTGAGTTTGAGGACATAGTGCAGCGACTCAGGGAACGACCAGACGGGGGTTTCTTGGGTCAAAATGCACTCAAAGTAAGGTATCCATTTGCCGGACATCCGTAAGAAATGGATGAAATCTCTGATGGTGGTTCCACCGGTGTCGCGTCTTGCCACTGAAACCCTGTTGTTTCGTTTCTAGTGGTTCCTCTATTAAGGATTCCACTGATCGCCTCATAAAGAGCTTCTTGCTCAGTAAGTGAGGTGTCAGGATCAGCGGTCTTTCCCTCGTTTGCAGCGACTTGGGCAGCCAAGGCCATGAATTCATGGTCAGAATCGTTAAACAGGGTCGCGCAGAAGCAGAGCTACCTGCCGAGATATCGGAGATCGCAATGGACCTGAGACTATGTAATCAATGCGTCTTTGCATGCGGCTAATTGCTCGGCACTTGCTGCCGCTAACGCAATTTCTACCAGAAGAGCTCTATGGATGGCGGGCTGATTCTGCTTTCAAGAAGTCCTTGACTTCTCTGCCTTATGATCAGTGCGGCGGTTTATTGGAGAGAGGTTGGATAAAATTATCTCTGACTCCACAGGAGGAAAGAGCGTTTTTTCTCCCTCGACAAAGGATCAAACCGCCTTTTTTGCGCCCTTTTCAGGCAAGTTTTCGATCTTTTTCGCAACCCCGGATGGACCACAGCAGCCAATTCCGCCGCTTCAGGCCGCCCCAACCAGGATAGGAAGCGGCAGCTCTCGTTTAGATCCAACCCATTGGGGAGAATGCAAACTCAGCAGCCCAGCTCAAGGGGATCCAGATCCCAAAGATAGTCGTTTAAATGACTTGAGGCGTTTGCCAGACGACACCGGCAGGGTGGGCGGCCGTCTACTCTGCTTCCGCCACGTCTGATTCAGTGTTGCACGAGACACATGGGTATGGGAGTTGGTGGCCTCAGGTTTACAAAATAGATTTTGTCAGATGCCCTTCAAGACGGTTTTTCCTTTTCTTGTCTTCCCAGGGCGGATACCTAGGCAAGGGCTCTATTAGGGGCCATCGAATCGCTCCTGTACAACGGAGTCGTCGTTTCCGTGCCAGAGCACGAGAGCTCAGGGTTGCGATTCCAGGCTGTTTGAGGTTCACAAAAAGGGAACGCGTCTGTCAGACCTGTCTTGGACCTGAGGCTTCTGAACAGGTTCGTCAGCATCAGACATTTTCGGATGGAGTCTCTCCGGTCAGTTATATCGGCCATGGAGCGGGGAGAATATTTGGCCTCAATAGATATCCAGAACGCATATCTGCACATGGCCACCGGCCATCCTAGGTTGAGCATGAGTGCAGTCATCAGGTGGCGAGCCCATTTTTTCCTGCTCATTAGAGGTTTCTGCGCTTCAACATCAATGGTCGACATTTTTCAGTTTATAACACTACCCTTCGGGCTAGCCAAGGCTCCCGGAGTGTTCACAAAGGTTATGACAGTTGTCATGGTCATGCTACATTCTTGAGGCATAGTCATTTTTGCCTTACTTGGATGACCTATTAGCCTCTTAGTCAAGGGCCCTTCAGCACGGGCATGCGAGGAGAATGTCGACATCACGCTGGATACTCTTGGCCGCTTAGGGTGGTTGGTCAGCGCGAGGTAGTCATCTCTTGTGCCAGCTCAGAGGTTTTTCCTTCTTCGGAAGGATCCTCGACGCTTGCCGAGGGCTGGTAATTCTCCTTAGGAGGGAGTCTGGGCACTTTGCCATCCAGTCCCTCATTCCAGCTGGTCCGGGATGAGGATTCTAAGAGAAATGGTGGCGGCAGTAGAAGCGTTACCGTTCACCAGTTCCTTCTTCGCCCCCTGCAGCGCGCCCTCTTGTCAGCCTGGGACAAGAATTCCGTTCACTTCGTTCAGTGGGGCCGGCGATCCTGTCAAGTCAGGGAGTCGCTCGAATGGTGGATAACCAGTCCCTCTCTGTCCCAGGGGAAGCCCTTTTTGCCAGACCATTGGTTGGTGATGACAACCAAAGCCAGTCTCCTCGACTGGGGAGCAGAGTTTTCGCCACTACACGACCCAAGGGCGGTGGTCCCCACAGGAGGCTCTCCTCCCGACCGAGATAGTGGAGATACGGGTAATTTGGCAATTTGGCTGGCTCTGCAACAGTTTCATCACTTTCTGCAGGCCGCCTTGTCCGAATTCAATCGGACAAAGCTACGGCGGTAGTCTATATAGATCATCAAGGGTGCATCCGCAGCAGAGCAACCATGCGTGGGGTGGGGCACGTTCATCAGTAGGTCAAACAAACCACTCGGTGATCTCGGCAGCTCTCATCCCGGGCGTGGAAAATTGGGCGGCAGACTTTCTCAGGGGGAGAGTGATCTCTACATCCCGAAGTCTTCCAGCAGATTTTTTTAGCTGCGGGGAACACCAGATGTGGATCTGTTGGCTTCCAGAGTGAATGCCAAGGTGCCCACATGCGTCGCTCGGGCCTGGGATCCGCATGCAATCAGTAGACGCGTTGGTTCTGATATGGAACCAGTGTTGCTGCCCATATCTATTTCCCCCGCTGTCTCTACTGCCGATAGTCATCAAAAGGATCAAGAGGGAAGGGGCACCGGCGATTCGGCTGGCCCCAGACTGGTCCTATTGAGCGTGGTACGCAGTTCTAATGCTCCTGCTCGCCGATGTTCCTTGGCGACTGCCAGAACGCCCAGAGCTACTTTTTCAAGGGCCGATTTTGCAACTCAAGCTCAGTGGCCCTGTGTTTGATGGTATGGCCAGTTAATCTTGGATTCTAACCCAGGCAGAGTTTAGGAGCAAGGTGGTCGCTAAAATAGTTAGCGCCCGGAAGTCGACCTCAGCACGAATTTACCACCACACCTGGAGGGTGTTCGCTTGGCGTCGAGGACGCGGCGTTTCTCCGCTGAGATTCTCAATCCCCAACATCTTGTTTTTTTTCTCCAGTCGGGCCTAGACTTGGGCTTGGTCCAAGTTTCCGCAGGAGACAAATATCATCTTTATCCGTCCTGGTCCAGTGCGGAATGGCTACCAGGTTACAGGTAAAGACTTTCATCCAGGGTCTCTCCCACTTGGTACCTCCCTATAAGGCGCCTATGGATGCCTGGGACCTTGACCTGGTCCTGAGGGTTCTGCAGGAAGCTCCTTTTTGGGACCACTTCAGAAGGTTTCTTTGAGGTTCCCTTCCTGGAAAGTGGCGTTCCTAGTGGCCATCACTTTTGTCAGGCGGGTTTTTCAGAGCTGACGGCACTATCCGGCCAACCTCCGTTCCTCGCTTTCCATAAGGATAAGGGGTGCTCAGACCAACCCTTCCTTTTCTGCCGAAGGACATGTCCTATTTTCACATTAATGAAGATGCTGTCTTGCCTTCATTTTTGTCCAGCACCGGTGCACCGTGTGGAAGAGGCTCGTTTCACGGTAGACCTGGTAAGAGCCCTCCGGGGGTACGGGTCGAAGACTGCTCCCTTTCGTCAGACGAACACGCTGTTCGTGCTCCCCGAAGGGCGCAGGAAGGGGACACGCCTCAAATTCGACCATAGCCAGATGGTTTTTTGTTTGACTTTTTAGGAGTCCTACCGCATTAGAGGCACGCCGATTCCAGCAGGGATCAGAGCACACTCTACTTGGGCAGTGGGCGCCTCTTGGGCGCTTCGGCATCAGGCGTCGGCAGAACAGGCTTGCAAGCAGCAACTTGGTCCAGCCTGCACACATTTGCCAGACATTGTAATAGTCATACTCAGGCTTCGGCGGATGCGAGCCTGGGTAGAAGGATTCTCCAGGCAGCGGTGGCGCACCTTTAAAGAAAAGAGGCATGTAGCTTGGACCGGTGAGTCAATCTCCCACCCAGCGACTCCTTTAGGACGTCCCACGGTATCTCTGTCCCCCAATGAGGCGAAGGAGAAACATGCATTTTTGTGAGTACTCACCATAAAATCCTTTTCTCCGAGACGCTCATTGGGGGACACAGCACCCACCCTAATAGCCAGTTGGTTCTTGTTTTGTTAAAATTTAGGTACATTTACTAGTTTGAGATAAGGGTGGTGCTTTTTGACATGTTGTACCTGTATTAAGGCTGATTTGTTGTCCTCCTACTGCTTTGGCACCAAACTGATTTCCGCCCGCAATAGGGGCGAGGGTGTATACTACGGAGGAGGAGCTAACCTCTATTTTTCACTTGGTGTCAGCCTCCAAGCGGCAGAAGCATACACCCACAGTATCTGTGTCCCCCAATGAGCGTCTCGGAGAAAAGGATTTTACAGTGAGTACTCACAAAAATCCATGTTTTAACTAGTTTCCAGTTCTGACAAGCTAGAAGCCGACTTTTAACTGGCTAAGGCTGGTTTCACACTAGCGTTTTTTTGCGCTGCGTGCGCATACATGCGCAATGCGCCCCTATGTTTAACATGGGTGCGCATTGTCTAGCGTTTGTATGCGTTTTTGTGCGCATGCATTTTTTTGCAGTGTGCGCTTTTGCGCGCCGGACGCACCCTGTTGCATTTTTTTGTGCGCCCAACCTGTGTCAAAAAAACGTGTGCGCACGGAATGCGCAAAAAAAACACATTACAGTCTATGGAAACGCTGGCGTGCGCATGTCCATGTCAGCGTTTAAAATCGCATGCGTTTTAAGAGTCAACCTGGTTAAAACGCATGCGTATAAAATAAGCAAACGCATGCAAAACGCTTGATGCATTTTTGTATATGTTTGGACTGCGCACGCATCGCAACGCAAAAAAACGCTAGTGTGAAAGTAGCCTAAGACCGGTGTTGGACTAGGGTACTTTGGAAATTATTTTATTGTGATTGACACAATATCCTGGTGTAGATAAAAATGTGTCATAGAGATAACAGTCCCAAACTGTTACATTGTGCGAACCCCACTGTAACATAGTACGCTTATGTGTTCCCAAAATGCAAGTTAGAAGACCCTAATGCTTCTATGCATTTACAATGTAAAGGGCATGTCACACTAAGCGATATCGCTAGCAATATCGCTATAACTTGTGACGTTATAGCGATATTGCTAGCGACATCGCTGTGTCTGATACTTGCCTACGACAGGCTCCCCCGCTGCTTATCGCTGATCGCGCGAGAACGTTCAGGACTGTTTCTCGTCGTCAGCTTCCTGTGGAGAGACGAGCGTGGAGCCGGGCGGGAGGATGTCAGGATCGCCTAGTGTGACAGGTAAGTAGCGACCCCCGTCCCCAGCGATGTCGCTGGTGAGATCTGCCTGTGTGGCAGCTCACTAGCGACCACTTAGCGATGTATCAGCGATCCTGACTGCGTCATATCGCTGGTCGGGATTGCTGGTACATCGCTAAGTGTGACAGTACCTTAACTAGTATTAGACAATTAAGCTCAGCCATGGAATTGGCCAATATATTACAGTCTGACCAATATACAGAATTGTCTGCCCTGGGAACAGACACCACTGGTTGCCTAAAATCCCAGAAATATTACATGGTCAGAAGATGCTCCAGAAGGGTGCTCCATCCATGAGGCTTCTTGACAAAAAAATACCCTCTCTTCAATGTAAAACAGGGCAGCCTTTTAGCAGAAGTACAAACTGTCCCTTCAGGAGCGGACAGAGGCAGAGGAGGATTACTGTGCAGGTAAAGTATATGGGCCCTCTGCAGTCTGAAAGCTCATTATACCACACATCTCAACCTAAAAGTAGAGCCCTATAGGTTGCACCAATGGCATGTCAAGTCCCACACCCCTGGACTTCCCCATATCTAACATGAAGTGGGAAGTAAAGTGACATTTTACTTTTGACCTCCGCCATCAAAAGGGCCACGAAAAACCATGCCAAGAAGGACAACAGAATTAATGCAATATGTTAGTACATCCTAAAAGCAGTGGAAACAGGTCCACAAAAATGATCTGAATGTTTGGAGAGGAGACCCAATCAAACCGAAGAGCAAACCTACAAACTCTGTGCACAAGTTGTTTGGTTGGATTTAAAGCTAACCTATTGCCCTAAGGCTACAACAGTGCAGATCACTAAAATGCCACAGTGCCCATAGGTGTGTTGTCTATTCGGAAATGGCTGTCGGTGATTGGAATACAATCGTCTGCTTTTTTATCCACAAACTGCACTCTCTTGTCCATGTCTGCTGTTCCAACTTAAGGCCCCTATACATATTAGACTAATTTTGGCTGAACCCATCGATATCGATGATCTAATGTGTATGGGGGGGCGACGGCCGACACGGTCGGGAGAGATAACGATCGCGCATGTTCGATTTCGGACTCCTAATTGCATTATTCTCCTGAAAATAAGCCACCGACTGACCTGTTCATAGAGAACCCAACGAGCAATCCTCTGTATGGGAGCGTCGGCTGAGACGGCTGCCAGCAAACGGAAAGGGTGCAGTCAGACGTCCGTAAAAATCGGACCGAGGTCGGATCGCTGTGCACAAATTGGCCGGCACATGAAGCTTTCACGCTTGGGTTGGAGCAGCCGCCGGCCAGTCCGTGCACTGCATTCCATACTCATTCAGATGTATACGGACCTCTGACTCCATCCTAATGTTTATGGTCGGCTTTAGCCCCTTGTTCAGCTGAACAGTGTGCTGCATTACCAGATACGGACTATTGAGTGGCACTGAAAAAAACTTTTATCTAGTCTCCCCCCCATTACTTATTTACTGCTAAAATAACTTGCTATGTTTACCTGTAGGCTTAAAGGAGTTGTTCATGGATTATATATTGCTGACCTACCCTTTGGTAGACATTATCCATATCAGACGGGTGGAGGTCCGACACCTGGCGCCCCCAATGACCAGCAGTTTATATGGTCAAATATGCAAACTATACAGAGCTGGAACAGCGCAGCTCTGTACACTGTGTAGTAGTTGTTCTGGGAGGGGGGGCAGCAGCTCAGCTCCCACTCACTTCATTAGGGCTGTAAACAGGTGATCAGTAGGTGCTTGCAGGTGTCGAACCCCCCAGTCTTATATTGATGACCTATCCCAAGTACTGTACAAGCCCCTAAAAGGATGTCACAAAATGCATGTCTCGCTATAGATGGACCACAGTTTATCACTGCCCTTTCTCAAAATGCTGTTTTTCATGTTTTCTGGGATTGTATCTGGTATCACAAATTCACTCAATTTATTATATCTGCAAAATATTCATCAGCCGCCGCCGTTTCAGGTTTTGCAGCGTGGCGTCTTTGCAGAAGCCGTATTTGTGCCGTGCTTTCTTATTGTTCCGCATCCTGGGGATGTTTTATCTGTTTTGCAAACTATAAATTATAGCAGGAGAGAGAGCTTTACAGGAATACAGCTAAGATGAAAGCTAATTGCTAGGAAAGTTAAGTAGGTATTTTCTTTGTCACCATAAATGTATAACTAGCATTATCTGTAATACTCTGTACCGTGGGCAGATGGACAGAAGTATTAAGAGTCCACGGTATAATTAGTCTTGTTGTTTTGGAAGGATTCAGCCTATGCAAAGACCTCTGTCTAGACGAGCCATAAAAGCTGCTGTGAAATTAACAGAAAAAGACAAGCAAAAGAAAAACCAGAAAATGGATTTTTGTCTATCGCCATTTCTAATTTTTACATGGTAGGTGGGGGACCTGGGACAGACTTTGCATTGGGGTCTAAAGAATTACAAATTTGTGAACAGATTTTGGGTAACAGTTGTTATTCTATGTATGTGGGAAATAAAGCAGCATTCTTTTTAAGCTCATACCAATCATATTAAAGGGGATTTGACATGATCATGTAAAATTTGAAATTAGTGGTACCGCTGTGTGGCTCCTAGTGCAACAATAAAAATGATACCGATTTTGTAGTAATGTGATGTGCCAACTCTGATAAATTAAGCTTTAAAGCCACATGCAAACTAGCCTGGATGTGCATTGGGGTGTGTCAATATCCATAGAGTGCACTGACACGCCCCCAATGCACTTCCAGGCTAATTTGCACATGGATTCAATGACTGATTTCCCAGTGCTGGCACATCAGATTTCTACAAAGTCGGTATCATTTTTGTTGTTGCACTAGGACCCTTACAGCTGTACCCCTAGTTTCAATAGTAAAATTGTCTTGGCAGGTTCTCTTTAAGAGAACCTCCGCTCTATTAATTTTCTATTGGGCTGGTGGAAACGAAGGAGAGCTGTATTCATTTTTTTTATTCCAGCAGTCCAAACAATGAATAGAGCAGAGGTCGAATATGTGTACCACCACTCCATTCAAGATGGGGCTCAGCAGAGACCAGCTCTCGGGGTTCCTGGGATCGATGTGAATACCAGAGGTCAGACCCCCAATGATCAACATGGTATCCCCTATCACTTGGATGAAGGGAAAATTTACAATTTTGGGAATTCTCTTTTAGGCCCTCTGGTAAGCGCTGGGGGGGGCTACAGGTCCCAGCATGCTCGTTTCTATTTGTAGGTCACCATGAGATTTATGGCAATTCAACGGGAGCCGAAAATTCACAGTTTTCCATAAAACTGCATAAGGAATATAAAATGAAATATAAGTTGCCTACAGCTCTTCTTCAGCAGCGAACCTGCTCCTTTCAGCATGCCGTGCAAGCATTTTACTCTAGCATTTTAGACATTGAGCTTCAATTCCCAGCATGCTTATCTGGCATATTATATAATAAACTATAACCTCCGCACACTTGGCGCGCATTCAAGACGATGAATGTTTAATCCTATTAAATCTGCAGATTACAAGCCTGTTTTCTTTAAGCATTGTATACCTATTTTCTAATATTGCGGAAAGTCTTTTCTATGTGAAGTGTCTGCAATGTTAGGGCTCATACCCATCGACCAAAAAAAACCGGTCCGATTTCCGGACTGAAAAAAAACGGACGAGTGTCATACAAGTGGCATGCGAGTACAATGCGATTTTTCTCACATAGCATCCGTATGACATCCGTGTGCAATGCGTTTTTTTTTCTCTGCAGCTATTTTTCTACAGTCATTTACAGTGTTCTATGACACACAATGGTAATGTATCCGTAAAAAACGGATGGAAAACGGATTTTCCATTTTTCGTCCGTGTTTTTTTTCACACCCATTGACTTGCATTGGCGAGTCTCATCCGAGAATCGAAGCAAATCTCAGCATGCTGCGATTTTTTTTTTTTTCTCAGTCCGATTTCAGCTGAGAAAAAAATCGCAAATGAGATGTCACCTATTGAATAACATTGGTCCAAGTGCAATCTGATTTTTTTTATCTGATTGCACTCGTCCGTATTTCTCACCAGTGAGTATGAGCCCTATAGCGTACATACAGACGAGGCGATCTTCTTGTGCTTTTATTTGCCGGGTCTATTGCAAAACTTTGGGAAAAGTCCTGCTTTTTCTTTTTGTAATCTCCCAGCAGTAAATGCTGAATTTTGTTTTGTAATACAGTAAGTGTCTAACAAAGTAATAATAGAAAAAAAAAATAAATAAATAAATAAAATATATATATATATATATATATATATATATATATATATATATATGTGTGTGTGTATTTAGATGTCATATTTGTTTAGATGTTATTATATATATTATGTGCATATATATATATATTTATAGTATGTACGTATATATATTCTGTTTATGTAATATATATTTATAATATATTTATAGAATATATATTCTATATATTTGTATATATGTACAGCAGGTGAAATAAGTATTGAACACGTCGCCACTCCGAAAGATATTTCTAAAGGTGCTACTTGACATGAAATTCTCACAAAAAAACAGCAACCGGCTTTTATATGAAGTGACTTCACCTGGGAAAATCTCGGCAGGTTCGCCAGTGACTTAACAATGTCTTATCCACAAACCCTTAGGTAGATTTACCTGCAAAGTTTTTTGGCAGTGGTAAAAAAAAAAATCATTAAAAGTGTTTACCCATCACATCCCATGGGACATCTGATTTACAACTCTCATTTGGGTTATAGAGGGAAGTGGTCAGAGTTGCCAACCTGAGTTTTATCTAATTTCCAGACAATTTATCCAAAAATCACAGGCATAGAGGCTTTAGCGGAAGAGGTTCTCAGTGAGCTGGATCCGGCTGGCTTTGCCTTTCATTGGAATAGCAGCATGCTGTAATGTATTTTCCATGTAGTGGCAACTTTAAAGCCCACATGAAATCAGGTACACATTAGACTAATGTCAGCTGAGCTTGTCAATGTTTCCAGAAAAACAGAACTTCCTCCTGATCTCGTACAGCCCCATTCTTCTGGCTGGGCTATTGAAAGGATGAATATGAGACGAATGTGGAGATGGCTACAGTCAGGGCATATGGTAGTCTTGGAGAAAGTGGATCCTGGAATATTAGGACCTTCTGCAGGATATAGATATCTTCGGAGGCCTTTGCATTTTTTTTTTTTTGCTTAAATGCATGTATTATGGGCATTTATGTTTTATTAACCTTTTCACACAATTTGGCCTTTCCGGACTCTGTGTTTCCCAGCCCATTGCTGGTTGCTGAATTAGTTGACTGAGAATCAGTCAGAGAGCTCGTTCTGAGTTTGCTTCTTTTCTCAAGTCTCTTTCAGTGTGATCTGTGGTGATATCAGCACAAAGGAGCTCAGAAAAAAATAGATAAAAGAGTTATAAACTATCTGTTTAGAATGAGTACACTGATGGTGTCTCAGTTGAATCCTCTCGCAGCCAACAATAGACAATGTAACACGGAGGCTATAAGAGGCAAACGATGCTACATTTTTAATAGACCCAAATTGCATTTTAAGCTCAAAAATACATGCATTTAAATAAAAAAAGGCATCGAAATCCTTTATATATTTTTATATATATATTTTCATCTTTTACATTTTAAAAATTACAAAAAGGAAAATGGGCAGATGTAAAAGTTTTGCCACCCTGCATGGTTAGTATTTAGTAGAACCCCCTTTTATAAGTATCACAGCTTGTAAACTCTTTCTGTTGCCAGACAAGTGTCTTTCAATTCTTATTGGAGGCATTTTCATCCATTCTTCCTTTGAAAATTCCACCAGTTCTGTGAGATTCCTGGGTTGTCTTGCATTCTCTGCTGTTTTGAGGTCTAGCCACAGATTTTCAATGATGTTCAGATCAGGGGACTGTGAGGGCCATTGTAAAACCTTAAGCTTGAGCCTTTTAAGGTCGTCTATTGTGGATTTTAACGTGTGTCGTATCATTATCCATTTGTAGAAGCTATCCTCTTTTCAACTTCAGCTTTTTTTTTTTTGCAGATGGTGTTATGCTTACATCAACAATTTGTTAAAATTTAATTGAATCCATTCTTCCCTCTAACCGTGAAATGTTCCCTGTTCCATTGGCTGCAACACAAACCCCAAAGCGTGACTGATCCATGTTTATCTACATACATGTACCTGTTTATTGCTTCCCCTGAATGTCAAGAATATTGACCGTTCCCTATATATATGCAGCTATTACGTAGGATATTGTTATCAATATTTTACAGAAAAATTTCCATTCAATCATTACTACCTGGCTACATTAATACGACCATATTTTCCTTTTGAGTGCTGTCCATAAAAAAATCTAACATTATTCAATTGGGCTTCAGACGACCAGTATTTACATGGTCGCCTAAAAAAATCGCTATAATAAAGTAACTTGGCACTCAACTGAATGATCCTTTTTGAAAATAAGTTTTTATAAAAACTTATTTTCAAAAAGGATCATTCAGTTGAGTGCCAAGTTACTTTATTATTCACTTGGGTCTGGGTAACCTACTTGTGCACCCTGTAGTAGTGCCACGCTATACTTTACACGCCTAAAAAAAATCGCGACATGCACTAAATCAGATTCCATCCGGATCAAACATATCATCCAATGTTTATGGACGTATTTCCATAATTAACATTGGAAACTGTTTTTAGTTTTGCAAATATTATTCACTGCTCATGTAAAAAAAAAATGGGTTTCATACTGATCACAATACAGATGAAAAATCAAATTTTTTTTTTTTCTAAATGAAAATTGTATGATTGTTTATATGTTCTTGTGGACTTAGCCTCCGTTGGGGGGGGGGGGGGGGTCACCTCATTAAATTCCAAAAATGATGTATTGTCTCATAGGTATATGCTTCGGTTTAGATTAGAGATGATCAAAAAGATTTGCAGGAACCCGGTCCAGCTGCCACATCGTTTCTTGGTGGCCATCAACCAGAGCTCTGCAATCCTGAAACCCGGCACCTCTTTTAATTAGTAGACCCAGCACAATGTCATACATGTGTCACGCTGCAACGATGACAAAGGGGCGCTGGGGATTCCAGACGATAGGAGGAGGTTCGCAGAGCTATGGTTGGTAGCCAACAACTTTTGACGAGACGTTGAATCAGGGTCTTTCAAATATTTTTGATCATCTCCAATTTACATGTAATTTTTTTTCCATAATCTAAATAAATATGACAAAGTATGAATAAATGCTTAAGATTGAAATATCCACCAAGTTCAGTACCATAGTTTTCTGATCAGTCAGAATTCTCTTATACGAAAACTAATCCAAGTATATTACGGTACTTTCACATTCACTGAATGGCACCGTTTGTTTGTTTTCTGCACATCCACTTGCCATGTGGCAAAAATGTGTATGTTTTTATTGCAAGTTTTCCCTACTTTGACACAAAGTAATTGGCCATGTGGCAAAAAGTTGGTGCTATTTGACTCATCTGATGGTATACCAAAAAGCATAGTTATAACAAAAAGGGGTTATGCCAGTCTGTAAATGAGGAGTAAACTCATGCAGAAGTTCTTATAATTAATGGGACACCCATCTATAATCTGATTAATTGCGATTATAATAATTGATGTGTGTATTTCTCTGCTTTTCTAGGACACTTGTTCAGAGATCAACCGTTCAATCTGTCCAGTGCCTTTCCAATGATCAGCCACCCAGTCTTTGGTCTGCATGCAGCCAGCTCAGGACATTCCGAATTTGGTGGTTTGGGAATGCTTGGTGCACCCACAGCCTTAGCAGCACATCCCCAGTTGTCACCTTTCCCAGGTAAAGGCTGAAATGACTTTCTCCATGTTTGCATCAGTTTCCTCCATGTTTTCTGCTTTCCACCTGCATTCCAAAAAAATGCTGCAGCTTCCTTTTAAAGTTGATCCTAGTTAGAGTTTAGCAAAAACATTTCCAGGATACTGGTTTAGCGGCTACTTTGTTAGTCCATGTCTGCCGGTCCAGAATCCTGCGACCCTTCTCCTATCTGCACAAATCCCCAGTGCCTCCTCTGATTAGTATGCCTCGTGTGTTGCCATCATTGCGACGTAACACAACCATGGCGTTGCTCCAAGGCACTGGAGGTTCACTTGGTTTTGACCCAGCGGTCATAGACTACCAAAGTGGCTGTTGGTCCAGGATCCTGCAATTCTTTTTGCTCCACTCTAGTCCTTGTGTATGTCTAACACATGCATTTGCTATAAGTGGTGACAACCTGAGTACAATGCTGTGGAATATGTTGGTGCTATGTAAGCAACACACACAAAATAAATATTATACACTCACTGGCCACTTTATTAGGTACACCTGTCCAACTGTGTGTTAAGACTTAATTTCTAATCAGCCAATCACATGGCGGCAACTCAGTGCATTTAGGCATGTAGACATGGTCAAGACAATCTCCTGCAGTTCAAACCGAGCATCAGTATGGGGAAGAAAGGTGATTTGAGTGCCTTTGAACGTGGCATGATTGTTGGTGCCAGAAGGGCTGGTCTGAGTATTTCAGAAACTGCTGATCTACTGGGATTTTCACGCACAACCATCTCTAGGGTTTACAGAGAATGGTCCGAAAAAGAAAAAAAATCCAGTGAGCGGCAGTTCTGTGGCCGGAAATGCCATGTTGATGCCAGAGGTCAGAGGAGAATGGGCAGACTGGTTCGAGCTGATAGAAAGGCAACAGTGACTCAAATTGCCACCCGTTACAACCAAGGTAGGCAGAAGAGCATCTCTGAACGCACAGTGCGTCGAACTTTGAGGCAGATGGGCTACAGCAGCAGAAGACCACACTGGGTACCACTCCTCTCAGCTAAGAACAGGAAACTGAGGCTACAATTTGCACAAGCTCATCGAAATTGGACAGTAGAAGATTGGAAAAACGTTGCCTGGTCTGATGAGTCTCGATTTCTGCTGCGACATTCGGATGGTAGGGTCAGAATTTGGCGTAAACAACATGAAAGCATGGATCCATCCTGCCTTGTATCAACGGTTCAGGCTGGTGGTGGTGGTGTCATGGTGTGGGGAATTTTTTCTGGGCACTCTTTGGGCCCCTTGGTACCAATTGAGCATCGTTGCAACGCCACAGCCTACCTGAGTATTGTTGCTGACCATGTCCATCCCTTTATGACCACAATGTACCCAACATCTGATGGCTACTTTCAGCAGGATAATGCGCCATGTCATAAAGCTCGAATCATCTCAGATTGGTTTCTTGAACATGACAATGAGTTTACTGTACTCAAATGGCCTCCTCAGTCACCAGATCTCAATCCAATAGAGCATCTTTGGGATGAGGTGGAATGGGAGATTCGCATCAGGGATGTGCAGCCGACAAATCTGCGCCAACTGTGTGATGCCATCATGTCAATATGGTCCAAAATCTCTGAGGAATGCTTCCAGCACCTTGTTGAATCTCTGCCACGAAGAATTGAGGCAGTTCTGAAGGCAAAAGGGGGTCCAACCCGTTACTAGCATGGTGTACCTAATAAAGTGGCCAGTGAGTGTAGTACGTAATGTTAGGGAAGAAATGTCATGACGTGACTTGTTACATCAGTGGCTCCTAGTACAGGACCGCACTGGTATAAGTGACCTTGTTACCACTGGCCATTCTGTCACATGTTAGTAAGGGCAGACGACATTGCGAAGGGCCGGATGTTATCCACCAGGGGCGATGCCACTGAGTCAAAAACCTAAATTCAACGATTAAGACGTGTATCTCGATACTTTTATACATATAGTGTATGTGGATTTATGTTTCTGGTAAAAAATAAAGGAGTATTCAAGCCATTAAAGGGGTTTCTAGTACTAGTTTTTATTGATAGACTATTCTTAGGATAGATCATCAATATCAGAATGGTGGTGGACACTCTGTACCCCGCTCTGTAACCCCTCTCTGTACCCATACCGATCACCTGATTCCAGCTCCATAAACAGTGTAGGAAACAGAACCGCACCGCTCCCCACACTTTTTATTGGCCGCTCCACGGTATTCAAGTGAGAAGCTGATCTCCACGCACATCACATGGGGGGGCCTAAGGGGGTCACAATATGGAATAATGGGACTTTGGTCATATGCATTAGACATTGTTTTGTTTTATCTTATTGATTTACAATTGGTAAATTGTTGCATAGTTCTAGACCTTTTGAAAAATAGCCAATGGACTTCATTTTTTTTTTTTATGTTTTATTCGTCATATTGATTGTCTCCATTTGATTTCTTATTTTCTGTGTTGAAAGAAAGTAATGATCGCACAATGCAAATTCTAATAATGGGTGGAGGCCTGTGCTGCCCCGCAGAGCGCAGTTTACCTGCTTAGGCGACTTTGTAAATCTGCCGTCATAGGAAATGACACAAGAAGTAGTTGATGCTTTCAGCTCCTGCAGCTCTGATTTTGAATGAGCGCCTACAGAGCAATGCCAGTCACCGCCAGGCAGCCAGACATGAACCTGTTGTGTTCCGGCTGCTTGTTGTCATCATCCCTCTCCTCCATGCCCGTCTGGCATGCCAATAAACCTCCGTGCCCCGTCGATTTATGCATGTACATAAAATTCAACCTCACAATTTCCTATTTATGTATTTTAAGAAAACAGAATTAACACTTAAAAAAAAAATATCCATATGTTAAAAAAAAAGAAAACATTTAATGTAATGATATTTCAATCGGCCACCATTGGTGGTCCCATAGGTATTGTTACCCAGCTTTCTCATACGTCTGGATAGTGATTCTAACAACACTTGGCAGATTTGTTGCATGGGGTTTGTTTCTGCAGAATGTGCATGAATTTCTCCCTTCCCCAATTTAGAGTATTGAAACATTAGAAGAAAGTTTTGGCAACAAATCTGCTGTATGTGAAAACTGGATATTAACTATTGTAATGAAGGCCACATTATTCATTAAATTACCCAACTATAGATTGAAATGGCTACAAAAGAACAACCAAGTGACCAGTGGGAATTGCTCTCGAAAGGGCCTAAAGGCATTAAAGAAAAGTCGGCCAAACACGATGATTTCAGGACAACCTCGTACAATATACAGGGCCCTTCCAGCGTTCTATTAAAAGAGGATGTTGGAGAGAGAAGGATTGGGTCTGTAGAGTTTCAACGCGTGGTCCTTTTGCTCTCCCAGGAAATAAGTTGCCACTTAGAGATACCAGGCAGTCACTTATTGCTCTTTCACTATTGGAAACCCATGAAGGCTTTGCCATTTACATATATATAGGAGCAATGAGAAATGGGCGTCTAGTTAAAATGTAGCAGAAGCTATATTACAAAATTGGAGCACCAAAGATGGACGGGCCATTTGGGAAGAGTCCAAGAGACCACAAAGTTCTCAGTACTTATTAAGCTCTTAATTCAGGTTCTCCACAAAACACAATGCCACCCCTTTGGCCAAGGGTCCAAACAAGTGTTACTCCTTTGCCCAAGGGTCCAGATTACTCTCAGTAAACCCTTTAGAGCACTGCATATGTTTTCAAATGGAATTCATTTGCTGCTGACTGTAACACAAAGGGCTCTCTCTATCGACCCCACATGCAAATGCATGCTCACTTAGGTGGAATATGCATGTGTTTTCAATGGATAGAGGGGAGTAAGCAGCTGCCAAACACCTCTAGGTATAGCTTATCTCCTGCAGAAGCAAAGGGTTTGGGCATTTAAATCAAACTGCCTGATCCTCCATATAATAAAAGGATGAAGGAGAGAAACAGGAGGTGGTTTGCGGATACTGACGAAATCAGCATGTTCGCCGACTTTACTGGGGGGGGGGTCTTTACATAAGTACCAAACATTTAATTCCGTTGCCTAAATTTCCTACAAAAGAATCTGAAGTCTTTATGGGACACACATCTATTGTGCCACTTTCATAGGTCTATTCTTGGTAGATTTGGCGTGTCAACAGATCCCAAAATCTTTCCCAATAGTAAATCTGCCTAGTTCGGCATTGGTGCAGTCAGTTGTTATTCCAGGAAACCTTATGGCAGCCATAACAGATATATGTAAGTAATGGGAAACTACAATCTTCTACAAATTTTCAATTTTGTTTCTTTTACTGGGAAATGTGAAAGTTATAGTTTTCCTCAATGGGGTTTTTTAGACAGAATTATTTGCTCCATATATGCACGCATTTTTCTGAGCAGAGCTCGGAACATCAATGCGAACCTCATAAAAAAAAAACAAAAACATCCTACTTGGAATAAGACGGCGTCTGGTCGTTGTAAGGAGCATGAATATTCTAGTGTCGGTTACCTGGGAGAAGTCTTTTTCTTGCTTCCTGCGAGACAGCTTATTTTAGTTTGATAAGTTATATAGAGAAAGTTTAGTTATACACGAAGATGTTGTTCCACCTCGGAGGACATATTATGTTGTGCCGTGGGCACCCCAGAGGTTTTACACATACAATCTCTGAAGCTATCAAATCTCCAGCTGTTGTTGCTACTTATTTTGTCCTCTTTGGAGAAAATGAATGGTACTTGTTACTGCGGTTCTCCAAAGACATTTGAAATCATTGAGTATGTACTGGCCTTTAGGGAGCCATTGTATGTACTGTAATCTACAGCCTCGTCCTAATAGGCTTTGTACAGTGGCGGAATCTATGCACTATACCGTTCTCCTCCTTTATACATACAGAAAGCCTCAGAGGCGTCTTGTCTAATACCTGAGCCCAGATCACCAGTCATAGCCGGCCTATTTTAGCACGAAAAAAAAATTATTATGGAAATTGTGATCTCTCTGTCCACATTCTGCATAGAAAAGCACTCAGGCTCTATTAGAGTGCCACAAATCACAAGCCATTATAATGCCGCCATTCCTGGAATATCAGCAGGAAACTAACTTTGATATAATAATAAAATAAAACATGCCAAGTCATCACACCCACTTCATGGGAATTTTCATACTTGCTCATCTTTCAGTCCTTGCTCGGGGATAAAGTAACGGGCTGTATTTTTAAAAGACTATTCGATGGGAGTCTAGATCTAGGTTTCTAGATCTTCATGGGTCATGAATAGAACTGGGCAGTATCTAAGACATTTTTATGTGCTACGATACACATAGTAGTTTTCACACCATAGCCAGATAGTAGATATCATCATAAAATGGTAATTAGTGGGAGTCTTGGGTGTAGGTACAATATGGGTCATTCATATACCACCATGGAGAGTGGAGACCCAGCCCAGAGACTGAGATGGATCCACTGGGTATCAATATGGCATTTCTTGGCCATGCCCAAGATAGTGGAAATTGGCCCAAGACTTATGGAAAGAGTACATGCAGAGACAAACCCCAGACCCCTCTGTCCCATATGGAAAACCAAAACCCCTCTGTCCCATATGGAAAACCAAACAAAATAATGAGGGGCTCACTTTGATCTTGTAGTTAGGCCACCTTTCTTCCGTGTAACTCATTAGTGTTGGTCCTGCCAGTCCTGAGAACAGGATAATTTTAGAACTAAAATGCACACACTCTTCACATTACACCCACAAACATAAATATATTTTATCGGGGTTTTATGCGATATGAGAAGCATAAAGGAAATTACACATTATTTTAAAAAATATAAATCTAAAAAATTGCGAAGTGCATTTGTATTCAGCCCCCTGTAGTCTGATACCCCTATATAAAATCCTAAGTGACTAATTGCCTCCATAAGTCACATAATTTAGTAAATAGAGTACACCGGTGTGTAATTTCTTCTCAGTATAACTACAGTTGTTTTGTGAAGGCCTCAGAGGTTTGTTAAAGAACATTACAGATCAAACAGCATCATGAAAGCCAAGGAACACACCAGACAGGTCAGGAATAAAGTTGTTTAGAAAGATAAAGCAGGCATAGGTTATATTGAAAAATAAAAAAAATAGTGCCCAAACTCTGAACATCTCATGGAGCACTGTTCAATCCATCATCCAAAAATATAAGCAGTATGGCACAACTACAAACCAACCGAGACATGGCCGTCCTCCTAAACTGACATGCAAAGAAAGGAGAGCACTAATTAGAGAAGCTGTCAAGAGGTCCATTGTCACTGAAGAGGGGGCTACTGAGATCCACAGCGCAGGTGGAAGAATCAGTCCACAGGACAACTTAGACAACGTTCACACGTTCAATATTTTACATCAGTATTTGTAAGCCAAAACCAAGAGTTGGTAAAAAAATACAGAAGTGGTGCATGTGTTTCTATAAAACTTTTCCTCTGATTGTCCCACTCCTAATTTTGGCTTACAAATACTGCCCAAATACTGAACGTGTGAAGGTGGTCCTAGTCATATACACCACAAATCTGGATCTTTGGAACAGTGGCAAGAAGAAAGCAATTTTGGAAAGCAATCCATAAGAAGTCCCTTTTGCAGTTTGCAAGGAGACACAGCTAGCTTGTGGAAGAAGGTGCTCATATCAGATGAGACCAAAGTAGAACTTCTTGGTCTAAATGCAAAATGCTATGTGTGGTGGAAAACTAACACTGCACATCACCCTGAAAACACCATCCCCACCATCAAACATAGTGGGGGCAGCATTATGATGAGGGGATGCTTTTCTTTAGCAAGAGCTGATGGGAAGCTTGATGTAGATAAATACAGGGCAATCCTGAAGGATTCATATTTCAGGAGGACAATAACCCTAAACATACTGTCAGAGTGTCCGAGAGAGCTACAATGGATGGTTTAGATCAAAACATATTCATGTGTGTGAATGGCCCAGTTACAGTCCACACCTAAATCTCATTGAGAATTTGTGGCAAGTCTTGGAAAATGCTGTTCAGACGTCTCCATCCTATCTCACTGAACTAGCGCGATGGTTCAAAGAAGAATGGGAAAACATTTCATCCTCTAGATATGAAGAGCTGGTGGAGACAGACCCCAAAACACTTGCAGGAGTAATAGCAGTAAAAGGTGGTCATATAAAGAATTGACTTCGGGATGGCTGAATACAAATTCACATCACAGTTTTCAAATTTATATTTTTAAAATAGAAAAACATGTATCACTTCCTTTACACTCCACAAATACTTAGTACTTTGTGTTGGAATATCACATAAAATCTCTATAAAATACATTTAAGTTTGAGGGTGTAATGTGAAAACAAATGTGGGGTATGAATACTTTATAAATATACTATGTGTGTGTGTATGTATGTATATATATACACACACACACACACACACATATATATATATATATATATATATATATATATATATATATATATATACAGTACAGACCAAAAGTTTGGACACACCTTCTCATTCAAAGAGTTTTCTTTATTTTCATGACTATGAAAATTGTAGATTTACGCTGAAGGCATCAAAACTATGAATTAACACATGTGGAATTACATAATTAACAAAAAAGTGTGAAACAACTGAAAATATGTCTTATATTCTAGGTTCTTCAAAGTAGCCACCTTTTGCTTTGATTACTGCTTTGCACACTCTTGGCATTCTCTTGATGAGCTTCAAGAGGTAGTCACCGGAAATGGTCTTCCAACAGTCTTGAAGGAGTTCCCAGAGATGCTTAGCACTTGTTGGCCCTTTTGCCTTCACTCTGCGGTCCAGCTCACCCCAAACCATCTTGATTGGGTTCAGGTCTGGTGACCGTGGAGGCCAGGTCATCTGGTGTAGCACCCCATCACTCTCCTCCATGGTGAAATAGCCCTTACACAGCCTGGAGGTGTGTTTGGGGTCATTGTCCTGTTGAAAAATAAATGATGGTCCAACTAAACGCAAACCGGATGGAATAGCATGCCGCTGCAAGATGCTGTGGTAGCCATGCTGGTTCAGTATGCCTTCAATTTTGAATAAATCCCCAACAGTGTCACCAGCAAAGCACCCCCACACCATCACACCTCCTCCTCCTCCATGCTTCACGGTGGGAACCAAGCATGTAGAGTCCATCCGTTCACATTTTGTGCGTCGCACAAAGACACGGTGGTTGGAACCAAAGATCTCAAATTTGGACTCATCAGACCAAAGCACAGATTTCCACTTGTCTAATGTCCATTCCTTGTGTTCTTTAGCCCAAACAAGTCTCTTCTGCTTGTAGCCTGTCCTTAGCAGTGGTTTCCTAGCAGCTATTTTACCATGAAGGCCTGCTGCACAGAGTCTCCTCTTAACAGTTGTTGTAGAGATGTGTCTGCTGCTAGAACTCTGTGTGGCATTGACCTGGTCTCTAATCTGAGCTGCTGTAAACCTGCGATTTCTGAGGCTGGTGACTTGGATGAACTTATCCTCCGCAGCAGAGGTGACTCTTGGTCTTACTTTCCTGGGGCAGTCCTCATGTGAGCCAGTTTCTTTGTAGCGCTTGATGGTTTTTGCCACTGCACTTGGGGACACTTTCAAAGTTTTCCCAATTTTTCGGACTGACTGACCTTCATTTCTTAAAGTAATGATGGCCACTCGTTTTTCTTTACTCAGCTGCTTTTTTCTTGTCATAATACAAATTCTAACAGTCTATTCAGTAGGACTATCAGCTGTGTATCCACCAGACGTCTGCACAACACAACTGATGGTCCCAACCCCATTTATAAGGCAAGAAATCGCACTTATTAAACCTGACAGGGCACACCTGTGAACTGAAAAACATTTCCGGTTACTACCTCTTGAAGCTCATCAAGAGAATGCCAAGAGTGTGCAAAGCAGTAATCAAAGCAAAAGGTGGCTACTTTGAAGAACCTAGACTATAAGACATATTTTCAGTTGTTTCACACTTTTTTGTTAATGATATAATTCCACATGTGTGAATTCATAGTTTTGATGCCTTCAGAGTGAATCTACCATTTTCATAGTCTTTAAAATATAGAAAACTCTTTGAATGAGAAGGTGTGTCCAAACTTTTGGTCTGTACTGTATATATGAACTTTCCCACATTTTTTACGTTACACTCATAAACTTAATTTTTTTTGTTATATATGTGTCAAATATGCCTTGTCTACAATGTCCGTGTGATACACGATATGTAACTAGAAGCTTTTATTTTTCTGAGGTGCAGAATGGTGGAGAGCGGCCGACCCGCACACCCGCGCTGCTTTCTTCCCCCCGTTGCTTGGAATCCCACCCATATTTACTCCCCCATCGCAGAACCATGACTCCTCATTTCATCTACGGAGCGCTGGGAAAAATAACCGTGGAGGAACCGAGAAGGGTACGGCATAAAATGTGCACGTGTATTAGTTAGTTGGTGATTCCGTGTTAATCCTTGAACTTCTTGATTAATAGTTTGGGGGTTTTAATGAAATAAACGTCCAATATAATTACAATTATCGCTGTTTTATCAGCCACTTGTTAGTATGCTAATTACAGTTATTAGTTAAGCTATACAAATGTAATTAGTATTTGCCTTGAGTACATTTCATTTGTTTCTTACAATGTAGTATATAATTGCATTCGGTATATTTGTTTGTTCTTTTGTGTAGTGACTTGAAGATTTTTTTTCATTTCCTTTTTACTGCATTTTCCCACTTTTTTTCACTTGTACTTGGGCTTTCTTCTTACCTACAGGCATGAATGGATCTATAAACGGAGGTAGTCCCACACTAGTGACTAGTAACTGTGCCCCTGTGTTATCAACCACTACCACCAACAGCCCGGGACAAGTAAAGAATGCAAGCACCGGAGCGGGTAACCGTGCAAGCGGCCAGGAGCAAAGCAAGTCAGATGGCAGAAGTGAAAAGAATAAAGATAAGGTTCGATTTGCTAACATGAGTTACACTATATGTGTTTGCTTTTTGATCATTTCAATAAGGGCCTTAGTCCTATCAGCAGGTGTTGGTAGAAAGGAAAGCTGATGGCCTCTGTGATCATACCCTCCACTGTTTGGTAAGTTATCTCCTATTCCTTCCGATACACAATAATGTTTATGGCCCTGATACACGGTAAATGGAAATTGGCCGAAACAAATAATTTCAACCATAACGAAATACTGTTGGCTGGATTGTTGAAACGAATGCTTGTTCGTTTCCACTGATGGCCAGCTGATGAACGTTCACTATCGCTTTAAAGATCGACTGGGTATGTTGGGATTTTTTTTAAGCCAGTCACAAGCACAGACTTTTTCATTGGCCAAAAAATTCCAACATTTCCTATCCAAAAATTGACAGTCCATATTTGTCTCATGTATATGGGGGACATGTTGGAAATAACCCTTTAAATAAAGCTGTCCATACATTTTGATAGCTATTCCTCCCAACTCATATCCCCATACTCCCCATACACATGCACACTTGGCTGAGCGTTCGTGTGTTCCCAATAGAGAGAGTGGAATAGTCTGCTGACCCTCTTGGTGGCGTATTGTCCTCCCTGAGAAGAAAGTATCAAGGATGTTGAAATTCAACTTTTTTCCCCTCAAACATCAACAGTCATGAAAGACTCTGGGTACCACTACACAGTAGATGGTCAGCAGGTTCTGCTGAAATGATCGGGTTTGGTCTACGTTCAGTCTAATATAAATGGCCACCTTAAGCATATGTACGCACAATGTTTTTTCAGGCAAGTCTGCTCCGAAATCCACCTGAAAAAGCGCTAACTAAATGCTCAAAAAAATGAAACATATGGATTTCTTCAGTAAAAACCACTTGCTGTTCATATGTTCAGCCTTTTGAGCGTCTTTCAACCGCTCCAGGTTTCCGAAGACGCCAAGTTGTTAAAAGAAGTGATCAAAGCAATCTTCAGGCGTTTTCCTCTCCGAAGATGCTCTATACTTTACACCAAAAGTCTTTTGGATGGTTCAAAAGACAGACATTCTGGGAAAACTCTCAAAATAACTGCTAGTGGCCAAAAATCTCAAAAAGTGCTCAGTAAATTGCTAAACATAATACTCTCAAAAAGACACTTTGGGGGGAAAAAAAACCTGTAGTGGTTTCCGCATGATAATCTTTTCCTGTTTGACCACCTGGAAAAGATGTCAGGTACACACATCTTTAGCCCGAATTGATACAAAAAAATGAATGCCACTGGCACTAACTGAGAGTACCTTACAGGTTCCCAGCCACAAATATACGCCTCTGAAACCACAGGGTTAATATAAAATATAAGAAATAAACTAGGCTATTGCGCAAAGTGACAAGATGTAATATCCCACCAGGCAGCTACAAAGATTATTTCACAATTACCTTAACCCCTTCATGACCCAGCCTATTTTGACCTTAATGACCTGGCCATTTTTGGCAATATTGACCAGTGTCCCTTTATGAGGTAATAACTCAGGAACGCTTCAACGGATCCTAGCGATTCTGAGATTGTTGTTTCGTGACATATTTGGCTTCATGTTAGTGGTAAACTTAGGTCAATAATGTTTTCATTTATTTGTGAAAAAAACGGAAATTTGGCGAAAATTTTGAAAATTTCGCAATTTTCACATTTTTAATTTTTATTCCGTTAAACGAGAGAGTTATGTGACACAAAATAGTTAATAAATAACATTTCCCACATGTCTACTTTACATCAGCACAATTTTGGAAACAAAATTTTTTTTTGTTGGGAAGTTATAAGGGTTAAAAGTTGACCAGCGATTTCTCATTTTTACAACAAAATTTACAAAACCATTTTTTTAGGGACCACCTAACATTTGAAGTCACTTTGAGGGGTCTATATGGCAGAAAATACCCCAAAGTGACACCATTCTAAAAACTGCACCCCTCAAGCTACTCAAAACTACATTCAAGAAGATTATTAACCCTTCAGGTGCTTCACAGCTACTAAAGCAATGTGGAAGGAAAAAATGAACATTTTAATTTTTCCAATAAAAAATTTCTTTTAGCATCAATTTTTTCATTTTCACATGGGCAACAGGATAAAATGGATCCTAAAATTTGTTGGGCAATTTCTCCTGAGTACACCGATACCTCATATGTGGTCATAAACCACTGTTTGGGCGCACGTCAGGGCTCAGAAGGGAAGGAGCGTCATTTGACTTTTTGAATGGAAAATATGCTGGAATATTTAGCGGTTGCCATGTCGCGTTTGGAGAGTCCCTGTGCGCCTAAACATTGGAGCTCTCCCACAAGTGACCCCATTTTGGAAACTAGACTCTCCAAGGAACTTATTTAGATGCATAGTGAGCACTTTGAACCGCCAGGTGCTTCACAAATTGATCCATAAAAAAAAAGGACTTTTTTTTCACAAAAATTTTCTTTTAGCCTCAGTTTTTTCATTTTCACATGGGCAGTGGGATAAAATGGATCCTAAAATTTGTTGGGCAATTTCTCCTGAGTGCACAGATACCTCATATGTGGTCATAAACCACTGTTTGGGCACACGGCAGGGTCCCGAAGGGAAGGAGCACCATTTGTCTTTTTGAATGGAAAATTAGCTCCAATCGTTAGTGGACACCATGTCGTGTTTGGAGAGCCCCTGTGTGCCTAAACATTAGAGCTCCCCCACAAGTGACCCCATTTTGGAAACTAGACCACCCAAGGAACTTTTCTAGATGTGTGGTGAGGACTTTGAACCCACAAGTGCTTCACAGAAGTTTATGACCCCATTTTGGAAACTAGACCCCCCAAGGAGCTTATCTAGATGTGTAGTGAGCACTTTGAACCCCCAAGTGCTTCACAGAAGTTTATAAACGCAGAGCCATGAAAATAAAAAATCATTTTTTTTCCTCAAAAATGATTTTTTAGCCCGCTATTTTTTATTTTCACAAGGGTAACAGGATAAATTGGACCCCTAAAGTTGCTGTTCAGTTTGTCCTGAGTACGGTGGCACCCCATATGTGGGAGGGAACCACTGTTTGGGCGCACGGCAGGGCTCAGAAGGGAAGGAGCGCCATTTGACTTTTTGAATGGAAAATTAGCTCCAATCGTTAGCGGACACCATGTCGTGTTTGGAGAGGCCCTGTCTGCCTACACTTTGGAGCTCCCCCACATATCACCCCATTTTGGAAACTAGACCCCCTAAGGAAGTTATCTAGATGCATAGTGAGCACTTTGAACCCCCAGGTGCTTTACAGAAGTGTATAACGCAGAGCTGTGAAAATAAAAATATTTTTTTTCCTCAAAAAATGATTTTTTTAGCCCGCTATTTTTTATTTTCACAATAGTAACAGGAGAAATTGGACCCCAAAAGTTGTTGTCCAGTTTGTCCTGAGTACGCTGGTACCCCATATGTGGGGGGGGACCACTGTTTGGGCACACATCGGGGCTCGGAAGGGAAGTAGTGACGTTTTGAAATACCGACTTGATGGAATGGTCTGCGGGCGTCATGTTACGTTTGCAGAGCCCCTGATGTGCCTAAACAGTGGAAACCCCCTACAAATGACCCCATTTTGGAAACTAGACCACCCAAGGAACTTATCTAGATATGTGGTGAGCATTTTGAACCCCCAAGTGCTTCACAGAAGTTTATAACGCAGAACCGTGAAAATAAAAAAATCTTTTTTTTCCTCAAAAAATGATTTTTTAGCCCGCAATTTTTTATTTTCACAAGGTTAACAGGATAAATTCGACCCCAAAAGTTGTTGTACAGTTTGTCCTGAGTACGCTGGTACCCCATATGTGGGGGGGACAACTGTTTGGGCACACATCGGGGCTCAGAAGGGAAGTAGTGACGTTTTGAAATACCGACTTAATGGAATGATCTGCGGGCGTCATGTTACGTTTGCAGAGCCCCTGATGTGCCTAAACAGTGGAAACCCCCCACAAGTGACCCCATTTTGGAAACTAGACCCCCCAAGGAACTTATCTAGATGTTTGATGAGCACTTTGAACCCCCAAGTGCTTCACCGAAGTTTATAACTCAGAGCCGTGAAAAAAAAAAAATCATTTTTTTTCACAAAAATCATTTTTTTAGCCCCCAATTTTTTATTTTCCCAAGGGTAACAGGAGAAATTAGACTCCCAAAGTTGTTGTGCAATTTTTCCTGAGTACGCTGATACCCCATATGTGGGGGTAAACCACTGTTTGGGCACACGTCGGGGCTCGGAATGGAGAGAGTGCTGTTTGACATTTTGAACGCAAAATTGGCTGGAATAAATCGTGGCGCCATGTCGCGCTCGGAGACCCCGTGATGTGCCTAAACAGTGGAAACCCCTCAATTCTAACTCCAACCCTAACTCCAACACACCCCTAACCAAAATCCCACCCTAATAATAACCCTAACCACAGCCCTAACACCAACACACCCCTAACCCTAATCCCAACTCTAACCCTAACTACAAGCCTAACCCTAACCCTAATTCCAGCCCTAACCCTAATTCCAGCCCTAACCCTAATTCCAGCCCTAACCCTAATTCCAGCCCTAACCCTAATTCCAGCCCTAACCCTAATTCCAACCCTAACCCTAATTCTAGCCCTAACCCTAATTCCAACCCTAACCCTAATTTTAACCCTAACCCTAACCCTAATTCTAGCCCTAACCCTATTTCTAACCCTAACCCTATCTGTAACCCTTATTCCAACCCTAACCCTAATTCCAACCCTAACCCTAGTTCGAACCCTAAATGGAAAAAAAAATATTTTTTTTATTTTATTATTTGCACCTGGCTATGGGGGTGATAAAAGGGGGGTGTATTTACTTTTTTTTTCATTTTGATCACTGTGAGAGTGTATCACAGTGATCAAAATGAAAAATGAACGGGCAACCGGCAAATTCATGGGCGCCGCCATCTTGGACAATGGCAGGCGCACTGCGCATGCGCCCGCCATTTTGCAAGATGGCGGCGCCCATGATCCGGACGCCGGGAGCCACGGCGGGACACCGGGAGCACGATCGGAGGTCCTGGGGGCATCGGAAGGTGGGAGGGAGCGATAGACAGGGGAGGGGGAGCAGATGATGACGGCGGCGAACGATTGCCGCCGTCCATCGGTGGCGGGGGCCGATCGGCCCCGCCAGTCGGTGTGTGGGGGGGTCGGGGGTCAGTGTCCAGCCATGTCCGATGCTATTGCAGCATCGGCCATGGCTGGATTGTAATATTTCACCAAATTTCATTGGTGAAATATTACAAATCGCTCCGATTGGCTGTTTCACTTTTAACAGCCAATCAGAGCGATCGTAGGCACGTGGGGGCTAAGCCACGCCCCCAGGGATTAACTGTAGAGTGTCCTTTGTGTGCGGGTCGGGTGACCTTTCAGTGACCCCGGTCACCCGACCCGCAGGGGGGCTATTTATAGCATGACGCCTACGTAGGCGTCATAGGTCGTTTGGGCACGACTTTTCATGACGCCTACGTAGGCGTCATGGGTCGTGAAGGGGTTAATGGGTGTTGATGTACTAAATCCTAAAGCTGGCAGTCCAGACTTCACATGTCTATAGGTAAATAGAAGAAAGTCATAAATCCATATCCATAACGTCCATTCCCACTGGGATGGACCTTGTGAGTTTAACTCCGCCCAAGCTTCTGAGATGGTGCCCCGGCCAGCAGCTACTATCCCAGTGTCTGTGATGCACACAAGGAACTTCGGATGCAGATGGTAACGTCACTTCGTATAGCTACAAATTCCTGCTAGGTCCAGAACACTGCGTTATCCAATGGATATGGACTTTTTACATTATTTATCTATGGACAATTGAAGTTTGGACTGCCAGTTTTAGGATTTAGTACATCAACATCTATTAAGGTAATTGTGAAATCATTTGTGTAACTGCCTGGTGGGCACTATGTTTGACGGTGGGGATGGTGTTTTGAGGTGCCTGGTGGGATATTATACCTTTTCACCTAGCCTAGCTTGTTAATTATATTCTTTAGGCAGAAGTGTCTTCAGACTTTCCTTCATCTGGGGTAAAAGCTTGTTTGCAGTCCTGTGTCTAAATACCCTAATCAAGGAAAACTGGTTTATTGGTGCTCCTATTGGCATCCAGTGTCTGGGCACAAGCTTTATAAGACCCCCTCCACCCATACACCCCTGACTGAGGACTGTGTTATATTTGATAATGAGCAATAGATCAATTCTGTTTAGATATCACTTATTATTTTCTATAGCAGAAACAAAGGAAAAAAACTGTTGAAAGTTCCAGTTCCAGCGATTCTGGGTCTTCATCCGATACATCTAGTGATGGAGCCAGTAGCAGCGATTCTGATGACTTAGAGGAAGAGGATCAAAGCATAGAAGAGAGTGATGATGATGACTCCGAATCTGAGAGTGAAGCACAAACTAAAAAAAAGAGCAAGGTACAACTCCTATACTCTTCCTTATTCCAAATGTATAAAACAGAACTTTTCCATTTAGGAAAATCACCAACCTCAGGGTCTGTGATCAGACCCGCCAAGGGACAGTGGCGTGGTAAATACCTTCTGTAGTCATGCTCCATATATAAGAAATTTCTCACTTGGGCTAAAATGTAAAAAAAAAGAAAAAGAGAAAACAGGGGCACTCCCTAGTGCTGTACGTCTTGGCTTATCCTGCCTGAAAAGGTACTTGGAGGAAGACCACTCGCCGTGTTATGTGCAAAAGATAGGCGCCACATTATCGAAGGCAGATCAACATTTCCTAGAAGGTGATGGCTGCTGTATCGGCAAAGGATGATCCTCTTCTTTCTTGGTAGGGGTAGAAGATGGATCGCAGCAAATGCCTCTAAGAACAGAAAGTTACATTTAGCCTCAGGAACTTGAGAAATTTCTTTCAAGGAAGCGCCCAAGGTTAAAGGGAACTTTTCTTTCGTTAGAGGTATATGGCCAAACCAAGTGTTTTGTTAGGTAAGTCGCAGGACAACGGGAGAAATCCAGCTTTGGCGTATTGATGCTAAGAGCACTTGAAACAGGACCATGAGCCCCATTCATTATTGCATTTGCGCCAGTTTTTTGTCTAGTTTTTGGTGCTCTGCACTTTTTTTTTGTATGCACCAAATTCATCTTTTACATTTGCACTTTTTTTTTAAGTCTATTTTATATGTCATTCCAGGTTTTTTTTCCATTCACCACTGTAGTTGGGGTTTAGGGCTTCCAGATATCTTTGCCCTATTCATTATTTATGGCTTTCCAAGATTTCAAGAAGTTGCAAAAAAAAAAAAAGAATCTGGTTTCCATATCTTCCCTTTGATCTCAGGAAATGAAGACTAGTAGAGCCACAGTTGGTTACGTCAATCTCCAGCAACATCTTCTTAGAAAGATACTGGGGCCGCTTCATCAAGATTGGCATAGCACAAGCATTCACTGCGCCAGTCTTGACAGAGTACATGGCACCAAATTCATTTAGAGGTGCACGACACACGCAACTTTATTAATTCGGTGCCACTTTCAAATGGCGTGCCCCTCTGTGCGCTGCACCAGTAACTGAAAGAGCATTTCTGGGGTAGAAATTCGACAGGGACCGTAGCCATGTCATTTCCACAGCTGCCGCTCCATCCATTTCAGGAGAACTGATCCAAATTGGCGTGAAAATTTGATGAATCAGAAACACTGACTTTAGAGGGTTTGTCGTTACTGGCAGCCCCACGATCAGCTTTGATCTGATGAGGCTCCTTCAAGAAAATAACAAGTCCAATGGGAACCACTCAACTCAATGAACGTCCCCTCGTTTTCAGCTGACCTCTGTAATAATTGAGTCTCAAAAGTCAAGGAGGTGCAAGAGTGTGTCTGATATAGAAGAAAGTAGGGAGCCATTTATCAGATCAGACCAAATAGACGCATAAGGAAATGACATTTTATTTTAGTAAGCGAAGTGATGTGCATCATAAGCTAGCAGTCCTCAATCATCGCATGCAGAAGACCATTTATGAAGTTATGCTCTGGTGCTGCCTCTTGTCTGTTGGTCCATTAGCAAGCAAATCAATAATGAATTTAGCAAATTACCCAGATAATGTTCCTTAGTTGGCCCCAATCAGTTAATCAATTCTCTACTATTTGTTAGTTAACTTCTTAATCCAGGCCCGTGATTAGAGTTCAGCCTGACAAAGTAATTTAGAGAAAATGCATCATAAATTAATATTAATAAATCATTACATGGCACCCTTTAAACATAAAAGTATTTTATAACACTTAACCTTTCACTAGGTGTAATCTGCTCCTATATAGTAAATGTAATCTAGAAAATAGCTAATGTAAGGCTTCATTTACCCTGGCCAATTATCAGGAAACCAATAATAATTATTATTTATTATTATAGCACCATTTATTCCATGGCACTTTACATGTGAAATGGGGTATACAGTTGTGCTCCAAAGTTTACATACCCCGGCAGAATTTTTACTTTATTGGCTTTTTTTTTTCAGAGAATATGAATGATAACACCAAAACTTTTTCCCCACTCATGGTTAGTGGTTGGGTGAAGCCATTTATTGCTAAACTACTGTGGTTTCTCTTTTTTAAATCATAATGACAACCCAAAACATCCAAATGACCCTGATCAAAAGTTTACATACCCCATTTCTTAATACCGTGTATTGCATATGGCGCTCTACAAAACCCCATTTTTGAGATCGCTGAGGGTCCCAATGGTCGTACTTCAAGTAATCAGTGAGTTATCTATTATCCTTTAAAGGTAACATCTACCCATTTACAGGGATATGTTGTGAAAACAACCAATATTTAGTAGTCAGCTGAAATGGGCAGTTCTGGCTTTTAAAAATCCTGGAATTGAGAAGATATCACTGTATGCCCTGTCTGGAGGAGAAATGTCGTGTTGCATCTCATTGATCTAGGCTATGTTGAGTCTGCCACATTGGGGAAAAGAGGGGTGAGAAGGAGGCACAAATACTTTGTAGCTCACTGCTCTATAATAGAAGATCCCAAGAGGAGACATCCAGCACGACGTACAGTACAGCCCATTCATTCCAGCTCTTGGCTTCCAAAGCATGTGACTATTGAGAAGTTCTGGCTAAAATATTATAACTTTGGTTCTCCAGGTTCCAAAGACATTTTATAGTTATATAACTTAATTGTACAGTATATTTGCTAACATGTAACGGGCCTGTTCTCAACAGTAGTCACCAACTGCAAGAACCTAGGGTCCAAGGGTTGTAGTCCACTGGAAGTGTATTGTTTAGCCATCACACCTTCTTTTGTTCATTTGCTTCCTAAATGCAAAGTGAATCAACTTTCCAAGTAGTCTTCATTATAAATGTACTACCTTTTTTTCTGCTTCACAATGTCTGTAAGTTTTTTTGTTTTTTTTTTTTAATTTTTTTATCAGATTTGTCACATTTCCATCTCTCAGATTTAGAGATGGCTGCAGGGAGTAGGTAGGCGTTGTACACAGATCTCCACAATATGTCTAGAAGAGGAAAGTATCTACAGTCTCAGGAAGAACAGAGAAAACAGGTTATAGAAAATGAAGAAAGTGCATTAAGATGAAATAAGTTGCAGGATAGAAGCTGAGCTAATGAAGACAGCAGCATCCTGGATATCCAGCCTATATTACTGGGAGAGACCCTCACAGGGGAAAAATCTAAAACTTAGATGAATACCATTGGTCTGAAAATGAGTGAAGGATTGAAAATTGCAGACTTAAACGTCATGCATTTTTTATTAGCGAAATATAACAACTAAACATATGTAAAAATTCCTTTTTCTATGTCAAAGGTACTGAATGGTTAAAAAAGGTAGGATTTCTTTTCAATTACAAATGGAAAAAAAAAAATCTTCTTAGTGGTGTTTGTACAGGAACTATTCTGGGAGCCAGCGTTAGGAAAACAGCTGCGCATTCGTGTCCTTATTCTTTAAGAAATTTGACGTTTCCTTTATTTATTTTAGGTGCTAATTCATAACATCCCTGACCTGAAAACAGATGGAAAACAAGTAGAGAAGTTGCCGGAGAAATGTGTACACCAGCAGTTACCTCTTATTCCCAACTCCCAGAACCGCTCACCATTCCAGTCCCAGCAGAAACATCCTCAGGTTCTGTCCCAGCATCTTCCTTTTATATTTCAAAGCTCTCAGGCCAAGGAGGAGGCTGTGAACAAACACACAAGTGTAATACAATGTACAGGACTGGTTTCCCCTACCAAACCCTCTAGTTTGCTAAATCAGTCCAATAAGGATGTCAGCTCGAAGCTTGGAGCTCCCCCTTCTGATGGACACAAACCAGGAAACAAAATTACCTCTGAAGAACCCATGCCACAACCCAGCGACTTGAGAATTAAAAGGGTAGGATGATTCACTTTATTTTTGCTTCTCTTTGCTAGAGTTTCGCACAACTGCTTAATTGTGCAAAATGGGTGGTTTACATGGAGGACGTGCACTGTACTATTTTCTAGTTTGCCAATGACCAGAACTCTTTGAACCCTCAAACAAGTTCAGAGCAGATGACTTTAGCGATGAATTATGCAGAATTGTGAATGCAGCTCTCGACTATGCTGTAGGCTGTAACTGACAAAGCAAAATGTGTAATGCAGTACAGCTAACAGTTTACCTCCCCTCAGGGGCGTAACCATCCGTAACCTCTGCGACCGACCATTGTGGGAGGGGGGGGGCCTGCCAATGCCAGCATCAGTTTCACCTCGATGAGGACGCATATTCCGCTAAGATGTATTGTGGCTAACATGGAGGAACCCCAAAGAAATGAATGATATAAAATATAACTTTTAATGATATACCGTTAAAAGGAACAAACAACATTAAAAAAAGTTGTGTGGTTTTTTTTTTTAATCACTTATAAGACACGCATAGGATGGGGATCAGTTAACCCATTTATCATACAGTACACATCCCATATGTGGAGACTCAACATGTGTTGGTAAAGTACAGAATTTAGCAAAAAGGTGAATCTGGGGTCAGAGTTGGATTAGGAACCAGGAATTCGCTGTGGTCTATGAGGCTCTCTGATCCGTAAGTGATACTAATGCGTCTTACCTGAAGATCTGTTGCGGCTCTCTAAGTGATCGATGTTTAACTGTAAAATGACTTGTAAATGCGAATTCTTTATTTGTTGTTTGTAGCCCTAAAAAATACAAATGTTAAAAATGCAGCTCCACCATCAGATATCTGCAACCATGCGCTCCCTTTAAAATAGCTCCGAGATTCCCGCTGTGCCCTTCAATGTCTCACAACAGGACACTCGGCGAACAACGGAAAAATAGCTTCTTACCCCGAAAATGGGTATTTCAGCTATTTTCAGTGCAGCTATTTCTGAATATATTACTCAATGGCCATAGAAGATAAAGCAAGGAGCTTCTTTAAATTAATGTTCATGAACATGCAACAGACTAATTCACTTGGGGACGTGAAGCCGAGGCCTGAAGTGTCTCATAAATGTTGACAGAGTATTTATAAATTGCCATGTCATGAATATTTTTAATCTTGTGAATTGGATAAACGCATAAGGTTTTGATTCCAGTTGGGACCCAGAGCCCTTCATTCTTACTCTGCTTCTCTTTCGTTCTGTTATGGATGCCTTCTAGTGATGAGCAAACGTGCTCGGATAAGGTATTCTGCAAGCATGCTCGTGTGCTAACAAAATGACTTTGGCGTGCTCGAATAATATATTCGAGTCCCTGTGGCTGTATGTCTCGTGACTGTTCCGACAGCCGCAACACATGCATGGATTGCCTGTTAGGCAATCCCTAAACACGCTGGTGAACAAAGAGTGCCATGGTAAATCTCGCATAGCTCATGAACATGGTGCACTGAAGAACCACGCTGATCTACTACTTGGTGGTATGCCCATTGTGACTGTTGGTACCACTCAACAACTTAATCCAAAATAGGTATGCCACTTAACTTAGTTCAAAACTACTTAATTGAGGTGAAATGATAATAAACAGCACAGGTTTCAGATGTTATAATCTCAGGCTAAAAGGTTACAAGAAAAATGGTTGTAGGCTGAGTCCACTTCTTCTAAGGAGGTTCTCTTAGGAGCTTAGGTCTCAACTTCCATCACTTCTGACAGAAGGATTAGCATTACTTTCCATGCTTCTGACAAAATGTTGGATTCCATGTTGGAACTGGGCAGATCCAACGACAAGTAAGTGAAGATTTATCACTTGTTGCATGCGTCCCTCGTGTTTTGGATCCCACGCAATACGCGTACATCACAGTTTACGATGCAGTTGCATAGAAGCCTAAAAATCTTTGGGGAGTCATATTTTGCTTTTTACCAATGGACCCACTTACTGTAAAAGTGGGAAATGATGAGAGTCCCATGAAGCTGGTCAGTACAGCGGAACTCAATAGACCTCATCATAAGCCAACGTGGTCTGATGACTGATGTCCATAGGACAATGGATTCAGGTCATAGTTTCAGGCTCACAAACAGAAACTAATCAATCAAGTAGCAATAATTGGCTTGTTATCCATGCTCCCACTGACTATAAAACAACCCTTTAAGGCAGTATAAAACCACAGATCTAGTGGTCTCCTGAATGTAGTGAGGTAGGTCCAAAATAAGCCTGTTATTTGGTTGAGGCATTATAACTAGGTCTTAATAAAGAATTACTTGTAAATCTCTGGTGAACGTCCTTTGACCATACGGTTAGTAGGCCAGTAACACATGTCCGACAAACCAAGAATGTGTAAGGTTGTTTTTTTTACACCTCCAACAATTATGGTCTGCAATATCCAGACTCACCACGAGTCTCTTGACCCAAACTCAACAGCCTCATTTACGCCTATATCCATGACCGCTGTAGACCTCATGTGTTTGGTACTCAGACCGTGAATGTCGGACATGTGAAACCGGCCTTGGACATTCTTGGCTTCAGTCCTTGACCAAGGAGAGAACAATATTTAACCAGAAATGTTGCTATCGGTGTCCTTTTAAGCATGAAGTCATTGTTTGTCTCAGGCGAAGTCTTGAGAAATCGATACAAATTCCTCAGGGTTTATTCTGATTCTTAAAAAGAAAATACTGGACATTCTTTTTTTTCCTCAGGAATTACAAGAATGTTTCAAAAGTCTCAGCTCAGAGTTCATCGCGAAGAACATTACCATCCCTGTCTGCAAACGCGCAGGGACAAGGCTGGAGAGAAGTGCGCACTTTATCTGATTGCCCTTTGTCCCAAGCCAATAAAGCAGAAAGATTCCTCATTACTGGCCTCCTCTTATACCGGGCTGTTTCTTAGCTGACACCATGCTACAAGAGCTGGTTGCCGAAACTTCTATCTAAATGGGAATTATTTGCTGAGGAAATGGCTGTATTGCCTTGTTGGGTCTGACACACTCATAAATCATCGCAATAATCTCAACAGATAATGACTCTTGAGAAAATCATCTATTCAAACATTGTAAAAGATAAACTGAATCGGACATGGTGTTACCTCAAATTACCCCATGGGAGACATTTTGTGTATTAGCCCTAACCATGCCTGCCCTCTTCAATGCTGTTGAAATCAGTAAGGAGGCTAAGTGCAATCAAGTCCTACATAGAGGCTTAGAAATTGAAGTCATTTTATTCAAAGCGAGGAGCCATCCATCTGGGCAAAATAACATGTATGGGGCACGCAGTCTACATTGTATTGGAATTAAAATTCTGCAGAATTTTAATGATAAACGAGGACTCAAATTTACAAAGTTACACGTGCACCTGTTACACAAAACCTGGTCTCGCTGCCCTGATCCCCAAAAGCATGGTAAAACGTCTTTTGGTGGACATACCAGTCTAATATGTCCAAAAACTGTTACTATTCTCATGCTCTGTAACTTGCCAACCATATTTTTTTTTTTCAGTGGGCAATTCCTGTCTGTAAAAATTCTGTCAGCACTACAGGTGCTGGACCTTCTTTTCTCCCACACCAGCTACTGTAAAAATTGCAAATTTACTAACTGTTTTTTAATTTAAAACATGTTACACAAAAATATCCTGATTTGAAAAATAGGTTATTTTCTGATGGTAGTTTGACTTTAAAGCATCACTGCCATCAAAGTTTTTACCCTGTGTACTTACAATTGCTCATTTTGCCTTTCTACCCAGAAAATTCTTCTTTTTCTCTGCAGGAAGTTTCTTTTTTTTCCTGCATTTATCATTCCCCTCTTCAACTTCTGGTCCAGCTGCACCGCGCCTCCCCCTGCCAGGGACTTTTGCAGTGATGACTAGTGCAGGGAAAATTGACCTCCTGTTTCTGCATAGAGCTTAGAAGGATTCAGCTAGTCAGTTATTAATCCCGTGATGTCATAGATCTCTTCTTTTTAAACTGTGTAAATTTCTTTTGGCAGTACAGGGGTTAATCTGCCATGTTGAGAGCTCTGGGAGCTAGGGCTCTTAGCTGAGCACAGTTAGCCACTCCTATCCCCTATATTATCTGGGCCCTGGGCTAGCACTCATTGTCAGAGGTAGCTTATGCTGCATATCTGGGAGGATAGTAGTTGGTGGTTATAAGAGTAGGTATTTGGTGGACTTATGTGACTGTTGCTTGGTTTAGTGAGTGTGATTATTCCCTTTCTTCCCCTACTTTGGTTTTCCCCATCCTCCATTCCCCAATGCATTCCTCTGTTATATGTGAGTGAATATTGGTATGCCTGGTATTTTCTGTTTCCGCTGTTTGTGTAACCTTGTTCATCTGGTTGGTGTACTACTACTCCCCTCTTCCCTGGGTGGGATAAGGGTACAGACGGAGGTGTTATGAATGGGTCACCGAGGAGGAAAAATCCTAAACATGCTAAGCCCAGAAAAACCAGAGAGGTTGGTAACTATGCAGATTGCAGATCCCTGATCCTAACCACACAACTAGCAGCAGCCGTGGAGCGTACCTACAATGAACCTAGATGCCTCGTCACGGCCGGAGGACTAAATAAGCCTAAAGCAAGAAAAGGGGAAAACTAACTGCCCCAGGGCAGACCCCAAAGGAATAGACAGCCCTCACACATGTATTGACGGTGAAACAAGATGAAAACACAAACACAGGCAGGAAAATAGGCTGAGCAAACGATGGGGCCCAAACTAACTAGAAAGGAGAGGAAAGGAAAGACACTGTCTGCAATCTGCCAAAAACCCTACAAAATAATGTCCAACACTTCTGATAACAAAATTAACCCTGAAGTCACTAGACTTCTCCCACTATATCAGCACTCTGAAATATTCTGAGACAAAGCAAAAAGAGGCCAATCTAATAAAGGACAAAAAGCAAATTGGCAAATACAGATAAATAAGAGTGGAAATTAAGCACAGGCCCAGCCGGGGCTGGCTGACCACACAAAAAACTGAATAGAACAACAAAATCAAGTGTGAGCATTAGCAGAGAAACTTAGCTTGAGCTGACTGGAACAGAGCTGAGAACCAAGACCTGACAAGCAGAAGGAATCACCAGCACCAGAGTAGGGCGTCGGCTGTCTTAAATCCAGTCTGAGATTCCTGAGGTCCAATCGTCATCCCCATTATCAGGTGGCAGATCTCTACTGATTAAATCAGCCTCACTACCTCCTGTTACCACCAGAGGGAGCCTGGAAGGAGAACTCAATGAACTGACAACACGGAGGGCTGATTCAGGAGATAAGGCAAGGTACGTGGCCCCGGCATCATCACCTTCAGAAGTAACCCCCTAGCATAAGGGACAGGAAAGGAGCCCATAGTTCCGGTCACCTGACAACAGAGTCGTGACAGACAGTGTTATATAATAAGACTAGCTGAAGAGCCCGGCGCTGCCCTGGCATAGTAACTAACTACGGTTAGTTATAACAAATTATAATGATTATATCTAATATATAAAGCTCAATGTGTTTGTATGTATGTCCGGCATTGGCATCCGCACCATCGCAGCTACAGCCACAAAATTTTGCTCAGTCACACGTCTGGACCCCAAGAGCATCATAGGCTATGTTGTGAGGTGCAATTTTAACCCCGCGTGTTCCAATTCAAACAATTTTGCCCCTATCTACATAATGGGGAAAAAGTGTATCTATTGGCATCTGCACCGTCTTAGCTACAGCCACAAAATTTTCCTCACAAAAAATGCCCAAACCAATATTAAACCCCCAAAGGGAGTGATATATCATAAACCAACAGTATTTTCACATTGTGGTAATCTTAATTTCTAATAAAGAACGGGTACCACACAATGGTATATTCAGAACAATCAATTTTTATTTACACAGTATATCCAAAAATGTGAGAAACAATTAAAAAGAAGGTGCCAGACCGAAATAACAGAGACCCATTAATTTTGGAGCACCAACACTACAGCATCTTAAAGGTATTCAACCATGGCATAGTAAATATTGCACTACAGGGAAGAGAGAGTGCAGGGTAATCTTGTCCGCTGTTAACAACAAACTACCTTCAGGCATATTTGTTAGAATCAATCAGGACTGTTATGTGTAACCCCAATGAATACTCCCTATCAGTGCCACATGCTTAACATAAAAAGCAAGATGTTAATATTTATTAATAAGTTCGCCATTATAACATGATGAAGCAGTGTGAAATGCGCGTCGGGGCATAAGGGACGCTTAGGAAGCACCACCAGCTTTATTAGAAATTAAGGTTACCACAATGTGAAAATATAGCCACAACATTTTGCACAGTCACATGTCTGGACCCCGAGAGCGTCACAGGCTATGTTGTGAGGCAAAATTTTAACCCCGCGCGTTCCAATTCACCAAACAATTTTGCACCTATCTACATAATGGGGAAAAAGCGTATGTATGTATTGGCATCTGCACCGTCGTAGCTACAGCCACTATCTACATAATGGGGAAAAAGTGAAAGGAAAAGTGTTGGAGGCAAATTGACAGCTGCCAGATGTGAACAAGGGGGACTTAAAGAATGAGAGCGATGGCGCCAAAGAGTATATACCGTACAGTTGCTAAGGTGGGGCCCTGACATGGGATACTCACCACACACAGGGATATGAACACACACAAAATGCACCACACACTGCCATGTGCTTCAACACATATACCACCCTCAGCACACATTTCACCACACACCAACCTCGCCACATAAAAGTCGAAACACAAAAGTCGCCACTCAAAACTCGCCAAGCTGTCCCAGAGCTGTTTAAAAGATGAAAAATGAGCTGTGATTGGTTGCTGTCAGCAACAGTTTTCTTTGTAGACAGTTGTGGTAACTGAGGCCTATTATTCTTATAATTTCTATGTTGATATCATCCTTCTCTAAAGCTGGAAATAACACAATTTATTACCGTGCCAACACAGACCACCCTCTGACACAGACTGCAGGGGGAGCCCAGTATCACACAGGATAGGATTAGATACACGGCTCAGCAGTCCGTATCACACAGGATAGGATTGGATACACAGCTCAGCAGTCAGTATCACACAGGAGAGGATTAGACACATGGCTCAGCAGTTAGTATCACACAGGATAGGATTAGATACACAGCTCAGCACACAGTATCACACAGGATAGGAACAGATACATGGCTCAGCAGACAGTATCACACAGGATAGGATTAGATACACAGCTCAGCAGTCAGTATCACACAGGAGAGGATTAGACACATGGCTCAGCAGTCAGTATCACACAGGATAGGATTAGATACACAGCTCAGCAGTCAGTATCACACAGGATAGGAATAGATACACGGCTCAGCAGACAGTATCACACAGGATAGGATTAGATACGCAGCTCAGCCCACAGTATCACACAGAATAGAATTAGATACACGGCTCAGCAGTCAGTATCACAGAGGATAGGATTAGATGCACGGTTTTTATGTGCAATATAATCATTATTTGTTATAACTAACCACAGTTGGTTACTATACCCAGGCAACGCCGGGGTCTTCAGCTAGTCTATATATATATATATATATATATATATATATATATATATATATATATATATATATATATATATCTGAGTGTAGAGCCACGCCCACTACGCATATCCGCATTCACTATAATATCCCACATCATCCCGTCAGCCAGAGCTACCAGACTACTACCCCTAATATCCCACATCATCCCGTCAGCCAGAGCCACCGGGCTACTACCCCTAATATTTCACATCATCCCGTCAGAGCCACCGGACTACTACCCCTAATATCCCACATCATCCCGTCAGCCAGAGCTACCAGACAACTACCACTAATATCACACATCATCCCGTCACAGACTACGGACTACTCCCCCTAATATCCCACATCATCCCGTCAGCCAGAGCCACCAGACTACTACCACTAATATCCCACATCATCCCATCAGCCAGAGCCACCAGACTACTACCACTAATATCCCACATCATCCCATCAGCCAGAGCCACCAGACTACTACCACTAATATCCCACATCATCCCATCAGCCAGAGCCACCGGACTACTACCCCTAATATCCCACATCATCCCGTCAGCCAGAGCCACCAGACTACTACCACTAATATCCCACATGATCCCATCAGCCAAAGCCACCGGACTACTACCCCTAATATCCCACATCATCCCGTCAGCCAGAGCCACCGGACTACTACCACTAATATCCCACATCATCCCATCAGCCAGAGCCACCAGACTACTACCACTAATATCCCACATCATCCCATCAGCCAGAGCCACCAGACTACTACCACTAATATCCCACATCATCCCATCAGCCAGAGCCACCGGACTACTACCCCTAATATCCCACATCATCCCGTCAGCCAGAGCCACCAGACTACTACCACTAATATCCCACATCATCCCATCAGCCAAAGCCACCGGACTACTACCCCTAATATCCCACATCATCCCGTCAGCCTGGGGTCAGAAACAGAGCACTGAGTGGAACGATCCTAACTTCCATACCGGGGATCCCTTTAAGAAAGGCCTGGGGTCAGAACCAGCGCGCTGAGTGGATTTGTCCTGACTTCCATACCAATGATCCCTTTAATAGAGCCCTGGGGTGAAAATTGGAGCGTTGAGGGATTTGCCCTAACTTCCATACAGGAGATCCCTTTAAGAGAGCCTGGGGTCAGAACCAAAGCGCTGGATGGATTTGCCCTGACTTCCATACCGGAGATCCCTTTAAGAAAGGCCTGGGGTCAGTACCAAAGCGCAGAGTGGATTTTCCCTAACTTCCATACCAATGATCCCTTTAAGAGACTCTGGGGTCAGAACCACAGAGCTGAGTGGAATGGTCCTAACTTCCATACCAGGGATCCCATTAATAGAGGCCTGGGGTCAAAACCAATGCCCTGGATGGATTTGCTCTGACTCCCTTACCAATGATCCTTTTAAGAGGGAAGATGTGCCTATGGGATGGAGGATGTGTGATGGGGATATGGGCAGGGAGGGGGGGATTCATTTCTGTCATGTGCTCTCTGCTCCTTTCAGGGGGGCAGACAATGGCTGGGAGCTTATCTTCCCAGGGATGCTAGATTTCTCCCACCATGTCAGTGTCTGCTGAGGTGTTGTCAAGTAGGAAAACTTGCTCGGCTACTTTTAACCAGCTCTGGTGAAATGAGAGATGCTTAGTGATTTGGTTGCAAGGAAAACTGTTGCTCATAGCAACCAATCACAGCTCAGCTTCTTTTGAACAGCTCTGGTAAAATGAAATATGCTTCGTGATTGGTTGGTGACACACACACACACACACACACACACACACACACACACACACACACACACACACACATACATACATACATACATTCACTTTTATATATAGAGATGGCTGCAATATATTAAGAGGAAAAAAATGTTGATGGGAGGAGGAGTGCTTCTTTAAGTATACGGTACCTTCTAAAACACATCTGAAGGTGTTAATGTATTTCCTCTTATATGCAAAGAGGAAACATTGGAAACGTTCACTGACAACAGGCATGGGTCTTGAAAATGGTAAGGATTCGGAACTAAAACACAAAAGATAGAAAGTTGCCCAAATTTTAATTTTGCAATACTGCGGTGGATGCAGCATTGGGGCTGAGGGAATGTCTTCATTTTTTTCCTTTGTATTGTCATACTGGCAGGGAAGGTGGTGTGCCTCTGCTGGGTGTATTTTTGTGCATGTTTTTGTTGGAGGGAAGTTAGATTGCAGCCTTCAGTTGTAATGTTTATAGAATCTGTGGCAATCGCTGTGTAATTTATGGTAGCTTACGAGTGAGAAATGAGAAAAATTGTAATATTTCTGCTCCGCATTCTAAAATCTCAACAAAAATGGATTTGATTTGTTAATTTCCTAAACCTGCTCACATCTTTAGACTTTGTTGGCCTGACAGAGTTAGTGGATTCTATGCATGGTTCTTTCAATGTCCACCTTTCTGTTAAGACATCTAAAATGAAAAATGAAAGGGCTTGTCTCATAATCACAACTTGTCACCCAACCTGGACCCCAGTGATCATGAGAACAGGGGACTAGAGCACCCCCATTTGAATGGAGAAGAGGTCCTGCATGTGCGCTGCAGCTCTATCCAAATGTGGGACACTGTTCTGGTAATCAGTTGATCAGCAAATAGGTGATAAATTGGGATTTAGCAATTTTGCAAATGTTCTCTTTGTAAAAGTGTTACATATTCAGAAGGAAGGACACAACACATACAATGACTACCCCAGTTTAAAAATAACAAAATTGGGTTTTATGCACCCTCTGCAGGTCCAGCAATGCCTCTCCACCTCTGCCCTTGTTTTTTTTTTGCATGTAGTAGTGGTGACATCACATCTACAGTGCACATGACCGCTGCCGCCAATCACTGGACTCAGCAGTTATGTCACTGGAGCTGGCACGAATCAGAAGAGCAAACAAATTGCCTGCAACTGTCATGTGCACACGGTCACTGCTGCAGCCTGTCAACAAACGCTGGAGACAACGAAGGAGAGGCAGCACTGGTCGAGGGTCAGTTAACCTAGTTTTATTCTCTTTAACCCAGTCCGTTAAAGAATATTAATCCAGGAAACCACTTTGAGGCACCAATTTAATGAGGATCATGGCTCACCATTACTGGGGGATTGTAATTCACCAAAGCACTGTAATTCATGTATATAAGAGGGACAAACATGAAGGTGCTGTTCTATAGAGAGCAAGGGGGTTCATATACTGTTTTTTTTCCACAGGGGCCTATATGTCACTGTCTGTCTGTGTTTTACAGATTATTTTGTTTTGTCTCTATGCAGGATCACCACAAACAGACATTCCCTGCACAACTATCCAAGCCACAGGACAGCTCCAAACACCCGAAAAAGACAATGGTATCACAACTAGTTTCCAGTCCCATTCCCAACTCCGTATGTCACCAAAAACAGTCCTTAGAGAATAATCACTCCAATCCCTTCTTAACAAACGCTCTGTTGGGAAATCACCAGCCAAATGGAGTCCTTCCCTATGTTATACAGGATGCCCCACTGGCGCTCACCACCAAATCAAAGCGGGAAAGTAAAGTAAGTGAAAATGTGGTGGTGACCACTAGCGCCCAGTTCTCCACTCCCATCAACCTGACATCCTGTATCAAAAAGAATTCATCTAGCAAATCAGTCCTGAGGTCGAGCGGATCCCCCTTATTACAAAGTCTCTGCAAGGAGAAAGCTCTGAACAATAACGCACCAGCAATAAAAACCTCCCATCACGTAAATGCTGCAAAGCCTTTATTGGACAAGTTTCGAGGAACTGACTCTGATATCCCCAGCAGCAAGGACTCCGATGACTCCAATGAAGAAGACGAGGATGAGGATGATGATGATGAAGAAGACGATGAAGAGGAAGATGAAGATGACGAAGACGATGATTCAGACAGTCAGTCTGGTTTGTGACTCGCTTATATTGAGAATTTTAGTGTTGGCTTAATGAAAGATTTGATATGATGTACTCACATTGGTCTCTGCCATTGCAAAAATACTATAGCGGGACGTGCAAAATTTTGCTACTTCTACTATAGATGCAAGGGTGCAGCATACCACAGAGCAGTACATTCGAACAGTTTTATTTTTTTTCCTTTATTATGTTTAAATATAATTGTTTTATTTCCTCTTTTTTTTAATCTTTTGAGATTTTTTTTTTTTTTGAGGGGGGGGGGGGTTGTTGATTTACCAGCTGCTGTAAAAACATGTACAGAACGTCATCAAGGGGTTAGAGAAAAAAAATAGTCCAAGCTAAAAGTTGATTTACAGTGGCTTTTTATGGTCCCTAAATTAGTTTTCTCATATTAGATGTCTATCAGAGCCCCAGATAAAGCTCAGCAGGTGTGCTCCGCTTTTTTAGAACTCCTGTAGAAGTCAATGGTCTTGTGACCTCTCCACTGACAGAACGAGAGGTGGGAGGGGGGTCTAGGGACCCATCTTCTCTGGATAAATATGGGTACCAGATGATATCCGGTATCTATCAGAGATTTAATAAATATCTAACACTAGAATATACCTCTAAAGAGGACCTCTCACCAGGTCAAACTTGGCCAGTTTTTTTTCTCTTATTTACTCCTTCTCCCCTGCGTACTGTTTTTTTTTTTTTTTTTTTTTATTAATTCCGCCATACAATTCCAGAGATACGAGCTTTTATACTTTGTGCTACTTTTTATGGCCTTTATTAAGGAGGCGTGGTTCACAGGGCAATTATTATGCAGAGCAGCCTAAATACACGCCTCAGAGGATCCTAAGAGCTGTGTCCTCTTGATAATGGTCATAAAAACTAGCACTATAAAAAATCTGTGCAAATGTATGATGGATTTGAAAAGAAATAAAAACTTGGGAACAGCAGTAATAAAGAGCAAAAATTTCCACTTTTGACCTGGTGGCAGCTTTACTTTGAAGCTAGTGTGCCTATATCGAAGAGGTTTTATACAAAAGTAAAAGAGAACAGAAAGTCGTGGTGATAGCACTGAGGATGGTAAAGTTTCCTATTAATTACATGCAGGTTAATGTAACAGGCATAGGTTACACTTTGGAACATCTTATGCCTCGCTCGTAGTTGTGAATGTAGGCTACATTTGATATATCATCTAGTCCATGAAATCGCTAAAGATCATAGGAGTCGTTATCTAGAGACAACTGCAAGGCGCAGCTTGGATACTCTAGACAGCAGATATCGCCATCTCTACCCCATACTGTGCAGAACTCCAAACATCAGCTGGCAAATTTTACTTTTTCTATTTTTTTTTTCCCCCACAGAATCGGACAGCAATTCAGAATCTGACTCTGAGGGATCGGAAGATGACGATGATAAGGATGAATCTGACAGTGATACGGAAGGAGAGAAACTGAAGTTCAACAAAACAACTCCTTCTCCAAACAGCAAAGCAAACAGCATGGCGGCCAACTCCACACCCCTGAACCTGCAAGTGATGAAGAGCCCAAGCTCTGCTCCTGCCGCCCTATGCCCCGATACTCAATCCCCCGACTTCCACAGCTCCTCCGCCACTCTCAGCCCCAACACGCCATGCGGTATCTAATATTTATATTCTCTTCTCTAGTCTTCTGTTGGCATGCGGTCCGGATATCCCTACTTTACCATTTTGAGAGTTTTCTTCAGCACTGGAAAATTTCATGTTTTTACTGGGGTGTTTGACTTTCCTTCTTTGGGTCAATGTTGTCTTTTTTCAAACTCTGCATGTCCGTTTCTTTTTCTTTTGGGGGGTGCAGGGCCGTTTTCACTGATTTTCTCTCATAGACCTCCATTGGCATGTTGTGTTGTATTTTTGGCCGCGTTTTCAATCCCATCTTTTCACAATCGCGATTCTAATAAGATTCCTCGAGTGGCTGACGTGATCTATTACATAACTGAGAATGTAAAAAATGCAATAAAACGCATTAAAACATTTTTGAAAAATGCTGTAAAAAATGCTATAAAAACACACGCCACTTAGAGAAAAAAAAAAAAAAAAAAAAAAGGCTAGCATTTCTACCTGCCTTTTACCTCCTTCAATCTGCTATTAATGCATATATAAAAAGTCGGAAAGACTTGAATTTTTTTGGTGGCTTGCTGTGGTTGTGATACATTGTAAGTCGCAGTGCCCCAATCACTAGCATTATGTTCCGATGTAGCAGCAGAATGCAGCGATCTTTGGACGCACAGTCTGTCTTGGTCAAAGTCGTCATGTAGCCACAACCTAATATTATGTACTAATGTAATGTACTAATATAATATACTAATGTTACATGTTACACATTTACTACTGGACTCTCAATGATATGAATTGATATCTGAAACTTTTTGTCATCTGATATAAAACATTTTCAACTATCAAAAGTCAAAGTGAAATATTTGGGCTCAAACTTGTTAGATTAATGCAATGGAGTCCAGAGTAGTCCATGTGCAGAGCCCCCTGCTGGTCGCCTGTGGTATCATAGCGGGGGATAGAGTTACAGAATATGAAATCTAAATAATTGTCATTATTTGTGATGTATTCAGTAATTGTGGTTTTATTATACCAAAATGAAAGTAGAAAAATACGTACATTAAAAATATCTAAACCATTCACCTTTATTTTAAGGTTCTGCCAAGAGGCGAAGAGTTACAGATGAGCGTGAATTGCGTATTCCACTGGAGTATGGGTAGGTCATCTAAAGACACATTATTATCATTTCTTAATATTAGTGGACAAACTATGTTTTATGTGTTTGGTTGTATTTTTTATTTTATTTTATCAAATGCAATAACAGGAAATGTTATGGAATTGACATTGGCCACATGATGTCACCATGGGAGGCTTTTCTGCAGACCAGTGAAGACAGTAAGGGATCATTTACCCTGGCTGCCAATCACCTAACAAACATATTTCTTGGCAGCTCATCAACCTGTGTTAACAGGACATGTGCTGCCGAGAACAATCTATCACTAATCATTCTGTGCACATGGGAAATGCGTCTGGCTTGTCTAAACAGGCTATTAAATGACCGCCGATTGGCAAATAAGTAGGCGATCGGCAGTCACTTAATGGATTGTTATTGACTAGTCATTTATTATTGTCAAAGAGAAGTGATAAGTTTATTATGTCGCCTGAGCCAAGATAAGCATCTTTCACGCTGACAAATTCAAAAGGAAGACTATGGATGACTGGTGAAAAGATGAGTAAGAAGGCCGGTCGAAAACAGCAATACACACTAGATGTATATTGGCAGAACTTGCCAACTTGGTGGGATAGCCTGAGCACCTAATGTGTATGTAGGTGTCTCGACTCTCCCTCCATGACAGATGTCAGTTGAAAGAAGGATTGGTCATGTTGGTTTTCACCAGATATAGTCCTTTTTTTCCTGATGGTCCAGAGATTCACTATCTAAACTGGATGACCATCATTACTAGGATATGCCACCACCATCAAACTATCTTCCTTCACTTTTGCTAATATTTAAGAAGCAGCATAACCCCACTGAGTTTAAAGGGCGCATTTCTGATCTTAAAAACGGGTCTGATTAGTGCATGCTGCAATTTTACCAGAGGAGCATTGCGGCTTTAAGTCTCCTCATCTCGGCATACTTAGCATGTCATTCTCCGCAAGGAGAAATTATACTTCTTGGATATCGGTCAGACGCCTCTCTCACAGCCAAACCAGATCTCCCACTTTGCACTGACGAGGGGCAGTACCCCGAAACACAGTGTCTGCAAATGGAGATTCTGGCTTGGCTTTTATCCTAAGTCATGTAACAAGGCTCGTTAAAGGGTCAGCATTGACTTTTAGGATTGCTACCTCCAATAGGTGGCACTAGAGTTTTAGTCCTCTTCCTCTCTGAAGAGACAATTTGCATAATTTGCAATTTTACTTACACGCGGACCTCATTTATCTGCACAACCCCATTTCTGTGCATTGGTCATCATTGTGCGTTAGTTTTGGCACATGGACCGCAAATACTCTCGTCTGGACGAGCCCTAAGAACATGATGTTAGTGTCTGTCTCTGTTGTCTCACTGATCATGAATATGTAAGCTCGGCTCTTCTTCTTTCTTTATGACCTGATTTAGGTATGACACCTCTGTATCTTATGTAATGCTATGAATCATTTCTATAGCTGGCAACGAGAGACAAGATTAAAGAATGCCAGTGGACGGCTGCAGGGAGAAGTGACTTATTTTGCCCCGTGTGGAAAGAAATTCCGACAGTATCCAGAAGTCATGAAGGTAAGAACTGTCCGTAAGACCAGAACTAGGACCTGGTAGAAGTAGAGTGCACACCCATACGTACCTGTCTGTGCTGTTCTGTCTTGTCATATGGACGTACAATATGATTTTTGTTTTTTGTTTCAATTTCACAAACGGGTTTTCCCAAGATAGAAGGGTATCCATAACCCCTTTAAATTGGTTTTATAGGTCTAAAAAAAAATTGCGGTTTTGTTTGTTGCGTATTTTTCCCCAAAAACAGCACCACATCTGTCCATGGGTTGTGCCTGGTATTGCAGCTCAGCTCCATTAAAGTGGGCAACACTGAGCTACAATATCGGCCACCAACTGGGGAAAGGTATTTTTGGAAGAAAGCATCCATGTTTTTCTAAGCTTATACAACCCCTTAAAAGGAGAACTACCCTAAAATCTGTATTAAAGCAATGTTGTGACATATTTTTTGCACCTTTTCCACTGTTTGAGAACATTAAATCCTTTGCACATCCCATCGTACCTGTACGTAACAGTCAGGGTGCACAAGTATGGAACAGGCTCAGGGGCTGTGCCCTCTCCATCCACTGTAATACATAACCACCATCTGCCCATAAAAGCAGCGATCAGCACTACCTGCGATCACTGCTGTTTCCATGCTGCCGTCAATCTGACAGCAGCATCTAAATAGCACTATCACAAGTGCACAAGATCATAGGTAACCTTGATCTATACTATACACTGCAATGCTGTGGTATTCCAGTATATAGTATAAGCAAATGATCTCATGGTCACATCCTATGAGGAGATTAAAAAAGAAAGTTAAATATTTAAAAAATGTATTAATAATATACAAGTTTGAATTAGCCCCATTTTCCCAGTTGTAAAAATAAATATAAAAAAAATAAAAACATATTTGGTATTGTTACATCCATAAAAGTCCAATCTATCAAATTATAAAATTATTTAAAAAAACATTGTAACCTCAAAAATAACAAAAATAAAATGCCAGATTTGTTGCATTTCAGTCATCTCAATTCCCCCACCAAAAATGTAATAAAATGTGTTCAATATGTCTATGTACTCCAATGAAAAACTACAGCTCGGAATGAAAAAAATCCAAATCTCACGCAGATCTATCAACGGAAAAATAAAATAGTTACTGGCCTTAGAAAATGGCAACATAAACAGCTTTTCTTCCTTCAGAAATTTTAGAATATTATTCACTACTAATATATATATATATATAAATAAATAATAGTAGTGTATTATATTATACACACACATATATACAGTCATGACTAAAAGTGTTGGAACCCTTGAAATTGTTTCAGAAAATGAAGTATTTCTTCCAGAATATTATTGTAATTACACATGTTTATTTCTTTTATGTAATTGAAACAACACGAAAAAGAGAGAAAAAAAGACAAATTAGACATAATTTCACACAAGACCCCAAGAAAGGGCCTGCCAAAACTGTTAGCATCCTCAACTTAATATTTGGTTGCACTCTTTATGCAATAATTAGCTGAAATCAATCGCTTCCTATAACCATCAACAAGCTTCTTACCCCTGGAACTTGAATTTTTGACAAGTCTTCCTTTGCAGATTGCTCCAGGTCTCTCATATTTGAAGGTGACTTCTCCCAACAGCAAATTAAGATCTCTCATAGGTGTTCAATGGGATTTAGATCCGGACTCATTGCTGGCCACTTTGGAACTCTCCAGCGCTTTGTTTCCATCCATGTCTGGGTGCTTCTTGCAGTATGTTTGCGGTCATTGTCCTGCTGGAAGACCCATAACCTAGGACGCAAACCCGAAGAGCACAGAAAAATGGGCACTGCTAAAGTATATTTAAATATAAAGGGAGGGGTGTAACAGAAACCCTGAAAAATAACTATGAATGGAGAAGGAAAAGACAGGGAAAAATTGTGTACACACCCAAAAAGTAAAATAATATTTAATTTTATTAAGGACAATGTATAGCAAAAACAGAAAAATCAAGAAAAGCAAAATTAAAAATGTACATTCATAACAAAACAAGACAAAATTTGCATAGAGTAGTCCAAAATTGGTCACTCGGATAAGGCACACTTTTTAAATATAGTGGTCTAACAGTCCTGGTTGAGAAAAAAAAGGTATATAGAACATTATTGTCAAAATGTAAGTATCGAAAAGGCATATCAATTCATATAGGTAATATGTAAACACATATCAGTAGAGACACATATACCAGCAAAATGACAAATATGCAACCATGATTATCAGAGTACAATACCAGGATAAGACAAAGTGCCTAATGCTGACAGAACTCAACGCGTTTCGCTGCTTGGCAGCAGCTTCGTCAGAGGTGGCGCAAACCCAGCTTTCTGACACTGGGCGCTACATTGCGGCCCAAAATCCGTTGTTGATCTTCAGATTTCATGATGCGTTCACACAGTCAAGGCACCCAGTGCTAGAGGCAGCAAAACAACCTGAAAACATCTTTGAACCACCATCTTATTTTACTGTAAGTACTGTGTTCTTGTAGGCCTCATTCCGTAAACAGTAGAACAAAGTGCTTTACCAAAAAGCTCTATCTTGGTCTCATCTGTCCGCAAGATGCTTTCCTAGAAGGATTTTGGATTACTCACGTACATTTTTTCAAACTGCAGTGTAGTTTTTTATGTCTCTGTGTCAGCAGTGGGGTCCCCTTGGGTTTTCTGCCATAGCATTTCATTTCATTCAACTATTTGACAAATAGTTTGGGCTGACACTGATGCACCCTGAGCCTGCAGGACAGCTTGAATTTCTTTGGAACTTGATTGGGGCTTATCCACCATCCAGACTATCCTGCTTTGCAACCTTTCATCAATTTCTCTCTGCCATCCACATCCAGGGAGGTTAGCTACAGTGCAATGGGTTGTAAACTTCTTGATTATGTTGCACACCGTGGACAAAAGAACATCAAGATCTCTGGAGATGGACTTGTAACCATGAGATTGTTGATATTTTTCAACAATTTTGTTTCTCAAGTCCTCAGACAGTTCTCTTCTCTTTCCGTTCTCCATACTTAGTGTGACACACAATGCAAAGATAGAGTCAACTTCTCCCCTTTTTATCTGGTTTTCAGGTGTGATTTTCATATTGCCCGCACCTGTTACTTGCCACAGGTGAGTTTGCACGAGCATCACATGCTTGAAACAAAGTTGTTTACCTACAATTTTGAAAAGGTGCCAACAATTTTGTCTGGCCCATTTTTGGGGTTGTGTGTGAAATGATGTCCAATTTCCCTTTAGATTCTTAGTATTTTTTGTGTTGTTCCAATACGCACAAATGAAATACAGATGTTTTGTTATACACATGTTTAACTGCAATAATTTGCCGGGAGAAATAGATCATTTTCTTGAACAATTTCAAGGATACCAACAATTTCGCCGACGATTGTATATATGTAAAACACAGTAATCTTTACTACAAAACTAACACTAAAAAAAAAAACCGCAAACGAAAAACCAATGGCAGAATTACAGTTTTTCCACTATTTCATCCCACTTGGACATTTTTATTTTGCCATTTTTCACTAAATGATACAGTAAAATGAATGTTATTCAAAATTACAACTTGTCCCACAAATAAACAAGGCCTCGACGGAAAAAAATGAAAGTACAAAAAAAAAAAAAAAGTCCGGTCCCGATGGGGTTAAAACCACATAATTACCCACAATACTCCCAGTAGTATGGCAGTTTAATGTTATCACTTGTGCTCATGGTAACAAATCAAAAATCAGGTTTCATTTTCATAGCTCAGTTAAGAATATGAAAGAAGAGGTGTGATCGGTTGCTAAGAGGTCCAGTGTTGCTATGGATAACATGGAGGTGCAAGGGATGCTCGGAGGACTTATTGACTGAGGGGAACAGGTAGAATAAAATATATTGCAGGCTTTAATGTAGGTTTTCTGGTAGTTCTCCTTTACATATGGCCATCTGTCCTCCTGAGGACTCCATATTTCTCTAAAATGGACGTTATAGTTGTCAACGGCCTCTTAGGTAAAAAAAAAAAAATGGAGTCTTCTGTACAGTAGATCAGGGCAATTTACTAACTTCCTCTTGTTGTGGAACTACAAGTTACAGTAAGCCCTGGCAATGCCTATGACTTACAGATACATGGCTACATGTCTATACATTAGGGTTCCCAATGGACATTTTGGCTCAGTTTTTGATTATTCAGACCAATATCAATATAAATTGCCATAGGAGTCATACTCAGAACCTGATGCCTGAGGGACCCCAAAGAAAACAAAAGACACATGGTAGCTGGGGGAACCATCATTTTGCATTGGATCTCCCTGGCCATCAGTTATGATCATGTAAACTAATATGTGTAATTGGTAAGCTGGTATTCCAGTAACATGTCTTCTAGCATTACATGTTCATCACAGTGATGATTTCACGAGTTCTAGCATTACATGTCCACCACAGTGATGATGTCACTAGCTCTAGCATTACATGTCCACCACAGTGATGATGTCACTAGCTCTAGCATTACATGTCCACCACAGTGATGATGTCACTAGCTCTAGCATTACATGTCCACCACAGTGATGATGTCACTAGCTCTAGCATTACATGTCCATCACAGTGATGACGTCACTACTTCTAGCATTACGTGTCCACCACAGTGATGTTGTCACAAGTTCTAGTATTACCTGTCCACCACAGTGATGATGTCACAAGTTCTAGCATTACGTGTCCACCATAGCGATGATGTCCCAAGTTCTAGTATTACGTGTCCACCACAGTGATGTCACAAATTCTAGTATTACGTGTCCACCACAGTGATGTCACAAGTTCTAGTATGACGTGTCCACCACAGTGATGTCACAAGTTCTAGTATGACGTGTCCACCACAGTGATGTCACAAGTTCTAGTATTTCGTGTCTACCACAGTGATGATGTCACAAGTTCTAGCATTATGTGTCAACCACAGTAATGATGTCACCAGTTCTAGCATTACGTGTCCACCACAGTGATGATGTCACAAGTTCTAGTATTACGTGTCCACCACAGTGATGTCACAAGTTCTAGTATTACGTATCCACCACAGTGATGATGTCACTAGCTCTAGCATTACATGTCCATCACAGTGATGACGTGACTACTTCTAGCATTACGTGTCCACCATAGTGATGATGTCACAAGTTCTAGTATTGCGTGTCCTCCACAGTGATGTCACTGCTTCTAGCATTACATGTCCACCACAGTGATGATGTCACAAGTTCTAGCATTACGTGTCCACCATAGCGATGTTGTCACAAGTTCTAGTGTTACGTGTCTACCACAGTGATGATGTCACAAGTTTTAGCATTACGTGTCAAACCACAGTAATGATGTCACCAGTTCTAGCAGTACGTGTCCACCACACTGATGATGTCACAAGTTCTAGTATTACGTGTCCACCACAGTGATGTCACAAGTTCTAGTATTACGTGCCCACCACACTGAGAGATGTCACAAGTTCTAGTATTACGTGTCCACCACAGTGATGTCACAAGTTCTAGCATTACGTGTCCACCACAGTGATGTCACAAGTTCTAGTATGACGTGTCCACCACAGTGATGTCACAAGCTCTAGTATTACATGTCTACCACAGTGATGATGTCACAAGTTCTAGCATTATGTGTCAACCACAGTAATGATGTCACCAGTTCTAGCATTACGTGTCCACCACACTGATGATGTCACAAGTTCTAGTATTACGTGTCCACCACAGTGATGTCACAAGTTCTAGCATTACGTGTCCACCACAGTGATGTCACAAGTTCTAGCATTACGTGTCCACCACAGTGATGTCACAAGTTCTAGTATGACGTGTCCACCACAGTGATGTCACAAGCTCTAGTATTACGTATCGACCACAGTGATGATGTCACAAGTTCTAGCATTATGTGTCAACCACAGTAATGATGTCACCAGTTCTAGCATTACGTGTCCACCACACTGATGATGTCACAAGTTCTAGTATTACGTGCCCACCACACTGATGATGTCACAAGTTCTAGCATTACGTGTCCACCACAGTGATGTCACAAGTTCTAGCATTATGTGTCAACCACAGTAATGATGTCACCAGTTCTAGCATTACGTGTCCACCACACTGATGATGTCACAAGTTCTAGTATTACGTGCCCACCACACTGATGATGTCACAAGTTCTAGCATTACGTGTCCACCACAGTGATGTCACAAGTTCTAGCATTACGTGTCCACCACAGTGATGTCACAAGTTCTAGTATGACGTGTCCACCACAGTGATGTCACAAGCTCTAGTATTACGTGTCTACCACAGTGATGATGTCACAAGTTCTAGCATTATGTCAACCACAGTAATGATGTCACCAGTTCTAGCATTACGTGTCCACCACAGTGATGATGTCACAAGTTCTAGTATTACGTGTCCACCACAGTGATGTCACAAGTTCTAGTATTACGTGTCCACCACAGTGATGTCACAAGTTCTAGCATTACGTGTCCACCACAGTGACAATGTCACTTAAACACATCATCAGTGTATGATGACCTCAGGAAGCACGGGAACAATCATTGGATTTTTTTTTTACAATGGAGCCATTTGTTTTATATTGGTCTGATTAGTCTTAAAGGGTCTCCTGGAACCTGCAATCTAATCTGTGGGCAGCATCATGCAGAGTGTGGGCAGCATGGTGCAGAGAGGGAAAAGCTAAGCAGAATTTTGGTTTGTTGGAAGAGATTTGGTATAGCTTGTAATTTATTCATTGAAATGCATGAGTCCAGTGGGGGTCCTACTCCATGATTGACTGCCATCTCTGTAGCTGCTCTGGAGGACCATGGCAGCACGGAGTAGTGACTTATTTGCATGCCGCTTAGTCGTCCAGGCACCAATTGTCCACAGTGGCTGTTTCCCATAAATTTGTAGGGGCTGTCCATGAGTTTGAATGGTAAGTACAAATACGATCCCTTACAGAGCTGAATGCTCTATCTGCTGCCGAGTTGTAACAAATTAATAATATACAGACTGTATTTTGATATTCATGAAGTGAAGGAGCAACTCTTAAAGGGTCTTATTAGAATTTAAAATTGTACCTAGAAAAGCCCAAAAATGTTTGATCCGTGGGTTTTAGATCCCTGGATCAGTACGGAATGATAAACGCTCAACTGCAGGATATGACAAAGCCTCATAGACAAATGTGTTTCTATGTTAGTACTGCAGTGAAGACCCCCTGATTGAGTCAGATCCCCACAAGTTGTAGGAACACATTAAAGAGGACCTATCACTTGCCATAAATATGTCACTTCTTTACCAGGCATATTCTCCTAAATCCGGCAATGGTTTTCTTTTGTTCCTGCTCCTCTCTATTCCTGAGATATGGCCCTCTCTTCCTTGTATACAAATCTAGTATTTGCTAGCCAGTGGGCGTGGTCCCCATCTCTTCTCTGTGGGTGTATACTTTAGAGCCACACCCAGTTGGCTAAAAGACATATAAAGGGAATAATGGACCATACATCAAGAACGGAGAGGCGCAGGAAGAAAAGAAAAGCAGCACCGGGTTCAGGAGAACAGCGGCATTTACACCAGATAAAAAAATGAAATTTTTCGGCAAGTAAGAAATCTTCGTTAATATAAGTGTCTCCTCTATATGTCACAGTGTAGTCCAAATAAGTTTGCTGTTGTGTTCCATCTTGTCCTGTATATGTGAGTGCGGAGTCCCTCTTGCTATAGTGTTACTGTGTGTGACTGGGAGAAGGGCAACAAACTGGCTGTCGTTCTTTGAAATCCTGAAGTGAAAAAATCTGTGATTTTTTCAGTATCTCAGCAGAAATGGAATAATGGATATCACAAGGGACAATTTCAGCTTCAGTGCAAAAATAAGAGTGGGGGACTTCTATGAAGCCAGAGATGGACCACAGGTATCCCCTTAAACACACATAGTTCTAGCATACATGTAGGTAAAAAGTCATATTTCATGGAAATCTGGCTTTTCTCATTATCACCTTCCCTCCAAGCTGAACAATTTGCAAATGTGGGTATTGAAGACCCGGGTGTCAGCGAACTTGGAGCCTTTAGTATTGATTTTAACTCTTTCGTTTCTAGATTGATCGGCTCGGAGGGAGCCTCGCTCATGTGTTGGAACATAAGCTTAGCCGTTTGACATTGTGATACTTGCCATATTATCACAATTTCTTCCGCTTGTTCATGTGTGTAGTAGAATGTGCTGTTATTTGTGTGTCTTTAGTACTGTTTCGTGTCTGTTTTTCGGTGTTTGCAATTTCGTTCTGTTCCTTTTAAATAAGTAATGGCGTCAAACGTGGCTGCTTCTTTTGACATGTGAAAAATATTTTGGAAAGTCAATTGAAAATATTTTCAAAGTCTGTCTCAATTTCTACACTATAAATTTTTTCCTAGGTCAGTACATGGATAGCACAGACCTTACATCTTTTCTTATTACTGTAACCTTACCTGAAGATCCTCGGTTCCTATGCAATCTGCTTATGCAATCTGCTTATGCTATGTTGGACCTAAAACAAATCTGTGTACTATAAAGAGGGAGTCTCTTGTATATCAAAAAAAATATTTAAAACTTCCTGTTACCCCCTTAAAGGGTTTGTATCAAGATTTGAAATTATCCCCTATTTGTAAAATAGGGGATAACTTCCTGACGGCTGGGGGCTCAACTATTGGGACCCCAATTATTCTGAGAAAGGGAATGGGGCAGATGTCAAGCATGCAAATCTCAATGGAAGTGACGTTATCTTGGCGGTCCCATTGAGAGTGAATGGAGCAGAGGTACACATGCTCGACCTCTGTTCCTTTTAGATCGGGGGTCTTCAGAGCCCTTGTCATTGGGATCATTTGGGGTCCCGCGGTGAGACTATACTTTTCATGTAAATATGAAAAAAGTTCCTCTTTATACAAGCCATGTATGTAAGGTTTCATTGCATCCCATGAGCAGAACAATCGTTTGTTGGGTGCAGCAATGGGGTGGAGGATTCCTTCCAGAAACCGGTTTACAATATTACACTCCCTCCCCATGATGGTACCAGCCCCATACGGCATGCTAGGGCACACAAATCACTACATTAACAGACGGAGCTATTTATCTGAAGTATTGCGGCATATAATTCAGTCAAAAAATGGAGGTGCTAGCATGAAAAAACATGAATATTTCAATGTGGAGCGAAAAAAGAAGAAATATGCAGCACTCACCGATATAGCTGAAAAACTGTGCGTCTTTATTTCACATAACGGCCGTAGAAGCGAGTAATCGCGAAACGGCCGTTGTCCGGCACCTCCCTCCCCTAGCATTCCTCTAACGTCCTGCATGTCCACACATCTATTGATGAAATTTATGTGAAATAAAGACGCACAGTTTTTCAGCTATATCGGTGAGTGCTGCATATTTCTTCTTTTTTCGCTCCACATTGGACCCATAGACATGAATGGGCAAGTGCCATCCGATTATTGGAGGGAAATTGTGCATGCTGTTATCTTTTTTCCCAGACCAACTCGGTCCAAGGAAAAAAATCAGACATGTGCATGGCCCCATTGAATAACATTAGGATGAGCACTGTCCATCAAAACCACGGATATAGCACTTTTCCAAGTCATACAGTCATAGGCTCAAGCCTTTATAATGTGGATTTGTGGCGTTGCATAGTAAAGTGACTTCCACTAACCTGTAATGGTTAATTCTGTATTCCACAGATCTCAGATACTTTGAGTAATGTCAGTCTAGTTTCTTCCCATTTCTACTTGTTATATGACAATTAATAACATTTGGTCAACAGACTCAATTACTCGGTGTGCTTTACTCCGCTGGGCCCACATGTAAGGGGCATCATGAAATAGTTTATTGAGATTTCTTAGAAGTTAAAGAAAAAAATGCTGGAGGATCTGACAAGGAACTATCAGAATAATAAGAGGCAAAACTAAAGAAGATATATGGAAGACATCTAAGTGAAACGGAAGCTTTAAAGATGGATGCTGCGCCTTTGATTCTGGTCCTGATTAGAAGGCTACTTGGGGATAGATGATAGGAGTTCACGTTTTGATCTTCAGTTTATAGTTTGTGAGCAGCATCGTTAGCGGCAGGGCTTATTACTGCTGAGACCTTGTAAAGTATGATAAGTTGAGTTCTGCTTTTTTGCGTCTTTCTCGGCAGCGCTGGCACACTCACAACATATTCCATTCATCTTCCTAGGACACAGAGTGATAGTTTCTTGTATAGCGTCTCTGCAGACTTTACATTATGAGTGTTTATATTGTGGTGGCTTAATAGGATATACAAGACCACTATCGGACTGGATTGGCAAAGACTCAGCGGTAACATTGATTTTTGGGGCCCACTGTCCAGCTACAAGAAAAAAATAACTTGGTTCTAGTACACAAGTTTACTTTTGCTTCTATGTAATATTATTTTGGCTAGCTTGTTCAATGAATGATTAGATTATGCCTTTTTCAAATTTTGAATCAAGTGTACAGCTCTGGCAAAAATTAAGAGACCGCCACTTCAAAACCCTGTCATGGGCAGCCCATTCGCCAGACCTGAACCCCATTGAAAACCTCTGGAATGTAATCAAGAGGATGATGGACAGTCACAAGCCTTCAAACAAAGAAGAACTGCTGACATTTTTGAGCCAGAAGCAGTGTGAAAGACTGGGGGCAAGCATGCCAAGACGCATGAAAGCTGTGACTAAAAATCATGGTTATTCCACAAAATATTGATTTCTGAACTCTTCCTGAGCTAAAACATTATTGTATTGTTGTTTCTAAATGATTATCAACTTGTTTTCTTAGCATTATTTTGAGGTCTGAAAGCACTGTTTTTTATTTTTTTTATTTTGACCATTTCTCCTTTTCAGAAAAAAAAACCCAAAATTTATTGCTTGGAAAGTCGAAGACATGTTGTCAGTAGTTTATAGACTAAAAGAACAATTTACATTTTACTCAAAAATATACTTATAAAGAGAAAAATCAGAAAGCTGAACATTTTGAAGTGGTGTCTTAATTTTTGCCAGAGCTGTATTATCATTTCTCATCAGCACTCCTTCACAGCGGCCTACCGGAGGTTTCTCCTGTTCACCTGTGGGCCAGTCCGAGCCTGTACAAGACTATTATGACTGGACCTGTGCTGGTGTTGCTTACGTTAGGTCAGGTCATCCTCCCTTTTGGACTTTGTTGTTCTAACATATCATAGTTTATGAGATAAACGGAGTTACTGGTAAGCAAAAGTTGACCAGTAATTTGGCTGTCATGGATATTGACCTTTCACCATGCACACTGCCTCATCTCCAGAAGGAAGAAACTCTTGAATATTGCCCGTACATATTTACCCTGTATATATACAATTACACATTCATGAGACCGCTGGTTCGCCTTCATTGGCTGTAATCATAGATCATGTAGTGTATGAGAGGTGCCGGCCTGAAAACAATATTTGTGCTATTTTCTTAGCAAAATCATTGAGTATCTAATTCTTTTCTAAACAAAACTGCACATTTCTGCTAGAGTATATAAAGTGCTGATGAGAAAGATTTAGTGCAAATAAATATCAGTATTCCTTGTAGCAACTAATCAGATTACGGCTTTTCCATGGAGAAAAAAAACCAGTGGGTGGTTACTGTGATTGTGGGGGACTACTCTGATTTTCCTATTCCTGCACAATTAAAACCCCACATACACATTAGATAACTATTCTGGACCAGCTGCTCATCTAATCTGGGTTTCCTCCAGTTTCCTCCCGCACTCCATAGGCGATAGGGAATTTAGATTGTGAGCCACGATGGGGACAGCGATGATGATGATGTCTAGAAAGCGCTGTGAAACTAATGGCACTATATAAGTAAGTAAAATAAAAAAAATAAAATAAGCACCAGCTTATACTTGGCCTTAAAGTGATAACTTATCGATCCGTAGGGATCCAACCTCTGGGATCCGCACCAATCAGCAGAATAGGGCACTTTTATCCCTGTTAGAAAGGAGCGGCAGTGTGCGTGCTTGCCTGCCTTCAACTGCATCCATTCCTTACGGGGCTGCCAAGCGCTGCACTCGTCTTTTTCCATCTGCTCTATAGAGAATGATTAGGTGTCCCGCCGGCTGCTCTATTTTGTAATGAGGATAAAAGTACCCCAATCTACTGATTGGTGCGGGTTCCAGCAGTCAGACCACACAGACCACCACTGATCACCAATCATCCACTGTCTTATGTTTTGGTGGGTAGGTGATAAAGTAGTTGTCCAGTGGAAACAAGTTAAGTCTCGGAAATATAAATTAGAGAAAATGCATTTGTAATTTCACAAACACATACAAGACACAAGAATCACTTTGCATTTTTATGTTCTACTAATCCATTAAAAAAAAAAACAAAAAGAACTAGTCACTAAACACTAATGAACTGCATAGACAAATCTTATTTAAGAAACACAAGTCAGCTCCCTTGTGCTTTACCATTCATCACATGGAAAGTGGAAATTTAATGTAAAATATTATCCCAGGTTATAACAATTATTAATGAAAAAAATAGGATGTAGTCGTCATTAATATGACCAGGAACTGAGGCTATTTTAGAGCAAAATATATATTATGCACAATACAATTATGGTATTTCAGCATCGTACAGCCCAAAACGTATTTCCATAGTCCCCGACTAATCGTTGCTTATGCTGCTGTGATCGCAGGCCCAGTGGTGACTTGTAAACCTGCAGCTAATAATAATTTAAGACCATTTAAAGTTCCCTGTTACAGAATTGCGATATAGCTGTAAAAATCAAATGCTATTCAGTGGCTCTGTATGGCATCCAGTTTTCTTTTTTGCGCACCCATAGACTTGAATGGGCGAGACTCATCCGATTTGCGGAGTAAGCTATTGCGTGCTGTCATTTTGTTCACCCACCGATTCGGTCAGTGGAAAACATTGCTCCTCTGCACTGCCTCTTTGAATAACATTTGTCAGAGTGTGATCCGTTTTTTTCACAGAGTGAAAATATTCTCATGTGAACAAGCCCTAAGGCCTGTTTCACACATCAGTTTTTCTTGTCAGTCTAAATCCGCCAAAATAGCGGAAAACGGATCCGCAGGCGGACTGACAGGAACGGGTGTCACCAGAATGGCGGATGTATGGATTCGCCGATGGTTAAAACTTAAAGGAACCCTCGCAGAGACCATATCGGCGCGATATAGCAGAGTACCTGCATGTTGGAGCGGGGGTCCATGGCTGCGATATGAAGGCATCGCGCGATGAAGTTGCGGGAGTACAGCAGTGAAAGTATCGCGCGATAATGGTTGAAGTCACGGGAGGAGAGAGAGAGAGTGTTTTCATACAGCAGCGAGACTTGATTCAGGGTTAAAAGGGGAAAATGCGGATCCGGACAGCAAAAAAAAGTTGCATGGTCCGTTCGGTGATCTCAGCGGACGCCAAAATTTTGGCGGATCTGCACAAATATGGACGCAACGGACGATCATCAGTCAAAATCCGCCGATAATGAAAGTCAATGGGGAAAAAAACGGATCCGCCAATAAAAACGGTGGATCCGTTTTTTTGGCAAATCGGCGGATCTTGACTGATTGTGAAAAACCGAAGTGTGAAACAGGCCTAAGAGCGAGATTTTCATTCAGTTGTGGACTTGGTGAAAATTTTGCCCAAAACAAATCAGTTTGTACTTTGTTTCTATTACACTCGCATGTTTATTTTGAGAGTTAGGGCTGAGACAGACTGCAGTATAACTCGTGTGATGATCAGATCACAGTGCATGGACTGGCCCGGCACCTCTCCTGACCTGGGCATGACAGTGTGATGTATTTCTATGCCACTGTCATGCTCAGGTCAGGAGAGCTGACGGCCAGTACGGGGATAACGATGCGATCCTCACACGCACGAGTTATACGGCAGTCAGTCTCTGCCCTTACTTAGGACTTCCTTATTTCTCTTAGTTATTTCAAAGGAACCAATCCCCTTGGAATTAGAAAATCTGTAAGATGAAAAACATTTTGCTTTCGGTCTTGCTTCTTGAAGTGCAGATTTGAGGAATAGGTCCCCTTGCCCACGCCAATGAGAATATTTGGCTTTTTGTGTGCCCTCTCAGCCTGCAAACAGAAACAAGTTCCCTAACTTGATCTTCACCTTCAGATGATTTGGAACCAAGGGCAGGAGCTACACAATACAGCTGTGCGCTCATAGCGTTCATGGATAATATCATTTAGGGGTTTTTTGTATGATTTTTCCAAGTTGTTCACCCATGGGTGACATTTTTTTCTTTCACACTTGTACCAAGCAATGAGGCTTGATATAAGGGTAGGTAAAGCATATTGTTATATTTTGGCCAGGATTTGTCGCCCCCCCCCCATGCTATAGAATCTATGAGCAGCCTGAATAGGAGCTGATCTGCAGTACCTGGGAGTGGCCACTAAACAGTTTATGGAGCTGTGGTGCTCTGTGCCATTGACGGATCTGGTGAAAGCTGATAGGCGGGGTGTCGGACCACCACCGATCGAAGTAGTTGAAAATTCCTTTAAAAGACTGAATAGAGCGATCCTTTCCAGCATATTTCACATATAAAATGATTACTTTATATGCTTCAGTAAGCACAACATTAGCTATAATAGTGCATGTGCATCGTGCTAATAGTTGTGGTGGCAGCTGGCAGCGGCGCTCTCCTGTGATCACTCTGATCCCTGTTTATCTTTTTTTTTTAAAGGGACTGCAATGGTGTCTTCTGAACGAAGAAGAAATTGTTCCACGTATCCGAGCAATGGAAGGACGCAGAGGACGACCACCTAATCCAGAGAGGCAACTTGCTAGAGAGGAAACCAGGATGAGACGCAGAAAAGGACGACCCCCAAATGTAGGAAACCCAGATTTTGCGGTGAACGATGAGGCAAAGCTCCTAAGAAAGCTTCAAGCACAAGGTATGTGAGCTGCCCGAATTATCAAGGGTTGATGTGCAGCATCTCCCTCCACCCAGTCGCTAAATCATTGGAGTCCGGTAACGTTAGAGGTTAAGGATGAACCGTTATTTTTCACGTTGGCAGCAAAACCCACAACATTTCCAGGGAGTTTGCATGTTATCCACTTGCGTATTTCTGCTTCCAGTTGCTCGTACATTTTCCACCCTAGAAAAACCTCAAGATATTGATTTTTTTTTTTTAGGACATTTGCACTAGTGTGTGTTAATACTCATTCTCTGGCTGTATATCTTTGTGAAACTTCACCTGAAGCATCTAGGAGCTAATCCAAATAATGACCCCACAGGAAAGTTTTCAGGATCGGTGTGACACCTGAATACAGTTACAAATTAACATAATTTGGAAGGCTGAAAAAAAGTTATTATTATTATTCATTTTTATAGCGCCATTTACTCCGTGGCGCTTTACATGTTAAAAAGGGGGCATACAAAGACAAGTACAAAACATGAGCAATACAAGGCACACACAAGTACAAAAGGAGAGGCCCCTGCCTGCGAGGACTCCGTTTACAGTTCAGCCTATTCACCTGCAATTTTGATCCAAAGGAGGTAAAAAAAAAAAAATTTCTTAATATTAGAGAATAAATTCCTTCCAAACTACAAATATATCAAATAGAATAAGTCCCTGGATGATTGACCCATCTGCAGAAATCTGGTACCCATAACTTCTAATATTATTACTCTGGAGTAAGGCATCCAGGTTCCTTTTAGTTGTTTCAGCAGTTACTTAAGTCTCCCTTTTATAGTAAAGATTCCCATTCTTTCCTTTTGACTTAGTGGAAGGCTCTTTATAGCTTCAGTCTTGAGGTAAAAAAAAAACAAAAACAAACATGAGAGAATTTTGCATCTGAATATATATATATATATATATATATATATATATATATATACACTCACTGGCCACTTTATTAGGTACACCATGCTAGTAAGGGGTTGGACCCCCTTTTGCCTTCAGAACTGCCTCAATTCTTCGTGGCAGAGATTCAACAAGGTGCTGGAAGCATTCCTCAGAGATTTTGGACCATATTGACATGATGGCATCACACAGTTGGCGCAGATTTGTCGGCTGCACATCCCTGATGCGAATCTCCCGTTCCACCACATCCCAAAGATGCTCTATTGGATTGAGATCTGGTGACTGAGGAGGCCATTTGAGTACAGTAAACTCATTGTCATGTTCAAGAAACCAATCTGAGATGATTCGAGCTTTATGACATGGCGCATTATCCTGCTGAAAGTAGCCATCAGATGTTGGGTACATTGTGGTCATAAAGGGATGGACATGGTCAGCAACAATACTCAGGTAGGCTGTGGCGTTGCAACGATGCTCAATTGGTACCAAGGGGCCCAAAGAGTGCCCAGAAAAAATTCCCCACACCATGACACCACCACCACCAGCCTGAACCGTTGATACAAGGCAGGATGGATCCATGCTTTCATGTTGTTTACGCCAAATTCTGACCCTACCATCCGAATGTCGCAGCAGAAATCGAGACTCATCAGACCAGGCAACGTTTTTCCAATCTTCTACTGTCCAATTTCGATGAGCTTGTGCAAATTGTAGCCTCAGTTTCCTGTTCTTAGCTGAGAGGAGTGGTACCCAGTGTGGTCTTCTGCTGCTGTAGCCCATCTGCCTCAAAGTTCGACGCACTGTGCGTTCAGAGATGCTCTTCTGCCTACCTTGGTTGTAACGGGTGGCAATTTGAGTCACTGTTGCCTTTCTATCAGCTCGAACCAGTCTGCCCATTCTCCTCTGACCTCTGGCATCAACATGGCATTTCCGGCCACAGAACTGCCGCTCACTGGATTTTTTTTCTTTTTCGGACCATTCTCTGTAAACCCTAGAGATGGTTGTGCGTGAAAATCCCAGTAGATCAGCAGTTTCTGAAATACTCAGACCAGCCCTTCTGGCACCAACAATCATGCCACGTTCAAAGGCACTCAAATCACCTTTCTTCACCATACTGATGCTCGGTTTGAACTGCAGGAGATTGTCTTGACCATGTCTACATGCCTAAATGCACTGAGTTGCCGCCATGTCATTGGCTGATTAGAAATTAAGTCTTAACACACAGTTGGACAGGTGTACCTAATAAAGTGGCCAGTGAGTGTATATATATAGTTATTAGGACCGCTAATGGGTGACCTTTTTCTGAACTAAATAACCCAAAATTTTGATCATCTGATTAATACTTCAAAAGTAGCTTCACATATTTTTTTTTTACCTAAAATTCCTGGATCTGTTTAAAGGACATTGACAACATTAGGGGAACTTTATTTTTCTAAGATACATATATCTTAGGCTGCAAATCATTTTTGCAATTGGGCTTTACAGTGTCTTTGTTTCTCTTCTTCCCATTGCTGGCTGTAAAAATGAGTTACAGATGTTGTCCACCCTTAGGGTGTTTTCACATTGTACTTATCTTCACAGTCGTGGGTCCCGTCAGGGCTTACGTCCGAAACCCCCCGCAAAATGGGATTTGGACGTATGTGCCGATGAGTCCATAGACTATAATGGTGCCGGTAGAGCGAATGTGCGCTCTGACGTGTATCAATTTCGGTAGTATACGACTACTGGAGGTGGACACCCAGATGCAATCTACAATGTCTGGGCGTCCGTCTCCAGTAGGCATATACACCTGAAAATAATACACCTCACAGTGTATTTTCACTCTGCCGGCACCATTATAGTCCACAGACCCATCGGCACATATGTCCAAATCCCCTTTTGCAGGAGGTTCAGACATAAGTCCAAATGGGGGCCACCAAACTGGTGCCTGAACGGAATGTGAAAGCACCCTTAGGCAACAAGTCAACAGTCAGTCTATGTGACCTCAGATTTGTGAATCCTCACTTCACATGCAGTCTCAGTTCCACGGTGCCATCTTTTTTTGGGGGTTACAGAAATCGCCAGACAAGCTGCACAGATAAAACTTCTACGAAAGCTTCAGAAACAAGAGCAAGTGCGAGCAGCTAAAGAAGCCAAGAAACAGCAAGGTAGAAATACGGAGATATATATTGGCGGTGTGTTTCATCTTAGATTGTCTCCAGTAAATGTAGTCATGTTTGTGTTACAGCTATTATGGCCGCAGCGGAGAAACGGAAACAAAAGGAGCAAATTAAGATACTGAAGCAACAGGTAGGATATTTTTTCTAATCAGTGTCATTAAAAATGACAAATTTTGTAGTCCTACATGTGCAATCATGGGACCCTTCTGCTGGCCTGGAAATGTGCTTAATTAAACGTATTTACTCTTTTCAGTATATCTGCTGTTGGCAGGTCGTATTCTTGATTTGGTGCAATGTACAAAGATATCTGTTCTGAATAGTCCTGGCTCATAAGTACTGGAAGTAGAAATGCGGCTGATAATGAGATCTGTCAACAGCAACTAAGCTGATAACAGCAGCTATATCTATTCCGAATAGGTCTCACTTATTAAAGGGGACTTGCCAGGCGATTCATGCTACCCACACCATGCAGCCTTATTGCACATTTGCAGCCAGGCAAATTAATTGCTGAAACGTCCCGGAGTTTCAGAAAAAATATACGTTGAAGATCTGGTAGATGATGCATAGAGAGACCAGACTTGTCCAGCTCCGTGTCAGGCCAGCTTCTCCAAGCACTGCTACAGAGGATTGACAGGTTTCTATACTAGTGAGACCTGTCAATCATCTGTAGCAGCGCTGGGAAGAGGCGGCCAGGGACAGTGCCAGTCTAGTTTCATCCCTGGCTATGGTTCGCAGCTGGATCAATAAAGTATACCTTATCCATACACCTTAGTAAGTTGGACGATCCAGCTGAATACAGTGGGTTTGGACCACTTTTAGCCAGTGTGTATGGGGGCCTTTAGTTTCCTTTCTGCCATACATCTGTCCAGCATGTCTGTGCATACCTTCTTTTTTTCACAGTATTCAACTATATACACTTTTTAATACAAAGTTATATGTTCATTGTATACATCAAGAGTACACACCATGGACAATCACCAGTCAAGCAGTCATTCACCTTTGACAGCTGTTTCCCCGCATGCACGCACGCTTCAGCTTAGGCTGGTTTCACACTTGCATTTTTTTGCGCAAAAAAAACGCATGCGTTTTTTCCCTATACTTTACATGGGTGCGCATACACATGCATTTGTACGCGTTTGTATGCACATGCGTTTTTTTGTAGTGTGCGCTCGGGTGCACAAAATGCATCCTGTTGCATTTTTTGTGCATCCGACTTGTCCCAAAAAAACGCATGCACACACAATGCGGTTTTTTTCACCCAAACACCCATTATAGTCTATGGGTGCACTGATGTGCTTAATGCACACGTCAGCGCAAAAAAAAAGCATGCGTTTTTTTTAAAAAAACATGCGCAAAACTGCAAACAACCGCACACCAACGCATGATGCGTTTTTTATGTGCGTTTGCACTGCGCACGGTGTGCAGCGCAAAAAAACGCAAGTGTGAAAGTAGCCTGAGTGAGCATCTGTTCTCAGTTGTGAAAGGGTAATAAGGTGGCTTCCCTCCCTTGAGGAAAATGGAGCGGGCATGTTGAAAAGCAATATTCCTAATGCCTCTTTCTGTTGACATCTAGATCAAGGAACCTCCATATGTATTAGATGGGCAGCCGGTTCCACTGAAACCATTCTGCTTGGCTGATGTATGTCTAATGTGTATGGATACCTATAGTGGTGCCGACACACCTCACAGCTATTTGGCTCCGAAGGTGTACATGTATCTGTAGAGCATTTAGAAACCGAAAATCATCACCTCATTATTCAAAAAAACTGAAGTCTGAACTGATAAAATAAATTGATGTGTATGCACAATGTAAGTGCATATTAACACATGACCATTAACCAGAGAAAACAAGAAGCAAAAAACACAAATAAAAAGTAAAAAATAAACTGCAAATAATGCATAAAGGTAATAATAATAATAATAAGGGTATTTAGTAAACATAATTTTGATCAAAATAATGTACAAGCCATCCCGCCACGTCACGGCAACCCCTGTGAGACAGTCCTACTCTAGTATTTAAAACCTTTTCACTTGCCAAGTGACGTGAATGTGAACAAGGATCGAGGGACTGACCCACTAGTAAAAGCAAAGGCCAGACAGGATGGTTTCATTATTTAAGTTAAGACACCAAAGAAAAAAGTTGAGTAAAGAGCAGATGCGTATTGTATTGTGATTGTCAATAATTATGTGAGCTAGTAAAACTACCTATTATGCATATTAAACAATAAGGTGCAAAGTACACCCAAACCGGACGGGCAAAGATGAATTAAAGGGCCTTTCTCACATAGCGAGATCGCTAGCGCGTCACCGATTTTGTGAAGCGCCAGCGATCTCGCTTTGTGTGACACGTACCGGCGACTGCCCCCCCACTTGATATCGCTGATCATGCTCGAATGGCCTGGGTCATTTTTTCGTCGTTGGCGTCCCGCTGGCCGGCATGCATCACTGTGTTCGGCACCGACTAGCGACGTCGCAGGCGGAAGTCGTCAGAATCGCTGCGGTGTGACAGGTAACAGCGACCCCTGACAGATTGCTGTATCGCTGCTGCGTCGCTGGTGAGATCTGCCTGTTTGGCAGCTCACTGGTGACCATTTAGCGATGCACCAGCGATCCTGACCGGGTCGTATCGTTGTCGGGATCGCTGGTGCATCGCTAAATGTAACGGGACCCTAAGACTGGAGCCATGATAATTCAGACATCAGGACTGATAACACAGTCGCTCATGCTGACATCAATCAGACTAACTGGCATCAGGCAAAAAATGTCGTCTATATATCTCCAGGAACACAAGCTTAACAAATCTCCATAAAGAACACCACTTTTTAAAAAAAATAAAATGGCAAGTTGCACACTTTCATTACCCGCATTCCTTCTTCTCCCTACCTCAATCACTGCTAAATGATCCAGGTTTCCCACTTTATAGGTGGGTATGGATTCCTTTTCTATTTTCAGGACTAATGACTTCTATGTACAGTATGTGTGTAATGTACATTTCTTTCATAACTCTTTTTTCCAATCTTAGGAAAAAATCAAGAGAATTGAGCAGATACGGATGGAAAAAGAACTCCGTGCCCAACAAATTCTAGAGGTATCAGGGAGTATCTGCTGTTTTGTGCTTACTTCATGTTTAATATGACTTTCTCTTTGTATTGTGCTTTTGGGCATGTGTCAAGATTAGAGGGATGGGACTCGCTGCATGCGCACAGACCGCTGTTCTCTGTTACTGCTATGGTCAGGCTTACATAGGTCTTGTGCATATGGCGGAGCCTGTACAGAGGCACTCTGTGGACCCCTGCATGGTGCATCCATACAGCATCGTATTAGGGAGCATCGCAGTATGTGGTCAACATGGCACAATTTATTTTCTGTAGGATTCATACAGTGTGCCTCCATATGATATCAGACACATGGCAGAACAGTAAAGTCAATAGTAGTCTACTAAAATAATGAGATGAAACCAGGCGTACTAAATAAGATGATCAAGCAAAGGAGGTGCAAAACCAATAGTAATGAAGTTGCAAAAGGAAAAAAGAAAGAAAGCACTACTGTAAGTATGCACACTACACCAAATTAAGTAAAAAACACATGAAAAAAATTTACTGACACACAATAGCAAAAAGGTGATATTAAAACATAAGTAAAATCATGAGTTTAAACTCACTCAGGGTTACCTGCCAAAAGCACAAATTGAAACAAGGCATACATGGAATATAATATTAAATGTACAAATCAAAAACATGGCTCATGAGGGAAAATACAGAAACCCAGAGATAGATAAGGCTAAAGGTTCAAAATAATATGCAAAGATAGAACAGAACCAAAACCATATATAGTAACCCTAGATGAGAATCACAAACCCTGAGGGCTGAAGATACAATGCCATGAAATGTGGCGCATGGCACTAGTATATGTAAAGATCAACAGAGAAACCAAAAGTGGAAGACCAGTGCATGATAAATGAAGTTAGAAAAGCAGTGCCCTTATTAAGATGGACCAGTGTCCAAATGAAAACAGCCCAATAGTACATAAGGTATCATACCGATATTACCAAAGGAAGGTCAGACGTGCAAATGGATCCCGATTGGCAGGGCCAGAAGTGGAGACCCAGGAAAGTGGCCCCACGCGTATCGCCCTAACAGGTACGGCTTCGTCAGGGGAAGTATAGTCTACTATACATGATTATTAATGAATAGGGCAACCCCGATATGCGACGCTAAACTAAAGTGTATGTGATTCCAGGTTAGATACTGCAGTAGTATGAGAACAGAACAGTGATTACAAAGTAGTCCATCATTTAAAGAGTAACAGTAATCAATCATTTAAAGAGTAACGAAACTTTCATTTTTAAAGTTTTGAAACTTTGTAAATCACTTTATTAGGAAATTCGTCTTCAATCTGGTAAAAAAAATAAATTGCAAGTAAATGGCTCCCGAACCTCTGCTTTTCCCCAGTATGATTGCTGCTTTGAGCTGTGTTAATATCAGAACTTACTCATTTGGAGTACAGATGATGGCAGTGATCGATCAGCACCTGTTTCCTCCTCCTAGTGTTGTGCTGATCAGAACAATCTCCTGAAGCAGCTTCTCCCCAGAGTTTGTGACACTGATGCAGAGCTGGCCTTCACTGCCATCATCAAATGAGTACGTCCTGATGTCAGTGCAGCTGAAAGCAGGCGAATAAATGGGGAAGCGCAGAGGTTTGGATGCCGCTTACATGCAATTTTTTAAAGGCAGATTTCCTAATAATTTGCAGTTTCATAACTTTCCATGCTGGACAAAAAAAAAAAAAAAGAATAATAAAAAGTTTAGCTGCACTTTAAAAATATAACTCTTTTCTCCCAATGGAATATATTAAAACATGAAGAAGTGGTGCAATGTGCTATTTTGGAACCCTATAATGGAAAGATGAAGGTGGAATAGAAATTTTTGCTAGAACATATATCCGTGTAGGCACATGAAATTTGCATACAATTGCTGGTCTAAATTTCTTCCCACTTCTGCCTTTTTTATGAAAACTGGGGAATTATGTTTTATAAATGGGGTCCCCTGACGTGTCGTTTAGTGTTACACATATATTTACATCAATAAATCAGAATTGGGTACAGAGAGTGCTTCATGAACGATACTACCAACATATTGATATGTTCTCTTGTTTTTATATATCCGTGTGTTAAAATTGACACAAGCAAATTACCAGTCTATGGTAGGCGGACTCTTTTTTTTTTTTTTTTTAAAGTGAAATTCTATCTTTTGCTAAATTTCCCGGTACAAATTGAAAAAGCTGAAAATCTTTGCAAATATTTTGCTTTTACCATTTTTGTTTTATATTTTTCTCTCTCTGCCCCTACATTATGCTGCTTTAACATTAAATAGACCTATACAAGAGATGTGCAAGGCTCAACATATGGAAAAATATGTATCTTTATTATTACGCAATATTTATAAAAGCAATGAGATAAGCATACAAGGACAATAATAAATGCACTGCTAATAGGTGGGTATGACAGCATTCCCCCAAACCTAGCATAGGGCAGATCAAGTAACAAGATATATAAAATATATAATATAGTACACGGAGTCATAGCGCTGAGGATGGATACTCGAATAAGCCAAAATAGTCACTGAGCGACAAACAATCAAAGAACAATGGATAAAGAAAAATATGATAGTAGAAGGTCACAATGGTTTTAAAGAATGCTCACCTATCAAAGAAAACGCCCCCGACGCACGTTTCGCATCAAGCTTCATCAGGGGGGGGATGAGAACTAAATGGCAAAATCCTGCTGACAGATTCCCTTTAAATATCCTAAATTTTGCCTTATAAGTGTTGCTAAGTGCTTTATATTACCCCAGTTCATTATTTCAAACCTCCCTGCTGCCCATGTACAAGTCCACTTCTGCACAGGCGCAGATACAAGAAGATGAGCTATTTGTACATGTGCAGAAGAGGATGTGTGATACAAAAGTGACTGCCGCCATCTTGATTCCTATGGGTGGGAAGAATAGAGCTTCCAGAGTTTACAGTCCTGTCCATTGGCAGCAAGGGGTTGAGAATTAATAAATTGGGTAAGTTTAGAGGTTCGCGACACAAATCAGAACACTTTATGTTCTAATAGAAATATGGTCGAGATGCAAAGAATGAATCCCACAGAGAAAAGTAGTGTATAGGGTTAATTTTACCTCCTGTTTTTGTGATGTGAAGAAATAACGGTTTAGCCGATGGCGGCATGATCTCCATACACTTAAGTGCAGTTCTATGTAAGTAGGAAAAGGGAGAAATATACACAGACATGATTTCATTAGATTGAAATTGGAATAAGCTATTTATTGTGGGCGATTGCACATGAATGACAATGCCGAGACCGGGATATGTCATAGGAACAACGTTATTCTCTAACCCCATAATGTTTCATGTTTGATTTAGGAAGAGGAGCCAGTGCCGGAGTGTTAGGGTGAAGGGTGTCCGACCTTAAGCCGTGCACCCATTATTTAATTGGCAGTCGAACTATAAGCATTAGCATGCAGGAGAAGTACGGCTCCATTGTGTCCTGTATTGTGCCGTCACCCAGTAGGACGTGAGGCTCTCTCTAGCATCTGATAAAGTGTTCAGATTGTAGTTGTGCTGTTGCATGACCTTGAGACCTGTTTTGCATGCACAGGCTAAAAAGAAAAAGAAAGAAGACGCAGCAAATGCCAAAATATTGGAGGCCGAGAAACGAATAAAGGTTAGTTTAGATAAGAGCATCATTTGCCACCGTTTTCTGTCTGACTTGCTTTGGATAGGGTGTTTAGACTGAGTGACATGCTTTTGTTAGAATCTTGAGCAGGGGGGGGCACAAAGGCCACACAGCCAAATTGTAATATGAAGGGGGTCACAAGGATACTTAAAGCGAACCTGGCAGCAGGATTTAGCTAAGTAAACTACAGGTATTGTCAGGTTGGCGCTGCGATGCTGATTAAAATGATACCTTGGGTGAAGAAATCTGTCTTGTGGTTCTTGTGCAATTAGTGTTAGAAGTTTTCAGTTAATGATATGCCCCGTGTTCCAGGGCAGGACTGTGGGCAAAGTATTATCCTCCTGCTCTAAGCCAGAGTACCCAAGGAAAGACCTGCCCACAGGATGCCCTCAAGCACAGGGGCGGCCGGTGCGCAGGTCTCTTCTTGGTTTCTGTGGCACAGAGCAGGAAGATAAGACTCTGCCTACAGTCCAGCCCCGGAGTACGGACATATCATTAACTGAAAACTTCAGTTAACACTGATTACACAAGATGGATTTCATCACCAGGTATCATTTTAATCAGTGTAGCAGCGCCAACCTGACACTTTCTGTAGTTTACTTAGCAAAATCCTGGTGACAACTTCACTTTAAAAAAAAAAAAAAAATGTCCGGCTTTGCTCACTCAAAATCTTCCACTGATTAGTTTCATATCTGTCTAGACTTTGGAACTCCAGTTTTTTTTTTTTTTAGACACAATGCTCCCAATCCCCAGCTTCCTTAACAGAGCAACTGTGGTATTAATTCTTCTTCTTTCATAAATCAGTGTACATGTCAAAATAAGAAACTTTGTAATATTTCTTATAAAAGAAATACACTTCTTGATCCTCCTAGACTGATCTTTCATTATCAAAATTTTCGACTCAGGGGTAAAATCTGTCTTCAGAGAATAAAGACTTCCCCTTTACTAAAATAGGAGATGACAGTTGGTGCTATTAAAGTTCTATGAAGAACTGAAACTGTTTCAGGAGAACTTACAGCAGAATGTCAGTGTTTGCCTCTAGCTCCTCCTCATCCGTCCCCCTATCCATAGAACCTTATACGTACCAACTGTCATCTCATCTCAGATTTCCTCCTTGTATTGAGAGAAAAAAAGATTAATCCAGGAGGAGAAATAAGTGAAATTTTCTGATAAGCTATTTTACAACGTTGATTATTTTCATGAGTACTATTGATTTATGAAATAAAATGTTTACTCTTTAAAGCTTGAATCAAAGACTTCATTGATAAAATTCTGTCTATCTTCAGTCACCACTAGGGGGAGCATCCTGCACCAATTGTACTCAGTAATAAGAATATAACCCCCAATGATTATATATTTATGGGACATGCAATTAGTCTGTTGTTGATTAAGAAAGTAGTCGTAATATAATTTATTGCTAACAGTGGTGGCAGACCACGCAGCTACTGTAGGGCACTTGAGTTGGGGACCCGGTGTTGAATCGCCCAATCCCTGACCAATGTCTGCCCTCTTCTCCAGACATCCATTGTATATCAACATCAGTAGTTGGGAAGAGTTGATGTGTTGATCCCGCACCTTAGCCTACAGGTGCCGGATATTTTACGTCTGCAGGTAACTGCTGCGATTGGGGCTAAATCTGATTGCAGAAGTTTAACCCCTTGAATACTGTGTGTGAACATCAACAACATAATAAGTGGTTACACAGAGGAGGGCCCCCTTTATCGCCAACATTAAGCCCCCAAGATGTGATAGTGGGAACCCAATTGGTTGTTTTCATGGCATTTTGGGCCCGATTGAGACCTTTGCTATGGGGCCTGTGGATTATTCATATAAGTGCATTATTCAACGGTAAATGAAGATGTAGATCCAGATACCACCGCCTTCTCTTGGGACGTGTTACCCACTATGTCCATTTACACTGGGTAATAATCTCCCGAATGACCTTTTTTTTTTACCATGTAGTCCTGCCAGAATGACAAATGAGGGGATGCTTGCTTGTCACTGGTTACATCTGGTACGTGGGCATAAAACTTCTCATTGGACAGAAATGAGTGCCAGTCTACGTGCCATGGATCTGGATTCGGATGACTTTGTTGTGTATAGCTGTTGACCCCATTTGTTTTCAAAACGAATCCGACCACGATGAATAATGGAATTTCATTTCATTTGCACTTGGTAGAGAAGACGTAAGGAAGTTGTCCTGTATTATACACACTTTTTGTATAGGTATAGTCCCATTTGTAAAAAAAAATGGGGTCCTGTTTCCCCCTGATCCGCCTGTCTATGAGGCTGGTTTGGCCATTTCCCAAATACTAAAATCAGCCAAAAGCTTAATCTACATTTCCGTCAGCATGTAGTGTTGGCCCCATAGGTGAAGCAAACGGGGGATCAAGGGACCACCATGCTCCCAATATGGGGGTAGGGAAGCCAGAGGTTGGACCCTATATTACATACCCCATGGGTAAACCATAAACGTCTTGTGGTAAAACTGCTGTAAGGTATGTGCACATTTCCAGGTGGATGAACACATCAAGTTTTTCAAGAAGACGCTTCAGGAAACACCAGCATTTTTTAGTAAAGCATCTTTATTAATGCAGGAATTTTTGGGGTAATTTCCTGAGCTTCTTTTATCTATTTTTACTGAGGTTTTTGAGTGTTTTTTTTTGTGGTCTCTTTTTTACATTGTTCAACAATAAAGAAACCACTAGTGATTTTTTGATGCTAAAACACTCAAAAATAAACCCTAGCACCCTATTGACTTCTCATTTCTTTGAACCGCGTGGTGTCTTTGGAAACTGAAGTGGTTAAAAGACTTTGAAAAGCCTGAACATATACACAGTCCCTGAACATATACACAGTCAGTCGTTTTTATATAGTAATGCACATGTTTGTTCGTTCTTTTGAGCATTTCGAAAGTGCTTTTTTTTTTTTTTTTTTTTTTTCTTTTCTTCAAGCGGTTTCCATCTGAACACAATCGTCATGTGCACATACCCTTAGATTGGGCATAGTAAAAGGTTATGCAGTGGTGTCATGAGCTTTAGGTTTCAGTTCCTCAAGATCTCTGTTTGCCTTTAATGATTGTAGGCCAGTACATACCTCATACTTCTCACAGCTGAGATTTTGCTACAATGTCATCCAGTCTAGATAATCTTAATACGCAGCAACACAGATCTTTCTTGTGTTCTGACACCGTTCTGTTATTCCCGGTGACTTTTGGGAACAAGCTGTCAGGTGTGTCTGTTTTTTTTGACCTGAGGAAGACGCCAGACACTTCGAAACGCGTAGACTTCAATAAAAACTACAATTATACCGCACATTCCTGTGTGTTATCTGGCGTTACTTTCATTCATATCTCCACAATAATTCTCTCGATATATCTAAAATCTTCTTTAAAGGACTGACGCCAGCATAATGCACATCAGCACAGTCTTTAACTCTGCTTAGAATTTCCAAGAATAGATGGAATGTGATATATTCTTTCAGATTTTTTTCTGCTTGGAAATTCTACCACGCCTGTATGTGAAGTTACGGAAATGCCAAACACATAAATAAGGTTGCGGATTTCACAAGGCACAGAATTCCTGAAATCTGCCTTAAATAAGACACACGTGCACATGCACGAATACCCAAAAAACCCACATTGATTAACTCTTTCCTGACATAGGGCATACTAGTAGACTATGTCATGTGCAGAGCAGGTTTAGGAGCTAGTGCCAATCGCTGCTGTTAACCATTTATATGCTGCAATCAATTTCTGACAGCGCATTTAAATGGAATGATCAAGTGGTGTAATAACTACATCACTTTTCGCCGACCCCCCCCTCACATGGAGTATATGGGTTGCTATGGCAGCTGGGTCCCCACTGAAGGCCCCCAGTGTGCCATCTTGGAACTCTTATAAGAAAGTATAATGGCATACTGTTCAAGCAATGGAAAGATGCAGTATATGGTGAAATGAATGGTGCCATTCTAAAAAAAAACAAAAACACACATTATAGGGCTGTTGATAAAAAAAATTAAAAAAATTATGGCTCTTGGGAAAAACAAATTAAGCACAAACATGAAAAATTCCTATGCGGTAGGGGTTAAGAAACAGGAGGAAAAGTAGAAACGTTGCGTTTGTTATGTTTAACTATAATTTGGTGCTACCATACTACCATATATGAAAATCGGATAGTGATTTTCAGAAAATAAAAAAGAGAAAGTCCAAATTTTGGCAACATTTAAATATTAAGTCCAAGTAAACATGCAAATGTTGATGTTTAGAGACTCAGTTCTGCGATTTACTTGTTTGCCATGATAATATTACTCAGTAGGTGATTGTGCAAAGTCCTATGCATAAAAAAAAAAAAACTAAGGAAACTTTCCCATGACATTGCCACTACACAATCATTGTAAGGTACTGCTCTGCTCTGCCATCTGCTGGCTAGCTTGTGGAACAACAACTGAAGTTTTGCTGTTGCAGTGACCGTAGTTTCCCTTGTTTTAAGGCGGTACTTGTAGTCGCCACTGTTTCTCGACTCTTCCAAAAGCATGTTAAGGTTTTTTTTCAACATTCTGTTCAATCCAAAAAAAAAAAAAATCAGTTTTTATTTAGATGCAGAATATTTTTAGACTTTCTTGTAGTCAGGAGGAGAGTTTAGAAACCATGCAGTCTGTGATGTATGAATTACTTTCGGAAGGGAGGTACAATTATTTTTGTCTTCACTTAGTAAACATTAGTAATTCTTTATACTATTCTTTTCCTACTAATATTAAATATTTGTGTTTTTGTTTTTTTAAAGGAGAAGGAAATGCGACGTCAACAGGCCGTTCTCTTGAAGCACCAGGTCTGTATTTTTCTATAACTAGTACCTTTTAAATACATACATATGTTATTAAGTGGTATCACTTGCTGCCATTTTTGCGAAACCCATTCATAAAGTAACTCTTATTTATGTAAATAAGCGGAAAAGAAAACATTTCTGCTGAAAACAAACTAATCTGATTGGATGTTCGTATCATGTTTTCTTTTCCACTGATTTTCTTAAATGAGCCTCCCTTTCTTTATACCTCGGTGATACCAGTACCCATTGTTCTGTATGTTGACGGATACATATTATATTGCTATTCCTTGCTATAATGGAATACCCAACAATTAGTATGATAATTGCACCGTATTTCCCGCTTACATATTACCTGCCTTGCTTTGGTTATGGGTGCTTTTGGGGGTAATTTAACTTTTTTTTTTTTTTTTAATTATTATTATTCACAAATGGTTATTTTGTAATCTGCATTTATTTCTGTTTCATAATGATGTGCCAACTCTTTCTACCAGGAGTTGGAGAGGCATAGACTAGATATGGTATGGGTATGTTTATTTTTGTACGTCTTAACACCGCATCGTGATTTTTATTTTTTAATTTATTTCTTTTTGGTTGTGATATGGTTGTCCTAGCAATGCATAAAGTGTAGCACTGGCTGCTGTCATATGACCTCTCCCCCCTGCATGGCTTAACAGTGCAGAGCATTGCATACATCCGCTAATTAACCCAGGATAGACTAATACATGTCACACTGCTGATCTCAAGGCTGCACTTACTATTAAGGAACATATTTAGATGATCCACATTGCTAAATAAGAAAAAAAAAAAAAAATAATAATAATAATAAAAAAACAACAATTCTTTTCTAAATTCCGAGCCGCATATTATTAGCGATTCTTTGCGCCCAGATGTATTTAATAAAAGGCATGCATACATTAAAAAGAATCCCTCTCTGCAAGGTGCAGCGTTACCAACTTTATGCAGTGCATCAAAGAAGCGTCATTTGGATAATCCTTTTATGTTTACATTCATGCATGTGTATATTCTCCATAAAAAGACCTTATGTTTGCATACACACAAAAGACCGTTCTCTAATATAATTATTATTAGGTATCAGCAGAGCATTCATGTACCTGCTGTAAAGGACTGCCTGACTGGTCTGCATTGTACTAGTGGGGAATGTGACACCCCCCCGCCAAAAACAAAGCTAAAGGGAGCAATTCTCATCTTATCTATGCAGTTTTCTAGCATATTTCTTCAAACCAGCCCCAAAAGTTAGCTTTTAACCCCAATTTAGGCAATTAAACCAATGAGCTGTCACAACACAGGGTTAAGTGCTCAGTGAGTAATATATCTGTGGATCTTGCTGGCATAAAGGATAAGTCCATCTTTGAATACCATAAAGCATTAATCCTATGAAGAAAGTTGAGCAACTTTGTAAATGCATTCCATTAATCTGCATTATATTCCGGAGCTGCATTAACAGTCCTGCGGGATTCAGAGCTGAAATCTTCAGGCATTCCCAGCAGCGTGTATTCTTTAGTTTCTTGACGAATGGGAAGCGGCGTATAGTAGAAATGCTAAGGATTAGTGATGAGCGAGTATACTCGTTGCTTGGGTTTTTCCGAGCATGCTCAGGTGTCCTCCTAGTATTTTGGCGTGCTCGGAGATTTAGAGTTCGTTGTCTCAGCTGCATGATTTGCAACTGCTAGAAAGCTTGAATACATGTGTGGAATGCCTGTTTGTTAGGGAATTCCCACATGTATTCAGCCTGTCTGCAAGTCGCAAATCATGCAGATGAGACGCGAAAACTAAATCTCCGATCACGCCAAAATACTAGGAGGACACCCGAGCATGCTCGGGAAAACCCGAGCAACGAGTATACTCGCTCATCACTACTAAGGATGTGTCTGACCACCAACAGAACTATGAATTCAGCTCTGGACTGTAAATTATGCAAAGCCACTTAAATCTTCATGTAGACTATAAATAAAGAGAAAAATGGTGTTTAGAAGTGGAATTGCCCTTTATCAACATTATGAAGTAACCAGCCCATTTCAGAGGGAATATATAAGCTGTTAGTAACCTTTCAATGGAACATCATGCTGCAACTCTCCATGAGTATACTTTGTGCAATTTATTTTTTTTTATTTATTTTTTTACACCGTCTTCATTTTTCATTGCTTTACTTTTACTGCTTATGATTGTGTACCCGCTTTCTAAACCTTGACTAAAACGTGCACAACTTGACCTTATGTGCCTTGTATTTATAGCATTCACTGTGACTAGTGTCATTGCTAAATCTGCAATTCTCAGCTTCATTGTTCACCAAATGCCCTGTGTATTTTTTTATTTTCTCCAATGATGAATTTGGCTTTCTGTATCTGATTCTTACATTTGTTTTACCAGGAACGAGAGAGGAGAAGACAGCACATAATGCTCCTGAAGGCTGTGGAAGCTCGTAAAAAGGCAGAGGTAGGTGGAGGTGCCGGGCATAGAAATTAAAGGTATATTGCAATCTTTTACTGATATGGTGCTTACTATGATAAGCCATATTCACAGAAAAATACATCCATGAGAGTGTGCAAAAAAAAAGGCTTACAGAAAAATTTCTCTAAAATCACAAATTTGATTGTGATTTTATGATAAGCCATACCATTAATTATGATCGATGGTGTCCATCTCTTGGTAACCTGCATATTACATGAATGAAGGGACCATCACATATCATAAAATTCATTCTTTAAAGAGTACCTAACTTTTTTTTTTTTAATTTAACTACGAATTTGCTTTTGCAAAATTTTGAATATTTGTAATATACTCAATTATTTTTTTTTATTTTTTTTTCAGCTTTCTTCTCTCTCAAATACCATGCTGAGAGTGCTGTTTTGTCTGACGATTTCATGTTCATTTGGAAGCTGCTTTAAACTGCTGCTTTAGCAAGAAACTATAAACAAAACGCTATTTACAAACACTCTCGATGTCTGAACATATTGGCGGTTAGCAGAGAAGTTCATGCAAGGAAAGTGTTTGTAAACAGTGTTGGAAGACAGATTGTTGCTAGAGCAGCAGTTCAAAGCAGCTTCTAAAAGAACACAAACTAGGTAGCTAAAACAGTAGTTTTGGCATGATATTTGAGAGAGAAGAAAGCAAAATAAGGTAATGGGATTCATAGCTTCGCAAAAGATCGATAATTAAATGAAAAATTAAAAAATTGGCATTCCAAATAGGTCTATATAGTCCATAAAATTATAAAATGGATATTTTTTTATTGGGTGGTGCAATGTAAAACATGGCAAACTGTGTAAATACAATGGTATTATGCAGCTACAAGACTCGTATTATTATTATTACAATAGTGATGTTGTTAGGTGTGCCTGCACGCAAGCCACAGATACAGTAGTGGTACTAAAGCTATACCTAAATGCCCTATGGTTAGCCAGGAACTACTTACCTCACAAGTCAAGGGCACAGTGGCTCACCATGAGAGGCACCAAACAATATTTTTCTAAACATTTACCAAGCCTTACATTTTCCTGTAATTTTTTTTTTATAGGAGAGAGAGCGTTTAAAACAAGAAAAACAAGATGAGAAACGTCTCAATAAAGAACGTAAGCTTGAACAGCGCCGCCTAGAACTAGAGCTGGCCAAGGAGCTTAAGAAGCCAACTGAAGATATGTGTTTGGCTGACCAAAAGGTATGTGCACATGGAGACTCCCGGTACAGAACTTCCAAACTTTGTTTAATCTATAGAGTTAGTGACATCCTTTTGATGGCAGCTATCCATTAAGAGTACAACTGGTTTGTCCTTCTGCAGTACTCCATGGGAGAACATGCAAATTAGCTCCCACCCATAAAGAAAGAAAACTATTGCGCCAATGTCTCAATAGATACCCTAAGAGTCAATGTCCAACCCATTAGCCAGCCTTACACCATCATTGGGGAGCACAGTGGCTCAATGGTTAGCACTGTTGATTTAGGTTCCTGGGTTAAAATTTTACCAAGGACAATAACTGTAAGGAGTTTGTATGTTCTCCCCATGTTTGCGTGGGTTTCCTTCCTAAAATCAACCTTTTCTTGATTCTGCCCACATTTTAGATGAAATAAAAACGGGGTAGTGAGTAAGAGCACCTTATTCTCTAGACGTCTTTTGCTACTTCGCATTAACTGAAAGACACATCTGGCTTCTACTATTAGACAAAAATTTGCAGAAATATAGATGGATGGCTATTGAGCTCCTTTTGCAATTTGATGTCATGAAATCTTCCCTCAAATTTAAGAAATGTTACCCAACGGCTGACTTTACAGATTTTGCCTTATTACTGTAACGTGTTTTCAATTAATTCTCTCATCTTTCGTTTTTTTTTCTTGTAGCCCTTGCCAGAACTGCGGCGCATCCCAGGTCTGATCCTCTCTGGCAGCACATTCTCCAACTGCCTCATGGTGGTACAGTTCCTACGAAACTTTGGAAAAGTTTTGAACTTTGACATCCATAATGATATCCCATCATTGAATGTCTTTCAAGAAGGCTTATTAAATATAGGGGACAGTCTGGGAGAGATTCTCGATTTGTTAGTAAGGCTCCTATCTGCAGCCGTGTGTGATCCCGGAGTTCCACCGGGTTATAAGGTAAAGTATTACAACGTTGTCTGCCATTAGATAATCAACACACCAGCTTCCTAGTCCAAAAAGGACATAAATATTAACCAATTTATCACCTTATGTAGGCAGTAACTACTAAACCACCCTGGACATAACAAATAGTCTCACTGACCTTTAGGGTTCTCTCACATTAGGCAGATCCTTTTTAAAAAAAACTTTTCATGGTTGGTGAAGATGAGCAGAAGGCCAAATGTTCACAATATTACATCTGTGCCAAGCCCTTACTACTAGCGATGAGCGAGTATACTCGTTGCTCGGGTTTTCCCGAGCATGCTCGGGTGTCCTCCGAGTATTTTGGCATGCTCGGAGATTTAGTTTTCGTCGTCTCAGCTGCATGATTTGTGGCTGCTGGCCAGTCTGAATACATGTGGGGATTCCCTAACAAACAGGCATTCCACACATGTATTCAGCCTGTCCAGCAGCCACAAATCATGCAGCTGCGTCGACAGAAACTAAATCTCCGAGCACGCCAAAATACTCGGAAAAACCCGAGCAATGAGTATACTCGCTCATCACTTTCACTACTTACTATGAGTGCCTATACTCTGCCAATGAACTATCAATGTTATTCATGACTGTAAATACCATCTGTGAAATACAAAATTGATTTGCACTTTTATAATCATATTCTAAATTGTATTTGTTGTAGTCTTACATTTTTTTTTTTTTTCACGTTAAGGCTAAAACTGCTCTCGGCGAACACTTGATGAACATCGGCATCAATCGTGACAACGTATCCGAGATCCTTCAGATCTTTATGGAAGCGCATTTTGGGCACACCGACCTCACCGAAAGTCTTAAGACCAAATCCTTCCAGGCACATACCCCAGCAGAAAAGGCGTCAGTGTTTGCTTTTCTAGTCAACGAACTTGCCTGTAGCAAAAGTGTCGTTAGGTAAAAGCCCTGCAATTAATTCTGTTTTGTCCATTTGCATATAATTATTATATTTTGTGATTTTATTTTTTTTTATTTTTTATTTTTTTAATAATTATTTCATCATTGATTTTATTTTTAGTGAAATTGACAAAAGTTTAGACCACATGTCCAATCTTAGGAGAGACAAGTGGATGGTTGAAGGCAAGCTTCGCAAGTAAGTTACTTTTTGATTTGATTCTAGATTTTTTTTTAATCACTTATTGACATTTTTAGTTTGAATATTCTACATTTTATGGCTCCCGACTTAATCAAGACTAGCGTTTTGACTGCCAGTCATGTTCTTAATGGAGAAAGGGTGATGAAGCCTGCACTAGACACCTGGCGGGAGAATATCTCCCGGAAGAACTAAAGGATAGGGCTTTAAAATGTCACGTTCCTTATCCTTCCTTGTTTGCGTCAGAAGGCCCCCATACACATTAGATGATCGTCTCATTTTAGTGAAATCAGTGGGTTCTGACGACTTTGCGCTAATGTGTATGGTAGCCTTAATATCATAGAAATGTGACGGTAGTATATGGCAGGGCTGAACATTCGATGTACTCAGACTGAAATCTTGACAATCAGAGATCTGGCATTAACAAACCACACAGATACGTTTTGTTTGTAAAAGTTAAAGATCTTTGTTTTAATTATTCTAAAGGCTTAGAATAATACACGCAAAGAAAACTGGAAAGCGAGACTCCATCGCAGGCCCTGAAGGAGGAGAGGAGCACCCATCATTGGGCACCCCCACACCTGGCAGGAAACGCAGGCGAAAGGGCACAGATAGTGACTTTGATGACGACGATGAGGATGACACCGATGACCCAGCAGATGAAGATGATGAAGAAGATGAAGACAAAAAAGGGAAAAAGTCTCAGAGTTGTGATGATGAGGTATAGGATATTACTGGGGCCTGTCATTTCACTATTGTGAACAGTTATCATTAAACTAGATGGTGGCCCGGTTCTAACTCAACGGGTATTCTAGAATCTCCCGGCGGGGGAATGCATCGTTCGAAGTCGCTGATTGGTCACGGCTGGCTGGGCTCAAGCAATCAGCGACGCGGGATTTCCGTTGCAGAAAGGCAGAATTAGCCTATTATATAGCAGATAACATTAAAGAGGTATTCCTATCTCCCAATATGTAGCAGGTGTAATAATAAAATTAGCAAAGACCTCCAACTAGAAACGTAGTATAGTTCTTTTTTTAATTTGTTATGTTGCTTACCTCATGTGTAGGGCATTGCAGTAGCTTAGGTATCCATGGTTATAACCACGAACAGCTACCTAACTCACTGTTACCATATGAGTGGTCGTAACTATGTATACCTAAGCTACTGCAATGCCCTACAGATGAGGTAAGCAGCATAACAAATCAGAAGAACTATGCTACATTTCTAATTGGAGGTATTTGCTAATATTATTATTATACCTACTACATATTGGGTTAGGATCTTGGAGATTGAAATACCGCTTTAAATTATGAATTTACTCATGAATAAATCCAATAGAAAACAGGTTATTAAATCTACATAAAACAATAGAATCTTTATTCTAAAAAATCAATTAAAACCCAAATAAACCAGTAATATAAGCGCAATCAGTATGAGGAGGAATCCAGTCATAACATGACTGGAGCTGCAGAGGATATAAACTGACACATATAGGTACACGTGTCTGGAACTAATGTAAACCTATATCTACAGGGAGGAAAAACAAATAACTTCTTATGAGCCTACAAAGGTAACGTATAATCCTAGTAGCAATGTCCCCAAAGATAAAGACATTCAAATAAATATATACAAGAGCACCTCACGAAGCGAATGATAAAAATGTCCTACAGCCCAACGTGCGTTTCGCCTGTCTTCGTCAAGGGGTATGAGGAGATTATCTGAACATATATCAGTACATGGAGAAAGGTTACGGCTCATGTGACTAGTTCAAATGAATCTTATCGTCACAAGTGCCACCCGCGTCACTCTCACGTATGCGGCATGAAGTGTTGTGGTAAAGGATGCACACGGGTGGTGTGTATGCTAATAAGTTTCACATGAAATTAGACATGTAGGATGTAACCTTTGTCCGTGCAAAACGCACCTTAGGTCACAGGCCATTGTCTTCGTTAGTTTTGTGAGCTGCTCATATTTTTGTCTGAACATATTTGTCCTTGGAGATGTTGTTACTATGCTTCTAATATGACGCCTTTGTAGGCTCATAGGAAGTTATTTGTTTTTTTTTCTCCCCTGTGGATATAAGTTTACATGAGTTCCAGGCACAAGTATCAGTGCTTGTCACTTCATATCCTCTATATCTATTGCCTATTCTATACTGAGCTATCTGCAGCCACATTCATGTCCTAGATATCACTGGGTTCTCTATAATGGGACCACATTGATTTCCAGAATTGGGGACTTCTGTTCTACAATCATTGATGGTTGAAAAGACTGTGGCCAGAATGAGTTGAAAGGAGTGGATAGTCGTCCAGTCTCCTCTGCCACTTCATTAAAAGTGACTCTTTAAAAGGCCTTGTCACATTACTTAGGATAAGAAGACCTAATAGAAACTTCATTAAGTCCATGGCTCCCTGTCAGAGGTTTCTCACTGAGACAAACCAATTCTCCAGCTATGCACTGATGAGGAGCAGACACCCCAAAACACGTCCCTGCAAATGGAGTTTCTAGTTTGCCTTCTTATCCTAAGTCATGTAGTAAGTCCCCTTAAGGGGTTAATATTGACTTTTAGGATCACTTCTTCCTATAAGTGGCACTATAGTTCCTGACTTCTTCCTCTCTGAAGAGGCTTCTTGCATAGCCGCTGTATTCAACTTCTCATGAATCTATCATTGAAACAAGTCCTCCTCTCTGGCAGCAACGGCGTTGCCAGTGGAGAAACCCCCACTGCTGACAATTATATTAGATCGGAGTATCCCTTTATCTTAAAGCTTCTGGACCGCTACGCAAAGTCTGTACTAAGGCTCTCCACCAAGCATGATGGCATTTTCCATTAGATGGTCTTTTCCACCTCAAAAATACAGCCAGGGCAATGGTGGAAGCGTGGGTAGAATGAATAGCAAGGCTATTGATAGTCTTCATTACGGGCGCTCCATCTCGATGCTTGTTATAGGCTCCTTTCCCCTTTGCATACACCCCTGAGTGCATTTGTCATTCTTTTGAGTTCCATAGCATCACCTGGGGAAAAGCCACGCTCGGCAGCTTGTCAGTCTAGAATTCTCCATAGGTCCACTTCTTCAATACAATGTGGATTGTGTACTTGTCATTTTCTCTCCTTTTATAAGTCTACTTTGTTTTGACAACTGTAGGACGATGGAGATCAGACGGCTACTGTAGAGGAACTGGAGAAACAGATCGAAAAGCTGTTGAAGGTAATTAATGGATCTCATGCACTCCGATACTGTACTCCTACATATTGTAGAGATTCTTATAAATCCATATCTTGTTTTCACAGCAACAAAACCAGTACAGGAAGAAGTTGTTTGAGTCATCTCATTCCTTGCGCTCTATGATGTTTGGTCAAGATCGGTATCGGCGGCGGTACTGGATTCTTCCACAGTGTGGCGGTATATTTGTGGAAGGAATGGAGAGCGGTGAAGGTAAGGATCCTAATTAGGATGCAAGAAGGGAATTTTTTTTAAAAAGCTTTATGCCAATTTTATGATATTAAAAAAGTCACTAATGTTGGAAAACACCATATTTTGTACTAAAATTTGAAGGGATTAGCTGGGACAGCGTGACCAATTGCAAGCTGGCCAATATACAGAAATTAATCTAAATTATAGCACATGAGCAGATGTAACTATCAAACCACAGCACACAGAAAGCCCAAAAAATGCACCAAATGCAGTAAAAATCATGCACCTCTTACTAAAGTAGATGCATCTTACTGTGCCGTACGTCAGTTGAAGATTGGCAGAAATAAAGAGTCCATGTTAAGGGGGCTTTACACATAGCAATATCGCTAAAGCTTCACCGATTTTGTGACGCAGCAGCGATATCACTAGCGATATCACTACATGTGATACTCCCCTCCGACCGGCTCCCCTGCTGGCTATCGCTGATCGCGCGAGATTGGCCTGGTCCATTTCTCGTCGTCGGCTTCCTCCTGGCGCCGACGAGCGAGCCATGGATGCAGGCGGAAGACGGTCACCCTCGCTGCGTCTGAAAGGTAAGAACGACCGCTGAGCATCGCTGCGTTGCTAGTGAGATCTGCCTGTTTGGCAGCTCACTAGCGACTATTTAGCGATGCACCGGCGATCCTGACCGGGTCATATCGTGGTCGGGAACGCTGGTGCATCGCTAAATGTAAAGGGGCCTTTACCCTCCTTCCTAGTGTGTTTAAGATTCTGATATCCTGTTAACTTAAAGTGCACCTGTCACCAGGTTTGGCCGCTATAAGATACAGCCACCAACTTTCAGTGCTTATTTACAGTATTCAATAATGCTGTAGATAAGCCCCCGATCCGACCTGAAAGATAAGAAAAATAAGTTTTATTATACTCACCCGGGGGACGGTCCGATCCGATGGGTGTCGCAGGTCCAGGTGTGGCGCCTCCCATCATCTTATGATCGCTGCCCTCCTACTTGCTTCATGGCTCCCCGGCATCGTGCTCCTGCGCAGGCGTACTTATCTGCCGTATCTTATATCGGCCAAAACAGGTGACAGGTTCGCTTTAACTATAATGCTGTTGGTGGCGTGGCTATGTAGCAGAGGAGAGAGGACGTGTCCTGAAAGAGCTCCTGGAATCCTGATATCATCCTGCAGTTAAGAGCACCCCTCAGCAAGGTATATTTATCAGCATCGGGACTCTGGGAAGCTCTTGGTCCCTGCAGGAAGGTGATGTGAAGCTCCGGTGAGCCGGGAGCTGAAGAGACCCAGGCGGACGGCGGCCATCTTCTAAGGCGCGCTCTGACAGGAGGAGACATGGCGCCAGCTCTCATCACTGCAGCGCTGCTCAGGAGGTGAGCACGTATCCTGGGGATATCTAAGGGAGACGCGTGGTGTGTGCTCTGAAGGATTGAGCCCCGCGCCCCCCAATAATAAGACTCTTACCTGTCAGTGCCAATACTTTAGGGGGCCCTGGACCTCTGCTGCTGTCTCTGCAGGCGCTGTGGATCCTTCTTGCTGCACAGAATCCTGGAAATGACCCAGAGCCTGTTATAATATCTACAATTCTAAACATCCCGTCTACTTAGAGTTGTTTCATGGCACAAGAACTATACAATAGCCCTGCTGTGTTTGTGACTGGGAGTGAGGAGTCCCTATAAAGTATAATTTCAGTCACCCTGCTGTGCCACATTGTTGTTAATCATGAATTGCTCCAAGGGGTCAGGAGCTGCCGACAAATTAAGAGTTTGCTAGAACTGATTCCTCTGCACAGTCCCTCAGAAATAATCCCTCACAGGTTCAGCATAAAAATCATCCTTCTGATGGTGAGGAGGGGAGTGAACAGGAAGAATTGACTCTTAACCCCTTCACCCCCAAGGGTGGTTTGCACGTTCATGACCGGGCCAATTTTTACAATTCTGACCACTGTACCTTTATGAGGTCATAACTCTGGAACGCTTCCATGGATCCCGGTGATTCTGACATTGTTTTCTCGTGACATATTGTACTTCATGTTAGTGGTAAAATTTCATTCAAATAACTTGCGTTTATTTGTGAGAAAAACGGAAATTTGGCGAAAATTTTGAAAATTTCGCAATTTTCCAACTTTGAATTTTTATGCCCTTAAATCACAGAGATACGGCACACAAAAAACTTGATAACTAACATTTCCCACATGTTTACTTTACATCAGCACAATTTTGGAACCAAAATTTTTTTTTGTTAGGAAGTTATAAGGGTTAAAAGTTGACCAGCGATTTCTCATTTTTACAACACCATTTTATTTTTAGGACCACATCACATTTGAAGCCACTTTGAGGGGTCTATATGATAGAAAATACCCAAAAGTGACACCATTCTAAAAACTGCACCCCTTAAAGTGCTCAAAACCACATTCAAGAAGTTTATTAACCCTTTAGGTGCGTCACAGGAATTTTTTTGAATATTTAAAAAAAAAATGAACATCTAACTTTTTTTCATAAAAAAAATACTTCAGGTTGAATTTTTTTTATTTTACCAAGGGTAACAGGAGAAATTGGACTGCAAAAGTTATTGTGCAATTTGTCCTGAGTACGCAGATACCTGATATGTGGGGGGGAACCACTGTTTCGGTGCATGGCAGAGCTCAGAATGGAAGGAGCGCCGTTTGACTTTTTCAATGCAAAATTGGCTGGAATTCAGATTGGACGCCATGTCACGTTTGGAGAGTCCCTGATGTACCTAAACAGTGGAAAACCCCTACAAGTGACCCCATTTTGGAAACTAGACCCCCCAAGGAACTTATCTAGATATGTGGTGAGAACTTTGAACCCACAAGGGCTTTACAGAAGTTTATAACGTACAGCGGTACAATTAAAAAATCATATTTTTTCCACAAAAATGATCTTTTCACCCCAATTTTTATTTTCCCAAGGGTAACAGGACCCTAAAAGTTATTGTGCAATTTGTCCTGAGTACGCTGATACCCCACATGTGGGGGTAAACCACTATTTGGGCGCATGGCAGAGCTCGGAAGGGAAGCAGCGCCATTTGACGTTTTTGGCTGGAATTGAGATCGGACACCATGTCGCATTTGGAAAACTCCTGATGTACCAAAACAGTGGAAACCCCCCACAAATGACACCATTTTGGAAACTAGACCCCCTAAGGAACTTATCTAGATGTGTGGTGAGAACTTTGAACCCCCATGGGCTTCACAGAAGTTTATAACATAAAGCCATACAATAAAAAAATCATATTTTTTTCCACAAAAATGATCTTTTCACCCTCAATTCTTATTTTTCCAAGGGTAACAGGACCGTAAAAGTTATTGTGCAATTTGTCCTGAGTACGCTGATACCCCACATGTGGGGGTAAACCACTATTTGGGCGCATGGCAGAGCTCGGAAGGGAAGCAGCGCCATTTGACGTTTTTGGCTGGAATTGAGTTCAGACACCATGTCGCGTTTGGAAAACTCCTGATGTACCAAAACAGTGGAAACCCCCCACAAATGACACCATTTTGGAAACTAGACCCCCTACGGAACTTATCTAGATGTGTGGTGAGCACTTTGACCCCCCCAGTGCTTCACAGAAGTTTATAATGCCCGGGCGTGAAAATAAAAAATTCGTATTTTTTCCACAAACATGATCTTTTAGTCACCATTTTTTTATTTTCCCAAGGGTACCAGGAGAAATTGGACCCCAAAAGTTGTTGTCCAATTTGTCCTGAGTATGCTGATACCCCATATGTGGGAGAAAACTACTGTATGGGCACACGTCGGGGCTCGGAAGGGAAGTAGTGACGTTTTGGAATGCAGACTTTGATGGAATGGTCTGCGGGTGTCATGTTGCCTTTGGAGAGCCCCTAATGTACCTAAACAGTGGAAACCCCCCACAAATGACACCATTTTGTAAACTAGACCCCCCAAGGAACTTATCTAGATGTGTGGGGAGCACTTTGAACCCCCCCAATGCTTCACAGAAGTTTATAACGCCCGGGCGTGAAAATAAAAAATTCGTATTTTTTCCACAAACATGATCTTTTAGTCACCATTTTTTTATTTTCCCAAGGGTACCAGGAGAAATTGGGCCCCAAAAGTTGTTGTCCAATTTGTCCTGAGTATGCTGATACCCCATATGTGGGAGAAAACTACTGTATGGGCACACGTCGGGGCTCGGAAGGGAAGTAGTGACGTTTTGGAATGCAGACTTTGATGGAATGGTCTGCGGGTGTCATGTTGCCTTTGGAGAGCCCCTAATGTACCTAAACAGTGGAAACCCCCCACAAATTACCCCATTTTGAAAACTAGACCCACTAAGGAACTTATCTAGATGTGAGGTGCGCACTTTCAACCCCCAAGGGCTTCACAGAAGTTTATAATGCCAGGGCATGAAAATAAAAAAATCGTATTTTTTCCAGAAACATGATCAATTAGTCCCCAATTTTTTCATTTTCCCAAGGGTAACAGGAGAAATTGGACCCCCAAAAGTTGTTGTCCAATTTGGCCTGAGTACGCTGACACCCCATATGTGGGAGAAAACTACTGTATGGACACACGTCGGGGCTCGGAAGGGAAGCAGTGACGTTTTGGATTGCAGACTTTGATGGAATGGTCTGCGGGTGTCATGTGCGTTTGGAGAGCCCCTGATGTACCTAAACTATTGAAACTCCCCACAAGTGACCCCATTTTGGACACTAGACCCCCCACGGAACTTATCTAGATGTGTGGTGAGCACTTTGAACCCCCAAGTGCTTCACAGAAGTTTATAACACTCGGACGTGAAAATAAAAAAATCATTTTTTTCCACAAAAATGATATTTTTGCCCCCAACTTTTTATTTTCCTAAGGGTAACAGGAGAAATTGGACCCCAAAAATTGTTTTGCAATTTGTCCTGAGTAGGCTGATACCCTACATGTGGGGGTAAAACACTGTTTGGGCGCATGGCAGAGCTTGGAAGGGAAGGAGCACCATTTGACTTTTTCAACTCAGAATTGGCTGGAATTGAGATCAGACGCCATGTTGCATTTGGAGAGCCCCTGATGTGCCCAAACAGTGGAAACCCCCCAATTATAACTCCAACCCTAGCCCTAATCTGAGCCCTAACCCTAGCCCTAACCCTAGCCCTAACCCTAGCCCTAATGGGAAAATGGAGATAAATACTTTTTTTTTAATTTTATTATTTTTCCCTACCTAAGGGGGTGATAACGGGGGGTTTGATTTACTATTTATGGCGGTTTTTATGTTTGGCAGCTGTCGCACGCTAAAAGACGCTTTTTATTGTAAAAATAGTTTTTGCATCACCACATATTGAGAGCTATAATTTTTCCGTATTTTGACTCACCGAGTCATGTGAGGTCTTATTTTTTGCGGGACGAGTTGACGTTTTTATTGGTACCATTTTCGGGCACGTGACATTTTTCGATCGCTTTTTATTCCTATTTTTGGGACGCAGAATGAACAAAAACCAGCGTTTCATGAATTTCTTTTGGGGGGGGTGCGTTTACACCATTCCGCGTGCGGTAAAATTGATAAAGCGGTTTTATTCTTCGGGTCAGTACGGTTACAGCGATACCTCATTTAGGTTGTTTTTTTATGTTTTTGTCGGTTTTATGCAATGAAAACTATTTTATATAAAAAATAATTATTTTTGCATCGCTTTATTCTGCGAGCTATAACTTTTTTATTTTTTCGCTGATGATGCTGTGTGGCGGCTCGATTTTTGCGGGACAAGATGACGTTTTCAGCGGTACCATGGATATTTATATGCGTCTTTTTGATCGCGCGTTATTACACTTTTTGTTTGGCGGTATGATAATAAATCATTATTTTTTGCTTCGTTTTTTATTTTTATTTTTTAAGGGGTTCGCTAAAGGGGTTAACTAATGGGACAGTTTTATAGCGCGGGTCATTACGGACGCGGCGATACCTAATATGTGTACTTTTATTGTTTTGGTTTTTTTATTATTTCCAAAAAATGGATTTATTGGGGAATATTTTTTTTTTTTCTAATTTATTTGGCGATTTTTTTTTAAATTATTTTAACACTTTTTTTTATTTTTTTTTTTACTTTATTAAATAGTCCCAGGTGGGACATCACTGTCCTGTGACAGATCGCTGATCTGTCACCTCACAGATCACTGTAACAGATCAGCGATCTGACACAGGCACTGCAGAAGGCTTCCTCATGCCTGCGCTTTGCAGGCACTGAGGAAGCCAGCTTCCTCAGGCCCCCGTCGCCATCTTGGATTCAGGGGCCTGGAGGAAAGGAGCCCCCCGCAGCAGCGCTGCACATTGCGCTGCCGTGGGGGGCTCAGGGAAGCACGGAGGGAGCCCCCTCCCTGCCGATGCTTCCCTTTAACCCCCGGTACACCGCGATCATGTTTGATCGTGGTGTGCAAGGGGTTAACGTGTCGGGGGCGGTCCGTGACCGCCCCTGACACATTGTGCCGGGTGTCAGCTGTGATAATCAGCTGACACCCGGCCGCGATCAGCGGCGCTCACCACGTGGGCGCCGCTGATCGCGCTAGACGTACTATCCCGTCCATGGGCATAGGGGCCCAGGTCCCATGGACGGGATAGTACGTCGGATGGCAGAAAGGGGTTAATCAGGCGTCTGGACAGTTAATGCAGGCTATATCCTTAACCAGAACATCCCTGACTGGGAAAATCGAGGACGTACATGCTGAGGTGTTGGCGTCTTCGGCATGACATGCAGGCCATGAGGGGACGCATTACAGAAGTTGAACCAAGATTGTCCCAGATAGAAGATACCATTACACCTATGGAGGCTAAGTTGACTAAAGTGGCTGGCTCTATAAACGCCTGGAAGCAAAAAGCGGATGATCTAGAGAATAGACTACGTTGGAATAATATCCGAATCATTGGTCTGCTAGAGCGCTCGGATTGTCAGCAACCTGAGAAATTTTTAGAAGGCTGGCTTAAGGCTTATCTGGGGGATGAATTCTCTCCAACGTTCTCCGTGGAAAGGGCTCATAGGGTCCATACAAAACCCCTTCCTCCAGGTGCCCCGCCTAGACCTTTCTTGACGTGTCTCCTCAAGTGTAAGGATAGAGATGCTATTCTACGTTTGGCACGGCAAAAAAAAGCCCCATTAAGTTCAACAATGCTACGATCTTGATTTTTCCGGACTTTTCTATGGAACTCCAGAAACAGCGGGCACAGTTCATGGAAATCAAGAAGCAACTCAGAGAAAAGAACGTTATATATTAAGTGATTTATCCAGCTCGACTCTGAATTGTCCACGAGGGTTCTTCCATATTCTTCACGGATCCAGCGGAAGCAGCTGAATGGCTACGGTCCCATAAGGTGTCTAGTGCTAAGGAATCCTAATATGTTTACAGTCAAGCAGAACTCTTCTAACAATAGTATGATCGGAGCTCTTTTCACAGGCGTCCAGATTACCAACCATACTGGACACTGAAATCAGTAAGGGTATCCCCTTGTCCACTTTATGATGGGCGCACAGGACTTTGCTCCTATACTGTTTTGGTTCTTGCTCTGTTCTTTCTTTTGCATTGGTTTTATTTGCTGTTTATGTAGAAGTCGCCACCAACAGCATTCTCATTTTCTGTGTGATGTCTCAGAATTTTACTTGAGTAATAATGTATACCATATTCAGATGAGTAAGTATGGGGTCTGAATTAATATTCATGACCTGGGAATGTGAGAGGTATTAAATCTCCCCGGAAGAAAATCAAGGTATTTTCGCAGATCAGGCGCGATCATCTTCACATTGTGGCTTTGGTGGAGACGCATCTGACCAGGGATACATGGCAATAGGGGGGGTCTCAGATCATAGCCCGGTTGTACTTAAACTTAAATATGGACAACTAAATAATGGCATAGTCTGGAAGCTGAACCCTTTCTGGCTAAAATTAATAGGATCTAACGATAGAACGGTCGATCAGTTGAATTGCTTCATTTTGTCCCACCCAGAACCTCAGAATGTCAATTTATTTTGGGATACCCTTAAGGCATATTTAAGAGGATGTCTATGCTCTACGATTTCTTATATTAAACGGGTAACTTCGAGGGAAGATGATGAGATGAAGCGACGATTGAAAGATTCGGAGGCTGCATACATATCTAATCAGACTAACGGCAACAGAATAGAGTGGCTAGCTTCTCAAAGGTTATACAACCAATATATAGAGACACTAAGTCTAAACTTAAATTATTCTTTACCCGCCAGTCCTATTTTGAATTAGGAAACCAGGCAAGTAAATTTTTGGCCTTCCTGGTGCACCAACACAATACTACAGATTCGCGCACCAGGGGGTTCACTGGTATCCTCGACTGAAGAAATACTTAATTATTTTCACGATTACTATAAGTCGTTATATAAATCTAAGAGTGGCTCTGATATTCTGGAATGTCTAGACTATCAGATATAACATTTTCCACACTGAGTCCTGCCTAGCGGGCCTTTATGGACACTGAGTTTACTTTGAAGGAGATAGAGAATGCCATGGCGGACATGGCCTCCGGGAAGGCTCCGGGGCCGGACGGGTTTCCCATTGAACTATACAGGAAATACCGGGATATATTAGCACCACTTCTGTTAAGGGTGTTTCAGGGGATTTGGGGGGGAGAGTCTATGCCAGAATCCTTTTACGAGGCAAATATTATTGTACTTAAGAAGGAGGGGAAGGACCCTCTAGAATGTGGATCTAATCGCCCTATATCGTTAGTGAATGTAGATTATAAAATCTTTACTAAGGTCCTAGCCACCAGAATGAATTCGATCATACTGGACCTTTTACATCCAGACAGACTGGCTTTATGCCTGGTAAGAGTACTTTTATTAACATCAGGCGGGTCCAGTCGGTGGTTCAATATAGTTCTTTGATACCAGACAACAATTGGGCATTAGCGTTGCTGGACGCGGCCAAGGCCTTTGAATCTCTTGAGTGGCCTTTCCTGTCTGCATGTTTGTAAAGATATGGTTTTGGTGATAAGTTTTTAAAATGGGTTGGCGTATTATATATGAAACCCAAGGCTCGTATAATTGTAAGTAATTCCATTTCTGAGTCATTTTCATTATATAGGGGGACCCGTCAGGGGTGCCCCCTTTCCCCGTCCCCCTTCGCCCCCTTGCGATCGAGGCGTTGGCAATACGCATAAGGTCTTCCCCTGATATTAGGGGTATAGAAATAGCAGGCCGTGTAGACACCATTGGTTTATATGCTGATGACATGGTGATATTTATGGATAAGGTGGAGGAAACACTGACACAGGTGATTGTCACTATAGATAAATTCAGTAAATAATTTGGCTTATATATAAACTGAGAGAAGTCTGCTCTATTGCCTCTCTCCCATGCCCCGATGTCCCGCCTTGAGACCCTTTCCTCGCTGCCTATTGTATCTAATGTCAAATATTTAGTTATCCACATATCTCAATACAGTAAACTTGACCTACAACATAATGTCTACCCACTGCTGAAGCTAGTCAAATCTAAATTTGCAGCTTGGAGTAAACTCCCGCTATCTGTAGCCGGTCGTATTAATCTGATCAAAATTATATTGCTCCCTAAACTTAGCTATTCCCTTCAACACAGTGCTGTACTGATACCTAAATCCCTCTTTGCAAATTTAAATTCCCAAATTACATCTTTTATATGGGGAAAACTAGACCCAAACTCAGGTTATCTGCCCTGCAGAGACCTAAACAGGGGAGTGGGGCGGCGCTACTGGATTTTTTTTTATATTATCTAGCCGGACAAGCTAAAGCCCTAAGTAAATGGATGCCTGGTAATTATCACCCCAATTCTGAAAATCATTTGCTCCATGCTCCATGGATTGACTGCCCACTGGGTTTACTGGAGTTGGAAAAAACTGGTGTCCCTCGTCTATTGCCCCTACTTCGACTAGCGCGATCAGTTTGGAGGCAAATTTAAAAAGTTATTAGATTTGAAGACATCATAGCTGAAATAATAATATGATGACCCAGTTATATATAATTTACCAATCATATTCGACTCCGACGCTACTTTTTAGGATGGGTCGATTCCAATCATCGGAATGTTTGCGATGTCACTCATCAGATGTAGATTTCATTCATATGGTATGGAGATGCCCTCCTGTTCCTCTTGAGCTGCTGGTCTGTTTGTATGGGGTCAAGGACGAGGAAATTTGGGGTCACTATGTTAGGATTTTTCTACGGGAGACTCTGTTTATGGCACAAAAGGTATTGCCACTACGATGGATGGAGGGGTTCACGGCCCTCTCACAGAGCCTGGATTGAATTGGTGAACACTATATCAGAACAGAGGATGTCCGGGTAAATTTGATAAAATTTGGGATAGGTGGAACTCTTCCCATCTTACTCTACAAGTGCATAATGACTTGACATCAATGTAAGGAGTCAGGTTTCTCGTTTTGGGGGCATCACATAGAGGATAATACAATGTAAAGTATTAAGTGGTGAAATAATAGTTACTGTAGTTGTAGTTTAGGAACTTCGTATGAGTCATATGTTTTTTGAACATAGAATCATAGAATCGTAGAGTTGGAAGGGACCTCCTGGGCCATCTGGTCCAACCCCCTGCTCAAAGCAGGATTCGCTAAATCATCCCAGTCAGATGTCTGTCCAGCCTCTGTTTGAAGACTTCCATTGAAGGAGAACTCACCACTTCTCGTGGCAGCCTGTTCCACTCATTGATCACTCTAACTGTCAAAAAGTTTTTTTCTAATATCTAATCTGTCTCTTCCCATTCAGTTTCATCCCATTGCTTCTAGTCTTTCCTTGTGCAAATGAGAATAAAGTTGATCCGTCTACAATGTGACAGCCCTTTAGATATTTGTAGACAGCTATTAAGTCTCCTCTCAGTCTTCTCTTTTGCAAACTAAACATTGCAAAATCCTGCAACCTTTCCTCATAAGACAGGGTTTGCAGACCGGTCACCATTCTGATCGCTCTTTTCTGAACTTGAACATGTACAGGATCAAATGATACTTACTGTTCCGTGTTTTTGTTAATAGGTTTATCACTTATGTAATAGTATAAGGACTTGTATAAGTTACGTGGCATAGTTGATTTATTGTACACAGCTTATAGTCCTTTTGCAAAATGCTCCATAGGTTACACATGTATCACCTTGGATATAAATAAGAGTGTGCATTTTGTTCTATTTTTAATATTATATACAAGTATGTGTACTCTGTATCGTGCTTAATGATGTATACAAATGTGTATATTGTATGTTTTATTTTGTGGTTAATAAAAGAAATTTAAAAAAAAAAAGTATAATGCTGTTTTTATGACACATCACTGAAAATAAAAGGGCCATACGTACCACTACATAGTTACGTGTAGTGCACCACGCTCGCTAACAGAAAAATTGTTACAGCCTCACTATAAGGCTGGACAGCCGCTTTGATCGCTCTGTAAATGCACCCTAAAAGTAGGTAGAAATGATGTATTCATGACACATAAGACCCTAACCCTATGAGATGTACATGACCAATGGAAGGTGAAAGTATGCGACTCTATAGGCATCCACTGACTTCGAGGGTGAAGTATTTGGACACTGGGAGTAAATAAATACCGAACTGGGGATTCCGTTTCCAATCCCAGTCCAAATACTCTGACCAAGGCAGACTTAACTTATTGCCACTGCCGCCACCCTACATACCCACCTATCCCCCCCCTAGCTATGCTCCTGCTTAATGACAAATTTGGTGTGTAATATTAAATTAACTGTGTGTATAATACAATTTTAAAAAATGAGTGTTATTGACTCCTGTACTAACTGTTACTGTACTCTATGTATTAATCCCTCCATAGGTCTAGAAGAAATGGCAAAAGAAAAGGAGAGGCAGCGCCAAGCCGAAAACATTCAGATAAAAGAAGAAGCGATTGAGAGCTGCGATGAGAAACCAAACTGTGTGAACGCCAGCGGTGGGGAGCAGAAATGTCTCAAGCATAAAGGCAGCACCAATTTATTCCTCCAAAAACCTGGATCCTTTTCTAAACTTAGCAAACTGCTAGAAGTAGCCAAAATGCCCTCCGACATGGACCTCATAACCCTAAAACCAAGTGTTTCACCAAATGGCTGCCCTGTGCCTTTCCAAAATAATGCCAGGAGCACACCCATCAACCTGCAGGCCAGCACGTCCCAATGTCACCCCGAAAAGACAGATCTGAACCCATTCAGTGCTGTGCTCAGCAGTCACGGAAAGTTTTACAACTCTCCAATAATTCCCAATGAACAGCTGCTGAAGACTCTTACCGACAAGAGCCGGCAATGGTTCAGTCTCCTTCCGCGGACACCTTGTGATGACACTTCAATAACAAACGTAGAGTATTCCACATCATTAGCTTCTACAAGTCAGTCTCAGCAACTGTCTCAGTCTCCTTCACCAGTGCCATCACCGGTCATGACCTCCTCCGCTTTACAGAACAGCCTGGGTCTGAGTCCATTCACAATGTCTCCACTTCAGGTAGGTCAGGTTAAAGAGAGGCTCCAAATTTACTGACATTTTCTACTTGGGCATTTAATAGTCTCCATTTCTCCTTTGGCACGAACTATAAAATGCAGCCTCGAAAAAGTAAGCAAGCTTGATTGCTCATGTAGTCGTGTTTTTACATGCAAGTCTTCCACCTTCCTGAACCTTAGCATTTCTTAAACCCCTTTTCGGCATTGGGCGTAATAGTACGCGCACGTCGGACTCACCCTGTTTGGTGTGGGCTCCAGCACTGAGCCCGCACCTTTCCGGGCACATGATAGCTGATTTATACAGCTGACGTGCCCGCAACAGCCGCGGGTGGAATCGCGATCCACCCATGACTTAAGTAGTTAAATGATGCTGTCAATCTCTGACAGCAGCATTTAACTAGCGCTTACCAGAAGCGCGTCGCCAATCCCGTCACATGATCGCGGGTCACCGATGGGTCGTCGTGACAACCGTTGTCGGCGCTCATAGCAAGTGAGCATTTGATCGCCCGTGTGTAGCAGAAGCGATTAAAGTACTGCAGCTTCTAGTCTCCAATGGACACTATTGAAGCATGCAAAAAGTAAAAAAAAAACTTTTCAAAAATATATATATATTAAAAAAAGTTCTAATCACCCCCCTTTCGCCCCATTCAAAATAAAAACAAAAATCAAATATACACATGTGTTTGAACCGCGTAACGAGAATACAATTCAAAACGCCAGAATTACGTTTTTTTGGTCGCCGCTCCATTACAATAATGAGCGATCAAAAGATCATATTCTACATCAATATGGTATCAATAAAAACGTCAGCTTGGCGTGCAAAAAGGAAGCCCTCATCCAGCCTCAGATCATGAAAAATAGAGAAACGCTAAAGACCTCTGAAAATGGCGCTTTTTTTTTTTTTTTTATACACATTTTGGCTTTTTTTTGCCACTTAAATAAAAAAGAACCTAGACATGTTTGGTGTCTATGAACTCGAAATAACCTGGAAAATCATAATAGCCGGTCAGTTTTTGCATTTAGTGAACATAACAAAAAAAAAAATCCAAAAAACAACTGTTGAATTGAATTTTTTTTTTTTTTTTGCAATTTTACCACTTTTTTACCATTTTCCAGTACAAGATATGTTAAAACAAATGGAGTCATTCAAAAATACAACTTGTCTGGCAAGAAATAAGCCCTCACATGGCCATGGTGACAGAAAAATAAAAAAGTTATGGCTCTGGGAAGAAGGGGAGCAAAAAACAGAAATCCAAAATCTGAAGGACCCCTGGTCGTTAAGGGGTTAAAATGATATGGACACCATTAAGGACCTTTGTTTTTTAACTTAAATTTGAGGCCCCAAACAAATCTTGCGCTGTGTGGTTTTTACTTGCTGTCATTTCCCTGCTCATTGCCGGCTGCAGAATATCTGTCAGGAGAGTTTGTAGCTCTTATCTGTATTTTTGTGAGCTCCTCTGTGCTGCTTTTTGAACAAATAGTTCAGCTCAACTTTGGATGAGGCCTCTGCTCATAAATCAGCGGAGACCAGTACAATAAAAGACAGATTTACAAACTCTCCTTTCAGAAAGGGCTCACTGACAGATTCTTAGTTAACTCCTTCTGCAGCCGGCAATGGAGAAAGCAACAGAGGCTTTAGAAGGCTAACAGTATTTTTTTTTTTCTTTTTTTTAACGCAAACTAGTTGCAAAAATGATTTTTTAAAACCAAATGCATGCATTTAAGTAAATAAAAGTGGTATCTATATATTTTAAGCCATTATAACACTGATTTATACAGAGTCAGGTGCATTCTATCTTTGGTACTTTCTGTAAGCTTGTAACCTGCTCCCACCCATTTGTCCTGGTATAACACACCCCTCATAAAGCAATCATGTCTGTCCTCACTACAGAATACAGGCTTTTTAGGTCGGTGTGGGGGAAAATACGAGATGGTTTTCTTCATTTATATTTTGGTTTTCAGGTTTCATTTTTTAATTTAGATGAATAAAACCGATAAACCTCTCTCTGATAATAATATTGTCAATTATCACATCTAGATAAAGCATGGTTTACCTCTCATGGGACTTCAGTTTTGCGGATGGCCGTCGCCAATTGTGCCAGGAAATCTACCTTTTCCTTCTCCAATGCCAAGCCCAATGCCCAGTCTTGGACTTGGAATGTCTGAAGGAAACGGGCACGCTTTCATCACTCCAAACACTCAAGCCGGCAAAAGTGAATCTCCCGTGCCACAAAATGACAAATCCGTCTGCACCCCGTCCCCTGCTGTGGAGTTACCCAAACAAGTAGATTTTCCCAGTCCTCGACCGATTCCAGAAGGTACAATTACACTCAGTATTTTGGGTTTTTTATTATTTTATTTAACTATAATTCACATTTTATTTTACATTTTTGTCACTTTTATACAAAAAAAATGTTATATTTGATTTCGGAAATAATAAAAAATCTGGAATCCATTGAACTTAATCTCTGGAATTTTTTTTTTTTTTTTTAAAGAAATGCAATTTGGCTGGTGGAGAATCACAGATCCGGAAGATCTAAAATCTCTGCTGAAAGTATTTAACGTCCGCGGTATACGAGAGAAGTCTTTACAGAAGCAAATTCAGAAGCACTTAGACTACATCACCCAAGCCTGCTTGAAAAATAAAGATCGTAAGTTCTGCGTTCTCTTACAACATGGAGTATTATTGCTTAGAAGGGGATTAGCTGGTGTAGAAAACCCATTTCCACATAGCTTTTTAGGGAATTTGGAATTAATAGAGGGGGTTCAATGTTCAGGACCCTCATCTATTAGACAGAGTTGTGAGCAGCTACAAAAACATGTCTCACTCTGGAAGACCCAACATGTTGGTGCATTATATAGATAGTCCATTGGTTCTAGTGGGAATAGTGTAATCCCTGCTTTCTCCTGTGGTATAGCAAAAGTGATCAGGCTGTCGCATGTATAGTCCCCTAAAGGAACTAAGAAGTATAGTGAAAAGGAAAAAAAAAATGGTTAAAAAATATGAAAAATATTAATAGTTAATAATATCAAAAAGGCAAAAGTTTAAATTATTATTATGCATTTATATAGCGCCATTTATTCCATGGCACTTTACATGTGAAAAGGGGAAATATAGACAAGTATAGTAAACATGTGTAAGACAAGGGACACACAAGTACATAAGGAGAGGGGACCCTGCCCACGAGGGATCAGTCTACAGGGATGGGTGAGGATACAGTAGGAGAGGGTAGAGCAGGTCGTGCGGTGGTTCAGTAGACCGAGGATTATTGCAGGCTGTAGGCTTGTCGGAACAGGTGGGTCTTCAGGTTCTTCTTGAAGGTTTCCGTTGATGGTGAGAGACTGATGTGTTGCGGCAGGGAGTTCCAGAGTATAGGGGAAGCACGGGAGAAGTCTTGTATGCGGTTGTGGGAAGAAGAGATAAGGGGGGGAGTAGAGAAGGAGATCTTGAGATGATCGAAGGTTGCGTGCGGGTAGGTACCTGGAGACCATGTCACAGATGTATGGAGGAGACAGGTTGTGGATGGCTTTGTATGTCATGGATAGGGTTTTGAATTGGAGCCTCTGGGCGATAGAAAGCCAGTGAAGGGCCTGGCATAGGGGGGAGGCTGGGGAATAGCGGGGAGACAGGTGGATTAGTCAGGCAGCAGAGTGTAGGATGGACTGGAGCGGAGCCAGAGTGCTAGGTGGGAGGCCAGAGAGTAGGAGGTTGCAGTAGTCGAGACGGGAGATAAGATAAATCCACCCTTTTCCACCATTAAAAACAGAAAGATAATAAAAAAAATACACATGTGGCATCGCTGCATTCAGAAAAGTCCAATGTATCAAACTCAGAGCCTGGACAAAGTATTTTGGTGCCCTAGGCAGATGAAACCAATGGCGCCGCCCCAAAGCAAAGGAATGGCTCAGAAACTAAGGTAACAGGACCCCTAATGCACCTTCCCCTCTCTAGTTGGGTAGCAAATTCTGAGGGCCACTTCAACTAGAATTGTTACCTTTTTTTTACAAAAAAAAGTGATCAAAAGTAAAAAAAAAAAAAGTTTTGTACTTTAGGGATGTGACCTAACAGAGAGTGCAATTTCCAAGTTAGATACAGAATTAATCATTTTTTGTGGACCATTTACACAAATCAGGGGAAAATATAACAATATTCATCCCTGACGTCCTATATTTTAAATGTAGAACCCAAGGATAGTATTGGAAACTAATAAAGTGTGACTATAATCGGAGCCGTCTAATTTCAATTAAAGTGTCCAGCATTTGGCAGATACCCTAATGGAAAATAAACGGACCCCCATTATAGATAAAGGGATATGTCTGATGTTTTTTGCGATCGTCGTGGGAAAAATACAGCTTGCACAAAATTGATGGCGGTTGTGGTGATGTAGTTCGGTGACATTCCTGTAGTGATGGTTGTTCTGGTGCTGTATTCATTTAGTGATGATGATTCTGCTGATGTTTTCATCACCAGAACCATCATCCATCCATACATGAATACAAAGACAAAATCATCATCAGTACATAAATAGAGCACCAGAGCCATCAATAGTACATGACTATGGCACCAGAAACATCATCAGTAAATATGTCACCAGAACAACCCTCAGTACATGTATACGTTACCAGAACCAAAATTAGTACATGAATGAATCAATAGATCCACCATCATCATATGAGTACATCAAAAGACCCATCATCAGTACTGAACTATATCACCAGAACCACTATCAGTAAATTAATACGTCACCAGAACAACCGTAAGTACATGAATACATGACCAGAACCAAGACTACTTGAATACAAGAACCAAGCTTAGTACAATGATCAATTGATATATCAAGTCAGCCCCATAAACAATTGAACCTACAACTGCCAGCAAGTTCTTAACAATGGTACCAGCCACCATCAGACTGCGGACCACCATACAGGAACCACAGTACTGATGAAAATTAGTCAGTATCACAAACATTTACATCCAAATACCTTATAGATTACATCTTATCTGGAGTCTTTCTTTTCATCTCCATCTTTCCTAGATGCCATAATGACATTTCACATCCACAGCCCTTCTCTACAGACTTCCCTCTTCTCCGGTGTTTTGCAGCACCCCCCTCACATAAGTGCCCTTAAAAATAAGAGTGTTATTAAATTGCCCTCGGCATAAAAATATCTGTTCATATTGTGACTAGTGTTGAGCTTTCCGATACCGCAAGTATCGGGTATCGGCCGATATTTGCCGTATCGGAATTCCGATACCGAGTACCGATACTTTTTTCGTATCGGATACCGGAATCGGAAGTCCAAAATGCAATGAGCCACTTTTGTGGCTCTGATTGGCTGCCGAAATGACGTCGTCATGATGCGCTGTCTGTGCGCATCATGATGCGCCGTCAGTTCGGCCTTCGGGGGGGCTGTGCCGACTGTCCGGGGGTCTGTACCGGCCTGCCGGTGGTCTGTGCAGGCTCCGGGGGTCTGTGCCGGCCTGCCGGGGGTCTGTGCAGGCTCCGGTGGTCTGTGCCGGCCTGCCGGGGGTCTGTGCCGGCCTGCCGGTGGTCTGTGCAGGCTCCGGGGGGTCTGTGCAGGCATCGTCCGATGGGACTACAAGTCCCATCGGGCGATGCCTGCTACCATGACAATGATTGACACATTAGCCAATGACGGGACAGTAGTAGTCCCATCATCCGGCTAATGTGTTGAATGTAAAAAAAAAAAAAAAAAAAAAAAAAAAAATTTACATGCTACATACATACAACATGCATACTACATATATACTACATGCAACATGCATACTACATGCATGCTACATACATGCTACATACTACATGCATGCAACATACATACTACATATATACTACATGTAACATACAGTACATACTACATATATACTACATGTAACATACATACTACATACATGCTACATACTACATGCATGCTACATACTACATACATGCTACATACATACATACTACATACATAATACATATATACTACATGCATGCAACATACATACAACATATATACTACATGCATGCAACATGCATACTACATATATACTATATATACTACATGTAACATACATACTACATACATACTACATACATACTACATACATAATACATATATACTACATGCATGCAACATACATACAACATATATACTACATGCATGCAACATGCATACTACATATATACTATATATACTACATACTACATATATACTACATGCTACATACATGCAACATACACTACATGCTACATACATGCAACATACATACTACATACATGCTACATACATACACACTGCATGCTACATACATGCAACATACATGCTACATACATACCACATGCATGCAACATGCATAGTACATATATACTGCATATATACTACATGCATGCAACATACATATATACTACATACAATACATACATATAGACATACAGTACATATAACATAGAGTACATACTTACCGTCACTTGTCACTTTGATCCCCGAAGCCATTGTCACCTGAGGGATAAATATCAAAATAAAAAAACACCAATATACTTACCCCGATCCGCAGAAGTCCACGAGGGTCCCACGTCCATCTTGCGTGGAGAACAGCAGCATCAGCTGATGCTACCGTTCTCTACCAGCTCCAGGAATACAATGACGGAAGGTAGGTATCCTTCCGCACTGTATTCCTCCACCACTTTAAAAAAAAAAAAAAAAAAAAAAAGTCCCAAGTCTCACTTTATGCCATTGCTGCGTGGGAAATTCCCACGCAGCAATGGCATAAAGTGAGACTAGGGACTTTTTTTTTTTTACAGTGGTGGAGGAATACAGTGCGGAAGGATACCTACCTTCCGTCATTGTATTCCTGGAACTGGTAGAGAACGGTAGCATCAGCTGATGCTGCTGTTCTCCACGCAAGATGGACTTGGGACCCTCGTGGACTTCTGCGGATCGGGGTAAGTATATTGGTGTTTTTTTATTTTGATATTTATCCCTCAGGTGACAATGGCTTCGGGGATCAAAGTGACAAGTGACGGTAAGTATGTACTCTATGTTATATGTACTGTATGTCTATATGTATGTATTGTATGTAGTATATATGTATGTTGCATGCATGTAGTATATATGCAGTATATATGTAGTATGTATGTTGCATGCATGTGGTATGTATGTAGTATGTATGTAGCATGTATGTAGTATGTATGTTGCATGTATGTAGCATGTAGTATATATGTAGTATGTTGCATGCATGTAGTATATATGTAGTATATATGTTGTATGTATGTTGCATGTAGTATATATGTATTATGTATGTAGCATGTATGCAGTATGTAGCATGCATGTAGTATGTAGCATGTATGTAGTATGTATGTTACATGTAGAATATATGTAGTATGTATGTTACATGTAGTATATATGTAGTATGTATGTTGCATGCATGTAGTATATATGTAGTATGTATGTTGCATGCATGTAGTATATATGTAGTATGTATGTAGCATGCATGTAGTATGTAGCATGCATGTAGTATGTAGCATGTATGTAGTATGTATGTAGTATGTATGTTACATGTAGTATATATGTAGTATGCATGTTGTATGTATGTAGCATGTATGTAGCAAGTAAATTTTTTTTTTTTTTTTTACATTCAACACATTAGCCGGATGATGGGACTACTACTGTCCCATCATTGGCTAATGTGTCAATCACTGTCATGGTAGCAGGCATCGCCCGATGGGACTTGTAGTCCCATCGGACGATGCCTGCACAGACCCCCGGAGCCTGCACAGACCACCGGCAGGCCGGCACAGCCCCCCGGCAGGCCGGCACAGACCACCGGAGCCTGCACAGACCACCGGCAGGCCGGCACAGACCACCGGAGCCTGCACAGACCACCGGCAGGCCGGCACAGACCACCGGAGCCTGCACAGACCACCGGCAGGCCGGCACAGCCCCCCGGCAGGCCGGCACAGACCACCGGAGCCTGCACAGACCCCCCGGCAGGCCGGCACAGCCCCCCGAAAGGCCCGTACAGACCCCAGAGAGGCTGTACAAGGCAAAAATAGGGTTTTTCTTATTCCGATACCGGAAGTCCCATAGACTTGAATGGGACTTCCGGTATCAGAATCGGCGATACCCGATATTTTTTTTAGATCGGCCGATACCATCCGATACGATACTTTTAAGTATCGGACGGTATCGCTCAACACTAATTGTGACCTAAATAAGCTTCCTCTGGTATATGGCCTCCACACTGTCTACCATTGGTCACCACAGCTCCTCATATACTTTGCTGTCCCCTTGCACAGTCCCTTATTTCATGGCCAAAACACACAGTCCCTCATTTCATGGCCCGAGCACAGCCTCTCATTTTGTTCCCCCCATCTGCACAGTCCTTCATTTTATACCCTCAATTTGAACTGCCCCTCATTTTATTTCCTCCCTTTGCACAGCCCTTCAGTTCATTCCCCCATCGGCACAGCTCCTCATTTTATTACCCCCAATCAGCACAGCCAGCCCATCCTCTCATTTTGTTTTCCCCTCCATCTGCACAGCCTCTCATATTATTCCCCCATCATCACAGACCCTCCCCTCACTTTATTCCTACATCAGCACAGTTGCTCCCCTTATTTTATTCACTCCATCTGCACAGTTGCCCCCCCCCAATTTTTTTTTTACCATCAGCACTGCCCCCCCTGCACAGCCCCTCATTTTATGCCCCCCGGCACAGTAATGTTGGAATAAAAAAGCTCTTACTGAACTAATGCCGTTCACCGTCACTTCTGTGAAGTGCAACAGTAAATGCACGACGGCACGATGATGTCACTATCGCGCCATCTAACCTCCACTGCGTGCACTTTCTCCAACAAGGCGCAGGCTGGAAGTGGCGAATACAAGTGAGTGTGGGGAGGGGAGTGATGGCTGGGCCACTGGACGGAGATATTGGTGAGCGATGTCAGTGACTGATATCACTCACCTCCGTGCCTGTGTCCCGGCTGTTACTGTGCTGAATGTCTGTGGCCGCAGGAAGGTCCAAGCTGCAGAGCCACAGCTTTGGCAACATGCAAGAGGGTGACCATTTAAATAATATTCACCAATTCATGCATCGTAGTCTGATTATGAAAAGATGTAGTTTCTCCGATGACCTCCAGTTATCGTCCTGCTCTGAATCTATCAACGTTCTTGTAGCTATAATAGATACGAGAGGACAAGAACATGGAGAAATTACGAGAGATGTGGTGGAGAACTGGTGTATGGAGGATCACGAGATGGAGGTGGATATCGCTATTCTTCAGCAGGTGGAAGATCTGGAGAGAAGAGTGGCTTCTGCCAGTCTGCAAGTAAAGGCAAGGATTTCTGCTCATCAAAAATAATTGTATTTTTTAATTTTGGTTTCTATGTGTAATGTAGGCTGATCTAAGGGTAAGTGCTTGTAATAGAGAAATGTCAGACGTTTCGGTCGGGAGGAGTCCAGATGCTGAGACAATCACCAACTGCAAAATGAAGACGCAGAAGAGCTTAGCCAAGTGCTGCTCCCCTCCAGAACTTAAGATAGACTCTCGATTAAACCCATTTCTGTGACAGAGGAGAGGAACACTTGGCTGAAAGCTTCTTGCTCTTCTGTGTCCGCTATTAGTGGGACTCTTGACCCCAGGAACCTCCTCTGCTAAATCTTAGTAAACTTACAGCTTTTTCAAATGTGAAACTGGCCCACTAGAGCACCAGATCAGCCAATACATGAAACAAAAATTTTTAGCAAAAGTAACCAACCCCATTCTTGGAGATATCTTTGGAAATCCATGTCCAAATAAAAGGCCGACCATGTAACTCCTTGACAGAACATTGACACTTTTACATAGCAGGTTTCAAGACACATTTTGTCCTTTAGTTTTATACAGTACAATTTATTTAATTACTCCAGTTCTTTGAAAAGGTCATGATTAAAAATATCTTTTACGGGAGATGGATGGCAAGAGATATAGCCTTTGGCTCCCACCTCTCAAGGTGACCATACATATTAGGTGAATGATAGTCGAAGCCACTAATTTCATCAATAATCTAAATGTGTATGGTGGTGCCCTGAAACTTCTGTGAAGTTCTGGTGGAAAAGGAGAGAGCATATTTGATTTCGACATGCTCCATCCTTTGTTTTTACAAGTGATAAGCCACCAAAGTTATCTGGTGGAAAAGAAGGATCACACATCTTGGATATCAACATTCCCAATCCCTTGGTAGTGACTTATCATACCTAAGAATAAAGGACTGAGCACCTAAAGAATCCAACATTATCAATCCGTCTTCTCTACGAGACACCTTTTGGAGGTGACTTATCACCGGTGAGAACAAAGGTGTCTGGTAATGCCTTAGTTCCACCAATGTGTGCATGATCGCCAAGACTGTTTGTGTGTTGACAATGGTAAGCGTGAGGTACAGCGTTTGTCCAAACGTTATATCTTGTGTATAGCCATCTTTTCTTTAACATTATTGATTTCTAAATTGTAATTAATGACTCTCCTCCTCTGCATTTGCTGGAAGAAGCTGAAAATGTATGGTAAAATGATTTGCAGAATTCGTTCTAACGTCTCTCTTGCTGCTTAGGGCTGGATGTGCCCGGAGCTCGATTCTGAGAGGGAAGACTTGGTTTATCACGAACATAAACCTCTTGCCAAATGGCATAAGGAACGCGACGGAGATCACACAGGAGACGAAGGACGCAATTCATGTGCTATAGAACGGAAGAGTGACAACCCTCTAGATATAGCTGTAACCAGGCTGACTGACTTGGAGAGGAACATTGAGAGAAGGTATCTGAAGAGCCCCTTAAGTACCACCATTCAGATCAAACTGGATAATGTGGGCACAGTTACTGTCCCTGCTCCTGCACCATCTATTAGTGGTGATGGTGACGGGTAGGTCATTGAAATTAATACATATATATATAACCAATCACTGTGTTTCTTTGCTCGGTGGAGCTTATTTCCTGCCTGTTTTTTTTTTCTGTAGCTTTTCCTGTGTCTTTTTACAATTGTGTAATCCTGCATGGTGCTGTTGTACTGTACGTCAATAATCCTGCAAAGTCAACGCTTAGCCTATACCTTACTCGTATATGATTATCACTACGTTTCTCAGCTTAGTCAACCTGTGCTCTACATTTGATTCATTTGCTTTAATGTTGCATATATTGTTTTTTGTTTTGTTTTTTTTAATCTGTTTTGTCACTGCCTGGCTTTCTACGTGATTGTTACTTATGTGCGTTCGGAGGGAAGTCAGTTCGTCTCATGTATTTTTTATTTTTTTTTATTACCAATTGTCACTTCTGCAGGACTGAAGATGACATTGCCCCGGGGTTGAAGATCTGGAGGAAGGCGCTGTCAGAGGCGCGCAGCGCTGCACAAGTATCATTCTGCATTCAGCAGCTGCAGAAATCTATCGCTTGGGAGAAATCCATCATGAAAGTTGTAAGTTACCTCTCTCTCCATTTGTAGCAGTCACACATGGTGATCTTTGGTCAAGCGACCTACTTCACGGCCATAGTCGCCGTGTAGACCTAGCCTAGGGGGAATGCAACTATTTCTGAATTCAGAAGGAGCTGACCTGCCCAACTTTAGTGTAAATGGTGAGCAGAAAGACCTATTATTCAGGCTTACAATCTATTATGTTATTTGGCCATGTGTGAGTTTTGGTATAATCACAGGATTGAAACAATTTGCGATTTTATTAAGTAATAATGGAATAAAAAGCCTCCCGTCTCCATCGCCAACATCTGATGTTAATATTACGTTGTAGTCTTGGTAATTTTACAATAGTATTGTGACCATATGGTTCCAGGGCATTAATGTAGGTTTTCTTAACTTCATATCTCCACCCTTGATTAACCCGTGAAATCCATTTCCCATCTACGTATAACCCATTACAATGTGCTTTAAAGGGAAGGTGCCGTGTCTTTTCATAATTTAATGTAAAAAAGAAAATGGTATAAAAGGATATTGTCCCCTAAGCTGGACTCAGTGGTATGTATGTTTTTTTTTGTTTGTTTTTTTACTGTATTAATGCAGCCACTGGGGGCTGAAAGACACTTTCCATGCTCATTTACAGCAGTCCCTGGGCATAAGGCTATGTGCCCACGTAGCGATTTTTAAGCGTTTCTGCCGCGATTTTCGGCGCGAAAACGTTTAAAAATCGTGTACAGAACGCCCCCCATGCATTCCTATGGCATTCCGCACATGCTGTGCTAATGCTGCGCTTTTTTCCGCGGCGGAATCGCATCGCGGAAAAAAACGCAGCATGATCATTCTTTTGTGCGGAATCGCAAAGAATTGCCGCGATTCCGCACCCATAGGAATGCATGAGAATCGCTTACTTCCCGCATGTGGCTATGCCCACCATGCGGGAAGTTAAGCGTCTCGTGCGGTTGGTACCCACGGTGTGGAGGAGAGGAGACTGTCCTCCAGGCTCTGGGTACCATACCCCTGTAAAAAAAAAAGAATAAAAAATAATAAATCGGGGTATATTTACCTTCCGGCGTCCCGCGCTGCATTCCCGGCCTCAGCGTTCCCAGTAATGCCTTGCGGCAAGGCCCTGTAATGACGCGGTCTCGCGAGATCGCTATAGCAACGCGAGACTACGTCATCACAGGTCTCGCAAGGCATTACTGGGAACGCTGAGGCCCGGGAATGCAGCGCGGGACGCCGGAAGGTAAATATACCCCGATTTTTTTTTTATTTTTTTTTTGCATTTTAACATTCTATCTTTTACTATTGATGCCGCATAGGCGGCCTCAATAGTAAAAACCTGGTCACAATTGTCAAACACTATGTTTGACGAGTGCGACCAACCTGTCAATCACTTTCCAAGCGATGCTTCAAATCGCTTGGAAAGTGCTTGAATATCGCACGCGAAAATCGCGGCATAATCTCGGTAAAATCGCGGTGAAATCGCGCGGAAAAAAACGCGCGATTTCTGGGAAGGAGTGCGGTTTTTAGTGAGCGTTTTAAAACGCTATGTGGGCACATAGCCTAAGACATAACAGTCGGCTGCCGAACCTTTCTCTTTCATTGCAGCTGCATCAGGAGTGAACTGGCCACGCCTCTGTGGGCGGCTCAATTCACAGCTGTAGGTGTGGCCAGGCGCCATCTTATTAGAGCCCAGTGCTTACCTTTTAGCTCCATTTACACTCTATTGCAATCCCTGGATGCTGTACTGTTCCAGCATAACAGGGCTTGGATGTTCACTCTGCACATACCAGCTACAGGAGAGGATACAGGACGAGCTCCTGGAGACCCGAGCTGACCTTCCAAAACACCCGACCAGCTGCTGCCCCTTCTCTTGCAAAACATAGGAGGAGCAGCTCCCTGCTGTTTCAAAACACTTGGCAATCTGCTGGACATCTAATCCTCTCCTGTGTGATACTGACTGCTGAGCTGTGTATCTAATCCTCTCCTGTGTGATATTGTCTGCTGGACATCTAATCCTCTCCTGTGTGATACTGACTGCTGAGCTGTGTATCTAATCCTATCCTGTGATACTGTCTGCTGAGCTGTGTATCTAATCCTCTCCTGTGTGATACTGACTGCTGAGCCATGTATCTAATCCTCTCCTGTGTGATACTGACTGCTGAACCGTGTATCTAATCCTCTCCTGTGTTATACTGACTGCTGAGCCGTGTATCTAATCCTCTCCTGTGTGATACTGTCTGCTGAGCTGTGTATCTAATCCTCTCCTGTGTGATACTGTCCGCTGAGCCGTGTATCTAATCCTATCCCGTGTGATACTGACTGCTGAGCCATGTATCTAATCCTCTCCTGTGTGATACTGTCTGCTGGACATCTAATCCCCTCCTGTGTGATAATGACTGCTGAGCCGTGTTTCTAATCCTCTCCTGTGTGATACTGTGTGCTGAGCCGTGTATCTAATCCTATCCTGTGTGATATTGTCTGCTGAGCCGTGTATCTAATCCTCTCCTGTGTGATACTGTCTGCTGGACATCTAATCCCCTCCTGTGTGATAATGACTGCTGAGCCGTGTTTCTAATCCTCTCCTGTGTGATACTGTGTGCTGAGCCGTGTATCTAATCCTATCCTGTGTGATATTGTCTGCTGAGCCGTGTATCTAATCCTCTCCTGTGTGATACTGTCTGCTGGACATCTAATCCTCTCCTGTGTGATACTGTCTGCTGAGCCGTGTATCTAATCCTCTCATGTTTGATATTGTCTGCTGAGCCGTGTATCTAATCCTATCCCGTGTGATACTGACCGCTGAGCCGTGTATCTAATCCTATCCCGTGTGATGCTGTCCGCTGAGCCGTGTATCTAATCCTATCCCGTGTGATGCTGTCCGCTAAGCCGTGTATCTAATCCTATCCCGTGTGATGCTGTCTGCTGAGCTGTGTATCTAATCATCTCCTGTGTGATACTGACTGCTGAGCCGTGTATCTAATCCTCACCTGTGCGATACTGACTGCTGAGCCGTGTATCTAATCCTCTCCTGTGTGATACTGACTGCTGAGCCGTGTATCTAATCCTCTCCTGTGTGATACTGTCTGCTGAGCCGTGTATCTAATCCTCTCCTGTGTGACACTGACCGCTGAGCTGTGTATCTAATCCTCTCCTGTGTGATACTGTCCGCTGAGCCGTGTATCTAATCCTATCCCGTGTGATACTGACTGCTGAGCCGTGTATCTAATCCTCTCCTGTGTGATACTGTCTGCTGGACATCTAATCCTCTCCTGTGTGATACTGTCCGCTGAGCCGTGTATCTAATCCTATCCCGTGTGATGCTGTCCGCTGAGCCGTGTATCTAATCCTATCCCGTGTGATGCTGTCCGCTAAGCCGTGTATCTAATCCTATCCCGAGTGATGCTGTCCGCTGAGCCTTGTATCTAATCCTATCCCGTGTGATACTGACTGCTGAGCCGTTTATCTAATCCTCTTCTGTGTGATACTGTCTGCTGAGCCGTGTATCTAATCCTCTCCAGTGTGATACTGTCTGCTGGATATCTAATCCTCTCCTGTGTGATACTGTCTGCTGAGCCGTGTTTCTAATCCTCTCCTGTGTGATACTGTCCGCTGAGCCGTGTATCTAATCCTATCCCGTGTGATACTGACTGCTGAGCCGTGTATCTAATCCTATCCGGTGTGATACTGTGTTGAGCCGTGTATCTTATCCTCTCCTGTTTGATACTGTCTGCTGAGCCGTGTATCTAATCCTCTCCTGTGTGATACTGTCTGCTGAGCCGTGTATCTAACCCTCTCCTGTGTGATACTGTCTGCTGGACATCTAATCTTCTCCTGTGTGATACTGTGTGCTGAGCCGTGTATCTAATCCTATCCTGTGTGATACCGTCTGCTGAGCAGTGTTTCTAATCCTCTCCTGTGTGTTACTGTCTGCTGAGCCGTGTATCTAATCCTCTCCTGTGTGATACTGACTGCTGCGCCGTGTATCTAATCCTCTCCTGTGTGATACTGTCTGCTGAGCCGTGTATCTAATCCTATCCCGTGTGATACTGACTGCTGAGCCGTGTATCTAATCCTATCCCGTGTGATACTGACTGCTGAGCCGTGTATCTAATCCTCTTCTGTGTGATACTGTCTGCTGAGCCGTGTATCTAATCCTCTCCAGTGTGATACTGTCTGCTGGATATCTAATCCTCTCCTGTGTGATACTGTCTGCTGAGCTGTGTATCTAATCCTCTCCTGTGTGATACTGACTGCTGAGCCGTGTATCTAATCCTATCCCGTGTGATACTGACCGCTGAGCCGTGTATCTAATCCTATCCCGTGTGATGCTGTCCGCTGAGCCGTGTATCTAATCCTATCCCGTGTGATACTGACTGCTGAGCCGTGTATCTAATCCTCTTCTGTGTGATACTGTCTGCTGGATATCTAATCCTCTTCTGTGTGATACTGTCTGCTGGATATCTAATCCTCTTCTGTGTGATACTGTCTGCTGAGCCATGTATCTAATCCATTCCAGTGTGATACTGTCTGCTGGATATCTAATCCTCTCCTGTGTGATACTGACTGCTGAGCCGTGTTTCTAATCCTCTCCTGTGTGATACTGTCCGCTGAGCCGTGTATCTAATCCTATCCCGTGTGATACTGACTGCTGAGCCGTGTATCTAATCCTATCCGGTGTGATACTGTGTTGAGCCGTGTATCTAATCCTCTCCGGTGTGATACTGTCTGCTGAGCCGTGTATCTAATCCTCTCCTGTGTGATACTGTCTGCTGGACATCTAATCTCCTGTGTGATACTGTGTGCTGAGCCGTGTATCTAATCCTATCCTGTGTGATACCGTCTGCTGAGCCGTGTATCTAATCCTATCCCGTGTGATACCGTCTGCTGAGCCGTGTATCTAATCCTATCCCGTGTGATACTGACTGCTGAGCCGTGTATCTAATCCTCTTCTGTGTGATACTGTCTGCTGAGCCGTGTATCTAATCCTCTCCAGTGTGATACTGTCTGCTGGACATCTAATCTTCTCCTGTGTGATACTGTGTGCTGAGCCGTGTATTTAATCCTATCCCGTGTGATACCGTCTGCTGAGCCGTGTATCTAATCCTATCCCGTGTGATACCGTCTGCTGAGCCGTGTATCTAATCCTATCCCGTGTGATACTGACTGCTGAGCCGTGTATCTAATCCTCTTTTGTGTGATACCGTCTGCTGAGCCGTGTATCTAATCCTATCCCGTATGATACTGACTGCTGAGCCGTGTTTCTAATCCTCTCCTGTGTGATACTGTCCGCTGAGCCGTGTATCTAATCCTATCCCGTGTGATACTGACTGCTGAGCCGTGTATCTAATCCTATCCGGTGTGATACTGTGTTGAGCTGTGTATCTAATCCTCTCCTGTTTGATACTGTCTGCTGAGCCGTGTATCTAATCCTCTCCTTTGTGATACTGTCTGCTGAGCCGTGTATCTAATCCTCTCCTGTGTGATACTGTCTGCTGGACATCTAATCTTCCCCTGTGTGATACTGTGTTGAGCCGTGTATCTAATCCTCTCCTGTGTGTTACTGTCTGCTGAGCCGTGTATCTAATCCTCTCCTGTGTGATACTGACTGCTGAGCCGTGTATCTAATCCTATCCCATGTGATACTGACTGCTGAGCCGTGTATCTAATCCTATCCAGTGTGATACTGTGTTGAGCCATGTATCTAATCCTCTCCTGTGTGATACTGTCTGCTGAGCCGTGTATCTAATCCTATCCTATGTGATACTGTGTGCTGAGCTGTGTATCTAATCCTCTCCTGTTTGATACTGTCTGCTGAGCCGTTTATCTAATCCTCTCCTGTGTGATACTGTCTGCTGAGCCGTGTATCTAATCCTCTCCTGTTTGATACTGTCTGCTGAGCTGTGTATCTAATCCTCTCCTGTGTGATACTGACCTCTGAGCCGTGTATCTAATCCTATCCTGTGTGATACTGTGTTGAGCCGTGTATCTAATCCTATCCTGTGTGATACTGTGTGCTGAGCCGTGTATCTAATCCTCTCCTGTGTGATACTGTCTGCTGAACCGTGTATCTAATCCTCTCCTGTGTGATACTGTCTGCTGGACATCTAATCCTCTCCTGTGTGATAGTGTGCTGAGCCGTGTATCTAATCCTATCCTGTGTGATACTGTCTGCTGAGCCGTGTATCTAATCCTCTCCTGTGTGATACTGACTGCTGTGCCATGTATCTAATCCTCTCCTTTGTGATACTGTCTGCTGAGCCGTGTATCTAATCCTATCCTGTGTGATACTGTCTGCTGAGCCGTGGATCTAATCCTATCCTGTGTGATACTGTCTGCTGAGCCGTGGATCTATTCCTATCCTGTGTGATACTTTCTACTGAGCCGTGTATCTAATCCTATCCTGTGTGATACTGTCTGCTGAGCCGTTTCTAATCCTCTCCTGTGTGATACTGTCTGCTGAGCCGTGTATCTAATCCTCTCCTTTGTGATACTGTCTGCTGAGCCGTGTATCTAATCCTCTCCTGTGTGATACTGTCTGCTGGACATCTAATCTTCCCCTGTGTGATACTGTGTTGAGCCGTGTATCTAATCCTCTCCTGTGTGTTACTGTCTGCTGAGCCGTGTATCTAATCCTCTCCTGTGTGATACTGACTGCTGAGCCGTGTATCTAATCCTATCCCATGTGATACTGACTGCTGAGCCGTGTATCTAATCCTATCCAGTGTGATACTGTGTTGAGCCATGTATCTAATCCTCTCCTGTGTGATACTGTCTGCTGAGCCGTGTATCTAATCCTATCCTATGTGATACTGTGTGCTGAGCTGTGTATCTAATCCTCTCCTGTTTGATACTGTCTGCTGAGCCGTTTATCTAATCCTCTCCTGTGTGATACTGTCTGCTGAGCCGTGTATCTAATCCTCTCCTGTTTGATACTGTCTGCTGAGCTGTGTATCTAATCCTCTCCTGTGTGATACTGACCTCTGAGCCGTGTATCTAATCCTATCCTGTGTGATACTGTGTTGAGCCGTGTATCTAATCCTATCCTGTGTGATACTGTGTGCTGAGCCGTGTATCTAATCCTCTCCTGTGTGATACTGTCTGCTGAACCGTGTATCTAATCCTCTCCTGTGTGATACTGTCTGCTGGACATCTAATCCTCTCCTGTGTGATAGTGTGCTGAGCCGTGTATCTAATCCTATCCTGTGTGATACTGTCTGCTGAGCCGTGTATCTAATCCTCTCCTGTGTGATACTGACTGCTGCGCCATGTATCTAATCCTCTCCTTTGTGATACTGTCTGCTGAGCCGTGTATCTAATCCTATCCTGTGTGATACTGTCTGCTGAGCCGTGGATCTAATCCTATCCTGTGTGATACTGTCTGCTGAGCCGTGGATCTATTCCTATCCTGTGTGATACTTTCTACTGAGCCGTGTATCTAATCCTATCCTGTGTGATACTGTCTGCTGAGCCGTTTCTAATCCTCTCCTGTGTGATACTGTCTGCTGAGCCGTGTATCTAATCCTATCCTGTGTGATACTGTGTTGAGCCGTGTATCTAATCCTCTCCTGTGTGATACTGTGTGCTGAGCCGTGTATCTAATCCTCTCCTGTTTGATACTGTCTGCTGAGCCGTGTATCTAATCCTCTCCTGTGTGATACTGTGTGCTGAGCTGTGTATCTAATCCTCTCCTGTTTGATACTGTCTGCTGAGCCGTGTATCTAATCCTCTCCTGTGTGATACTGTGTGCTGAGCCGTGTATCTAATCCTCTCCTGTTTGATACTGTCTGCTGAGCCGTGTATCTAATCCTCTCCTGTGTGATACTATCTGCTGAGCCGTGTATCTAATCCTCTCCTGTGTGATACTGTCTGCTGGATATCTAATCCTCTCCTGTGTGTTACTGTCTGCTGAGCCGTGTATCTAATCCTCTCCTGTGTGATACTGACTGCTGCGCCGTGTATCTAATCCTCTCCTTTGTGATACCGTCTGCTGAGCCGTGTATCTAATCCTATCCTGTGTGATACTGTCTGCTGAGCCGTGGATCTAATCCTATCCTGTGTGATACAGTCTGCTGAGCCGTGGATCTATTCCTATCCTGTGTGATACTTTCTACTGAGCCGTGTATCTAATCCTCTCCTGTGTGATACTGTCTGCTGAGCCGTGTATCTAATCCTATCCTGTGTGATACTGTGTTGAGCCGTGTATCTAATCCTCTCCTGTGTGATACTGTGTGCTGAGCCGTGTATCTAATCCTCTCCTGTTTGATACTGTCTGCTGAGCCGTGTATCTAATCCTCTCCTGTGTGATACTGTGTGCTGAGCCGTGTATCTAATCCTCTCCTGTTTGATACTGTCTGCTGAGCCGTGTATCTAATCCTCTCCTGTGTGATACTGTGTGCTGAGCCGTGTATCTAATCCTCTCCTGTTTGATACTGTCTGCTGAGCCGTGTATCTAATCCTCTCCTGTGTGATACTATCTGCTGAGCCGTGTATCTAATCCTCTCCTGTGTGATACTGTCTGCTGGATATCTAATCCTCTCCTGTGTGTTACTGTCTGCTGAGCCGTGTATCTAATCCTCTCCTGTGTGATACTGACTGCTGCGCCGTGTATCTAATCCTCTCCTTTGTGATACCGTCTGCTGAGCCGTGTATCTAATCCTATCCTGTGTGATACTGTCTGCTGAGCCGTGGATCTAATCCTATCCTGTGTGATACAGTCTGCTGAGCCGTGGATCTATTCCTATCCTGTGTGATACTTTCTACTGAGCCGTGTATCTAATCCTATCCTGTGTGATACTGTCTGCTGAGCCGTTTCTAATCCTCTCCTGTGTGATACTGACTGCTGAGCTGTGTATCTAATCCTCTCCTGTGTGATACTGTCTACTGAGCTGTGTATCTAATCCTCTCCTGTGTGATACTGACTGCTGAGCCGTATATCTAATCCTATCCCGTGAGATACTGACCGCTGAGCCGTGTATCTAATCCTATCCCGTGTGATGCTGTCCGCTGAGCCGTGTATCTAATCCTATCCCGTGTGATGCTGTCCGCTGAGCCGTGTATCTAATCCTATCCCGTGTGATGCTGTCCGCTGAGCCGTGTATCTAATCCTATCCCGTGTGATGCTGTCCGCTGAGCCGTGTATCTAATCCTATCCCGTGTGATGCTGTCCGCTGAGCCGTGTATCTAATCCTATCCCGTGTGATACTAACTGCTGAGCCGTGTATCTAATCCTATCCCGTGTGATACTGACTGCTGAGCCGTGTATCTAATCCTATCCCGTGTGATACTGACTGCTGAGCCGTGTATCTAATCCTATCCGGTGCGATACTGCTCTCCTGAAATACTCTGTGCTGCTGTCACCCTGCTCCTCCACCATATAACTCCCTCTGTGCCCCTCATAGACCAGTACACTGCTCTCCTGAAATACTCTGTGCTGCTGTCACTCTGCTCCCAGAATCCTTGCTGCCTGCCATCCTCGGTGACTGAAGACCCCATTCCTCACCTCAGATCCTGTCCTGGCGATGTGTGAAAGCGAGGCGACAGGGGCCTGATGTATGGTGGAAGGAGCAGGGCGACAGTAGCACAGAGTATTTCAGGAGAGCAGTGTGCTGGTCTATGGGGGGCACAGAGGGAGATATATGGTGGAGGAGCAGGGTGACAGTAGCACAGAGTATTTCAGGAGAGCAGTGTGCTGGTCTATGGGGGGCACAGAGGGAGATATATGGTGGAGGAGCAGGGTGACAGTAGCACAGAGTATTTCAGGAGAGCAGTGTGCTGGTCTATGGGGGACACAGAGGGAGATATATGGTGGAGGAGCAGGGTGACAGCAGCACAGAGTATTTCAGGAGAGCAGTGTGCTGGTCTGTGGGGGGCGCCCTGTTCGGTGCCAGGGAGTGTACATAGAGCGCTGTGTTTTATACACATGGATGGACCGTCTGCTCCACAGAAATCCAGGAAACATGTCTGCTGATTGATGGCCTGTTCTGATCCAGACTTTACATGCAAAGACAGTCAGTAACATTGCAGGCCCCATCAAAATGGCTGCTCACTGTGTTCCTAAATGTCATCCTTTCTTTTCCCTTAGCAAACACCCAGAAGGGGAGGAGAGGAGTGGAGTGACACCACACCCATGTCAGCAGATTCCGCCCATAATTACTGCAGGGCAGTAAAGTGAGCTAGTTGTACACTAGGTTTTTGTGCCAAATTTCAGTAGCTGCTCCCCCTAGTGTTAACAAGTGGAAATGCCAAACTTTTTAAAATTATTTTTCATATTTTACAAAATTAAAAACAAATAATATTTTTTAAGAAAATGTAAACATTAATTCTTCACATTTTTTCAATTGCTGAAAAAAAAATTTTTGGATGGTACCTTCCCTTTAATTTACAACTAGTTGATATGTTTTCCACGTCTTAGCATATTAACAGATATAATAAAAATAGGACGATGCACACATTTATAATTTGTCTTTCTTACATATGTTGCAGTACTGCCAATTATGCCGCAAAGGGGACAACGAGGAATTGCTGCTTTTGTGTGACGGTTGTGACAAAGGATGTCACACCTACTGCCATCGGCCCAAAATCACTGCGATTCCAGAAGGCGACTGGTTCTGCCCTGCCTGTATTGCTAAGGTAAGACACAATTTCTTAAACAATAACTCAGGGCCTACCTGAAATAGTGGATACACCATGCTGCTACAGATTTAGCTGTCCTCCAGAGTACTCTCCATTACCAACCTCTGATGAAGCTTGAGAGGCGAAACTAGTTTGCAGAACCAGGAAAATGAGAAAAGTCTTTTTCAGGTGGGTTCGCTCTGAAATCCTTCATAAAATGCTCAAAAGGATGAACATAAGCATTCCTGTCTTAAAACAACTTGATTTTGTGTGATCAAATATGCCAAATGGTTAAAAGAAGTGATCAGACCATTTTTTGGGTATTTTCCACTTGGAGGACACTCTATACTGTACATAGAAGGCAATGAGAAAGCTCAAACTGCAGACAAAAATGACAAAAAAGACGCTTCTCTTGACCTCTTATTCTCTACATTACTTTGTCACATAGGCGCAGAACCCACAAGGTGCTACAGCCATTTCTAGTGTTAGCGGACATTTATGTTATTTGTATTTGTATCATAGGCAAGTGGTCATACTTTAAAAATGAAGAAGGCCAATCTAAAAGTGAAGAAGAATTCTGAAGCGAAGAAAGGGAAGAAAGTCTCTGCAGACGCCGATGATGAAGACCCAACTGTACCAACTGGAGGCTCTAGCAAAAAAGGAAGCAAGGACTCCAAAAAAAGAAAATCGGATGAAAATAACGTTAGTCCTGCAAAACAAGAAGGTTCTCCAGCGTCCAAGAAACCTAAAACCTCCACCAAGGATGAATCTAAGGACCTGGCTCTTTGTAGGTAAGAAATGTTATGTGTTCTCCCAGACACGTGATTGGGTCTCATTCCCAGAGGGGAAATAACACTGCCCTAGCCTTTAGTTCTTGTACATGTGTCACCTGCTGCTGTCTCTTATTCTTGCAGCCTAATCTTGTCTGAGATGGAGTCTCATGCGGACGCCTGGCCTTTTTTGCATCCTGTTAACTTGAAACTTGTACCTGGTTACAAAAAAGTCATCAAGAAACCTATGGACTTTGCAACCATCAGAGAAAAGCTGAGCAATGGCCAGTAAGTACTGTGCAACCATATACAAGGAGTGTACGTCACCAAATACCACAAACCCTATTCATACTGCATCCCACTCTTGCCCTGACACACTTTAAATGAAGACACGGGGGTTCAGCCGCTGCATTTTCTGATCCAAGTTCCGGCTACAATACCCAGCCCAGTCACCTGAACTAACAGCATCCCAGACATGCATGATGCCTCGTACATGTCACGGAGCCCACAGTCATGCGTCAACTTGCGGCCATAATAAGGGCGAGAAAATAAAGGCTCCAAACAGCCATTTGAATTACCCAAACTCGCACCATTTCTATGCCATGGAAAATAATTTAAGGTTGCATAGATTGGATGCAATTGTCGAAAACTTAAAAGTTTCCATTGATTGACCGTCAGGTGTGTATCACAGTGGTTGCAAAGACTGGAGTTGCACCCAGGCCCAGGAACCTTGGAGGGGGGGGGGGGGGAAGGTTCCTTTAGACAGTTTTAGAATAACAATACCCATAGTTTGGGGCCCTGTTAAAGATTTTGCATTAGGGCCTTAGAGGTTCAAGTTCTATCCAGGCTGACAGCAAGTAGAGGATTTACAACACCCAGATCCCAAATTGTCAAAGCAGCAGGATTCTGGAGTAAATCACTTTGAAAAGTTGACAATTTTTTTGAACAATGTGGATTTTCACAGACATTTTGCGACTTGTTAAGGATTTCACGCTTGTTCTAATTGGACGGAGCTAAACTGGAACAGTGGCGTGACTCTACAGCTCGCTGAATTCCTGACAATCTGTGGTGTTCCCGACACCAGAAATCTGGTAGGATTCATAGCGAGGCGCACCTCACATGCCAGACGCTCCCGATTCAGTAAGAGCCACGCACCTATTAATCATCCAGGAGTGTCTGACTTCTACACACACCCTCATGGACATCGCTGGTCACAGTGCTTCACGCCCTTGAATGGGTTGTCTGGTCTTAGGCTATGTGACTGCAGACTTGTGAATCCTCACATTGTGCACAGTGCACTCTATGAGGGTTCTCTGGTGACGGCAGCAGGCAGTCATGTGGCCGCAGGTATGTGATATGCATACTTCCAGCCTCGCTCAATATACTTACACTGAGTGAGGCCACACGCGTCTAGTGAGCATATGACCGCCAGTAAGCAAATCACATACTTGAGGCCAAGAGCCTGCCGCTCTCTGAGCCGGCAAATCCTTACAGTGCATAGTGCGCACGCGATGTGAAGATTCACAAGTCTGCAGTCACATATGGTGACTGCAGACTTTTAGCTTAAGGCCGGATAACCCCTTTAAGTTTGAAAATTTGGGAAAACCTCTACAACTTCCTTCTGACTTGTAATAGTAATATATTTAATTCTTTTGCAGATACCCCAATTTTGAGGCTTTCGCTCTGGACGTCAGACTTGTCTTTAACAACTGTGAAACATTTAATGAAGACGACTCTGAAATCGGTAGAGCTGGACACAAAATGAGGATACATTTTGAAAAAAGATGGACAGAAATTTTCAACATGAGTTGAAACCATTCGACGTTACTTTATCCTGATAACCGCAAGACCAGCAATGTGAACGATCACTACACCCACAAGATATCGAGACTATGGAAGACCGGGGCGTCATCAATAAAAGTCTTAGGTTACAACATCAGTCCTATGATGACCATATCCCTTTTTTTATTTTTGTTCTATTGTGTTTGCGTGTGTGCGTTTTATCAACTACTACTGTACTTGTAGTCCAGGGGGCGTACACTCAAGTCAAAACCTAAAAAGAAAAAAAGGGTGTCCTAGTGCAATAGGTAATAAAAGGTTTCAAAACGCACTGATTCTTCATCCGCCAGAGCTGTACTGAGGAAATGGTAACCCATTCCTTTTTCAATAAATATCTATTTTTTATTGTTTTAATATTATTATTATTTTTTATTACTTTGTAGCTTACTGTTAGTGAATGTATTTAATTTTATGAATTATTTATGATTAAACAGACCGAATCTTCGTTTTCTGTGAAAAGGAAGACTAGATTAAAAAAAAAAATAATAAAAAATAAAAATATTGCTTTAAATCTTGAAAATACAAGAATGTTAATAAAATAAAAAAAAAAATAATAAAACAAAAAAATATCAAAAAAACAAAAAAAACAAAACAAGCCAAGTAAAACTGTTTACACGGAAGTGCTGAAACGGCACCGAAACGGAACTTTACTGTAAAGTTACAAGTACATTTATATAAATATACGTTGCTGCATCACTCATATAGATAAATTGTATTTCAAGATGGTGAAGACAAACGGAGAACTATGTATATACTGTTCACAATTGTTTATATTACGTCTTGTTATATCTGTATGATGTGTACATATTGTTTGCGGGCATCGGCTATGATGTCTGTTTTAGAAGGATTGTAGCATTATTATTTTAGTTAGGCGAATAATAACCTATAACTTGTACAGTATCCTCTATCAACACTGTGGCGTCTCCCTAACATTGGTAGTGCCTGCCTTCAAAAACAGGGTGTAGGGGGATATGATATTGTGGTTTGTTTCTTTTTTTTTATTTTGTTTTTTTTTTTAACATTATTTTATTTCATTTTTTTTTTTCTATTATAATTTTATTTTCCAATTTTGTTTATATCATTCAAAGCCAAGTAGGCCTGAAAAAAATAAATATAATCATTTGTATCCATGTGAAATTAAATGTGTGACGAATTTCCTACGCACAGTATTTTTTCATAGATGCATTTCCCGTCATTCGCCTCGCCACTGAAATGATGATCATAAAAGAAAAAATAATAATTACAATAAAAGACATTTGTAACCACTGTGTTTTATCTACTGTGTGGTATGGTGGCCCCGTCAGAGGCAAGGAGAGCAGACATTTTTTGTACCAATTGTACTTGAAGTTGTTTTATTTAAAAACAAAAATGTTGTGAAAAGGGTAGTTTTTTTTTCACTAGTTTGTGTGGCACGGATACAATAAACGACTGTTTTGCAATACCTGTGGTGTGTTTTCGTGTGTTCTGAAGCCGGTGTCCATAGTGGCCTTTATTCTTACTAAAAGGGGAACTGTCATTTGCCGTAAATATGTAATTTTGTTACCAGGTGAAAATGCTGCTGTTCTCCTGAATCCAACATTGTTTTTCTTTTGTTCCTGCTCCTCTCCATTCCTGAGATATGGCCTCCTCTTCCCTGTGTATAAACCTAGTCTTGTTATCTAAGTGGGTGTGGTCCTCAAGGTCACGCCCACAGAACACTTTTGAAGACCACACCCACTTAGTTAGAATGACCAGATATAGATCTAGAGAGAAAAGGCACCATATCTCGGGAATGGAGAGGCCTAGGAACAAAAGAAAAACAACACCGGATTCAGGAGAACAGCAGCAATTCCAACAAGTAAAAAAAAATTACCGATTTTTTGCAAGTGATGTGTTACTCTGGTCCAAATGAGGTTTTATTTAATGTAAGGGCTCAGTCAGATTGCCATATAAATCTGACGGAGATTGGAACGCAGTTCTCGGACTGGTTCGCAGCTCTCCCAACCCAAGCGTAACAGCTGCTCAGAAATATATAAAGCTGTCAAGCTCAGGTCGCAAGAGCCACCAGCCAGTCCGAACAATACGCTCACATCTGCGTCTGATTAATACGGAGGTCTAACAGTGTCCTAATGTGGACACACTTTAGTGTCTGTGTTTTATATACAAGTCCTAACCTGATTGAGAATCCACCTGCTAAACTTTCAGCACCATAGATCCCTATTAGCAGGGCCGTATATGGCATTCATTCATGCTGCCCTAGGGACTGGAAGTGGTCACACCAATTACTGATAAGTCAGGCTATGAGTATGTGCACAAGGCATCTATTACAGGCAGATCTGCTATGTAATCCGCCTGAAAAAGCGCTAAACGCTGAAAAGAATGAACATCTGCACTTGCTGCTCATATGTTCAGTCTTTTAAACTTCTTTCGACATCTTCAGGTTTCCAAAAACGCCAAGAGGTTATAATAGGTAACCTAACCATTTTACATGCTACCACTAGGAAGCCGCTCACTAGTACTTACCATAATACAACTTCCATTAAAAAATGGCTAAAAGAAGCAAACAACAGCTGCTTTAGGACAAAAAAAACTAATCAGTGTGTCCTATTATGTCTTCAGCCTGAAAAATTCACGAGATTCGCAGATGTGAAGCATATCTTGTGTACATACCCTAAAAGGTCACACACCCTTTAGATAGTAAAGACACTCACACACATTAGAATAAAGTTGGCCAAACCCAGTGATAGACAGGCTTGGCCGACAGTCTAATTAATAGTAAGTGAGATAAAGATTTAGCATGTCTGGATTCAGACTGCGGATTCTTTTGTTCTCTAAAAATGAAGCACACTGCCAGCGAAGTCTAGCAGAGGTTCTCTTGGAGAAGACAAGAGTGCTCCTATGTATGGGAGAGTTGGGTGAGATAGCTGCCAGACGAAAATGGGACAGCTGTCTATAGTGTATGGGGGGCTTTAGTCAAAAGGCCTCATTTAAATGGCTATATTTTTAGTCTGGCCACTGACTCTATAATGATCTACTATCAAGTCTAATAAATTAAATATTGCTACCTCTACATGACCACATCACCAGAACCAGTGACGGTACAAGACTACATCACCAGAACAATCATCAGTACACAATTACATGACCAGAACAACCGTCGGCAGACGACTTACATGACCAGAACCACTGTCGGTAGACGATTACATGACCAGAACCACCGTCAGTACACGACTACATGACCAGAACCACCGTCAGTACACAACTACATGACCAGAACCACTGTCGGTACACGACCACATCACCAGAACCAGTCAGTATATCACTAAGTTTAGTACAGTGATCAATTGCAATGTCAGGTCATCCCAATATACAATTGCATTGCATGAAGTTTTAGCTCCTAGTATGTCTTTAACAATGGTAAGGAGACAGTAGGAGTTGTTGTTACCAGCCATCATCAGAGTACGGACCGTGCAGGAACCACAGTACTCATGAAGTGCAGGCTGTAACACTATTAAATAATTAAGGTATTTCTTAACTATTGGAAGATTTCATATGTTTTAGCTCCATTCATTCTGAGCACATTGGTATGGGTCTGAGATCCCTCAAAAGACCTCTTAGAAGTGCACAGATTAGGAGACGGGATTATGACTTAACTGCATCCGCTCTGCGTACACTTTTCTAAAAGATCTTTTCATCTGTGCTTGGGGATCTGAGAACCAGATTTCCCACAAATCTGCTCAGAATTAGTGGACATAACAAAAAAAAATCTCCCTAAAGTTTAGTTACTCTTTGAGGTGCATTTATTACAATGCTGCCAATAATCGGAAACCGAATGGTCTATCTAAGCAGATTATCTATCACAAGAAAAATGTTCATTTGTCCGGTGAAATAATTTTTCAGCTTACCTAAAGGGAGTCTGTCACACCAAAATGCTTCCTAAACTACATAAACATTTATATAGGGGCATATCCCCTACAAAAAAAACACAGTTTAGCTTAAAGGGGTTGTCACTGGTCTAGAATGACAAGTCTGCAGTCACTCTGTGTGACTGCAGACTAGTGAGTGCTCCCAGTGCATGTACTGTGGCTGTGGGTGCGTACTGATGCCAGGTTCCAGCGTGCCTGTGGCCGCCACTTGATGTCCCAGAAGAGCAGCAAGCAAATTGCTTCAATGAGGAGATGGCCTTGTGATATGCGCACGCTGTCTGCTCATTCAACACCCCTCCTCTTTACTGAAGCCGTTCAAAGGGCAGCCAAAAAGACCAGAACCAGGCGTCAGAACAAGTCTGCAGCCACATTGTGTGCACCCACACTGACACTTGGAGCACACTGCTTTGCTCGTCCAGTGTCGGTGTGGTCAGACTCGCAAGCTGATTTTAGACCACACTCACTTTTACAAACAGAGCGCTATCAATAAAGACAAAAGACTGGTTTTAATATAGAAATAGGATGACGTAATGGTGCACCAAAGCATAGGCCACACGAAGAGTGCACCCAAGCATAGGCCACGCCAAGCGTGCACCAAAGCATAGGCCACGCCAGAAGTGCACCATAGCATAGGCTACGCCAAGTGTGCACCAAAGCATAGGCCACGCCAAGCGTGCACCAAAGCATAGGCCACGCCAAGCGTGCACCAAAGCAAAGGCGACGCCAAGCGTGCACCAAAGCAAAGGCCACACGAAGAGTGCACCCAAGCATAGGCCACGCCAAGCGTGCACCAAAGCATAGGCCACACGAAGAGTGCACCCAAGCATAGGCCACGCCAAGCGTGCACCAAAGCATAGGCCACGCCAGAAGTGCACCATAGCATAGGCTACGCCAAGTGTGCACCAAAGCATAGGCCACGCCAAGCGTGCACCAAAGCATAGGCCACGCCAAGCGTGCACCAAAGCATAGGCCACGCCAAGCGTGCACCAAAGCAAAGGCGACGCCAAGAGTGCACCATAGCATAGGCGACGCCAAGCGTGCACCAAAGCATAGGCCACGCCAAGCGTGCACCAAAGCATAGGCAACGCCAAGAGTGCACCAAAGCATAGGCGACGCCAAGTGTGAACCAAAGCACCCTAATTTGCATAATAAATAAAAGTAGATTTTTCTGTAAATATTTTTTTTTTGTAAATATTAAAGACGCATTCTGGTAATTTTTTCCCCTAAACCTGTGTAAAGGTAATGCAGAGTGTCATTATAATGTTCCTGAATAAAAATAACTACCTATGCTGTGCCCTTAAATAAATAATTGGTTATCACCGTGCACCCTGCAAAAAAACATTCCCCCACATGGTCCCTCTTACGGTACATGGCCTCCACGCTATCCTCTCCTATAAAATATTCCCACCACACCATCCCCCTCATATATTCTGATCACCACACTGTCTGCCCTTGTGTACTATGACCGTGACACTGTCCTCCTTTAGAAATTATACCCACCGCACCTTCCTCAGTTATGAACCATGATCTCCACATCTTGCTGCCCCCTCTTCTCAGTGTCCCACTCATGCTGTCCCCACGCCATACTGAGCCTTCCAAGCTGCCCCTCTCTATGCTGAATTCGCTATGCTGAACCTTCTCCATAATAAGATCCTTCACGCTGCCACGTCTCCACAATGAGACCCTCGCATTGCCTCCTCTCCATACTGCGACGCCTTCACACTGCCCCACTTTTCATACCGAGTCCCCTACATTGCTCTTCTCAAAACTGTCCCCCCACCATACTGAGCCCTTACACTATCCCCCATCCGTTTTGTCCCTTGCACTATCCCCTCACTCTGTAAGCCCCCCTAATCTCCATTCTACAGTAATACCCCCACAAACCCCAAATCTACAGTAATACCCCCCACTATCCCCAAGTGTACAGTAATACCCCCACCAACCCCAAGTGTACAGTAATACCCCCCACTAACACCAAGTGTACAGTAATACCCCCCACTAACCCCAAGTGTACAGTAGTACCCCCCACTAACCCCAAGTCTACGGTAATACCCCCCACTAACCCCAAGTGTACAGTAGTACCCCCCACTAACCCCAAGTGTACGGTAATACCCCCCACTAACCCCAAGTGTACGGTAATACCCCCCACTAACCCCAAGTGTACGGTAATACCCCCCACTAACCCCAAGTGTACGGTAATACCCCCCACTAACCCCAAGAGTACGGTAATACCCCCCACTAACCCCAAGTGTACGGTAATACCCCCCACTAACCCCAAGTCTACGGTAATACCCCCCACTAACCCCAAGTCTACGGTAATACCCCCCACTAACCCCAAGTCTATGGTAATACCCCCCACTAACCCCAAGTGTACGGTAATACCCCCCACTAACCCCAAGTCTACGGTAATACCCCCCACTAACCCCAAGTCTATGGTAATACCCCCCACTAACCCCAAGTGTACGGTAATACCCCCCACTAACCCCAAGTCTATGGTAATACCCCCCACTAACCCCAAGTCTACGGTAATACCCCCCACTAACCCCAAGTCTATGGTAATACCCCCCACTAACCCCAAGAGTACGGTAATACCCCCCACTAACCCCAAGTCTACGGTAATACCCCCCACTAACCCCAAGTGTACGGTAATACCCCCCACTAACCCCAAGTCTACGGTAATACCCCCCACTAACCCCAAGTCTACGGTAATACCCCCCACTAACCCCAAGTCTATGGTAATACCCCCCACTAACCCCAAGTGTACGGTAATACCCCCCACTAACCCCAAGTCTACGGTAATACCCCCCACTAACCCCAAGTCTATGGTAATACCCCCCACTAACCCCAAGTGTACGGTAATAACCCCCACTAACCCCAAGTCTATGGTAATACCCCCCACTAACCCCAAGTCTACGGTAATACCCCCCACTAACCCCAAGTCTATGGTAATACCCCCCACTAACCCCAAGTGTACGGTAATAACCCCCACTAACCCCAAGTCTACGGTAATACCCCCCACTAACCCCAAGTCTACGGTAATACCCCCCACTAACCCCAAGTCTATGGTAATACCCCCCACTAACCCCAAGTGTACGGTAATACCCCCCACTAACCCCAAGTCTACGGTAATACCCCCCACTAACCCCAAGTCTATGGTAATACCCCCCACTAACCCCAAGTGTACGGTAATAACCCCCACTAACCCCAAGTGTACAGTAATACCCCCCACTAACCCCAAGTCTACGGTAATACCCCCCACTAACCCCAAGTGTACGGTAATACCCCCCACTAACCCCAAGTGTACAGTAATACCCTCCACTCACCCTCAACCCTAAATGTACAAGTAATACCCCCCAGTAACCCCCAGTCTGCAGTAATAGTACTCCTAACCCCCAGTCTGCAGTAATAGTATACAGTTGCAGCCAGATCCAATTTTCAGATTTTTCTCTTGTGGGAGTGTCCATCCCAGTAATACAGGTTGGATGTGAGGTCTGCATGTATCCAGGGTGCTGCTGCCTTCATAAGCTCATATCAGCACAGCTTCTATCCTGCACACATTTCCTCTTTATGTGCTTTCCTCCTTATCTATACTCTTTCTTACTCCGTCCTCCATGATACTGTAGATACTTTCCCCCTTTCCATGCTTTAAATCTCTGTATAACCTCCACCCTCCATGCTGCCATCTCTTAGGCTTCATTCAGACGTCCGGTTTCCGTGTACACGTTCCATCCATGTTTTCCACGGATAGAAATTATACCTAGTACAACGGAAGGCGCTGTTCACACATCTGACTTCTTTTTTGCAGCATGATCCTTGCAAAATTGCGGAGACATTGGGTCAGTCATTGTAGAGTTTTGCAGAACAAGTCTGCCACTTACCTAGTATATTTTAAAGGGGACAAAAAAAGTGCAACGTCCCCTTTAAATGTGCAAACATAATTCTTACCATATATCTACATTGAAAAATAAAAAAAAAAACCGTTCAAAAAATCCCCGAGAATTCCAGAGAGAAATACAATAAAAAACAAAGGCACTCACTGGCTGCCAGCACCTGGAGTCACGTGACTGACACCGGAGACCCACGTGACTCCTCTATCAGGGAGCGCAGAGAGGATTGGGAGTGACGTCACCTCCTGTAGCTCTCGCTGCTCTGCACGCTCCGCCCCCTGCCGGTCAGGACGTGCTCTGTCTGGGTGAGTGTGCTATGTTGTTGAATGGGGGTCTGGACTGTCCCACTTGATGGCGGGGGGCGACGTTTGTCTATTTATTCCTCTTTTCTTGTGTATGTATCCAGTTTCCGGGTTTGGATGCTCTGAATTCCCTTCTGGATATTATCATCCCCTTTTGCTGTGCTGGACTTGTGTATTGGTAGTAGTGAACCCTAATTTGTTATATCAGTGACCCCCCATATTTAGGAGTTAGCAGACCCAATGCGGTTACTAAGCAACAAAACATGGAGTTCACTAATGGGATGAATAAATGATAGTGGCCGGATGTTATTATGGTTGTGTGGTGTCCTCTTATAAAAGGATGGCAATACTTCCTGCATGTTGACCCTTAAAGGGGCTGTCTGGCCTTGGGGTACAAGTCTGCAGTCTATGGTGCCATTGCCAGGAGCGGGTGGTCATGTGACCTCAATACTTCTGGACACATTCCGACAAGACGTGACCGGAGCGAGGCTGCACATGTCTAGTCGGCACGTGACTGCTTCTATGCAGCTCATATCCTTGCGCTCCCGGCACAGGAGAATCCTGACAGTGCGCAGCGCATAGGATATGAGGATTCGCACAGAGTGACTGCAGACTTGTACCCTAAGGCCGGACCGCCCCTTTAAGGCTCAGGCTACACGTCACACAGCCAATATTTGCAGCTTGTCTGCCACTTACTTTTTTTTTTTTTTTTTTTTTAGAGCCAAGACTTTGAACTAGGAAAATATCCAAATCACAGACAGGTCGCAGGCAGCGTGCATCTGACACGTAACATGGCGACCAGCGACAGAAAATCCCACAGATTTAGGGCTTTCAGTGACAGTCGCAGCGTGACACTATAGGAAATAATTAGATGCAGCGCTGTCAGACACGTCGCTGTGTCACCTTAGCACAAAATAAGTGACAGTGGTAAAAAATGCATCAGAAATCACAGGCGGATTTACCGTGAATTGCCGGGATTTCCGTTGTGGGATTTAGAAAAGTGGGGTTTTTTATGAGTAAAAAACAGTGGAGTGCCACCAATAATGGCTGACTACGTAGTAGCTAAGGGGGCTGTGAGGCGAGGCGTCTAAATTCCAGTGGTATCTGCAGATACAGATGAATACAATGGCGGAACAGGGAGCCGTCAGCTCTCTGCTCCACCGTTCATCTGAGGCTCAGCGCAGCAGGTGTGACGACATCACCGGATCGTGCCTGCTGCGCTGAATCTCAGTCCATGCAGTGTAAAGAGCAAAGCAGTGCATCATGGGGAAAAGGACTTGGCAAAGTAGTTTTCTATGTTGTCAGCTCTTGTGGAAACTGTGGGGGCATCATACTGTATGGTGGGAGCTATGAGGGGCATCACAGTGTGTGCGTAGACGAATATCATACAGTATGGCGAAGTGTGGAGGTCATCATACTGTATGTCGGGAGCTGTGGGGGTCTCACACTATGCTGGTGTATGGAGGCGCACCATACTATGTGTGAGCGCCATCATATTGTGCTGGGAGGCATCACTGTGTGTAAGGGGCTGAGGGGACTATAATATTGTGGGGGGCATTATACTTTGTTGGTGGTAACTGTGGTGGCACTGTAGCAGCATCATAATGTCTCGGAGTACAGTATACTGTGTGTATGGGCGGTACCGTGGGTGGAAATTCACTGTGGAGGTGTATGGGGGCCATGAAAGGGGTATCATAGTAGGTGAGAACACTCTGGGGCTTCATTAGAGGGAGAATTACTGCGCAAGTAACCCATTACCTGTTCCCATGTGGTGTAACGATAGCGGTCGTAAATTCTGAAGCCAGCGCAGTTTTCAGCTGAATTTGCTTCCAAGGCTATTGTGGTGCAGATGGCTGCTGGCTCCCTGCACCACAATAGCTATACAGGCTGCTGGCCAATCAGAAGACGGGAGCTGCCGGTGGCGTGCCTGTTGAGTGAGGCGCATGACATCACTGCCATGCGTTTGCCCCCCCACACCGGCTATGGAGCAGGAAGATAAATACAAAAATCCAGGTGCACCGCTAATCAAGGATAAACCACTGGGTGCTGTATCAGTGGCAATGTGCATGTAAAGACAAAAGGGGCCACTAGAAGATCCGCACACCAACAACATTACATATATAAAAGTAACAATAACTTTATTGACAAAATGTTAAAACCGTAAAAACACATAACGTACATGATCCCCCTCCAAATGCAAGAATCAACTTCAAAGAGTCGTAAGACCTGTTTGAGACAATCCACAGTGTAAATAATTCAGCCCCAAATGTACATCCAAATATAATGTGTGTCCTAAAGATACTAATGCAACATTACTGACATGACCGATCACATGAATCTATAGGAATCAATCAATGGAACAGACACATAGCCACATTTATACTATGAAATATGAATGCTGGAATCAACAGCATGCTCAAAAAAAAGATAATAACTATGTGCAGCGCTATAGAATTACTTGCACCAAACCCTAGTGCTGCAGACAACCAGACCCATGTGCCTGCTGTGGTCAGTGAGGTCCATGTGATCTCCCCGGGATCCATCTCTAGGCTGAAGTATAAATGGTAGCAGCTGAAAGAAGCTCTGCAAAAAGATCTAGCCCAAGTGATCCTGGAAAAAGTCTTCCGCTGGTGAAGCTGTTGGTATAACCGCGATACGCATGGGGTACTGGTTTTTGTCTCTCCCCCTCCTCCTCCACCTGTTTGAGCTTCCCCCAGGTGCCTCTCCACATGGATTTAGGATGGCTGCAGATCACCATTCTTTCTGGCATTTTCCAGGATCTCTTGGGCTAGATATTTTCACCATAGCAGGCACATTGGGTCTGGTTGCATTAGTATCTTTAGGACACACATTATATTTGGATGTACATTTGGGGCTGAATTATTTACACTGTGGATTGTCTCAAACAGGTCTTACGACTCTTGGATGTTGATTCATTCCCTTGGAGGGGATCACGTACGGTAGGTGTCTTCACGGTTTTAACACCTTGTCAGTAAAGTTGTTGTTACTTTTCTTCTAGTGGCCCCTTTTTTCCTTTTGTCTTTACATGGAGCCGGAAGATGATGATGCTCGTCATAGAAGCGGGGACAGGTAAGAAGAATATTTTTATGTGTTGGAGAACACAGCAGGATGAGGGCCATTATTACAGGACAGGGGCCATGACGGTGGCCATTATAGCAGAAAGAGTTCAGGATGGGGACATTATGACCGGATGAGGATTAAGACAGGGGGCCATTATTACCGGATAGTTGACATTATTACATTATAGGGGTCAGGACGGAAGACATTATTACAGAGGCCAGTTCATCTGACCAACATACTGGTGAGGGCCCAGGTCCAAATATCGCATCAGATCTCATAGGACGCGAATGAGGTCACTGCATGTTTCTCAATCTGTCTCTAAAAGTTGGGAGTATTTATTTCATGAATTTTATTCTCTTATTTAATGTCCTTCTATGACAAAAACTATACACCTTAAACATGATGATTTTTTATTTATTGTGGGGCTTGAGAGGATAAGAGGGGGCCCAGATAGGACTTTTGCTATGTCCACCCCTGGGTGAAACGCAGAATGTGAACAGGGGAGACGTATGAAGCTAAAAGCGACAGAATTCTTGAGTAATTTACTGTATGCCATAAAAAATATTTTATGATTTGCGCTGTATTTATTACGTATTTTAGAAACTTTCTGGGACTTGTCTAACAACCAGCAAGGAAAGTGGGTGCCCCCAGCACTGACTGACAGCTGGGTCTAATGCTGAGCTGCTGTCAGTGCCGGAGGCCTATCAGGAGAGAGCATTATACCGTCGTGTATGGGAGCATTGTGCTCTGTGGAGGAATAGTGGGGGCATTACACTGTGTATTGGGTGTAATGTGGGGGCATCATGCTGTGTGATCAGATAGTGGGGGTATTATACTGTGTGTGGGAGCATTAAGGTATCTTGTGTGGTGGAACAGTGGGGGCATTACACTGTATATTGGGTGTAATGTGGGGGCATCACACTGTATATTGGGTGTAATGTGGGGGCATCACACTGTGTGATCAGATAGTGGGGGCATTGTACCGTGGGAGTAACTGGACATGATTGAGTGTGTGGGGTGACTGGGGGCACAAAACTATGTTTTGGGGACATCATAAAATGTGGGAGTCATCATACTTTATTTCTTTTCTAACTTTTAAACTTGGGAGGTATGACCATGGCTTTACTGAGAAGGGGGATGGTCTCACTTACAACACCGTGTGCTAATAATTTGGCACATGTTTCTGGCACAAAGTGAACTAACAGCTGGTGTAAACTTTGACTAGAGATGTATCACTCAGTAGGGATAAGGCTGACGCATTTTCAGACTGCCTCATCTAGGTTTCCTCTCTATATAACGTCGTCTGAGTGGATAACTCTGCCCGTCATGGGGTTGGAGAGCTTCTGTTCCGAGAGCTGCCTAATGAGTTGAATCTCTTTCTTATCGTTCCCTCTCTTGGGGAAGAACCGATCACTGGGGATTCTGCTGGCACCTGTATGTTTCCTCTGCAGGGAAGATGTAATATTACTTGGCACAGGCTGACACAGTTTCTGTCCATTAGAATGTCAGTTACTCCCTACAGTGGCTGACAGAGGGAGTCCTGAGCGGCGGACCCCGTGAACGACATCGTTGGGCCAAAAAGTGGGGAATGTGCCTGTAACTCACAATCCACTGGATTAGTACCAGGAGCGACATACGGACCGGGTGTCACCAAAGGCTCAAACACTTTAGTGACCGCCATGATTAAGAAGTACAATGTGAAAGGCGTTGGATTAATGCTGGGAGACGCTCTTGTCCGGCTTTGATGTATCTTCTATTAAGTGAGGCCGTTTTTCAGCCGAGGAGACGGAGTGTTGAACTTTTTGCTTGTGATCTTTATAAATCGCACACTGAAGCAGTCGTGCATCTGTCATTAGGGACAGTTTTTAATTTTTCATTAATGGAGGTGCGTCATGTGTTAACCAAATTTCATGTCCTTAATCTTCCAGATTTGGTAAAATGGTGGAGTTAATCCGGACGTTGGCTGATCACATCAACGATGTAAACGGCTGCTGCTTCTCGGACTCGCTCCTGGCTACGTGTTCCTTGGATAAAACGATCCGGGTTTATTCCTTAGAGGACTTTACGGAGGTTTCGTTCTCGCCGCTGCGGGGACACACGTACGCCGTGCACTGCTGCTGCTTCTCCCCTAATCAGACCGTCCTGGCTTCATGTTCCACCGATGGTAAAACCATCCTCTGGAATATGTGCAGCGGGCAGATATTGGCGTCGTTGGAGCAGCTAAGTAGCAGCCCGGTCAGAGTTTGCAGGTTTTCACCAAGCTCCATGTATTTAGCTTCGGGGTCCGCGGATGGATCAGTGGTCTTATGGAATGTCCCGTTGTTAAAGTTTCACAGGTGTGTGTGGTAGACGGATAAAATAACTTTGGTCATCTACTTTATGGGAGTTCTAAAAACAACTTAGAGGTCAAAAGGTCCAGACGAGTCTTTGGGGTACCACCTCTGAGATGCCCATATTTTCTTGCCGGCTGTATTATAGCGATGTAGCAGCAGTAATCGAATCTAAGCTCTGATTACTGCTGTTAAAACGGGCTCCATCTTTGGAGACAATTTTATTATTATTATTTTTATTTTTTGCACTTAATTGCATGTATTTGGGGCTAATAATCATTTTTTGCAATTGAATTTCATTAACATTTTTGCCTTGTTTACCCTCTATAGCCTCTGTGCTTTACTGACTATTGCTGGCTGCAGAATGAGTTAACTGAGCATCCTTCAGTGACCTCTTTCTTATGATCTGATAGGAAAGTTTACAAATTCTTATCTGACTGTTTCTGAGCTCCTCTCTGCTGATTTATGACCACAGGCCAAATCAAAGTTGAATGGGGAGGGAAACCAAGAGCCTGTGAAAGCAAAATGGTGCAAAAATTTTTATGAAACCCAATTGCAAATTTTTTTTTTTTTTTTTTTTTTAGCCCAAAATACATGCATTTATCTAAAAATAAAAAAATGTCCCCAATGCCGCTGTCAATGTCTGCCTATCCCAGGGGCACACCATCAAGTCCCTATCTGCCCCCCGCTAGTGGATGGGGGTCTGCTGATGGAGTGGATTAGCAGCCGAGGTCTTGCTATGTTGGTACTCCTGGGCAGCCTAGCCAGATAGGAGACCATGATGTAACTATGTGAACCCATGTGATAAATGCTGTAAAGATAAAAACTCCAAAATTGTGTTTTGGTCGTTTTTCTGGTCGCTGTACTGTCCCCAAAAATTTCAATAAGAAGCGATCAAAACATTGGGTGTACCCCAAAATGGTATCAATAAAAATGTCAGGTGGCCACACAAAAAAGTAAGGCCTCGCACAGCTCAGCTGGTAACAAGGGAAGGAAAACAGAAAAGCGCAAATATGAAAATTGGTTTCTGCGGGAAGGTTTGACGGGTCCCATAGGTTAGCAGGTCGCCTGCCTGTCTATAAGGCCGAAATCACACATCTTTGTTTCGTGGTCCGGCCACGGGTCTCCTTGCCCAAGGTCAATGGCATCAGATACTGTACGCCTATGAGCCTGTCAAGGTCAGGTCCGGAGACACGTGGCCGGTACTCGAGCCCCAAAATATGGATATGTGACCCCGGTCTAAGGAGATGATAGAAGCAATTTAAAGCCACTTATTTCTTCATTTCCAGCCTACATAGCGCTCAATGACCAGCGCAGGCTTTCTGTTAGGCACTGCAATCTCATCACTCAGATCCAGATTAGTCCTGCAGTGACAAATGTCACCACAGGGGGCAGTGTCTTTGAGAAAAGTGCATATATTACCCAGAGGTCTTTGATGACCTCCTGGGGGATATATTAAGTAAAAGAATATGTGCAATTATACGATAAGTAAAAAGATTGGACACACCAAGTATGCGTGGAGAGATTAGTTGTACCAAGATATTGGCAACACCAAGGGTGGACCGAGAGAATGGCCACACCCAGGGTGCACCAAGAGATTGATTACACCATGAGACTGGCCACACCAAGGGTGCACCGAGAGATTGATTACACCATGAGACTGGCCACACCAAGGGTGCACCGAGAGATTGATTACACCATGAGACTGGCCACACCAAGGGTGCACCGAGAGATTGATTACACCATGAGACTGGCCACACCAAGGGTGCACCGAGAGATTGATTACACCATGAGACTGGCCACACCAAGGGTGCACCGAGAGATTGATTACACCATGAGACTGGCCACACCAAGGGTGCACCGAGAGATTGGCCATGCCAAGAGTGCACCGAGAGACTGGTTACACTGCAAAACTGTCCATACCAAGGGTGCACTGAGAGATTGATTACACCATGAGACTGGCCACACCAAGGGTGCACCTAGAGAATGGATATACCAACAGATTGGCCATTGAGAGATTGTCCACACCAAGAATGCACTGATTGATTGGCCACACCAAGGGTGTACCTAGAGAATGGATATACCAACAGATTGGCCATACTAAGAGATTGGCCATTGAGAGATTGGTTACACTGCGAGACTGGCCACACCAAGGGTGCTCCGAGAGATTGGATGTACCAAGAGATTGGCCACACCAAGGTTGCAATCACCCTCATTTGCATATGGATTAAAAGTGTAGATGTAGATGCCGGAAGTGCTGGTGTCAGGAGTCCTGAATATTTTGCATTGTGGCTTCTTCTTGCAGATCGGGCCTGGTGAAGGATGGCTCTCTCGTGGCTTGTGCCTTCTCCCCTGGCGGGAATATTTTTATCACCGGTTCTTCATGTGGAGATCTGACGGCCTGGGATGAGAACATGCGCTGTCTGTACAATGACAAGGCTCATGACCTGGGAGTAACGTGCTGCGACTTCTCACCAACACCAATAACTGGTCAGTAAAGAGAGAAAGTCAGCAGAGATCAGGAAATCTCAGGTTATTAATACATGGCATAGAAATGTTTCATGTTCTATGTATTAAAGGGGCTGTCCGGCGCTGACAGCAAATCGATGGGGGTCCAACACTGGGCAGCTCAGCTGCAGCAATCGGAGAGCAACATGATGTAGGGGCAGATACTTTGATTCCATGAATGTCACTTACTTACTGGACTGTGTTTGTGTTTAATTACAATCAGTGCTTTATTAGCAGGAGATTATCACTACAGAACTAGGTGTCTTGTGCCTCCTCCTGGTCTGGCCATGCCCCCAACACTGATTGGCAGCTTTGTGTCAATATACAGGGTACATATAAAGCAACCAATCAGATGTGTGGGCGGGGCTATACACAGCTCAGCATTCCGAGCTCTGCAGCAGAAAAAATAGTGATTGTATCAACTGCTGCGCCCAGTAAACTCGTTGGAATCAGCATCTCTGACCCTACTTCATGCAGCTGTCAGAAAAGCTGCTGATGGATTCCCTTTAAAAAAAAAGTTTAGCTTCTGTTCCAGGCACAGCACATGGCGGAGAGTGGTGTCACTCAGGTGTATGTCGAACTCTCTTGGCCGCACCTGCATGTTTTCATTGCACCAGTTTTGTAGATGGGAGAGAATAAAACATTGAAGCTGTGGCTGATATTAGCCTGGCTCAGTGGGTAAAAGCTCCATGTCTGTTTTGGATATCGCCTGTCGTTTTTTGTTAACATCTCGGCTCTCTTTCAGACACGACACGTGGCACTCAGTGCTTCCAGATGGCGTCTTGTGGTCAAGATAATGAAATCAAAATTTGGCTGATATCATTTGGAAGTGAAAAAGGTAACAGTAATCCAGGCGGACGGACCTGTGCAGAGCGGCATCCTCTAGGTCATGGATTTACTTTCTTGTCTTTACTATAAAGGTTTTGCCATTAGATGCAAATTAACACTCAGTGGTCATGCAGCCCCGGTCTTATGCTGCGCTTTCTCCAGTGACGGGGAAATCCTTGTCACCGGGTAAGTTTTTTACTTAAAGACCATATACAACTTTAAGGACTTCATTTTTTTTACTTAAATGCATATGTTGGGCGAAAAATAAATTTAGCAAATTCGGTCTCTTTAAAAAATGTTGCACCGTTTGGCATTAAAGGCTATTTGATTCTCCGCTCATTGCTGGTTGCAGAATGAAATAACTAAGAATCGGTCAGTGAGCTCTTTCGGACGTAAGGCCTCATTCAGACATCGGTTTTCATCACGTACGAGAAAATGGACTGATTGTGATCAGAGTGTGGTCAAGTGTCATCAGTTTATCTCTTACATGCTGTAAACAAAAAAAACAAAAAAAAGTTTCTCACCTTCTCCTTTCTGATAATCGGACTGCACTCGGATGTCATCCAATTTTTTTTCATGGCCCCATAGACTTGCATTGCCGATTTTGATTTGACACGTGGATCCAAATTGGACACGGGTCTGCGCCAAAAATTATAGACATGTGGCGTAGCCCCGTACAAGGAAAACGGACATTTGTTGAAATCATTTTAGCTGATTTCTGACCATGGACCGCATCAAAGAAGAGCTCAACTTCCCAGTGGTCACAAATCAGCTGAGAGGAGATCAGTAAAGAGAGATAAGAGATATGAACTTTGAACCAGCTCACTGATGGATCCTCAGTTAACTCATTCTGCAGCCAGAGGCTATATTAGGCAAACAGTGCAAAATTATTAATAAAACTCAATAGCAAATGATTTTTTTAGCCCAAAATATACATATTAAAGTGAAAAACAATCACCCAAATCATAATGTGAAGGCGGCCAGTTTAGGATGTAAAAAGCGGTGAACGGTTCCTCTTTAGATTCACTTGGAAATTAGCCTGCAAGTGCATTAAGGGCACTGACGTTTCTGCACGGGGTCAATGCTTGATTTCTCAGCGCTGGCACATCGGATCATTTTTGTCATTCCGAGTCCCATTGTAAAAATGTATATGTTTGACAATTTTTTTTTTTTTTTTAATTTTTTTTTTTTATACTGAATACCGTTGTGCATCTTACACTGGTAAGACCTAAGCCTTGGATACCAGATATGTCTTTAGCAGCATGAAAACATAAAAAAGTCCAATATTATTCATTAAAACCCTTGGCAGTTTTTTTTTTAGGTCATTTTACATAAGGCCACTAGAGGGCAGCAACTATTTTTTTTTTTTTTTTTTAAACTTTTATTTATCCTAAGTGGATAAGTTTCTGCAAAAAAAAAAAAAAAAAAAAAAAGGCCAGGAATAAAAGGACTGGAAACTTCGTAAAGTTTTATATAGATGCTTTACGGCTCCCATAGAGTTAGTTACCCGGTTATGTTGAGCAGTCTGCACTTTTCTGCTTAACTTTTTAATTTTTTTTTATTTTTACAGGTCCGTGGATAAGTCAGTAATTATTTATGGGGCAGTAAGTAAATTATTTCTACTGAATAGAGTCTTTAAAGGGGATATTCACTGTTGTTTTAGGATATATTGTTGAGATTACAGTAGCAGTGATAAAGGATTACTGTTGTGTTTACAGCTGCCACTAGGGGGAGCTCACTGCCTATACAAACACACACTGCAGGGCCCAGCTGTATAAATCTGGGTGCAGGAGGACAGTGGTAACTTTTTCCTGCCTGGAGAGCCCATAGTCACAAGGGATGTATAGATTGTTTTGTTCAAGCTGGATACATCTGCAGTGCAGAAAGCTGGTCTCCTTCAACTACCTGGATTGGAGAGAATTTTTATCTTGGCATCTAAGCAGTTAGACAGGAGGTGGACCTCCCATAGCAATGTAGTTGTGGGGCCCTGATGGGTCGTTTTGGCGAGAAGGGAGCCCAGGCAAAATATACTGAAGTAGTGGGGTGCATTATACAAGTGATTGCACGTACTAGTCCCCTAGCGGGAATAAAATAAGCAAAAAAGAAAAAAAGTTTAGAAAAGTATTTAAAAAAACAAAATTTTCAATTTATTATATAAAAAATACCGATAGCATCGTGTCCAAAGTTTTCTGGCAATACTAAAAGTTTATTGGATCAATATATTACTGAGTTTTCTTTTTATTTCAGAAAAGCGGCTGCATTCTGCATATCCTGACACATCACAAGCGGTGGGTGATCTCCAGCATTGACTGTGCGGTATGGACGTACATTGCTGCATGTTATCCGGGGAGGGTGGCTCTCTCCAGCGCTGACCTTGGCGGGTGCCATACTGTCCCGTCAGGAATGTGCACTAAGTGCATGTTATATACTCAGCTGCCAGGAGAAGAACAATGGCGCATAGTGTTCCGTCTGTGTCATGTCTTCCTGTATTGACCGGGATCTAAGAAGGAATGTTTCTCCTTGCGGAGAGTGACATGTCAGTGTGAGGAGGCTTTTAAGCTTTGCAATGTTCCTTTGAGAAATTTAAATATACAAATTGCTTCTAGAGGACTAGAACTCTCGGTTTGCTCCTTCCAGTAGGCGGCTCTGGAGTCCTCGTCCGCTCTCTGCAGCGGGTTTTGAGCCGCCGTATACTGGGGGGTGGGAATCACGTCCGTGGTGTAACCAGGGTGGCGTTTCCTCAGCAGGTATGTGACGGCCTGTGCACTCGCTCCAAACCAAAATCTGCTGGCAACCGGTTCTATGGACAAGACCGTAACAATCTGGAAATTGGGAAAAACCAGTGATTCACCAGGCAAGTTCTTACCAGCGAGGCTCAACCCAGTGTGCGGTTACCGTGAAATGATTTCACTGCCGTGGGGGAAGAGATCAACTACATGACAGTGCACGGTATAAAAAAAAAACAATATAATTTAGAAAACTGATGTGCCTCAGAATAAAACAGGCCAAATTTATTAAAAAGTGGATGTCCCTTTAAAAAAAAAAAAAAAAGGCAGAATTTGTGTTCCATGCCCGCAATCAGAAGGGGGTAGATGTGCACTGCACTATAAGGCAATTTATGGGGCAAATGATAAATTATAATTCCGGTGGATCATACCCCTCCCACTATTTTTAATTCTCAACGTTTTTTGTTTTTTTTAATTCCGCACACTTTAGGTATAATATTACTTTCAGGCATTCTCCCATAGGCTATAGGAAGCCCTCATCCCCTACTATATAAACCTGCTTTTGGTGCACATGCCAGTCTAATAAGTCCAGGAACTGTCCTTACTATCAGGCGCTGTTATTTGCCAGCCACTCTTTTTGAGTGGGTGATATCACTATTTTGTCGGCACTATAGGTGCTGGAGCAGGCTTCCCTTATTTCCCAACATGCATATAATCTAGTGTTACCTGAAGGCTTGCCCACCTTGAACTGAGAGCCCACTTCTCTGTTACGGCTGAAAACAGACAGGAGAGCAGGAGCAGAGTGACACAGACCCATCCTCACTTCCTGTAGAGCTACAAGGCCCGCCCCTCACTTCCTGTAGAGACACAGTGCCCGCCCCCCACTTGCTGCAGAGACACAGTGCCCGCCCCCCACTTGCTGCAGAGACACAGTGCCCGCCCCCCACTTGCTGCAGAGGCACAGTGCCCGCCCCCCACTTGCTGCAGAGGCACAGTGCCCGCCCCCCACTTGCTGCAGAGGCACAGTGCCCGCCCCCCACTTGCTGCAGAGGCACAGTGCCCGCCCCCCACTTGCTGCAGAGGCACAGTGCCCGCCCCCCACTTGCTGCAGAGGCACAGTGCCCGCCCCCCACTTGCTGCAGAGGCACAGTGCCCGCCCCCCACTTGCTGCAGAGGCACAGTGCCCGCCCCCCACTTGCTGTAGAGACACAGAGCCCGCCCCCCACTTGCTGCAGAGACACAGAGCCCGCCCCCCACTTGCTGTAGAGACACAGTGCCCGCCCCCCACTTGCTGCAGAGACACAGTGCCCGCCCCCCTCTTGCTGTAGAGACACAGTGCCCGCCCCCCACTTGCTGTAGAGGCACAGTGCCCGCCCCCCACTTGCTGTAGAGGCACAGTGCCCGCCCCCCACTTGCTGTAGAGGCACAGTGCCCGCCCCCCACTTGCTGTAGAGGCACAGTGCCCGCCCCCCACTTGCTGTAGAGACACAGTGCCCGCCCCCCACTTGCTGTAGAGACACAGTGCCCACCCCCACTTGCTGTAGAGACACAGTGCCCACCCCCACTTGCAGTAGAGACACAGAGCCCACCCCCACTTGCTGCAGAGACACAATGCCCACCCCCACTTGCTGCAGAGACACAGTGCCCGCCCCCCACTTGCTGTAGAGGCACAGTGCCCGCCCCCCACTTGCTGTAGAGGCACAGTGCCCGCCCCCCACTTGCTGTAGAGGCACAGTGCCCGCCCCCCACTTGCTGTAGAGACACAGTGCCCGCCCCCCACTTGCTGTAGAGACACAGTGCCCACCCCCACTTGCTGTAGAGACACAGTGCCCACCCCCACTTGCAGTAGAGACACAGAGCCCACCCCCCACTTGCTGTAGAGACACAATGCCCACCCCCACTTGCTGCAGAGACACAATGCCCACCCCCACTTCCGGTAGAGACAACGTGATACATTTTATATATTATATTAGCCATTCTGTTCTGTGGGAAATGTCTGCAATTGTGTCAGTTCTTAGTACGTGTTGTGGTGGCCATTACATGGGAATCCCAGCCTGATGGGATCTGTGGACTTACAAGTCTATGTTTCCTGGTAGATTAACGATCCCCAGTTAGGTGGCAATGACTGATAGATCCCCCTCGGTTGTAGCTCTGGATGTTCTCTCCCGTTATGGTTGGGTATATTTTATGTTCCAGCTGCTGAAATAAAGAGAAAACCCAACATTTCTATTGAATCGTGGACAGAAGAGGATGTCAGGACGTGGCTTGTAAACGAGAGCCTGGCGGAGGTAGAGCATCAATTCACCACAAACAACATAGACGGAAAAGAGTTACTTGGCCTCACCAAGGACTCCCTGCTCCATGACCTCAAGATAGGTATGGTGTCCCGCAGATGACGACATTGAGCCCCGAGCAATCAGTATTTGCCCAAATTTCAATCTGAAATGTCACAAAAATTTTGCGCATAGAAGTTGCACAGAAAAGCATTGCCACTTTGTGTTTTATGCCAACTTCTGGAAAAATGACATGAGCCAAGCACGCTCAACAAACTAATCACAATTTACACCACAAAAGTTGGCATTAGCTACAGAGACTGGCGAACGTTTCTGGATGTGGCTCCGGTTGCAGTTTGCTTTTAAAAAAAAAAAAAAAAAAAAAAGAATGAATTTGGCGCATCTTATTCCAGCGCTCCCCTCATTAAAAAACATGATGAATTGGGGCCATAATGGTCATAGATTCGGGACTAATCCGTGTGTTTTTCTTCGGCAGAATCCTTAGGGCTGAGAAATAAGATTTTGAGAAAAATTGAAGATCTGAAAAGCAAAATGCAAGCAGCGACTTCTAGCATCCCCGAGGAATTTCTCTGCCCCATCACTTGTGAAATCATGAAGGATCCGGTCATTGCATCAGGTAACGTTCATTATAACCAGTACATCCCCTTTAAGACTTCTTCAGGCTTTTTATCTACTCACCATCCAAACCATGGAGGCGTCTGAGCACCCATTTATGATTGACATTTGTGTCATATGAAGGACATCCGGCAGAGATCACAGAGTCCCCCATAGAGGAGGATGCTCCGTACAGATGGAGCCTTCACCAAACCATGATTTCTTGCACCAGGACCGTTTGTGCTTGGCATGGCTACTGCACCAACGCACAACGTGTAGACATGCCATGTTAACGCTGTAGCCAGAGTTGCGGGTTTAACCCTCTGGTACATCTGTAATATTTTTTTTATGCCATCAATTTGACAATCAATATCAAAATCCCCATGTGAATTTCACAGCAAATTCGCTGTATCCTGATTCGTCGCATAAAAATACACCACGTATGCTGAATCCACCCGATCAGTACCAGTCACGGAATATACACTCACTGGCCACTTTATTAGGTACACCATGCTAGTAACGGGTTGGACCCCCTTTTGCCTTCAGAACTGCCTCAATTCTTCGTGGCAGAGATTCAACAAGGTGCTGGAAGCATTCCTCAGAGATTTTGGACCATATTGACATGATGGCATCACACAGTTGGCGCAGATTTGTCGGCTGCACATCCCTGATGCGAATCTCCCGTTCCACCACATCCCAAAGATGCTCTATTGGATTGAGATCTGGTGATTGAGGAGGCCATTTGAGTACAGTAAACTCATTGTCATGTTCAAGAAACCAATCTGAGATGATTCGAGCTTTATGACATGGCGCATTATCCTGCTGAAAGTAGCCATCAGATGTTGGGTACATTGTGGTCATAAAGGGATGGACATGGTCAGCAACAATACTCAGGTAGGCTGTGGCGTTGCAACGATGCTCAATTGGTACCAAGGGGCCCAAAGAGTGCCAAGAAAAAATTCCCCACACCATGACACCACCACCACCAGCCTGAACCGTTGATACAAGGCAGGATGGATCCATGCTTTCATGTTGTTTACGCCAAATTCTGACCCTACCATCCGAATGTCGCAGCAGAAATCGAGACTCATCAGACCAGGCAATGTTTTTCCAATCTTCTACTGTCGAATTTCGATGAGCTTGTGCAAATTGTAGCCTCAGTTTCCTGTTCTTAGCTGAGAGGAGTGGTACCCAGTGTGGTCTTCTGCTGCTGTAGCCCATCTGCCTCAAAGTTCGACGCACTGTGCGTTCAGAGATGCTCTTCTGCCTACCTTGGTTGTAACGGGTGGCAATTTGAGTCACTGTTGCCTTTCTATCAGCTCGAACCAGTATGCCCATTCTCCTCTGACCTCTGGCATCAACAAGGCATTTCCGGCCACAGAACTGCCGCTCACTGGATTTTTTTTTCTTTTTCGGACCATTCTCTGTAAACCCTAGAGATGGTGGTGCGTGAAAATCCCAGTAGATCAGCAGTTTCTGAAATACTCAGACCAGCCCTTCTGGCACCAACAATCATGCCACGTTCAAAGGCACTCAAATCACCTTTCTTCCCCATACTGATGCTCGGTTTGAACTGCAGGAGATTGTCTTGACCATGTCTACATGCCTAAATGCACTGAGTTGCCGCCATGTGATTGGCTGATTAGAAATTAAGTCTTAACACACAGTTGGACAGGTGTACCTAATAAAGTGGCCAGTGAGTGTAGGTGCCCATACATCTTACTGTTGGCAGAGCACCATTTCTCCTCATATCCATGGTTCGTCCAAGCATCCATGTGTTCTCGATGGGGACAGCAGAGTGGGCCACTAACAAATGAGAACGTGATCACTAGTGATGAGCGAACGTGCTGGGATAAGGCGTTATCATGCTCGGGTGCTAATGGATTGTCTTCAGCATGCTCGAAAAATATGTTCGAGTTCCCGCGGCTGCATGTGGACCTTTTTTTTGTCCCCTCAAGGCAAAGAAAAGTTCCATCTTCCTTTTCAGATCAGACAATGAGATTATGTGATAGACCCCCCCCACCTCGGTCAGGGACAGATTCACCAAGTCCTGGCACAGGTCCATCCTTCAGAACCAGGGCCACTTCGGAATCCGGGTGCCATCTCATCCATGCGTCCCATTAGTTCTGGCATTTGGTTCGTGCACCAGGAATACACTGTGATGTGGTTGCAGAAGGAGTTAATTTATTTTTCAGACAACCAGGAAAACGTAAAAGGAATAAAAGATTGTCAGCTTCAATTAATTAGCGAGTCACGTCCCCGTTTCTGTTCTTCCTATTTACACATGAAAGCGTTCAGCCAACCAGGGACTTCTGAGAGCATCTTAGATTATTCCGGCGACAGATCTGTGATCGAAACTCACAAAACAATTTCAAACTCACAGCGACGGCTGATTTGCAAAAAAAAAAAAAAAAAAATACTTTTCTCTTATCAAACACTTGGAGAAGAACTTGTGCCGCGATGGAAAGTGCTTTATTATACTTAAATGTAAATGTAGCAGGAGACTGGGCAGAAGGACGCGTTATACGTAGTCACAGGAGGTCACCATGATGCAACCCAAGATCAGCAGTCACCTAACGAATGCGAACCTCAGATTCAGGCTACGTTCCCACAATGAGGATTTGGTGCAGTTCTGAGGTTCCAGATTTTAAAAAAACAAACAATTGCACAGTGTGCATAAGGATTACATCTACTTACCTGGACACCGAATTTTTGGAGTAAGAAGGTACGCAGCAGAAACAGAATGGTCTAATTACTGTGGGACTTTAGTGTAAGGGAAGAGTCACACAGTCTTAGAACTCAGGGATTGCACGGACTGACAGTCAGCTCCCAACCCAAGCATGACAGCATGTATTTATATGCAGCTGTCACGCACGGGTCGGGAAACCCGCCGGCCAGTCCGAGCACTGGGTTACGGCCGTCTGACTCTTCCCTTGAAAGCATAATTTCCACCCATGGGCTTTTATCACTACCGGATAGGTGATAAATGTCCGATTGCTAGGGGCCGTACCCATCACTAGAACAAGGGTCCCGGAGTCGCAGTTCCTCTATACTGCACTACCACAGAGAGGGAGCGATGTCATGCATGTGCCATGTTTTTTTTAATCTACCAGACCATGTCCGTCAGCACAGTACTGGTATATATGCAATCAGTGCTCCACTTCTACCTACCACAGTGGAGATCAGTGGTGTCCCCAGTGATCGGACATATTTCATCGATCCTCTCCATTGTAAACGTTAATATCCCAGAATTTTCTGAGGCTAAATTAGCTTTCAGAGAATGAGAAATCTCATCAATTTCCTGAGGAAAAAAAACAGCAATGTGCGGATTCTCAGTGCGGTCCATCCACGTAGGGAGTCAGAGCTACAGAGACGGCACAAGCTTTGCGCTTTTGGATGGACGAGGGGGCTCACATATTGAGGCCATTATGTAAAAAGAAAAAATAAATGACGATCCCCCAGAGAGGAGACTGCGCCCACCGAGGAGGCACAATTACACCCACGTAGTATCATTAGGCTGCTGTGCACTGTATTATTATTTATTGTTATAGCGCCATTTATTCCATGGCGCTTTACATGTGAGGAGGAGTATACATAAAAACAAGTACATTAATCTTAAACAATACAAGTCATAACTGGTACAGGAGGAGAGAGGACCCTGCCCGCGAGGGCTCACAATCTTCAAGGGATGGGTGATAATACAGTAGGTGAGGGTAGAGCTGGTCGTGCAGCGGTTTGGTCGATCGGTGGTTACTGCAGGTTGTAGGCTTGTCGGAAGAGGTGGGTCTTCAGGCTCTTTTTGAAGGTTTCGATGGTAGGTGAGAGTCTGATATGTTGTGGTAGAGAGTTCCAGAGTAGGGTGATGCGCGAGAGAAATCTTGTATGCGATTGTGGGAAGAGGAGATCTTGTGAGGATCAGAGGTTGCGTGCAGGTAAGTACCGGGAGACAGGTTGTGGATGGCTTTGTATGTCATGGTCAGGGTTTCGTACTGGAGTCTCTGGGCAATGGGGAGCCAGTGAAGGGATTGACAGAGGGGAGAAGCTGGGGAATAGCAGGGGGACAGGTGGATTAGTCGGGCAGCAGAGTTTAGAATAGATTGGAGGGGTGCGAGAGTGTTCGAGGGGAGGCCACAGAGCAGGAGGTTGCAGTAGTCAAGACGAGAGATTATGAGGGCATGGACTAGGGTTTTTGCAGATTTTTGGTTGAGGAATGAACAGATTCGTGAAATATTTTTTGAGTTGAAGTCGGCAGGAAGTGGAAAGGGTTTGGATATGTGGTTTGAAGGAGAGATCAGCGTCAAGGATTACCCCGAGGCAGCGAGCTTGTGGGACTGGGGAGAGTGGGCAGCCATTTACTGTAATGGATAGGTTCGTTGGGGGGGTCACATGAGATGGGGGAAAGATGATGAATTCTGTTTTGTCCATGTTAAGTTTCAGAAATCTAGCGGAGAAGAAGGATGAAATAGTGGACAGACATTGAGGGATTCTGGTTAGTAGGGAGGTGATATCTGGTCCAGAGATGTAGATCTGTGTGTCATCAGCATAGAGATGATACTGAAAGCCATGAGATTCTATGAGCTGTCCCAGGCCAAAAGGTGTAAATGGAGAAGAACAGGGGTCCTAGGACTGAACCTTGTGGGACTCCGACAGATAGGGGGCGAGGTGAGGAGGTGGTGTGTGAGTGGGAGACGCTGAATGTCCGGTCTGTTAGGTATGATGAGATCCAGGATAGGGCCAAGTCTGTGATGCCAAGGGATGAGAGGGTCTGTGGTCCACTGTGTCAAAGGCAGCCGACAGGTCCAGGAGGAGGAGGACAGAGTAGTGTCGCTTGCTCTTGGCGGTTAAGAGGTCACTGGTGACCTTAGTAAGGGCAGTTCCAGTGGAGTGGTGTGACTAGAAGCCAGATTGTAAGCGGTCGAAGAGGGAGCAAGAAGAGAGATGGGAGGACAGTTCAAGGTAGACGTGTTGTTCCAGTAGCTTGGAGGCATAGGGGAGATGTAGGGCGATAGCTAGATACAGAGGATGGGTCAAGAGAGGGCTTTTTGAGGATAGGTGTGATGGAGGCATGTTTAACAACTGGTGTTTTCCCCTCAAGCTTTAGTGATAGGTTGAAGACTGTGGTGAGGTTTGGGATGAAGTAGGAAGGGATCGGGTCAAGTGCACAAGTGGTGAGATGTGATCTTGAGAGTAGAGTGGAGAGTCGATCTTCTGTAATAAGTAAAAAAAAAAGTGTAGTCAGCTTACCCGTCTGCAAAGCAATCCCCAAGCCTGCCAACGCCCAGCACGGACTGTGGTGAGCATCCACATGAATTAGGAGCAAGAGGAGGAAAAAAAAAAAAATTGATCCAGCTGGAGATGGAGGCGGCTGCAATTAACAAAGCTTTATTGGACAACTTAAAAATATGTTGGTTCTAAAAAATTTCTTATAGCAAACACCAAGCACACCAGTGAGGAGGATCAATGCGTTTCAACTAAAAAATAGTCTTAGTCATGATCTTCTGTAATGGTGGAGAAGTTGGTTTTGGAGGTGGAGGGCTGGGAAGTCGGGAGGAGGGGCTCTGGGGGTTGTTGACCAAAACTGTCTCTGATGTTATCAATCTTCTGCTTGAAAAATGAGGCAAAGTCTTCAGCTGAGATGAGTGGGGAGGGAGGAGGTGCTGGGGGACGGAGTAGAGAATTGAAGGAGTTGAATAACTGTTTAGGGTTGTGAGACAGGGAGGATATGAGAGATGAGAAGTAGGTTTGTTTAGCTGTGGCGAGTGTGGTCTTGAAAGTAGTGTGGGACTGTTTGAATGCGATGAAGTGCTCGTTGGAGTGGGATCTTTTCCATCTGCGCTCAGCAGCCCTGGAAGCTCACCTCAGTTCTTTGGTCAGGCTTGTGCCAGGGCTGTCTGTTGATTTTGCGAGCTTTGGTATGTGTAAGTGGGGCAGCAGATTCCAAAGCTACAGCTATTGTGGTGTTATATAGAGCAGCAGCATCATTCGCATTGTGTAAGGAACTTATTCTCTGAATCCCTCCTCCCTCTCACAGATATGAGTGTAGGTCAAGGTGTTTAAGATTTCTGCGAGGGTGTGAAAGTTTGTGGGGTGGGGATTGTAGACATGGAGTGGAAAGGGAAGAGAATGTGAGAAGGTTGTGGTCAGAGAGAGGAAGAGGTGAGTTCGAGAGGTTAGATAGGGAGCAGAGGCAGGTGAAGATGAGGTCCAGTGTGTGGCCATCTTTGTGGGTGGCTGTAGAAGACCATTGAGTGAGGCTGAAGGAGGAAGTGAGAGATAGAAGTTTAGTGGAAGCTGAGAGGGAAGTGTCCATGGGCGACTTCAACATCCCCATTATGATAGTAGGGATGTCCGCGGAAAGGAAGTAGCCAGGTGGTGAAGTGGTCAAAGAAGGTGGTGGCTGGCCCTGGGGGGCGGTAGATGACAGCCAGTTGGAGGGGGAGTAGATGCGCACAGAGTGCACCTCAAAGGAAGGGAGGGTAACAGAGGGTGGCAGTGGGATTGGGGTGAAGGAACAGGTATCTGACAGGAGAAAACCAACTCCTCCGCCATGTTTGCTGCTGGGGCGGGGGGTGTGAGAAAGATGGAAGCCACCATATGAAAGTGCAGCAGGAGAGGCTGTGTCAGAAGTGGTGAGCCAGGTTTCGGTGATGGCGAGGAAGGAAAGTTTGGTAGTAACAAAAAGATCATGGATGTAGGAAAGCTTGTTGCAGACAGAGCGAGCGTTCCACAGAGCTCCTATTAGTGGGACTGGGGGAGCGGGGGCTGGGTATAAGGTTGGAATGGTTACGGAAGGTTGTGATAGAGCGTGGATGGGAGGTAGAAATGACTGTGGGAATGTGGTGAGGAGGACCAGGATTTGGAGAGATATCACCAGTCGTGAGAAGGAGCAGAGAAAGTGTTAGCAGGTGGGAGCAGGAGAGGGCATGAGGGGGCTGTCTGTGTTTGGAGACAGAGGATTGTATGTTAAGGAACAGTTTTGAGGAGGAGGTGAGGTGGATGGGGAGGACTGAAGAAGATATGAACAGTTCCTTACTAGGAGTAGGGATTAGGGGAATTAGCAGAAAGTGAAGGATTATTGGGGTGAAAGTGAAAACAAACAAACATTGTTTACAGTGACTGTGTACAGTTACCTTCAGTTCACTTCTGGTTTAAATTCTAAAATTTATGTTCACACTTTTAGGACACACTTATAGGAATCACACTGCAGACTGAAGTCTATGCAGACTTGAGCTATGCAATATATGTACAACTAAGTGCAGTCAGGTGTGAAGCAGAGAGGAGTGGTCTCTGCTCATCTTGGTCACACAATTAAGAGTGGACCAGATGCATATGATCAAGCCAGAGTAAACAAGGTCATTAACTCTGGGGTAAGCTGGGTTTAGCTGAAAGGCATACCATGTGAATGCTAGGTGCAGAGGCAAGTCTATGTGCAAAGCTGGGTGATGGACTATGTGCACTTCATAGACAGACAGCAGGAGAGCTGGGTTTATGAACATACCATGTGAATGCTAGGTGCAGAGGCAAGTCTGTGTGCAAAGCTGGGTGATGGACTATGTGCACTTCATAGACAGACAGCAGGAGAGCTGGGTGGATGAACATACCTGTCGGAAGAATAGAGATGCTTGTTAGAGTGCGATGGTGGCAGGTAGCACTGTAATGGATGTACAAGGACCTAGACTGCGCCCATATGGGCCACGACTATCGGCAGCGGTCCAACCCTGGGATGCCCTCAGAGCGGCAGAACAGAGGGGCACTCGGACACTTCATTATTTCTCCAGACACTGACATACTGGTAGAGCCCAAACTTTGTTCTGCCATTTGCAGAGATAGTTATGAGTCCAATGCATTCACTGCCCCCATCCTTCTCAGTGATGATTGACAGCAGCCGTCAATCAGTGTCCTCGGATAAGTCCCATTAGCGAAACGGCTCATTGCTTTTAATGTTATTTTGGGGTAAAGTCCATTCTCCATATTGTATGAATTGTACTTTTCCTCTTACTAATGCAGATGGATATTCCTATGAGAGAAACGCCATTGAAATCTGGATCAGTACGAAGCGGACAAGTCCCATGACCAACCTGCATTTAGAGAACCTTCTCCTCACACCCAACAGGACATTGAAAATGGCGCTGAACCGCTGGCTAGACACCAGGCCAGAGGGAAAAAATAATTATAATTCACCCTGATATAAATGACATAAGGGGCAACATTCCACCTCACTGAAAATCTGCAACCAATCTGCCATGTGCGCATGTGGCTCTACAGTGCAGGGGGGCCGCCTTTCAGTACCCCCCCCCCCGTCTGCTTAACCCATGAACTTCCTGCACTGGTAAGACATGTTCTGTATCTGGGGTCGGCACCATTGCCTTACAGCGCTCAGGGTCCAGCGTCTGTACAGTACAATACTGGCAGCCTTAGGACGGCGCCGCTCCCTTACAGCGCTGGGGTCCAGGGGTCGGCACCATTGATTTACTGCACTAACGCCGGACCCCAAGCGCTGTATCCTGGTAGTGCTGGCAGCCCTGAGACAGCGATGGCGGTCCGGGGCCAGCACCATTGCCTTACCGTGCTTAGTATACTTACAGTGCTGGCGGCCATGGGACGGCGCCGCTCCCTGGCAGCGCCTGGGGTCCAGCATCCGCACAGTACCCTTACAGCACTGGGAGTCACTCTCTCTGAAGTCCATTAATACCTTTTATGTATATATTTATTAGTTGTATATGTAGATAATATTTTTTGACCACTGTTGATCTGTAAATAAAATTCATTGGTTTAACACATTCCAAAAGAAACTGGTGGTGTGACTGGGATATTCCGTCATGGGGTACTCCGCGGTATTTCTGGAGGTCAGAGCCTCTCCGGAGCAGCGTCACTTACCATGCACTTATCAGACTTCCGTTTTTCAATAAAGGACAAATGTGGTAAATATTCTCTGAAAGCTCCGACCATACCGATTCCGCTACTAGCAGGATATTGCCGGTGGACAGACACGGTCCAGCCACACAGTTTTATCATAAAATGATATATTTTTTAATTCCTTAAGGAAATACAGTAGATGTGCAAAGGACAGTTACAGACCGAAATAAGAGAAAGGAAACCATCATAATAAATAAGCTATATGGTAACATACTGAACTGGTGAAGGTCTCGTTAACATTTTTACACTGATGCGACATATTACAGGTACGATCCGTCTTAATGTAGCAGGAACCTTAAACAATTCACTAAAATACAGAGAGTGAGAAATTCCCATCCATTGCTCCAGAAGAAACTCAAAATAATCTTAACGTGAGGTTTCTGCCTGAAAACCCAACATCTGCGGATCACCAGGATCCCACTAGGCCAGATCTACTGTACAAATAGCCAAAATGCAGAGTTCAACATCTATGACCCAAATCCCCAGATATGGAAAGTATTAAAGGGGTTGCTCACCTTTGAGGATTTTTTATTATTTAACTTAAATGCATGTAGTATTTTAGGCTAATTCATTTTTGAAATTTAGTTTCATCAAAAATGTAGCATAGATTGCCTCCTATATCTTTCTGTTTTGATTTAGCTGTTGCTGGCTGTGGAATGAGTTAACTGAGAATCAGTCAGTGAGCTCGGTCTGACAGCAAGGTTTGTAAATGTTCCCATACAAATTAGATGAAAGTTGACCTAACGGGCTGATATTCATGTCTAATTTGTATGGGGGAGACCTGACTCTTCCCAGTCAGATGAATGAATGACCCGGTATGCTGAAATTCATCAGCCAATCGATCTTAAAGATAAGTCTTGCTGAGTGTCCCTACTACAGAGCAAAGGCGCACTCCTGTATATGGGGGAGGGAGCCCGAAAAATTAGGTGTCGGGACAAATTGTTCAGCCTACAGCTATCTAATCTTTATTGCAGACCCCAACTGTATGCTATTATTTTACAAGCTCCTCTCTCAGCTGATTTATGGAACGCAGACTACATCAAAGTTGAGAACTGCAAAATAAAGAGCCTTTATGTCAAATTTTGCAAAATAATAAATGAAACCCATATCAACATTTATTTTTAGCTTCACTTCCATGCATTTAAGCCAAAAAAAAAAAAAAGTCCCCCCCCATAAGTGGACAACCCCTTTAAATGCTAAAAATTTTGGCTGCATTCATCCACCACTAGAGGGAGCTCACCGCACATTCAACTCTATTATGCAGCACTCCCTCTAGTGGTGGCTGCTGGAAGTCAGAATTTTATAGCTCATCTCTTACGTCTACACAGGAGACTTCGAGCTGAAATAAAAAGCAATTAATGCTAGAAAGATATTCTAAATAATTGTTGCAGGATCTAAAATGTGGACGTTCGCTGGTTTCTAGTGAACTGACAAATGTCAGCTTACCCTATAAGCTTGTTGGCCGCAAAGTAATATCACCATCCCCCCGTACATTATAACACTCCCTGTACCTTTTTTCTTAAATGTACAATTATCCTCTAAGATAGCACCTTAAAGGTGTTTTATACAAAACCGGAATAAAGTGCGATAACTGTTAGGACTGATACTTTGCCATAGTTATACATTAAACTCAGTGCAAAAAACCAGCAAGGTCGTAGCTTCAAAAAAAGTTACAGTATATACATGTGAAACACAAATTCTGGTCAAAGGTTATATTACGACCTAATATGACCCCTCTATATAAAATATATCAGACTGGTAAAACATTCATTTACGTGGCTATATAAGGTCGACCTTGGAGTTAAGAACTCGCGTTACGACAATCTGCCCTTCAAAGGCCGCTCATTGCCCTCGTTTATAAACTTTGGATGGGGACAAACTAGAATTTGGGTCGTCTCGTTCCCTTTAAGTGGTCATATAAGGCACCATTTGAACACACAATAAATACGCACTGCTACTCAATCATCATATACAGTTCAACACAGAAAAATAGGGAGTTTTTTTTAAAAAGGCACCATGACAATATTGTATAACACTGATATTCCAGTTACGATCTGCTGTAGAAAAATGCATTTTACACAACCCCATAAATCTAACTAGATCCATTACAGGGCAATCCTGAGAGATACAGGAGGAACCCCCTACAACCAGTGCTCATTGGCTGTCTAAAAGGGGTTGTCCAGCACTAAATAAAACAAAACTAAAGGGCTTTGCCTTCAGGATTTGATGAATGGTGGGCAGAGCGAGACAGGGGGGGGGGGCGGGCAGAGCGACACGGGGGGGGCGGGGGCGGGCAGAGCGACACGGGGGGGCGGGGGCGGGCAGAGCGACACGGGGGGGGCGGGGGCGGGCAGTTTTTTTTGTTTTTTTTCAATATCTACTACAGCTGGTGTATGGACAGGGACTGACAAATATTGTAGGGTTGGGGAGTTATGCAGCCTGCCCCCTTTAGCCTGGCAGATACATGTACATAGAAGGGGGCAATTTAGCTGATGCACACACCAAAAAAAGGGTTGGCTTAGCCATTAAAGTTAGGGTCCTGAGAATCTCTTTACTTGACTCTTTCAGCCACATTGGTAGTCTATGGCCACCGGGCCAAAGCACTGTGCACCTCCTACACCATGAGACATCTCGGGAACCGCTTAGGAATAGCGGACCCCGATCTGCCATAATGTTGTGGTGCATTGGGCCATTGTGGGAATCGACTAACCAGAAGATGGGCCAGAGATGCTGCAGGGAGTAGAAGGCTCACAGGGCTCTGGTCCAGCCACCATAAGGAATTACGTAGCCACTGGACCAGGGTTCTTCGAATCTTTGGCTCAATTTAAAGTTGAGCAAAGTCAGCCAGCCCCAATATATACAAAGCAGCCGGAAGTGATCAATACCAGGAGGTTTGCGGCACCTTTGATTAAAGTTAAAAAGTTTTATACAGGTTTCAAACACATTTGAACATCAGTTTTTATTCTACAGATCCCAGGTGGTTGGACCTACACTCCTCCAGACCTCCATTAATGGGCTATACTAACCTATCAATGTACTCCTGGAAAACCCATTTAAAATGGCCAATCCAGCGGCTATGGACAACAGCACCTTTTACTCTTGCACCAGTTTTAAAAAAAAAAAAAAAAAAAAAAGCAAGTAGTGCAGTACTGTGACACAAGGCAGTCAGATATACGCGGGGCCGATGGTTCTGGTGGAAAGTGTGTCCTATGTTATAAATTGCAATCAATTTTAATGCACCTTGTGCTAATCAAGGCCAATCGATTATAAGGCCAGACGTATCTGGTTGCCATTTGTTACGGTACAGGGTATTGTTAAAGGCATAAAGAGTGGTCTATTCTGTACAGATCAAGGCAAAGCTTGCATTTTTTTACTTTTATACATTGTCCATTGAGATTTGGTAATGTCCTGAAGACCAAGTTATGGAAAAGTTCCTCCACAGTTCTTGGGAGTCCTTATGCTGCACCCGGCAGTGAAAGATATGGAATCTAGTGGAATCACCAATGCCTAACAGTTCAGTTTTATTTCCGTCTGCCGAGCCCAAAGCTGTTATCATGCACCTCCTATATATTCCTTGACACTGACCAGCAGCCTCTACTAGAATTTTTGGCTAGAACTTCACTCCGGTGCCAGCCATGTTCACACAGCAATTAAAGCCAAGTTAAGCGTTTTATTTCCAGGAAATGTTTATCCAGAATGTGGTAAATGGTTCCCATCGATCAAACAGAATTTTGCTTTATCTTTGTTCACACAAGGAAATGAAAGATAAAGCAGCCAACAGTAAATTAGCGGTTGTGAATGAGAGCAGCCTTTGTACAGCAGAGAAGTTGACTCTCACTTGAGCCCTTCAATGTCCGTTTTTCCTAAATCAGTGGATCACACATTGGATTCTATGAATGATCGCTTTGGTTTTGTAGAAGACAATGAGCTTAAATTTGAGTCTTTAACGAGTAGAGATTGTGACCTCAACATGGCTTCTTGGTAGGACTGGTTGACCGCCTTGGCCGTTCTAAGATCCTGAGTGAGGCTGGATGCTGGAGGCTTTCCTTCCTCATTGTCCTTAGCGTGAACCCCATTTTGGGCAACTCCTCCAAATACATTTGGTATGGTTTTATTTTGATTTCTGTACACATTTGCCTGCCTGGTAGGGAACTTCTCCAAGTTTCCAGGCCCGGGAGGGCTTGTGTTCACATCCATGGTCTGGTTTTGCCAATTTCGACCAGGTTGAGTGTTTTGCTGGAAGGATCTAGCGGTTTTGTCCATAATTCCCATAAAGGGTATGTTTCGCGGTCTATGGTCGGTTGCACTAAGGGTTTGGCTGGTCTTATTTTCTTTGCTTCGTACATCTGGTATTTTAACACCTTCGGAAAAACTACTGCTTGAAGTCAAGCCGTGTGTGCCTATCCTTTTGCCTTCTGTTCCAATTGTTTTTTCAATATTTGATTGGGTCTCTGGAGGTGGAGAGAGGCCCACATATCTTTCTGAAGTTTTAGAAACAAAGGAGCCAGAGGACTTGTATGGCTGGAAGTTGTTGGCATGTCCGGAGGGAAGCTTCTCACTGTACACAGGACCACGAGATGATACACACTGTGTGGCATCTGCATTAGCACTTCGCAAACTGGCTTGGTTGGAAGACTGTCTCAATGGAAGTGGGCTTGAAGGTACAAAGTTAGAAGGAACTAAATTCTTCGGAGTGGAAAAACTGTTCCCAGATCTCGTCATGGATTGCAAGGAATTCATGTGCTGATTGGTTTTCACTATCTGCGCCTGTTTTGCTGGTCTTTGTACTAATGCTTGCTGTAGGCATACACCCTTCCCAGATAGTTCATCAGCAGTTTCAGAACGGTGCTTTTGAGGACCATGTTCCGTCACTCGATTGTGGTTTGATAAATCTTGTGGTTTCAAGTTTCCTGGGAGTTTATCAGAACTTTCACATTCTTCCTCTTGAATATCTTCAAAATTGAGATGGCTGTCCAGCCCTTCCTCAATCGCCTCATCTTCCTGATCGGAGTCATTGCTTGGTGGTGGTGGTGGTGGCTGGAATTGCTTCTGCTGTTGTGACCTTTGATGCTGTTTGAACTCTTCTTCTACACGGGCTAAAAGTCGTCCTACTTCCTGGTTGTTGGGGCACAATTTCAAAGATTCGTGAAGATCGGCAAGAGCAGCAACAAATTGCCTAAAAGGGAGCACAAAGCAGTAAATGTAACTCATCAGAACACTCCTATAGACAAAAAAAAATTCCTTCACAATGGCCATTTTGGCTGTGGTAACATGGTAGAAGGATCATCAAGATGCCAGGATTATATTTTTATAGCTGTATTCTGATCTTAGACATATCAATAAGATCACCCTTCGGACGTGCACTTCTCTCCAAAATGGGTGCATCCCCTGTCCACCACATCAAGTAAATCAATGGAGAGTTAGCTGCGCATTTCTGTGGGAGTCACTACACGAGTAACTCCCATACAAAAGAACAGAGAAACCTGCGCATAAATGCAACCTCCTCTCCAAAATAAGGCAGCCACCCCCAATATGCACACAGATGCAATGGGAGCGATCGAGGTGGGACATGTCTCTAACAGATGCCATCAGTAGGGTCAAGGAATAGGAAGCCATCAGAATACACCTAAAAGGGATTGTCCAGGCTTGGGGCACAAGTCTGCCGTTACTCTATGTGACAGCAGACTTGTGAATCCTTACTGCATGCACAGTACACACTATCAGAATACTCCAGTGACGGCAGTGGGAGGTCATTTGACCGTGACTGTCTGATTTGCATACTTCGGACACATTCCGACAAGAAATGTCTGCACGTCTAGTCGGCACCTGACTGCAAATATGCAAATCGCATACTTGGGGTCACACCTGCCCAATTCTAGAGAATCTTAACAGCACAAGCCTGGACAACCCCTTCAAAAAGGAGTAAACTACCTTGGCAAAGAATCTCTTTGGGTCACGCAAAAGAAACCGTAAAGAAACCATTCGCTATATAGTTAGAGACTTACCTGCTGTTTCGCTTTGCTCTTGCCCTTGCATAATAAGCTTCGTAGCAGTTTGGTTTCAGTTCTAGGGCCTTACTTGCAAACTCTTCCGCCATGCCAAAGTCCTACGAGAAGAGGGTCATGTTGTATTTTTAATTTGGCGTACTTTGTAACCACAGCAAGGGACAATGTTAATATAAAGTACAGAGTATTACAGCACGCGTATTAGTGACGTAGGGGCGGTATTAACGTATGATCCAATCCCAACAAGGCAAGTCTCAAAGACGGGGGGGCACAAGGATCTCATACCTGAGGCCCCTTCCAAACACTAATGATTGGCGAGTCATCCTGTAAATGGGTGAGTGATGTACCTGCTTCCTCCTGTAAAACAATCAGCATGACCTCACCTGCCCTTCCACAGAGTTAACACTTCACTACAAAATAGGGGCCATAGAGAATTTAAAAAAAAAAAAAAGACTCCATTCCTCCAAAAACAGCGTCACCACACTACATGGGTTGTGTCTGGTAATGCAGTTCAGCACTACTTGCTTTAATGAGCCAGAGCTGCAATACCAGACACAACCTATACACAGGTGTGGCTCCATTTCTGGAAAAAAGGAGGGTTTTTTTGTCATTTTCTTCTACCCTCTTTAACAAGCAACCCAAGGCATGCCTTTCCTCTCCAATAATGATGACTTTTCCCCAGCAACTACATACAATGCATCTCAATATGTACAATGTAATGGACTCCTATGGACACTTATCTCTGTGGAGACAAGAGCATAAATCTGCATATATTGCTGTTTAACAATCTGCAGAAAGTAGAAAACGGCGCAAAACTTTTTTTTCTTACATTCATTTTTCGGCGACATCTGGACAGGTTCAAGTAGAGAGAGACGCGCAGCTCATTAAAGGCTTTCATCTCTTCTCCCAATCCTTCTCGGGGAAACTTTCTAAGTGCGTACTGATACCGCTGGGCCGCTTCCTTCATCTTTCCCTTCTGCAGGAAACAAAATCAATGTCAGGAAGGAGAAACCAAATAAATTCACAACTTTTGACATTTGCACGGGAAGAATGGATTTCCTATATTTTGGAGGTCGGACACCTTTAGGGGTTGTCTTAAGTAAAAAAAAATAAAAATGAATGTTTGATGGAAGAGTCCCTGGAAAATAAATCAATTACAGTATGTCTAGTAAATCCTGGCAAGTATTTGATTTCTCCTGCAGTCTTTCCCCACAGGAAAAATGAAGCATTACATGTTGCCCATCTAAATCAACAGGCAGTCAATGTAACGCACAGACGTGCTGGGTCCTCCAGAGAAAGACGCTCTAGCCAGCTATCTTCACTTTAATACATATGTGGTGGTCCCAAATTAAGAATTCACTTTTTATAGCTCGGATAAAGGTTGGGGGCAGATGGCTGTATTTGACAGTCCATATGATGACCACAATGGTGGAAATACTGGCTCTGGGTGCCAATCCTCCTTCAGAAAGGCATTATATTCTTAATGGATCCATTTTATTGATCTGACATTTTAGCAGACAACTTACTCTGTACAATATATTGCCTTCATCCATTAATTTCTGTAGGAGAATGATTAGGATGTCTGGCTTAGAAGTGGCCATTGCCCATGCTGCATTTCCTATAGAAAGGAGGAAAAAGGATTGAATACAGGCAGAGTAAGGAATGTTGGTACCCAAGTTATTAATGAAACAGTAATATAATTAATACATGGCACCGATTGGGTCCCATTATAGACAAGATTACCCACCAAGCCCTAAAGGTCTCCAGGCACATTAGACCAACTTCAGCCAAACCCATCAATATAGACTATTTATGAAAACAGTTTAATGTGTATATGGGTCCCTGACAGATGAGGAGGATACGTCATGACAGATTTCAGACTTCTGATCATTTTGTTCTCTACGCCACCAATAGAAATATCTGATATCTGGCTAACTGATCAATAACACAAGAGCGCTCAGCCAAGCAAGTGCTCCTGTGTATGAGAGAGCTGGACCATCGTTTGGCCGACAGCCATCTAAGGTGTATGGGAAGGTGTCAGTCTCCTGACTATCCCCCAACATCACTGGAAATTCAACGGCCGATCCTTTTGTTTTCATGAGAAATAAGCCGAAGATGGAGGAGTCCGGCATCAACTTTCTCCTAACTTTCCAATTGAAAACTCATTAACGCTTGGCGATGAGCTCACACAGAAAGGGTTGTTGGGCAGGTGAGTAGTCTACCAAGTGAACATTCAGCAGAGAGTTCTCATGCTTATATCTGGATTATGCCAATGTCCAAGCTCCAGGGAGCGCACAGGTCCCTCCCATAAAAAAAAAAATGTATGGGTCACTACGTCCATAAAACAGCAGCTTTGATGGTTGTACATTACATAAACCAAGATCCATCATCTGACCTGACCACATAACGCTTCCTATGGAGGTTAAGGGTGGGCGCTAATGTGACTATGGAAGGATACGACAGATGTCCCTAATACAATAAGGAAGCTGAGAAGGAAATGACATCAACTTCCTCCAAATGTGGCTTCATGTCAGGCAGTCTGACTGATTGCGGCACTGTGGGATCGACAGACACGAAGGTTATATAGAGCATAATGGGACCATGCACACGTCGTTCATCACTGGCTACAGACCGTGTCAGGAAGCCGGGCCATTAACCAACATTAGTAAGAAGAGATCGCAGAGCATTATATCAGTCAGGGCCATTTCCACTTCTCCTTTGTGTTTATATTTGGTACTAAATACAAAGAGGATGTGTGATAATGTGTGTACACCATCATTGGTAAAATCTAAGACATGCACAGGGTCACGAGCCCAACCCTGCTGCCGATCCGTGGCCGTGACAGTCATATGACTGTCTGGATGGGATGTCATCATTCCCGGTAGACCGGAGCAGTGAGTGATTGCAGCAGTAATTAATGACTATTTTCTTATTTTATAACAATCTCTTCGGTCTTGAAAAGTCAAGAAAAATCCCTGTAAGAAATGTAAACAGTTCAATTGGCACCTAAGTGGCCCTTTGTGTTTTCTTAGGACCCTCCATGAGTGATGGTGAAAAACTATGGGGTATTTGCTACATACCCCTACAGCGAAAGAGAGAGAGAAAGAGAGAGAGTGAGAAAGAGTGAGAAAGAGAGAAAGAAAGAGCGAGAGAGAAAGAGTAAAAAAGAGAAAGAAAGAAGGAAAGTCAGAGAGAGAGATAAAAAGAGAGAGTGTGTCAAATCGGTTTTGTAAACTCTTTGACATGCATCAATTATGATGGTAAATGTGAAGCTCTTATCACACACTTGTATTAGTTGCAATAAAATCGTCACCTAATTTGGCTCCTTTTCTAAGTAACGTCACAACCACCGCTGTGTTTCGACAGCCGATCGCTCGATCCAAAGGTCTCATCCCGCTGTAGTCCACGTGTTCAATCATCGCTCCGTTATCAACCAAATACTGCACCTAAACAGATTAGTAACACAGAGATGAACATAAACAACGAGGAAGATCAACCCGGGCAAACATTCCATCACACAGATATAACCACCGGCCTTCTAGTGCGGCGCATCAGATATACAAATAATACCAAAGCAGAATAAGCATTCAGTACAGCAAAACATTCAGATAAATAGGGATTAGATATCAGAAATCTGGATTATTAAGGCACTGACCTGGCTCTTTCTGCTTCTGGTCTTAAAAAATTAAAAGTTGTGGGTCTCCATGGTAACAGACTACAAATAAACTGTGTAGTCTGGTCCTGCAGTCATACTCTCCTCCTAGTGTATTCAGTAGGTTAAAAAGGGTTTTTCGGTATAGGAAATCCCCTGGCTGCAGTTGGTTTTACTAATACAATTATTTTCTTCCATCAGTCTGGGCAAAACCTCTGCTGTTGCTCGCTGCGTCCGTTATGGTCATGCAGAGCTGTAGGCAATTTGTATGCTCCATATCTGAGTGGCTCGAACCATCAAAATCGCAGCGCTGTCAATGTAACGTCAGTGCTACAGACTATCACAGACATCGGGAGCAGCGACAGACCTGGCGAAGGACCCAGTAAGACAAGGGAAGTACAGTTTGTTTTTGTTTTTGTTTTTTAAACTGCAGCCATGATCCAACTACACAGGGTTGGTTTGTAGTCTGTTACCATGGAGACTCATAACTCTGCCTAAGAGCTGCAGACAGAGTGATTTTTATATACGACCATTTGCAAAGTTGCTTCATTTTTTCCCCCCACTTTAGATGTTTTATTACTTGAGATTAGCCAAACCTTACCATATCGATTAAAGGCTCATGGCCACCGCAAATCTGTTTTTAAATTAATTTCAGCTGGATCCCCCACATTTAAAGAGGTGGTCTGGGACTTCTATATTGTTGGCCTATCCTTAGGACAGGTCATCAAATGTCTGATCGGTGCGGGTGCGACACCCGGTAACCCCACCGATCAGCTGTTCCTGGTGTCGGCTGGAACTGCTCAGCAAAGCTTCATCAATGGAATTTTGGGCACGGCCGAGTACTGCACATCCACCAATTATTGATTTGTATAGTAAACTAAAGTGTAGTACCCGGCCACTATTTCATTGACGGAGCTGTGCAGCTCTGTAATTGAGCAATTTTGGAGGCCGCTGACACCAGGAGGTCACAACCCCACCGATCAGACAGTGATCCCAAGGATAGGCCATCAATGATAAAGTCCTGGACAACCCCTTGGGTACTACAATCAATCATACTATAGATGTGAGAAATTATGCTGCGGAAACACTTTCTCTGATGCATACAGCAGCAGCCAGAACAGAGGTGACCGATAACATGAGCCGTCCCTTCCCGGACCGTTTCCATGTTTCTGATATGTTGGCATGAAATAAAAGCGCCAAACCCAACCATCCATCACACGCAATCTACAAAACGTCCGGAAAATAGCACCCAGATTTCTTAAGAGCTGCAGAAAATTCCACTTTATCGCCTCTCCGTGCAAATGTGAGGGAGGACGTAATCTCCAATCCTGTAGACGGGTGTGTGATGACGGGAATGCAGCTTCTGCGCAATATCTGTAGCTCCCACATCGGCAGCCAGAAAAAGACAGAGTTAAAACCTCTATCATGGGTAACAGAAGATGTGCTCATCCCCTGCAGAAGAACATAAAGGGCATTCCTCTTCAAAATGCATAGGCATGTATCCCTGGTACTGCCGGAGCTACGAGCGCAGGGATGCTGCCACCCGCGCAATATGTAACCGTAGGATTACTTATGATGTTCAGTAGCGGGGTCCGTGTGTTTCCAGCGCTGCAGTGAACGCTCATCTATCGCAATGGTCCTCTTAACATATGTGAGTTATGGAAATATCTAGCTGTTCACTTACAATCTCAGCATCTCCATAGAAAGCAGCCAAATCCAGCGGTGTGCGGCCATTTCTGTCCATCTGGTCAATGGTGGAGCCTCTTTCCACTAAGCACTGGACAACCGCTTTGTGGCCCTTCAGGCAAGCCCAGCTGAGAGCGGTCAAGCCTTCTTTGTCCAGTGCCGCAATGTCCGCCCCTGGGGAGAGATCATCAGGAAAGTCATCCTTCCATCGTCTGAGAGCACACAATGACTGTTCAAACCAAGCACAGTCACTTAGTGCACCCTCAGCGTGGCTTTAGCGGTTCATTGCACCTTCTACATCTATATCTACCATCGTTTTCCCTGATTGACAGGAGTAGAGATAAATGGAAATGAAGCGGGTGGGAAGGTGAACTGAACAGCTTGGCCACACCAAGGGTGCACAAAACAACTGTGCTGGGTTTGAACAGTCATTTTGTAATGACAGACTCCCTTTAAAGTAATCTGGAGTCTTTTTTTTTTTTTTTTTTTTAAACTTTTTTCCCGAATCCAGCTTTTTCTTACATAAAACTAGGTGTGAGGAATGATTATGACCGCCACACAACTTTCACATACTCCTTTAATGGGTTTTCCCTTAATAGAGAGTTATCCAATAAGCTATAGAATATCGTACAGATTGCGGAGATCCCCAGAGATCCAAAGAAGTTGGCCCAACCTGTAACTTATCACCATATGCACATACTGGTTTCTGAGATTTGTAGTGCTGACCATTTATTTACTGCACAATTATAATATTTTCTGTGCAGTCAAAATAAAAAAAGCCAAATCTTTCAAAACCTATGTCCTCATGAGCAAACGTTTACTTAGACAGGGTGCAATACGAGCATATTACCAGCAGGTGGCGGTGTTGATGCTGACTACTGAAAAAGGGGTTAAATTAGCTTCTAAAGTGATAAGCAATTATTTTTCAACCTCCTAAAGTCGGAAAGTATCTGACCCCATGCAGTATGTTAGAATATACATTCCCCCACCCCATGACCCTTCGGCTCGAGACCCCAACCTTGCGATTGACTTAGGATTTTATGGTATTGTATTTTTGCATGCCGTTTCTTTACAGAGAAGACATTTTCTCACCCTCTGACAGAAGGAACTCCACGGTGCCACAATGCCCCTCACATGCAGCGACCATGAGAGGGGTCCTGCCTTGCTTGTCACACAGATTCACATCACAGCCGTGCTGCATGAGAAGCCTGGCAACCTGCGGAGAGCGAGGAAGAGGAAAAAATATAAGAAAAAGCCAGAGATCTACAAGAAAAAGCTCCGATATTGTATTATACCGCCATTGTGTGTTACATCTATACTCGGATGCCTGTTATACTGTCAGGAGGAGTTTTATGTATATTACTATGGTTATTATAGAAGAAATCCCAATAGGATACAGCAACCATAGAAACAGTGCAAACAGATCTGGGAACCCCGGAGGATTGCGGAGCCCAGCGGACACGTATTACAGGAGATCCGAACACAGGTTTATGTGGGCAAATGGAAAAGTTAACCCCCTCCACCATACTTCCCCAAACTGCTATCAGTTTGGAACTAAGTGAAAAAGTTCTACTAGCGCTTCTGACTCAACTAGGACCTTAGCCATATACCATACTTACATACTTTCTGGTGGAATATTTACATTTTGCGCCAATTTCATGCACCATTTTGAAAAACATGGTAGAATATAGAATTATATCAGGAGGCGGAAAACTCATTTTTGAATTCACACCTTTTATTTTTGTCATCTATTATTGTTGTTGCTCCTTTTATTATTGTTGTCCCGCCCACCCCTGACTTCATTATCTTATTGTGCCTCTTTTTATAGTGGGTTGCCACTTTTCTTTTCAATGTGAACTTGATTGGTCAATTCCAGATGTTATCGGTTAATTTGCAACTTTTTAAAAAAGTTGCTAAATTTTCACGCCATTGTACTCCAGTCCCCTTTTAAAAGTGCAAAGCAAGTTTCATTTAAATTTTTATTTGGGAAGATGCCGGTAACTAAAAAAAAAAAAAAAAAAAAAAAAACACGCACAGAGGTCGTGAGGACAAGATTAAGAATAACATCCGTATTTGGATGAATTGTGCTCCTGCTCACTAACATACCACATTTTAATGCTTATTGATAAGATCGTGAAACTTTTAACTCTAAACAGTGGCAAAAAAAACCTAACAGGGCAGAAAAAAAAACCCTAAACAGCTCATATTTTGTATCCAGTCATCATGCATTTTGCACCCATTTTAATACGTATGGTGCAAAGTCAGCAACAACAAAAAGACAGAAAAATTATAACAAAAAATTCAAAGTGATGAATTGGCCGCGTATATCTAATACATCTAGGCCATGTTCACATCTGGAGGCGATATTAGCTCATGCAATTTTTTGTTAATCTTAACCGCTTGACTAAATGCAATGGACGCCATTGTAGGTCAGCAGGGGGGTGTAAGGTGCTGCCGAAACCAGACATGAGATATGCTGCGGTCTCTTTTTAGAAGGCTATGAAGAAGCCTGTGGCACATCCGCTTTAGGAGTTCTACTTTTCTTTTCCATTACAAAAACTGGAAAACAAGTTTTGTGCAGGGGATGGATCGGTCACATTAGACAGACGCAAGTGTCACCTAATAGACGCCAACGACTACAATGAGATCCATCAGGTCTCATCAATTGTGTACATTTTGGCAGAAAAAAAAAAAAAAAAAAAAGCAGCATACTGACTATTTTTGTTCTCCCTCTAATGCGATGGAATCTGCCACAAATGCTCCTTTTATAAATATGAACAGAATCTGAAGGTGCCTTTTATAGCAGGTAATGATCGCCAATGCTAGATCAATGCCAGTGTAAACAAGATCAACAGGCTATGGATATCTATGACAAGCAAAAAAAAAAAAAATAATGTCAGAGGTTGCCTTTAGTGAACAAAATATACACAAATTTTTAGTTTGCAATCTTCATTTATTGATGAAGTTTCATATTTTTCTCTTGTGGGAGTGTCCCTCCCAGTAATAAAGGCAGGAAGTGAAATCTATGTGTAACAAGGATGCTGCAGACATCACTAGTTCAAATCAGGACAGCTTCTATCCAGCACTTATTTCCTCCCAATGTGCTTTCCATCTTATCTATTGTACTTTGCTTGCCAAAAAATTCATATAACTCCATCTTTAACACTGTGAGAAAGGATTGAAGAACAGTTTGCAGCATGATCAAAAGTTTAAGATTTTTTCTTGTGGGAGTGTCCCTCCCAGTAATATAGGCTGGATGTAAGATCTATGTGTAACAAGGGTGCTGAAGACTTCACTAGTTCAAATCAGTACAGCTTCTATCCTGCACTTATTTCCTCCCAATGTGTTTTTATATGATCTATTGTATTTTGTCTGCTCTGTAAAAAAATCATATAACTCCATCTCTAACACTGAGTAGGGAGGGGAGGGCAGGGATCCTGTCCATATAGTTTACCTCTACTGATACATTGTAGCAAAGTGTATCAAAGTGGAGTTTCAGCAGTTTAGCAAACAGAGGATTTGTCTGGACTGTAAACAATTGTAACAAACAATATGTCTGCACAGATTTGCTATTTCCAACTATAGAGAACAATGTCAGCCAGTGCGCCAAAATAGGCTGCAAAATTGCAACTCAAATTACATAGTATACGAGAGTGAACTGAAGCACAATTCATCCAAATGAGGATATTATTCTTCATCTCGTCCCCGGCGACCTTTGCGCATATTTTTATTTATCGTCCCAAGTTAAAATATTGTTATAATAAAAAGCAGGAAATTAAAGTTTACATTTAACCGAAGTAAAACGCAGAAAACCTGCCATGCTGCTCCTCACAGCGCCGGTAACGGTTATGGTGACCTGGCTGGGAGCCCGATCAGAATCTCATAGCAGAATATAGAAGGCGTTGTATGGCGGCATTGTGCATTGTCCGGACGCTGTAAGAAGTGTTGTGAATAGCTGTCTCCACCAGAAGAGGAGAAAGAGAAAAGGAAAAGGCAAAGGAGACTCTGCGCCAACACAAAGGACCAGACTATCTCATTAGAATTTCTATGGCCAGTGTCTTCCAGGCACAAAAAAGTCTTTTCAGAAACTTCTTGTGCTAAATATTATTTGACCACTTTTTAGTGGAGCATTCAAGGACCCAGAATACATTAATTCAAGAAGGAACTAAGTGCCAAGGTTACTGCTTCCAGCATTATGTTATATATATTTCCTTAAAGAGTCTCAATAAAGATACATATTGCCATCGCTGCAGGACAGTGGGGGAATATGCCATGAAATGGAATGGACCCTTTGATCCCCATCTCCTTACTGTTGATCCATCTACAGGTTTTGAAGATCGCTATAGGGAATGTTCACACTTCTCTTTTTTTGATGCGGCTGTTACGCCATAAAAATGAATGGCCAGAAAACCACAGTGGAAAATTATTGCTTTTTTTCGGGGGGGGGGGGGCACATTTTTGGATGTGTTCTACGATCTTCGCATGTAGCAGAAACCCTACTTTTTTTTCCACCACCGGAATGGGGGCTACATCCTCATATCAATCATCGAAAAGAAAGTGTGGTTTACTCTTCTGCTCCTCGACGTCAGACCGTACAATGCACAGTCTAGCTAAACATTTCAGAAGGTTAAAGGAGCGATAAAGTCCTATTTCTCCAATCTCTAGACATTTAAAACTCATTCTTTTTGGTGGTGAAAGGTTTCCTTTCGCATATTGCTAAATTCTTTAAAAGGCAAGATAAAATTCCTGTACTCCCAAGAATGCTGGAGTTTCATATTTTCCTCCTATCATCATAAATAATCTTAATCCTTTACATCGCCCTCACTATTTATTTTTCATGTCAGGGGAATAATGGGAGATAGAAATTCCCATACAATCTTCTGATCATAAAAAGGAGCAATGCCAAGAAATGTAGAATTGCTTCATGCCCTGTGATCAACCTTCCACAGAAGGGTCCACCACCATAAATGATCTTATTAGGGCGTACGTGCAATGGAGGAAGGGAGAAGAGAGGCTGTCCAGTTTTGTGTTGGCCCCATCTCCTTTTGTTACTCGTTGGGAAACCCATGCAAAAATGAAGAAAAGACTTGGAGTGAATGGATTCCTAGGTCTCGGGTCCATCAGACAGTAATTTGTGGCGGCTGGAACCTTAAAGAACCGCTTCTTACCTCCCAACATCCGCGGCTCTTGCTTTGATTAGTCGTTCTGGTGCAACGTCATGGGTTACACCGCAGCAAAGACATCAAAAGAAGAGTCAAAGATCTGTCAGGCAAGAGTCGATTCTCAGGACTCCCGTCCGGTGTCCACAGATTCAGACATGGCCGACGTAACAGGTCCTACGAGTTGATTTTGCACCAACTCAAATCATGAGCAAACACCTGATTCATCATTGCGGTTTCTCCACTTTTCCTAATAATTTGCTCTTTTTTTAATACCGTAGCTTCTGTATTTGCAAATTATTTTTTATTTATTTAGTTAATATAAATATATATATATATTTTTATTTATTTTTTTTACACATTTTGCAACACTCTTTATTTACGATCCTTCTAGTTTTTAATTTTGTTCTCGACAACTTTGCTTATCCAAAATGATTTAGACAGATTCATTGTATAAAAGGTGTGTGGATATTTTCTGCGCTGCCACAACAATACAATTCCAAACTTGATGAGGTAGCAATGGTGGTTTATTCAACGCGTTTCAGGGTCTTCGTGACCCCTTCTTCAGGAAATGCCACACAAAACATAGAAGAACAGTATACTTACACGTCGTAAGTACATGGGAAATTCAAAAAAAATTTTGTTCTTGACAACTTTGCTTATCCAAAATGATGTAGACAGATTCATGAAATGCAGTGAATTGAACTACAGATCTACAGGAGCTCAACGGCTGGTTCCTATGGAATTAGCTCCCCGTATAAATTCTGCCTATTAAGGGTGTGCCACCAACCCTATTGATTCTTAGAGATTCATGCAATGTAACTTGTACAAATGCCACATTTTTTTTTGGAGATCCCTCCATCCCAATACCTCCCCCCGGTGTCAGCTTTCTGTAGTTTTCTAATATGCCGCATGTTTAAACAAACTTTTCAAAAAAACTTTTGCAACTGAAAAGTCACAAAAACTGGTTAAAAGACTATAAGCACTGCGCCGAATTTACAAACCACTTTCAAGAATTTAATGCAAAAACTTCAGCAAATTCCGAAAGCAAAAAAAAGGAACTTCAAGAAACCCCAAATGATGAATTGATGCCTGGGTCGTCCTGACCTGGGGGTCACCATAGTGGAGAGCCATTTAGATCTTTGCTTCAGGACACCACTAGGAGGCCCCTTTAATATTCATCGTACCCAGAAGAAAAGACAAGATTTGCACAAGATTTTAGGACTTTACCTGCCAGTGACCTTGCCGAACAGCGCAAAACAGCGGAGTGATGCCACGTCTGTTTAGCCGGGACAAGATGGCTCCATGGTCAAGAAGCAGCTCGCACACCTCCAGCTTCCCCCGTCCTGCAGCTGCTGTAAGAGCTGAACCACACAGAGAGGAGATTCTAAGTACTCATAAAACCACATCTTATATTACAAGCCCGTGTACACACATATTCCACTGGATATTACAGACAGCGCCTGATTCCTGGAGCCCCGAGGCAAAGATTTTGGGGATTTTCCTCTGTGCAGTGTGTATATGGTCCTCATGGGAAGCCAGTCTCAATAAATCGTAGACGCGAGAATGTGTCTGACTTGATGAAATATTTAATTCAGCAATGCCCTTGTGCTAAATAAAAAGGCATAATTTGTTCTACTTAAACAGATTACAAGTGAGGATGAATTAAAGATGTTTTCTGAAGCCTGTCATTTACTCATAAAGCAGATGTGTGTGTCCGGACTTAATGTGATGCATCAATCTATACAAATGGATGGAAAGTCCTACAGTCATAATACAACCTTCCGATCCGTTACGGATCAGCGACAAACATTTTTGCCATAGATTTTATTTCTTAGTGTTGGATGTTCCATAACATCAGGATAGCCTACATTTTAATTTGGGACTTGTTCCTTTGTAGCCAAATAGATTGTGAGATTGATAACGGCAGAAGAGTGTGTTGACCTTGGTGGAGACAGTGACCGGTCCTACAAAACTATTAGTAAAGACAAGGCTATAGACAGGGCCAAGGAAAGAAAACTTTGTCGCTATTCAGATAAAAAAAAAAAAAATCAATCAATAAAACTCATAGCAGTAAGAGAGGAGTGTGCTGATTTTGACGCAAACAGTGACCTGTCCATTTTTGTATGGTTTTATCAGTATGGACAGGGCTTAGGAAAAAGTCAGCATTACTGTGCCATGAAGAGAAGGAGCAAAATACAGTGTGACCAAGATGATCAATGACCAAGATAGCAGCAGGATAGGGGTGCATTGAACTTGAAAGAGGCAGTGACCTGTCATATTTCTGATCCTATGGTATTTGCAACAAAGCTACATATGACAGGGACAGTAGAGGTGTACAGAAAACCCTATAGCCAAACAGATTATGAAGACCGCAGAAGAGGAGTGTGCTGATCTTGTAGCAGTCAGTGACCTGTCCAATTTTACTTTACTGTATTAGTAAGGTAAGGACAGGGTCACAAATATCATGCCATGAAGTGATGGACACCAACGACACACCATTAGAAAAAAGAAAAAAAAGACAGCGGCAGAAGAAGAATGTGTCGATCTTGTGAGAGACAGTGACTTGTGTGAAATCTCACTGAGTAGTTATGTAATTTTACATGTAAAAACACAGGAAAGTTTTAAAGAAAGTAATATATGAGACGACATGTCAGGAGAACGGTCAGAGATTCTTTAAAAAGGAGTCTGTCCTCCCCAAACCACTTCTACAGGTATGTAGCTGACTTATATGCAATAAAAATAATACCCCTAGATTTTAGAGGTTGCAAATGAGGGGGCTTTGGTATCACCTTGGCGAGGTCAAGTTCTCAATTCCCCATTATGCACCTTCAATTTGCATACTGAGCCGTTTTCTATATCTTGATTGACAGCATTGCTTGAACTCAGTCAACATCTCCGCACAATCGCTGGCTCCATTCTGCAGTAGAGTAGTGAGCGACGGCCGCAGATCCAACACTGACACTGCAAGAGCCCATCTGCACACCACGCACACAGTGTCCGCTCTCATCCCCGGCTCCTGCCTGTGGCCATCCCTCGATACTGCAGACAGGAGCCAGTGAGCACAGCTGGAGTCCTGCACAGTCCATGCAGAGGTGCAGAGCTGCTGATTGGGAGATCTTAATTCAACTCAAAGTGCTCAGTATGCAATTTAAAGGGGCATAACTCTGCACAGAGCCTTTGGCCATACCAAGGGTGCACCGAACCGAACACCCCCCCCTCCCATTTGTACACAAAATAATTTTTTTCTGACAATCAAACTACTATAATCTATACTACATGCAAACATTTTAGGGGTTTAAGGCCCTTTTACATTTAGCGATGCACCAGCGATCCAACCAGCGATCCGACCCGGTCAGGATCGCTGGTGCATCGCTAAATGATCGCTAGTGAGCTTTCATACAGAAAGATCTCACAGCGATTCAGCAGCGACGCAGCGCACGATACTTACCATTCACACACAGCGATCCTGGCGTCCTCCCGCCCGCGTCCAGCGTCGCTCGTCGTCACAGCAGGAAGTCTCAGCAGGAAGCGCCCGACGAGAAATGGAGCCGGACATTCTCGCGCGATCAGCGATGGACAGCGGGGGAGCCGGTCGCTGGTAAGTATCACACATAGCGATATCGCTAGCAATATCGCTATAACGTCACAAAACCAGTGACGTTTTAGCGATATTGCTAGCGATATCGCTTAGTGTAAAACCCCCTTAAGTCCCCTATAAACCAGGACTGACAAGTAGTTTAATTGGTGTTCTAAGGCTGACAGACCCCCTTTAAATGCTACAAATGATGCAGACATTTTAATCATAGAAAGGGTTAATTCAGCATAAATTGCTGGTTGTGTATTTAGAGTATAATGCCGTCTTTTTTGCCATTTGTGGAGAAAAACCTAGAAATTTAATCTCAGAATACTGTGCTTCTTTGGGATCTTCTTTGCCTTTCATTAAAGATCTTGGACAATTTACAGCTGAAGACTTTTTTTTTTTTCAATAACCTCCTTCATCGAGGCCAAACATTTGCCTTTTGCGCGGCTGCGGTACAAATTATTACAATGCAATAAGAAGCCATTTATCTCACATTTGGCCGGGTTACAAACGGGGTTTAGTGGTGCCAAGTACGAGCGCAGAATGTTATGGTGTCATTGTGCGATGAGATGAATGACACAAAGTGTTGGCCAAAGACAATCGACTCGTTAATGTGTCTGACTTTAGATTATTCGTGCGCAGATTAGCAAAACCTCGGTCTCTCATTTTCATAACAGGCCTGAATGACCTATGAGGCAGAGGCATGCAGAGGAACATTTCTAACTATTGACACTTTCTGAAATCGGAGATTTTCTTCTTCTTGGTACGAGAAATTAAGCCCAGACTTTTAGGACTTGGAAATTGTATCACAAGGGCTCAAGCGCAATGACCTAAAGCTTTACAATCTTTCACCACTTCTGCCGTCCAGTGGAGATCTGGTGGGACAGGTTGGAGTTCAGGCCCGGATTGGTAATATACCCAACCAGGCATTTTCCCGCTGGGCCACTGTCATGTGGGCTGCGGGCGGCAGCGCCCCATCATCTGGCCGCTGGCCGTTTGCCAGCTGATGCGGCCACTGGCACTCCATTCTCGTCCTAGCATGAGACCCCCCCCCCCACGCACTCCGAATGGAGTTAAAGGATATGGCCACCTTCAGGGACATTTTTATATACTTAAATGCAAGTGTTTTAGCATTAAAGTAGTTTTTCCAACTTTGTTTCATTACAAATTTTGCAGTTTTGCCTTTTGTAGCCTCTGGATTGTCTCATTATTGCTGGTCACAAAATGAGTTGACTGAGAATCCATAAACTTACCTTGATTTTCTTCTCTCAGCTGATTTATGATCACATGAAAGTTCAGCTCTTCCTTTGATGTGGTTTGCGGCCATAAATCAGCTGAGAACGGCTTAGTAAAAGGGAAGTGTCAGAGGCCCTGTAACTCGGGAAGAGGATCGAAACGCAATGCTCGGACTGGCCGGCGGCTCTCCCCACCGGAATTTGACAGCTGCATAGAAATACATGCTGTCACGCTCAGGTCAGAATAGCCGACGGCCAATCTCAGCATTGCGTTGCGATCATCATCGTCCGAGTTATACGGCTATCTGACTATTCCCATGCTCATTGAGGGGTTTCTTCACAAGTCTAGTTTCATTCTCAAAGAAATCAAACATCCTTATAAGCCGAACGGTGCAAAATTTGTAATGAAACAAAATTGCAAAAATATTTTTTAGCCCAAATACATTCAATAAAAATAAGGATATGGACCTCTTTGGGGAATTTTTAAACTTGCGTTATTTTACATATAGAGGGTCTGGCAGTCTCTCATCTTAATCCTCTATAGACTTGCACCAACATCCAATACAGATTTGGCATCCAGCACCGATGACATATTGGAATAGGTTCCTTTGCAATAAATGGCCAACGACTATTCCCGGGACAGCCTTGACTTTTCAAGGAACCACATAAATTGCATTCAAAGCACCCAGGGTGGCCCTTAAATAGTTTTCAAATACAGGGTGGGTAAAGGGGTGCAAGGGTTAACTCCTGTTATAAAGTCTAGCCCAGAAGCAAATCCCTGGCTACGGTCTCCGCTTCCTTTTAATCCTATGTCTTTCGGAATATATAGTTGGCCATAAACCAAATTACACAAATATAAAAGACCTTCATACAAGCAACCAGGCTCCTTCCCCATTCCAGGGAGATGTTCTTCCTTCCTTTACAGGATAAAACTTGAAAGCATATTTCACTGACATTTATAATCCCCAGTTATATCCGGAATACACCTTCCATTTATTAAAGGCATTTATGCCGAGGTTGCAGCAGTCATAGATAGACTCTGGTATCCTGGCACAAGGCCATTTTAGGAGGATATTTACACCTTAAATAGTTGTAAGTGACTAGTAAAGTGTCACATTACTCTTAAAATTGTTTGAAATGTTGGTTTTCATTTTATCTAGGTGCATTAAAGGGTCATCACAAAATAGAGCTAGAATAAAAGAAAAAGTGTGCACTAACAAAATACAACAACACACTGTCTTCTCCTATTATGGCCAAGGAAAGGATCCACCAACACAACAAATCTGCCAAAACAATGCAAAACAATCAAAACTGGTAATTGTATCCCAAAGTAGATTTATTTTGTTTACTCACTTATATAGCACCATCATATTCCACAGCGCTTTACAGACGTCACCACTGTCCTCATTGGAGCTCACAATCTAAATTCCCTAGGTCTTTGATGTGTGGGAAGAAGACAGAGCGCCGAGAGGAAGACAGAGCGCCGAGAGGAAGACAGAGCGCCGAGAGGAAGACAGAGCGCCGAGAGGAAGACAGAGCGCCGAGAGGAAGACAGAGCGCCGAGAGGAAGACAGAGCGCCGAGAGGAAGACAGAGCGCCGAGAGGAAGACAGAGCGCCGAGAGGAAGACAGAGCGCCGAGAGGAAGACAGAGCGCCGAGAGGAAGACAGAGCGCCGGTTTTCAGGGTGAACATACAAACTCCTTGGAGATGTTGTCCTTGGTGGGATTTGAACCCAGGACCACAGCATTGCAAAGCAACAGTGCTAACCACTGTGCCATCATTCCTAAAGGACATGCAACTGGAGTACAGAAACTCTGAGGCAGTGAATGTTCCATGGGAAGAAAAGATGCAATTAATCTCTCCTCCAGAAGGAAGAACATTTCTTCTCTAGCGTCACATATACAGTGCCTACAAGTAGTATTCAACCCCCTGCAGATTTAGCAGGTTTACACATGCGGAATTAACTTGGCATTGTGACATTTGGACTGTAGATCAGCCTTGAAGTGTGAAATGCACTGCAGCAAAAAAGAATGTTATTTCTTGGTTTAATTTTTTTTTTAAATTGTGAAAAGTTTATTCAGAGGGTCATTTATTATTCAACCCCTCAAACCACCAGAATTCTGTTTGGTTCCCCTAAAGTATTAAGAAGTATTTCAGGCACAAAGAACAATGAGCTTCACATGTTTGGATTAATTATCTCTTTTTCCAGCCTTTTCTGACTATTTAAGACCCTCCCCAAACTTGTGAACAGCACTCATACATGGTCAACATGGGAAAGACAAAGGAGCATTCCAAGGCCATCAGAGACAAGATCGTGGAGGGCCACAAGGCTGGCAAGGGGTACAAAACCCTTTCCAAGGAGTTGGGCCTACCTGTCTCCACTGTTGGGAGCATCATCCGGAAGTGGAAGGTTTATGGAACTACTGTTAGCCTTACACGGCCTGGACAGCCTTTGAAAGTTTCCTCCCGTGCCGAGGCCAGGCTTGTCCGAAGAGTCAAGGCTAACCCAAGGAAAACAAGGAAGGAGCTCCGGGAAGATCTTATGGCAGTGGGGACATTGGTTTCAGTCAATACCATAAGTAACGTACTCCACCACAATGGTCTCAGTTCCAGACGAGCCCGTAAGGTACCTTTACTTTCAAAGCGTGATGTCAAGGCTCGTCTACAGTTTGCTCATGATCACTTGGAGGACTCTGAGACAGACTGGTTCAAGGTTCTCTGGTCTGATGAGACCAAGATCGAGATCTTTGGTGCCACCCACACACGTGACGTTTGGAGACTGGATGGCACTGCATACGACCCCAAGAATACCATCCCTACAGTCAAGCATGGTGGTGGCAGCATCATGCTGTGGGGCTGTTTCTCAGCCAAGGGGCCTGGCCATCTGGTCCGCATCCATGGGAAGATGGATAGCACGGCCTACCTGGAGATTTTGGCCAAGAACCTCCGCTCCTCCATCAAGGATCTTAAGATGGGTCGTCATTTCATCTTCTAAACAAGACAACGACCCAAAGCACACAGCCAAGAAAACCAAGGCCTGGTTCAAGAGGCAAAAAATCAAGGTGTTGGAGTGGCCTAGTCAGTCTCCTGACCTTAACCCAATTGAAAACTTGTGGAAGGAGCTCAAGATTAAAGTCCACATGAGACACCCAAAGAACCTAGATAACTTGGAGAAGATCTGCATGGAGGAGTAGGCCAAGATAACTCCAGAGACCTGTGCCGGCCTGATCAGGTCTTATAAAAGACGATTAGCTGTAATTGCAAACAAGGGTTATTCCACAAAATATTAAACTTGGGGTTGAATAATAATTGACCCACACATGTATATTTAAAATTTCTTAAAATTTAACTGAGCAACATAACGTTTTGGTTTGTAAGATTTATGCATCTGTTAATAAATCCTGCTCTTGTGTGAAGTTTGAAGGCTCTAACTTATTTGCATCTTATCAAACCTGCTAAATCTGCAGGGGGTTGAATACTACTTGTAGGCACTGTAGGTCACGAACAGATGAGCAATTCCATTCATGTTGCCCAGGTCCTTCATCAAGCTAGATTTCATTGCAGCCAGATTTCACAGCTTCCTCGGTGCCTCTGGTGCTTACTAAGCCCTGTAAGGTCACAACATCATGGGACCTAATAAGTGCAAGAGGCGTCTGACACAGAAGTGAAGACCGGCTGACACGGAGGAGTGGACTGGACACCGGACCATGGCATCACAAATCAAGAAACCATCCTGTAAGTCAAGGCCTGAAAGTCAAGAGCTGTGAAACATGACGAATAATGAGCCAACCAGACATAGATGCACCGGGGTATTAGATGGGTTTATTCAGCGCCTCTTACTCTTGGCTATTGATGGAGGGTCTGGCGCCCGCTTTCTGATACACGACTGGCAGATGTCACGCTCCTGTCCTCAATTAGAATAGTACGCATGCACTTCTGCCGATACCTGACACACACCTGATGTACGCCACTTCAATTGAACCGCCAATGTTGACAAGAGACGCTAGATAAGCCCTTTATTGCACATGAATCGGTTGTACAGAATTCTGGCTCCAGGGTGTGCAAGTTTTGCAAGGATGGACAATATTAATTTATGGAATGACCATATAAGCAATTGCCTGATACAATCTAGTGAGGAATCCTGCAGTACTTCCTAAGTTATTCCACATCACAACGGCACATACATGGGTGGGTTACCGGCAGCGGAGAGTCCAGAATGCAGGAAGCAGCAGAACAAGGAGGGAGGTGTATGGGGAGGGGGGCAGCAATAAAGTAAAAGAATGTTCCCCATAATTATGGTCTGTTTACCATGGACGATGGCGGCAGCCTACAAGTTCCACCCTGAATCCAGTTTACCATATTCGGAAACTGGCTTACCCACAGAGTTCTTAAGTAAACAGCATCATGGCAAAGTTATGCTCAGGAATTCCGGCTATTTTAGTGCTAAGGACTCGCTCTTATCGGATACTCTCTTGGCAGGCGTATGTGCACTAACCCCTCTCCTGCCGGGGAAAAAAAAAATACAACTTTAAAGGCAATTTTTTTTTCAATGAAATCTGCAAAAATAAAAAATTAAAAAAATGATTTCAGAAAATCATTTGGACAGGAGAAAAAAGTCTCTTCAGTGACTACTAACGAGAAGCCATTAATCTGACAGATCTTTGATCTTGCTCCAAGAAACCTGGCAGAAAAAAAAAATAGAAAAAACAAAGATGCGTTTGTCTGCCAGAAAGAAAGGCGAAGAATTTGACAGCAGGATTAAGGGAGGGGAAGAAGAAACCAACACTGGTATCCCGAGTAGTCCTGAAGTCTGAGGAGGACCCTGGAAGACGTCGAGGTAAATGCTGGCGATAGGCGCCATTCAGCCCATCCCCTCATTACAATACTAGAAAGACACACACGGCGTTCGCCAACTCGCACAGATTTTCTTCTCCTTCCAATCCAGATAAAACATTTATCAAAGTGTAAACTAAAGACAAGTCTAAAGCCGGGACAGTTTACTGTATTTAATAGGTACATTAAGGGATTAAATGCATTAGAGGAATCTGCAAAAACTGGGAAGGTCGACAATGGGAACCGCTATAAAGGACATAATGAGGCGACAATGGGAACCGCTATAAAGAACACAATCAGGCAACAATGGGAACCACTATGAAGGAGGAGACAACGGGAACCAAATAGAGGACACAATGAGGAGACAACGGGAATTGCTATAAAGGAGGACACAATGAGGAGACAATGGGAACCGCTATAAAGGAGGACACGAGGAGACAACGGGAATTGCTATAAAGGAGGACACAATGAGGAGACAATGGGAACCGCTATAAAGGAGGACACAACGAGGAGACAACGGGAATTGCTATAAAGGAGGACACAATGAGGAGACAATGGGAACCGCTATAAAGGAGGACACGAGGAGACAACGGGAATTGCTATAAAGGAGGACACAATGAGGAGACAATGGGAACCGCTATAAAGGAGGAGACAACGAGGAGACAACGGGAATTGCTATAAAGGAGGACACAATGAGGAGACAATGGGAACCGCTATAAAGGAGGGCACAACGAGGAGACAATGGGAACCGCTATAAAGGAGGAGACAACGAGGAGACAATGGGAATTGCTATAAAGGAGGACACAATGAGGAGACAATGGGAACCGCTATAAAGGAGGAGACAACGAGGAGACAACGGGAATTGCTATAAAGGAGGACACAATGAGGAGACAATGGGAACCGCTATAAAAGAGGGCACAACGAGGAGACAATGGGAACCGCTATAAAGGAGGAGACAACGAGGAGACAATGGGAATTGCTATAAAGGAGGACACAATGAGGAGACAATGGGAACCGCTATAAAGGCGGAGACAACGAGGAGACAACGGGAATTGCTATAAAGGAGGACACAATGAGGAGACAATGGGAACCGCTATAAAGGAGGGCACAACGAGGAGACAATGGGAACCGCTATAAAGGAGGAGACAACGAGGAGACAATGGGAATTGCTATAAAGGAGGACACAATGAGGAGACAATGGGAACCGCTATAAAGGAGGAGACAATGAGGAGACAATAGGAATTGCTATAAAGGAGGACACAATGAGGCGACAATGGGAATTGCTATAAAGGAGGACACAATGAGGAGACAATGGGAACCGCTATAAAGGAGGAGACAATGGGAATTGCTATAAAGGAGGACACAATGAGGAGACAATGGGAACCGCTGTAAAGGAGGAGACAATGAGACAATGGGAATTGCTATAAAGGAGGTCACAATGAGGCGACAATGGGAACCGCTATAAGTAATGACACAATCAGGCAACAATGGGAGCCACTATAAAGGAGGAGACAACGAGGAGACAATGGGAACTGCTATAAAGGACACAATGAGGCAACAATGGGAACCCCGCTAAAAAGGAGGAGACAATGAGGAGACAATGGGAACGCTATAAAAGGAGGACACAATGAGGAGACAAAGGGAACCGCTATAAAGGAGGGCACAACGAGGAGACAATGGGAACCGCTATAAAGGAGGAGACGAGGAGACAATGGGAATTGCTATAAAGGAGGACACAATGAGGAGACAATGGGAACCGCTATAAAGGAGGAGACAACGAGGAGACAACGGGAATTGCTATAAAGGAGGACACAATGAGGAGACAATGGGAACCGCTATAAAGGAGGGCACAACGAGGAGACAATGGGAACCGCTATAAAGGAGGAGACAACGAGGAGACAATGGGAATTGCTATAAAGGAGGACACAATGAGGAGACAATGGGAACCGCTATAAAGGAGGACACGAGGAGACAATGGGAACCGCTATAAAGGAGGAGACAATAGGAATTGCTATAAAGGAGGACACAATGAGGCGACAATGGGAATTGATATAAAGGAGGACACAATGAGGAGACAATGGGAACCGATATAAAGGAGGACACGAGGAGACAATGGGAACCGCTATAAAGGAGGAGACAATGAGGAGACAATAGGAATTGCTATAAAGGAGGACACAATGAGGCGACAATGGGAATTGCTATAAAGGAGGACACAATGAGGAGACAATGGGAACCGCTATAAAGGAGAAGACAATGGGAATTGCTATAAAGGAGGACACAATGAGGAGACAATGGGAACCGTTGTAAAGGAGGAGACAATGAGACAATGGGAATTGCTATAAAGGAGGTCACAATGAGGCGACAATTGGAACCGCTATAAGTAATGACACAATCAGGCAACAATGGGAGCCACTATAAAGGAGGAGACAACGAGGAGACAATGGGAACTGCTATAAAGGACACAATGAGGCAACAATGGGAACCCCGCTAAAAAGGAGGAGACAATGAGGAGACAATGGGAACGCTATAAAAGGAGGACACAATGAGGAGACAATGGGAACTGCTATAAAGGAGGACACAATGAGGAGACAATGGCAACCGCTATAAAGGAGGACACAATGAGGAAACAATGGGAACCGCCATAGAGGACACAATGAGGAGACAATGGGAATGCTATAAAGGAGGACACAACGAGGAGACAATGCGAACCGCTATAAAAGGAGGACACAATGAGGAGACAATTTAGCATAAAAATATTGTCTTGCTGTCAGGTGGTGGTGTGAACAACAAACAACGAGTTGCCCTTGGGCTTCCCGCTATGACAGCTCCTGTATACTGTATGGGAAGAGACAGCCGGAGGTGGAGCTGGACTAGTTTAGTCTATATATTTAGCAACTATATTTTTTCTGAAGCTTTCAGAGAGGAATATACCTGGCTGCAATCCTGCAGCCGGACTCTGGTTCTCACTGCTCATGGTTTGGGCATGAATCAGGTGACAGTTCCCTTTAAAAAGTTTTTTTTTTTTTACACTACATGGTATAAAACAGAACTTAAGTGTGTTAATGGCAGGATGAGGAAGAGTAGGCAGCCGTCTAGGGGGCCGTTGCTGGGTGGAGGGGACCATTTATGGATTCAGATCAATTACACATAAGGGTAACACGGGAGCATTTCTGAACTAACAGAACCATAAGGATATACAGGTTGTTCGGGTATTTATATTGGCAGTTGTGCCAAGACTCCTGGCCATTAAAAGGGTGCCCCTGCATAACGCTATGCAGAAGGAAACTGGCACAAGGAGAAAATACTTTACCTTTGTACAGACATTTGGGCACTGATAATTCTGTTAAAGAGGTATTCCCACAACTGACAGTTGTCCCCAGGATAACTAACTGATCACGTGGGGTCTTCTTACTGGGACCCCCAGTGATTTAGAGAACAAGGCTCCACAGTGCCCCCCCCCCTCTTGAGCAGCGTGGAGCCGTGCCTTCTTGAACTCCACTCTATCCACAGTCTATGGGACTGCGGGAAACAGCCGAGCGCTGTACTCTGCTTTCTCCGAAAGTCCTATAGACAATTAAGTGAAGGCTCAGAATGCGCACCTCCGCTCTATCAGATGGGGCTCTGCATAGCCCTTTTCTCAAGGTTCTAGAGCCACCAACCTCAGGATCATGGCGTGTCCCAATGGCCAGACTATCTGCGACCCAATGGATAGAGGATAACTTTCAATTGTGGGGATACCCTTTTAAAATTCAATAATCTTGTGCTTAGTGGATCTAGGTGCAATTAAATGATCATGTTAATTCTTTAAAGGCCAGGGGTAAGGAAGAGGGACAACTCTTGAAATCCTGCTTTGGGGCACTAAGAAAGCGTTCCAGCTTGTGATGAACGAGTATACTCGTTGCTCGGGTGTCCTCCGAGTATTTTGGCGGAGATTTAGTGTTTTTCGATGCAGTTGTATGATTTGTTGCTGCTAGACAGCCTGAATACATGTGGAGATTCCGTAACAAACAGGCATTCCTCACATGTATTCAGCCTGTCTAGCAGTCGCAAATCATGCAGCTGCGTCGACAAACACTAAATCTCCAAGCACGCTAAAATACTCGGATATCACCCGAGCAACGAGTATACTCGCTCATCACTAGTTCCTGCCCTTCATCGCCCATTCTCACCACCACATTGACACTGTATGGAAGGGGCAGCGGTCGCATGATCCAACTCTAGTCTTGCCATGATACCAGGGCAGTGGTGTATTACCATTCAAGTATCCAAAATTACCACTCGGAACCTAATGCTCATTAGTGATGAGCGAACGTGTTAGGATAAGGTGTTATCTGAGCATGCTCAGGTGCTGAGAGTGACTTCAGCTTGCTCGAGTAATATGACCGAGTCCCCGCGGCTGCATGTCTCGTGGCTATTCGACAGCCACAACACATGCAGGGATTGCCTGGTTTAGGGTCACGCCGTGTCTCTTTTGTCTGGACGTCCATGCGTTTTTATTTCTCACATTTACTAATGGTTTTTGCTTTTCAGTTTGTTAAAATGTCAGAAAATGCAGGAAATTAATTTGTTTTACGATCCTACGTCTCCTTAGATAATCCAGCAAATACTCTGCAGTTTTATAAACTAATGAAGTAAAATAAACGAAAATCCGAAAAAAAAAAATAAAATAAAATCCAGAGCGCAACATCCTATCTGCCAAACATGGAACATGTGCAACCAATCTACCGCGCCGAAGATAAATGATCAAAGGCCGTACAGTAACGCGGTGACACAAATAAAGGTCAGATGGATTCTGGAAGCATTTGTTTTTTTGTACGGCAATGTTGGCAGCCCCCATGATTAGAAACCCCTTCCCCGGTGATTGTACATTCCGCACACAGATGTTTTCTGTAATTTTGTTCACGGTAATTTAGAATGATTAAATAATACTCGAATGGTAACAAGTTACTATCTGCTCCTTATTACTGAACGCTCCCTCCCAGGAAATGGAAACCGCAAATAAATTATGGAACACAATAATAATTTCTTTCGACAAACATTTAATTAAGTGCATGGATTTGGGGCTAAAAATCTTTTCGGTTTAATTAAAAATGTTGCACCGTTTGGCTTTTACAGCCTGTTTTTTCTTTTTTTTCTCCTGCACATCCAAATTGGATATTATCTGTGGTCATAAATCAGCTGAGAGGAGCACAGAAAGTATAGATAAGAGTTAAAAACTCTTAGTGTGAACTCACTGACTGACTCTCAGTTACCTTATTCTGCAGCCATTAATAGACAAAACGCAAAATTTGTAATGAAACCTAATTGCAATTTTTCTTTTTTTGCCAAAATTACATGCAAAAAAAAAAAATTGTACCGACAAAAGAGGACAACCCCTGTAAGGTATAATCCTGGTTTATGGCACTTGGCTTTTCTTTCTGCCTGGAAAGAAAAGCAGCATTGCTTTCTGCAAGACCTAAAACGGGAAACGTCTTTCACGGTAACGCGCCACCTTTATATTAGTGGATCTAAACCCGCGCAATCTCTTTACATGTTAAGTCGATTCAGCTGTACAGAAGAGAAGACGGGAGAGGACGAAAAAAGGAAATATCTACAAGGAGAAGTCTGGATCGGATTTACTCGAATCAAATGGGGAATTGCAGAAATAGTAATAAATCTCGGGAGTCATCACGGGTAATACGAAATTGCCGAAATTGGAAAATGGGTAACCGTGACACTTTTACATAGTGTTCGCTATTTCACAGACTATTACTATGAAAAAAAAAAGTTTAAAAAAACGGCACTACAGTTATGGGAAAACACACAGCCCACGAAGGGAAGCACATGAACCAAGACATTTCAACTTGGACCAATGCGCCATTCCGGTCCATTGTTCAGTGCCAGAAAAGAGCATGCGCCAGACAGATATTCACACAGGAGTCAAACACATCGGCATTATTATATGGCCATCAAAACCTATCTTAATATATAAAAGGAAAAAAAAAAAAAAAAAAAGACTTTTTTTGGCCACATTATAAAAGTCATCAAGTGCCTTCCATATAAAATTATATGCTCCCAGCATTATTATCTTAAGTGGCGTCACCTTTATTACCTCCCTCGCCGTAAAAACATGAAGGGAAGGCAGCACAATAAATGCACATTACAGGGTGTAGACGGCAGGTTAATCATTTCGTCCTGTCGTGTTTCAACACAAGTATCAGCTGATGTTATCGCCATTCATTCGGCGCGCGGCTCCTGATCAAGGTGTGGCCTGGGAAAAGCAGTGCTTTGCCAGCACTAAATAGTAAGAGACACAGTCAGAGGATGACCCGGATCACAGAACATACTTCCCTTTGTTTCAGCTTGTTTGATGGGAGAAACATGTGCGGACGCAGAGAACAAAAGCAGCGGCTTAAAGTGCACCTGCTGCTCAGACACGCGGCGGCGGAAGCCATCGTGCAGGCAGAACCGGTACTCGCCGGCATGCCAATTAACGACTTGGCGACATCGCTGCCATTTCTTCCCCCAATCTGATGATATAACAGCAGTTTCCTGAATTTAAGGAAGGAAAACGTAAGAATACGTATTAGGGGCCAGCTCGCTCGGCAGAGGGCGAATACTTCCAGCACGGACTTCTCTCGCCTAGGAACAATGCGCCCAATCATCCTGTCAAGACGGAAGAATCTTGTAGAATAGTTGCGATGCCCCCATATACTCATTTGGTTGACATTTACATTGCGAGTCCATTCAGTTACACCATTACAGAAACGGTCACTGCCTCCTGCAAGATCAACACACTCCTTTCCTGCTGCTTTATCTTTCCCACCGTCTGAATTTGCCAAAAGGACGTTAAAAGTACAGAGAAGAGGGAAAAAAAAGCATTAATGCTGAAAAGCAAGCAACCCATTGTTAAGTCATGGAACATGGATAAAAAGAAAGGGTCCACTTTCACAGAAATAATTTTAGAAGAATTGAAGATATAATAATGGACTAAATAGACTAATTTTCAAAGGCGTTGCATTTTTCAACTACGGCATGGGATCGTGGTGGCTCAGTGCTCCACACAGGACAGAGTTTCCTTCAGAACGCTACATAAAGGGGGCTGGCTGATCAGTTCAATAGGTAACTGCATCTCCATTCATTTTCTATGAAGCTGCCGGAAAAAGCAGAGCACAACGATTGGCAGCCCCCATAGGGAATTACTGGAGCGGCGGTGGAGCATGTGCACTGCGCTTCATTCTAACAAGGATAAAAGTTCCCCATTCTGACGATCGGTGCATGTCCCAGCGGTCGGACCCCCACTAGTCCACCAGTTACCACCCATCCCATGACAAGGAAATAACGTCTTTCACCAGGCAGCCCTATAACCTTTCATGCTGAAATCAGATGATTGACATGCCGCCATTTTTCCCTACAATGCTCCCAAAAAAGAACAAGCGCAGACAATTCACATTAATTCCATCTGGTAGACCGTAACACAGCAAAGCATGCAATCCGAGCGCGCCAGTGATTTACCGGTCTCTCCCCACAGTGTATCGTTCTCATTGATGTCTATCTGGTAATCCGCATCTTGGTTCAAAAGGCATTTCACCACCTAAAGAGAGAAAACAAAGGAAAACTGAAAGGTTTGCATACAGAGAGAGTGTAATAACTCTGCCGCTTGGCATTTCACAGAGTTTATAAAACTTAGTCTTTGCATTAAAGTTAGCGACATCCCCTTTAACAGCACCAGACTACTTCAGGACATGGTGATTGAGGCTGGAGCTCCATTGTTTCTGACCTAGAGCTCCAAAATGCCTGCACAAAAAAATTAAAGGGGTAAAGTGAGGAAGTGATGCTAGGATATTTCACGGCTTTATGATCAATTCCGGGATTGCACCCCTTCACTGCAAAGTGGCACCCCGGCTACATTCTACGGAGAAATCCTATTCTGCACGCAGGCATGCAGCAGGAGCTCATCCTCAGGACTGACCCCCGCCGCGATCCTAAAATGATGGTATGTATCCTAACAGTATGCCCTAAGTTTAAGAGTTTACACTACCCCTTTATAGGGGCAGTAGCATCTTATCAGATGGGTAAAATTGCAAAGTGGTTGTAAAGAGAAGCAACTTTTGTAAATTTACCCTCATTAAAAAGAAGAGATTTAGAATTCCACAGTGTAATCCACTTGTTGCCAACGTTGCCTCTGAAATGGCAGATTTCCTTGGCAAGGAACACGCGCTTGCAAGCGCTGCTCTGAAGATGTCCAAATCCCGCCAGCCCCAGTGTCCGTGCGCTCCTCCGATGCTGCAGAGGCAATGCTTCTTCTGCTTGCAGCAACAGAGAGAAGAGTTCAGGCCAGTGGGACTGCGCATCGGGAGCGCGACGGCAACCTGGCAGAGGGGGCGCGACGGCAACCTGGCAAAGGGGGCGCGACGGCAACCTGGCAAAGGGGGCGCGACGGCAACCTGGCAAAGGGGGCGCGACGGCAACCTGGCAAAGGGGGCGCGACGGCAACCTGGCAAAGGGGGCGCGACGGCAACCTGGCAATGGGGGCGCGACGGCAACCTGGCAAAGGGGGCGCGACGGCAACCTGGCAATGGGGGCGCGACTGCAACCTGGCAAAGGGGGCGCGACGGCAACCTGGCAAAGGGGGCGCGACGGCAACCTGGCAAAGGGGGCGCGACGGCAACCTGGCAAAGGGGGCGCGACGGCAACCTGGCAAAGGGGGCGCGACGGCAACCTGGCAAAGGGGGCGCGACGGCAACCTGGCAAAGGGGGCGCGACGGCAACCTGGCAAAGGGGGCGGTGCGTTCCCGCAGAATAGGACCCCGAGACAACCCCTTTAAATGGAAAAATAATATTGTAGTTGCTTGATTTTATCAATAGGGTGGAACTTACTGCATACTTTGGGCATCCACTTTACACATGAAGGTATAGGAAAATGTCACCAATTAAGCCATGTGTTAAGTACAACAGCTGACACCCGCCACATAACCTATAGAAAATATTCCAAGATCCTGCAACATCTTTTAGACCGTAACTAAAAAAGTATAAGAGAACCTATTTATACGCGCTCAAACAACATAGCTACATAGTTTTCGCTCCCATGGCCACTTTGTTTTCATGTGGGTTGACAAACTACATTTCAGGGCACTAAATCATGTCAGGTCTTTGAGAAGCTAATTTGCTAAGAGAGGTTGTGTGAGGCTAGAGACACGACTACAGCGCCACCCTTGTCCATAGGATGTGCCAGGTACTGCAGCATTCACTTCAATGGGAATGCGCTGCAAATATCAAATACAGCACGTGGAAAAATAAAGGTTTCTTGGAATAATGGAAAAAAAATTCTAATTCAGTTTTGGGCATCTGGCTTAGGGCTCAACCAGACGGCCATATAAATCGGACAGAGATCGAAATACAGTGCACAGACTGGCCGGCGGCTCTCCTGACCATAGAGATATATGAAGTTGTCACGATCTCTGCCTGATCTATAATGCAGTCTGTCTGCGCCGTTAAACTGAAACTCAGGACCCAGAGTTACTTTAGATGTGAGGAATCTGGATTTAATGAAGAGACACTTCGTTACGGGACTGCCTTAAGAATATGAAGCAGAACATTGCTCCCCCCATCCCATCTACGCCCTCAGCAGCCTTCCTACCAGGGTGTCCTCTCCTCCTAATCAACATACAAATAGGCATAAATTATATATAACAACTTTCTCAGCACTAATGTCCCCTCCAGCAGAGCGTTCCTCCCCAGACCTGCCCTGCCTATCCGTACCTCCAGTCCTGCGCTGCTCTCGTGCTACATCCTCTTATTAACTGTTAGAAAAACTCGTAAAAACTTTTAATTAACATCATCCCACCAAGGACAACATCTGCAAGGAGTTTGTATGTTCTCCCCGTGTTTGCGTGGGTTTCCTCCGGGTACTCCGGTTTCCTCCCACATTCTAAAGATATACTGATAGGGAATCTAGATTGTGAGCCCCATCGGGGACAGTGATGATAATGTGTGCAAACTGTAAAGCGCTGCGGAATATGTTAGCGCTATATAAAAAGATTATTATTATTATTATTATTATTATTATCAGAAGCCATCCTACTCTTGGCTGTGATAGCCGGCCGTGGTAGACTCGCTCTCATCTGTCTTATGGCTTTCAGTGTCTCAAAAAAGCTTCAAAACTAAAATACTCAGGCGTGTCCTTCTGAAGCCTATAATACACGGCGGCCACCGCCATTATAATCAGCACATTGCTACAATTAAAGGCGCCGTACCGAGGTCAGGAGACCGAAAGAAAAGAGGAATAAAACTGCAAAAATAACAGCAGTCCGACATTCTGGGGTCTGGATTAGGAGAAGTTTTAACATGAACCGTAAAATTAGTGGATCTTATAATTTCTGCTCTTTCCCAGCCCCCGGTAAGGTACTTTTATTTTTTTTGCTTTAACTATTCAAAGCTTGCAATTCAGATTTTACCAAATTTTTGGAACATTAAAGGGGAATAAAAAGCTATCCTAACAAAAAATAATACTAACAATTGGGAAATAAATCTTTTAGACGGGGTCTGCAGGATAAAAATGTGTAAATCTTTATCCGGCAGGCCGCCATCTCGCCTAGCTCCCCGTACACACGAGCGCTCCGCACGGCAGCCACTTCTCTCCCCAAGAACAAAAGAATCAACCATCGAAATTCCAACAGTTTTATCCTTCTTGTCCCAAAACCCGAGTCGGTCAGGGAAAAGTCGGGAGGCCATTATATATGTCCGATGATTGGCCGGTCTCGCTGAAATGGGTGGGTTCATCTGACTTTCATGGGGGACTTCTGTTTGGACTGTGAATGAAGCAGCTCTCTCCTCCCTATCACAGCAGAAAGTGCCATTAGGATCTCAGCCACGTGGTGCTTTTTTCCTCCAAAACCAAAAGCGCCAATCATGTAATAAGCAGTTTCTGTAGCTTAGCCCCAATTACTAAAATGAAATACCAGACATCGACAATTGCTAAAAGTGGCACCATTTGTGGGAAAGGGACTAATCTTGTGGGATGAAGACAGGACAGTGCTCATCAGCAATCCCATAAAAAAGTGGCACACGTGGAATACTCCCGACACCCCAAAATATCCAGAAAGTAAAAGATAAAGAAACAACAGCGTCCAATATGTCACCCAATCCTGAGGACCTGGAGGAGGTGCAGGACATGCGCTGCGCTTCACTTTTTGTTACCGTCAATAGTATCTGAACTGGCTTCCAGGTGAGGATATGATAGTCTTGTACTTGTGAACACATGCTTCGCTGCAGTGTAAAGTATGGAGAAGGCACAGAGCAGCAGCCTCAGACCACTGCAGACTAAAACAAACAATGCAGTAAAGCTGGAGTCTATGGTTGTCTCTTATGTCTGGAAACTATTTTTTATCTAATGTGTGGAAGCAGTGATATCCGGAGCTTATGGTGCGGACACACTGCGGCCGAGCAGCAGTAACGCCACGAAGATAGAAGGTTTTTGCTCCCTGTGCCTATTCTTGCCACGCTTTCAAGATGCATCGGTAATTTGCAAACAAATGGCAGCACCCCCTTAAAGAGGTTATTCAGGATTAGGAAAAAAAAAAAAAGTAATCACTTTTTTTCCTTGGACTGATATGCAATAAAAGGCACAAACCAATAGTCGGGGTGGCACTGTTGCTAAAACAAAGCTGGCATGTTTTTGTATTCCAGGACGACCCCTTTAAGGCTCTCCATGCACATTTCAAGTCTTGTGGGAACGAATAGCAATCGGTTTAGTTATGGGGGCTCCCAACACTGTCCAATCAGATGATGACGGGGGAGAGAAAGGATCAGGAAGTTGTTAATTTATAAGGAAACACGTGCACGCTCAGCTGAGCGGATCATCCATGTGTAGGGGGAAATAATGATATTTTTGGCAGAGAGTCCTAAGACCCCCGACCTCTAACGTGCAGCAGTTAAGACCTGATGCTGTTACCTCTGTATGGCCCATGCTGGCCGCGGCCGTCAGTGACTGCTGAAGAGCGTGACTCCTCCGCACATAATTCGGCTGCTGGCTGCAGGACGTCCAGTCACAACTCAATAGATACTGGAGGATATCACAATGGCCTCTCAGGGCGCTGTGCACCAGAGCACTCTGCCCCTTCTTGTCAATGTGATCCACCTGGAAAGAAAAAAAGGAAAGAAAAAGTTTAATATATCAATCCTTGCACATATCCAGGATTATTCTCTGTCTCTGAGAACTTAAGACACCACCAAATAAATACAAATACATTCAGGCTATGTCCAGATTGAGTTTTATTTCTCAGGAGTTTGGTTTGAACAGAAATTTTGCAAAGTCCTCAAAAACCGCTTCAAAAACTCTGGGAAACTGCTTCCAACACATTCCTATGGGAAATCCACTTTGCTGTTCATAGGAGTTTTTTTTTTCCCCTGAAAAAGTTTTTTGAAAACTCTTGGACGCTATATAAGCGAGTAAAATAAATAATATTAGCACAATAATAGATCTGTTATTAGTGGCCTCGTTTTCCATGTGAACACAGCCACCCAGGGTGGGTAGGGGGCATATATGTGGAATACAAACAAATTGGAAAGTCAAATACATTTATTCATTTTACTCATTTTAACACATCCGCCTATGGCAAATTATGGGATAGTCCGCACTTCAGGATATTATTTCTTAAGGAAATCTGTCAGTAAGATCAACCCTCTCCCCCCAAACCTCATATATGGGCATACAGGTCTTTAAAAGGCAAATCCATTAACAACTTTATAATCTTTTATCTGTTGCTATATTCCCGAGAAATCTGCATTTTAACACTTAAGGAAATAAGGCATTAAGTGCTCTGGGTGTGACAGAGCACTTAAAGAGGAAGTCCAGGCTCAGGGATCAAGTTTGCAGTCAGTTTATGTGACTGCAGAATTATGAATCCTTAGAACGTGCCAGCGTCGGGAGTCAGCAGACGCATGCCAACCAATGAGTTATCAATGAGTGGTACAGGCTGCTGTGAGAGGTGGTGAGTTCTCCTTCAATGGAAGTCCTGAAACAGTGACTGGACAGACATCAGTCTGAGATGGTTTAGTGAATCCTGCATTGAGCAGGGGGTTGGACACGATGACCTAATTCTACCATTATATGATAAGTATGCGAGCTGCATACACGTGGTCACGTGCCAACTAGACGTGTCAGACAATTCTAGTTGGAATGTGCCCAGTTGTGCGCAAAATGTATATTTGCAGTCACATGACCGCCTGCTTCACCACTGAATCATGTCAGCGGTGAGGATTCACGAGTCTGCAGTCATACAGCACAGCACGAAGCCTGGACAACCCCTTTAAAGGAGCCTCTGCCTCCTGAGCTTGTCTCCTTGCATAGAACCAGTGTCTTAAGCTTGATAGCTCACTGTCTAATTTCCTTGCATGATGTCACGCAGACATTGAGCCATCAATCACGTTAATGAGGCTGGAGCTAGGCAGGAAAAACAACCTCAGGAAGCAAAGCCCTGGGAAGTGCTCTGTCATGCCCAGAGCACTTAATGCCTAATTTGCATATAAATGTAAACGCTGATTTCTCAGACATGCAGCAACGGATATAAGACATAAAGGTGTCGATGGATGTAGTTTTCAAAGATCTAGGATGTGGCGGGGGGGGGTGGGGTGATCTTGCTATATTCATGATCTTAAAGGGAATCTTATCATTGAAAGAAAAAAAAAAAAAAGGGATCTATCCAATCCATCATAGACACTGCGAAGACATTCAGGAGACTTTCAGCATTACCGAAAGCTGGAACAACATAACGTTTGTAACACCACTTCAGGAAATCGGTCATCAACGAGAGTCATTAAAAGAGGAAGTCCCAACATCTGCTGATTATTAGGGAGGAAGGGGCGCATTACCATCCGGCAGCCACAATCCCTCACGGGGCGCACTCCGGCTCCATAGACGTGGGATGTGGGCTCTGCACGCTCCAATTCCAGCCGTCTGGTGCCGTAAACATCACAGTGTTGTGTAGGAGGCGACTACGGCCGAGCCCGTAATTACCCAGAATATTCTAGTATTACGGCCGCGCTGCTTGGCTCCAGTTCACATTGGTGTCACTTTCCACATTTCATACACGACACAAACCACAGAATAAGCCAAAACATTCACCGACGACCGGTTTATTGGTTAAATGCATCTGCAAATCATTTCCTTTCCGTTATTGTTCTATTATGGAAATATTTGTTGTAATTTGTAAAACACGTGCGATTCAGCGACAGATTGAGGAATTTGGTCAGAAAAGATGTTATTAATTTATGTTCTTGTGTTAGTGTATCTAAAAAGACAGGGAATTTGCAAATGACCTTAGTTGAAAAAAAAAACAAAAAAAAAAACTGCGCCCAACAGCTCCTATGTAAAGCTGTGTGTTTCCATGGTTACAGACTACAAACAAACCCTGTGTAGTCTGATTCTGAAGTCACCCTTCTTGGCATAAGCCAACTTTAGCTTAAAAAAAAAGGGTCGTCTCTTCGGCACCCTTTAGTGGTTAACTATGCAATATGGGGAGAAATAATTATCCCTTCTACTCCAAACAACTGGAGTCAAAAGTCACAAGTGATACCGTATTTTGCGCAAAATATTGCAACTTTTGGGCCAGCAATGACACTTTTTTTTTTATTTTTTTCCCCCAAGTGGGAAGAATCAGTAAAATGGGGCAGAGTCAATGGTTCCGAGTCACATTTACTATACTGCACACCAGTAAACCGGTGTATATTGGTGTACATACAGCTCATGACCTGAGTAGATGTCAGTTCCCGATGCATAGAAGGGCTAAAAAAATTATTTAGAGGAGTGCAATTTGATAAATTCCCTCCTGTATTTGTTACATACACTTAAAGAGAATCTGCCATTATTTTTTTACTACCACATCTGAGAGCAGCATAATGTAGGGGGAAGAGACTCCGATTCCAGTGATGTGTCCTTTACTGGGCTGCTTGCTACAGTTTTGATAAAATCACAGTTTTATCTGTTTCACAAGTACCAGTTCTCTGAATGCTGAGCTCTGTATAATCGCGCCCACACCACCGATTGGCAGCTTTCTGTTTATGCACAGTGTACACAAAGCGTCCAGCCAATCAGTGATGTGGGTGGAGTTATACAGAGCTCAGCATTTGGAGAACTGATCGATCTGCAGCAGATAAAACAGTTCTTTTTGCAGCAAGCAATCCAGTAAGTGATACATTGCTGGATTCAGGGTCTCTCTCTACTTGATATTTTCAGATTAGGTGACAAAAACCTGGTGACAAATTCCCTTAAAGGAAATCACCACCAACCTATGATCCACAACCGTGACCATGATATACTTATTATTATGCACAAAATAATATTATAAAAAAAAGTACCTTGAAAACACAGCATGACATATGCTAATGAGCTGTAAGGAGTCACAGGGGTGGAGTTACTACTGTGAAGAGTCATGGTACCTCCTGGTAAGTTTGGCATTGCACTGGGCCGATTGCACCATCACAAGCTTACTCCGTACACATCACAGACTATAGGTTTTCAAAGCACTTTTTATATGTTATGCTGCATAAACTGGAATATAAAAGGACCTAATTGCCAAATTGTTACCGTCCTGAATATTAGGTTGTTGGTCATTTACCGCCTAAAGCCTCCTGACCGCTTCATTTAAGAAAATCTAATGTTCAATTTTTTACCTTTTCTTTGCGGTATGTGAACTGGGCAAATTAAAATGATTAAAAATTAAAATATTCTCCGACAGCTCGGAAATGGCGACAATTGAAACCCAATCACATAAAATGAAAGTGGGCACTTTTGGTTGAAATAAAAAGAAAAAAAAAAGAATGTACAATATCACGGAGAAATCAACCCGAGATCGCTAATGTTACCTTAGCTCCTTTTTTGCAGAGGAGTGACACGACACTGCAGTGTCCAGAGGCGGCGGCGTAGCACAGCGGTGTCATTCCACTTTCTGACGCTCCATCCACAAAGGCGCCGTATTCCAGCAGAAGGCCGACCATTTCCTCGTGGCCCAGGTGCGCCTGCACACACCCTATAGGGGCGTTGTTCAAAACCTCCGTCCTGTAGTTTACGTTGGCGCCGGCCAAGATCAAAAGTCGGCTCACCTGCAAAACAACAAGGTTGATGGTGAATAGCAGGACGTATGGATGATGTATGGGGCTTCTGCAAATTACTGAATTCTGCTAAAGGCAATATATATATATATATATATATATATATATATATATATATATATATATATTCACCGCTGTAACCAGATGATATACATTTCCCTTCTTCGTCTATTCGGGAGATCTGACAAATGAGCCCTGTATAATGAAAGGAGGCCAATAAATGTGCAGAATGTTACAGGACTCCATACAAGTAACCGAATCCACCCGTCGGCTGCGGGGTAATGCCAGAACGTCTGGAGAAAACATCAGCAGCGGTTACGCAGCAAGTGCGGCTCCAACCTACAAAGAAATCTTTCCTCAAAGTCCAGGGTCAGTTTGAGCAGCTGCAGAAGCTCCGATTTACACCCAGCCTCCATGCAGATAAGTACAAGCTACGTGTCCTGTTGTCACTAGTGAAAGGAGAACAACAGGCACCAACTGCAGAAAAGTCCGGGCACAACGCTGTCCAATTCTTTCATTTGCCCTCCTCATATACCGGTATATGTTTTTTGGGGGAGGGCAAATGATTATGGTGTTTCACTAAGGAAAAAAAATAATGCAAATGAGTTTTTCCAGGAAGGGAAGAAAACTATTTACCATGGGTCACCTTGCCTGGCGTGCCACGCTTGTTCCCTCCTCTGAAGGTGGCATTCCAGTTCTTCTACATTAAAAATGTCTGCCATAGTGAGATAGGGAACGGTTACGTCTCAACCACACCTTCCCTGTAGTTTTAAGGGAAAAACATTTGGTCTGGCGTCCAGTCTGATCCAGAGGCCGCCAGACCACAGCATTCTTCACTTCTCCGGCGGCATCCTGAGCACCTCTTGTGCTTACTAGGCCTAGGGAAAAGTCCTCATGATGTCATAGGGTCTAGCGAGTGCAAGAGTTGCCCAAGATGACGGGTGCAGAAGTGAAGACTGCTTGAAACTTTTTGCTCAACTCCCATTCCCCTACTTTTCCTGTAGAAGCGTGGTTCAGACGTAGCTCGGCCAGACAGCGGCCATCCTGGATGTAGGAGAACAAGAAAGCCAGTGACCAGGTAGGTGGTCCTAGATGAAGCTTTATTGGGTCAAACAGATGGGTTTGGCTGAGAGTCTAATGCGTATGGGGGCCCCTGACATCTTCAGCCGATATCGAACCATTGATCCCTTTGTTCTCTAACAGATAAGCCGGCCCCCCGCGGAGTCTGATGGTGGCTCTCTCAGAGAACACAGGAACACTTGGCTAAGGGTACCGTTACACTTAGCGATGCACCAGCGATCCCGATAACGATCTAGATCGCTGGTGCATCGCTAAGTGGTCGCTAGTGGGTTGCCAAACAGGCAGATCTCACCAGCAACATAGCAGCGGTCGGGGGTCGCTACTTACCTGTCAGACGCGCGATCCTGACATCCTCCCGCCCGCGTCCACACGTCGTTCGTCGGCGCCACAGGAAGCGTCCGACAAGAAATGGTCCAGGACGTTCTCGCGCGATCAGCGATAACCAGCGGGGGGAGCCGGTCGGAGGTAAGTATCACATGTAGCGATATCGCTAGCAATATCGCTGCTGCGTGACGTTACAGCGATATTGCTAGCGATATCGCTATGTGTAACGGACCCTTTAGTGAGCGCTCCTATGCACGGAGGAGTTCTAGGACTGGCAAAGAATTGGCCGACAACTATCTAAAGTGTATGGGGGCTTTAGAAACTTGTTACCTCCACAGGTGGCACAAGTCAGGTATTTTACTTTTTTTTCAGGATTGCTATAATTTGCATGAATTATTAAAGAAGTGGAATCTCCTGGCAGACTATCGCCGGTCCGAGCGTTACTGCCGCATGAAAGGCAATCCCATGGACTCGTCTGTAAGCCGATGCCTCGTTGGAGGAGGCGCAGTAAATTCTCACACAGCAGATTCATTGGGGAGTCTGGAGGAGTTTTCATTTACCATAATTAAACTGATATGTAATACACTGAGCTTTGTAGATGACTATAGCAGTCAGTGGAAGAAGCCAGGCAGTGGAAAAGACTGATGGCTTTTCCACCACAGTCGATATTTCACTTCTACAGAGTTTGGCAACTGCGACCGATATAAGAATGTGAAGAATGATTTGATACAGTATACTCAAAAATCATTACCACTTCCATACAATAAATTCTTTCTTAAAAGGGATCTCCATTTTGGATCATGCCTACTTATTACAAGGCCCTTAATAATAAACTGGTCGCAAAGTCTCCCCAAAGGCTGAATTTGGAGGTAAGTACTCAAATTCCCAAAGTTCCACTTATCACCAATCTTCCCTATCAAAGTGTGGGCAGTTAGTGCACGAACAATCAGATGAGGATCATAACAGCAGCAGCGGATGAGAGTTTTGATGTAGGAGGCAGTGACCTGTCCATTCAGATGATGTGCTATGTAAATAAGGTAAGAAAAAAAAAAATCTATACAACATAATTGCTATAAATGCAATTTTATAACATACAAATCATAGCTTCTTTTGTAAGTCGCTCAGGATCCCTCATCAAAAGGTCATGCATACCTTTGGACACTATTATTTGTTTCAAAATTAAATGTTATGCAATCTTCTACATTAGACTTCATTAAAAATATTCTATAATTCTGCTGTTTTAGATTGTCAGTGTTAGAGACAGCATCATGGAGAATGGTAGGGGTCAGGGGGTTAGCTGAACACAGATATCCACAATGTGGAGAGGGAGAAAGTACACATTGTCAGGGAGTGCAGAAAATGCAGGTTATAGAAAAGGAAATAAGTGCAGGATAGAAGCTGAGCTGATACACATCCACCCTGTATTACTGGGAGAGACACTCCCATTAAAAAAAAAAAAAGCTGAAAATTTGAGACTGTAGGGTCATGAAACTTAATGAAGTGAAGACTGCATTAGAAACTTAGAGCATTTGTTAACATAAGGTTAATAAAAAATGCTTTTCCATGACAAAGGTGTCCATCGCTTTTAAGTCTCTCTTTCAGAATACAGAGGCTGCTTTTCTGAGCTGGAAATAAAACGAAAGTAATGACAGCCATGGGATTCCCTGATTCTGATATGTAATACACACAAAGCAGTGCCCAGTGGAGTGGAAGGCATCTCCATTGCCTTGTGAAAGCCCCACTTGTTTGGTTTAGTTAATCCGGCATAAAGTTTCAGATGCTGCTATTCTCTAACAGAAGACGACAAAACACTGCAATTACCGCGCAGTTGGAGCGGCCCCCGTAAGCAGAACACCATATTATTATTATGTACATTGACATGTACAGAAAGCACAGGAAAGAAAAAAAGAACAGACCTGAATTAATGAGGAAAACAATAAGTCAACAGTCTGCAAAACGGAAAAGTAAAAGTATGCTCTCTATTCTATAGCTGCCTGGGCCTTACTAAAGGAGACACACAATATATATGTACAGTATATCTGCAGAGCAGATCAACATACAGTCAGATATTACAAGGCTAATTGGACCATTTTAGGATCAGTTTATCAAAAAGTCTGACTTGTCAGATGGTCACAATCAAATATTAGACTTTCCTATAAAAAATCAATTAACAGGTGGTGACTTTTTTTTTCCTTTAAGAAAAAAATGCATTTTGGCTAATAATCAATTTTGCAATTGGGTTTCAGTAAAAATTTTGTACCGTTTGCTTTCCATAGCCTCTGTGTTGCACTGTGCTTTTTGGCTACCAAATGAGTTAACTGAGAATTTGTCAGTGAGTTCCTTCTGATCGTCCAATGGAAGTATTTCAAACTCCACTTAGTTGATTTATAATCACAGACCACTTCAAAGAATGTGAAGGGAAACAGAGGCTGTAAGAACCAAATGGTGCCAAATTTTTAATGAAGCCCAACTGCAAAAATTATTTTTACCCTTCAATATATATGCATTTAAGAGGAAAAAAAACTGTTCCCTTGAACATATTAAAATACTGGCCAAGCTTGCTGATTTTGATGCTTGACATGTCGAACCCTTATTTTTGGTGGGAGTTGGCAGTAGTCCCCCCCCCCCCCCCCCTCACAGCTTACTACCATTTCTCTTACTGTTAACCTTATTCTCTTCCTTCCAAAACTGTCCACAATGGTTCTAGTTGATTTATTATTTTGCTAAACAATGTCAATTTCTGCGTGCTCACAATATATTCTAACTAATTCCCAGAAACTATAGTTAACTCCTAACCACAGGATAAGGGGATGACTCACTAATCTCTGGGGTTCTGACCACTGGGACCTCAAAGTTATTTGAAAAATGGGACTCACATCTTGAATTGAGCGGAGGTACAGAGCATGGTTTTTGGGATCCAGAACTTGATTCTCTGAATCACTGAGGGTCCCAGCATATGGACCCCCCAATGTCCAGTAAGTAACCCCTCTAACTTGTAGATGGGGGGATAACTTTCGATTCTTGAAGTCTATGGAGTCAAGGAGCTGAAACGCTGCATAGCCAATCTATTGGTGACTTATTACTGCCCTATATGGAGTGAGTCACACCCCTGAGGAGCCATATTACATCATCATTGTAATTCAACGTGATCATCATCATCTATTGAGGGGCGAGTTTGGGTATATATATATATATATATATATATACACATACATATATACACCCAAACTAACAAGGATTTGCTCTTTTCCCAAGAAACTGTACCATTGTCGACTGTGCCTGGTTTTGTAGCTTCGTCTCATTCGCTTATAAAGGGATGAGCTGTCATACCAGACAACCACTGGACAAGAGTGGCACCGTTTCAGGTAGAGGAAAAAAATAAGCAAGACCCCTTTTTTTTTGTTTCTTATAATCCCAGACAACCTTTCTTTCTGCCCAATTCTTTCTATCCCTTTCTTGCCATTTTCTATAGAATATAATTCTTTTCAATCTCCGAAGTTAATGGCCTTACATCCCCTTGTTCTCTTCATCTCCGGCAGCCAGAACAAAGAGCACAGACAAGTTTTGTGGAGCGCGAGGCATGAGCAGCTCCGTAATGATCTCACACAGTTCATGTTCCTCTGATGTAATGTCTTGTCCACGTACTCGGATACTGTTAGGCTTCTTCAGTTCACTGCCACCCAAAGAGCGCAGGCTCCAAATCCGGATTTGTGGTGACTGTCTCGGCTGCTCTGGTCTCCAAACGTGCAGCCAAGTTCATCTACAGCAGATTTACTGCAACATCATTACCTTAACATTCGGGGTGTACAGATTCCTGAGAGAGGCGAGTGCCGCTGACAACCCATCTGTGCTGTACCCGATCCACAAGGCCTGCAGAGTGCTGGAGGAGATCCCACTTTTCTTACTGAGGCCCTGCAAGAATTACAAGGAAGGTCATCAGCACACATTATCAATGTTCCCCAGAGACTGATACACAGCATTTATCCAAGTCAACAGATAAAAAAAACAACATTTTTCGTACTATAGGACGCATCCCAGATTTAGAAAGCAGAAACAAAGAGACATATTTTGCATTGGTGGTGTAAAGAAGAAGAGGGGGTCAATATCACCAACTTTAATGCATTAGGGTAGAATAGGAGAAAAGATGTATTGTTTCTCTGCAGTATGTCTATTAGAAACATATTGCTTTATAGTATGCACACTAAGTACAATCTGCATCAGCTCTGCTACATAAACACACAGCTCTGCTACATATACACACACACACACAGCTCTGCTACATAAGCACGCACACAGCTCTGCTACATAAAGCACACACCTCTCAGTGATCGGGAAGAGCACTCTGAGCATTCTCCTTGATCACAGGAAGTTTTACTTCTTAATAAAGTCTGTTTCATAGTCCACAAAATAAGGGAATATGTTATACCCCAAGAGTTGATTGTGGGGATCCAGGGCCTGAGATCCCTAAATTGCTCCAACCAAGCAGCTGATCCTAAAGCACAAATAGAGCAGTGTACGGGGTGAACTATGGACCCACGGTCTACAGACCTTTCTACTCATACTTATAGGAGCTGGGATTGTAGCCGTCATGTTCACCTTCCAGCTAAGAATTGGCACAAAAAATAGGGACATAAGGGGGCCATGCACATATTAGGGATGGTTTGTCTAATGTCGCTGTTTTTTTTTTTTTGTTTGTTTTTTTTAACAGAACCAGATCATCCAAAGTGTATGGCGTCGTCCTAATTTACCTCTACTGGATAAAAGGATTGGTCATGTTGGATTTTAAAATGTCCCATCATTTTGTTCTCCAAGTAGACGAGTTCACTGCCAGATTTGCGGACACCAATATTTCCAGAGCAGGGAACTCCGCAACATATGGAAATCATAGAGGAACAGTAATTGCCTTAATTAACAAATCCAGTTTAAAGGGGTTTTCCGATCTTATTAAGTGTTGTATATCTGTAGGCTATGCCCCAGACTTGATAATTGGGGGTCTGAAGTTTGGGACCCCCCCACTGATCCCAAGAATAAAAAGTCTGCAGTGCTTTACTTTCAGGATCAGTGGGGTCCCAGAGGTCAGATCCCCAAGATCATCAAGTGATGGCATTATCCCCACTATGCGCCATTTCTTTATAGGATGAGACAATTACAAGAGTAATATTCATTTTCGCAAAAATTACCTTAAATATGTGCGCTTTTAAAATATGATGGCCCAGCTCCATGGTCTGCTGGCGATTTAGCTTTCCTTCTTGCCGAGAAAACATAAATGCTAAGAGGGCATGTCCATTCCTAGAGAAAGAGAAAATAAATATACAACAATGAATAACACAAAGTTGGTTTTATTTAAGAGGTCGTACTAAGTTTGGACATTATCTCCTATTTTTATCCCAGCATTGTACTTTGCTTTCTCTTATTATTATTTATTGTTATAGCGCCATTTATTCCATGGCGCTTTACATGTGAGGAGGGGTATACATAATAAAAACAAGTACAATAATGTTAAACAATACAAGTCATAACTGGTACAGGAGGAGAGAGGACCCTGCCCACGAGGGCTCACAATCTACAAGGGATGGGTGATAATACAGTAGGTGAGGGTAGAGCTGGTCGTGCATCGGTTTGGTCGATCAGTGGTTACTGCAGGTTGTAGGCTTGTCGGAAGAGGTGGGTCTTCAGGCTCTTTTTGAAGGTTTCGATGGTAGGTGAGAGTCTGATATGTTGTGGTAGAGGGTTCCAGAGTAGGGGTGATGCGCGAGAGAAATCTTGTATGCGATTGTGGGAAGAGGAGATAAAAGGGGAGTAGAGAAGATGATCTTGTGAGGATCGGAGGTTGCGTGCAGGAAAGTACCGGGAGACGAGGTCACAGATGTATGGAGGAGACAGGTTGTGGATGGCTTTGTATGTCATGGTTAGGGTTTTGTACTGGAGTCTCTAGGCAATGGGGAGCCAGTGAAGGGATTGACAGAGGGGAGAAGCTGGGGAATAGCGGGGGGACAGGTGGATTAGTCGGGCAGCAGAGTTTAGAATAGATTGGAGGGGTGCGAGAGTGTTCGAGGGGAGGCCACTGAGCAGGAGGTTGCAGTAGTCAAGGAGAGAGATGATGAGGGCATGGACTAGGGTGAAGGAGCAGGTATCTGACAGGAGAAAACCAACTCCTCCGCCATGTTTGCTGCTGGGGCGGGGGGTGTGAGAAAGGTGGAAGCCACCATATGAAAGTGCAGCAGGAGAGGCTGTCAGAAGGGGTGAGCCAGGTTTCGGTGATGGCGAGGAAGGAAAGTTTGGTAGTAACAAAAAGATCATGGATGTAGGAAAGCTTGTTGCAGACCGAGCGGGCGTTCCACAGAGCTCCTGTGAGTGGGACTGGGGAAGCGGGGGCTGGGTGAATGGGTATAAGGTTGGAATGGTTACGGAAGGTTGTGATAGAGCGTGGATGGGAGGTAGAAATGACTGTGGGAATGTGGTGAGGAGGACCAGGATTTGGAGAGATATCACCAGCAGTGAGAAGGAGCAGAGAAAGTGTTAGCAGGTGGGAGCAGGAGAGGGCATGAGGGGGCTGTCTGTGTTTGGAGACAGAGGATTGTATGTTAAGGAACAGTTTTGAGGAGGAGGCGAGGTGGATGGGGAGGATTGAAGAAGAGATGAACAGTTCCTTACTAGGAGTAGGGATTATACAAAGATGCAGTGGCATACATCCTTAACCTCAGCTTGGGGTTGGTGGAGGTACCATCGGTTGGACACCCGGCAATCAGGAAATTATCTCCTATCTAACTCTTATAAAAAGGGAATCCATCAGTAAAATCAACCCTCCCACACCACATGCATGGGTATGCAGGTCTTTGAAAGCCAAGTCAATTAACACCTTTATATCTTTTATCTGTTGCTGCATTCCCAAGTAATTAGTGTTTTAATTCCTATGCAATTGAGCCTTTAAGTGCTCTAGGCGTGGCAGGGGTTGGACACCCAGCGAACAGCAAGTTATCCCTTATCCTACAGATAGGGAATAACTTGATATTTTGGGGAACAACCTTTTGATTACACAATAGTCAAACTGAACTTTCTGGCAATGGTTTTTTTTTTTCTTTTTCCCAAAGTTTAGGGGTACAGAAAACGTCAACCTTCAGCACAAGACCCATTCAGGGCCTTTAGTCTGGTAGACCATTATAAGCAGGTGTTTGCTAGGCAATGAGCTGACACGGGGAGCATCTCTCACGTTCAAACTGCTTAGATGCCACAGTCACTACTGATCACAGCATCTAAGGGGGTCACAAACCTCAATCAACAGTCATCTCCGATGCAGGTTGTTACGGTGGGATTACTGCACCGAAGATGCTGAAATTAATTTTTCCCAAAGAAACTTCACTGCACATTTATCATGGAGCCGCCTGCAGTCTGCCCGTGAAGGCTGTTACATTTTCCATTTAATTGGGGAGCTGATTAACTCTCTTTGTATGTTAAAAAAATGGAAATCGAAAATGCGATATAGCTGTGCCGTAATAGTGGGGTGGTGGACGGGAATTACTAACTGTGATCTATGGTTAAAACACTGGGTGGGAAGAATGTAAAGGGGTCCCAATTCCAGGCTGGAAAAATTTCAGAAACCAGGAAGCCATTGCAGAAGGGAATTTCCTTTTTTCTAATATTTTTTTTTTCTAGTGATGTCTCATTTGGCAAATAAAGAAAAAAGTCAATCTGGCCCCCAGAAAGGCCTAGCTTGCCAAGTCTGAAGTCACTTGTCCAGCTCAATTAGGCTTATTTAACATCTTGTTTTTGCATATGTTTAGTGTGTGCGCCAGGAAAGCTCCTGATATGCATGCTAATCGTGTCCATAGGTCACAAACATAAGTCAAAGAGACCATTAGGCACACTCTGCGTCGACATGTGTAACACATACTTTTTTTTTCCACTGTATAGGAAAGTGTACTCTATTGTGCAGTTTTTTAGCCAATGCCCACAGGTATGTGTCAGAGGTATACGATGGGGATTACTCCCAATATATACCTGCGACAGGACAAGGAGTAAACGAGCCTAACCATACTGCCCCAATGAAACGTTATACCACTAATACAGATGCTGCAGTGTGGTTCTCTAGACCTGAGGACTGGAGAGAAGACAGAAGCTCCATGTACTGTTACATTCTCCCACATGGAGGACAAACCTATAGCACTTGTGGAAAAGTATCAAGCACTAACAGCAAAAAAAACAAAAAACAAAAAACAAAAAAAAAACACAACTTTTACAATCATTATTCAAAGCGGACACTGCCTCCGATGAGCATTTCTCACTCCGGAGGACTATAAGTGTGTAATACTTCAATCTTCCTCTGGGGGTGCGGCAGTAAAACTAAACATTGCTGCCAGATTTGATCTGAGCCTGAAGTCAGTGGGATACTCCTTGATATTCAAATAAAAGATATTTCTGAGAACTATTTTTTTTTTTTTGTTATGCATGAATTCTGTCCTTACCGTGGTTCACATAAGAACTGTGCGCTCTCTCCATCGGCCCTCCATACCAGCCATTCCCTAAAGGACGGGTGACAAAACATGCGCGTCTTGTCCCTCCTCTTGATTAAAAAGCAGGAGAGCAATTCCATGCGCTGTTGAAAGTCTTTCCAGTTCTGTTCGGAGTAAATGCTGCCGGCATTGATGGCCTGAAAAATCTGCTCGTCAGTCATCGGGTGCAGCGAGGCCAGCGCCAGGTTCAGAATGGGTAGAGCTTTCTCGAAAGCAGAATTCGTCATGAACTTCATGTTGCATTGGAGCAAATAAAGCTCGGAGACGGAAACCGGCACCACCTTGTAGCTGGAGCTCTTGATCACCAAGTGGCCCCTTTCGAAAAGATCCAAGGTGAGCTTCAGGTAAAGATAAGACCCCTGGCTCCTCATCACCAAGTGATCGCACAGTTTGCCGAAGCTGCTGGCATCTGTTTTCCCATTTAAAGAGATATTGTTTGCAATTTCCTGGCTAGTGCCGTGCCGGTATTGTATATAGGCCGTCAGGTCGTTGTAAATATCTTTGTTCTCGGGGAAATCATCTAAGGAAATCTTGGACAAGGGCAGTGAACTTGTTATTTCCTAGAATTAAGAAAAAGCACACATTTGTTAAGAGACTTATTACAGTGGTAGAGAGATTGCACCCTTCCACTTACGGCGCACTGTAATTCCCTGCATGCCAACTAGCTGTGAATGAATAGGTGCTCAGCAGCTGTAGGTTACATAAAAGTTGGCTTATCGGAATGGCAGATGGCTGGCTGCTTTTAACACATGAAAATGTAATCTGTTGTACATGAGACATGTGACAAACCCTCCTGATGTTTGCTCCAAGACGATGCTAACTGTTTTTCATTCCCCTCAAAGCGCATTTAGTAAATTGCCTGGCAGTCAAACACGAGAAGTAATGTAACTGGGAGGATCAACAATGACTTAGAGATATTCTGGCAACCGAAGGAGGATTACCAGCGAGGCCATAATATCTGCGGCTCAGAGAAGAACGCACAATATGTCAGTGCTAAGAGAACGATTTAGCAGGAATTACCTATGGGGCAATATCTTTACACAAGACATTTTCTTTATTTTAATCTTTCCATATGGATTTAAAGGCAAAGAAAAAAAAACGTGGCCCAATATTATCTCTAGTTTGTCATCACATTTATGTTCAGCATTTTTCCAATTAATATTATTTTGCAAATCTAAAATCAAAAAGGAAGGCGATTCAATTTGGTTAAACCTCTAAAGCTATGGTCGTAGTCGACCAAGAGTATCCAAAAATTAGACCCTAAAAGAAGTTTTCCAAACTTGGGGTTACAGTCTGCAGTGTGTGTGATGTCAAGATTCTCCAGTGCCAGGCGGATCAGTGACCTCAAGTATGTGATTAGCATACATGCAGACTTGCGTCAACTAGACATGTGCAGCCTTGCTCATTACAAGTGAATTGAATCTGGAAAAGTTTAGTTGGAATATGGCTGGAAGGATGCAAATCACATACTTGGAGTCACATGATCGCCGGTAACTGGCACTGGAGGATCCCAACTGTGTGCACTGTGCACTCTGTGAGGATTGACAAGTCTGCAGTCACAGAGCACAGATCCACGCCAAGAAAACATCACAAACACAGCAGAGTAAGACCCACAACCAACCAAGGAGCCCTCATGAGAGAATCACCTTTGTTATCATGATATTGCCCCTACCACGTCAGAGAACATGTACATACAGTAGATAGAATCTCCCATAATATGGCCATGTGTATGATGTCGAACGAGGCCAAGAGTTAAGGCATACTTGGCAACACTCCCAATTTTACTAGGAAAATTTAATGGAAAAACCAGCTTAGCTAATGCAGGAGGTTTGGGGTCATATCTAGGTATTTTTGAGGGTATTACTTGGTGGTCCCAGAGTAAAAGTTTAATTGTCTCAATTTTTGCTACCCAATTATTCATAAGTATGTTAAAGCATAAATGTAGCTTTGGATGACTTTTCAGTATTAGCTGTTCTTTTATATATGAGTGGTGATGTGTCCTATAAGAGCAAACACACAGAATGGGAAGTTCTGCTCCCCAAGGTGCCTGTAGAAAACACGCAGAAGCAGCAGCGCAGAGAACAAAGTGTACGTCAATAAACAGCAATGTATCTGCGACCATTAAGCAGCCCCTGAGGTGGCAAAGCAGCTGCTGAAACGTTCCCCAAGTATGCGATACCCCAACTCTCTCATCTACCAGTCAGAAGAGAGGGACAGCTCAGACATCGGAAAAACCTTCTGTCTAAATGATTGGTAAATACTTGACTTGGTATCATAATCTACATTTTATTACATTTCCACCATTTAGGTATCGATGAAAAATGGATTCTATCGGGAGACAGATAACTCAGAGCTGATCCAATCTCACTTTTCTGGTTTAGCAAGTCAAGCGTGCGTCTACTTCGGCTAGCTCTGACATGTTACGGTTGGTGGGTGGTGACTTATGAACAAATACCAATATTCCTTGTGAACGAGGTCATTAGGAGGTTATTAGTAGGACAATAGCTAAGTAAACCAACAGATGCAAGTCTAGGCAAAGCTTAACAGTCCAATTATAGCTGCATTATACAGAGATGAAGCAGAGCTGACTTAGTCATTTGGCATATCACCAAATATCGCTTATATTGGTGAAGACATTTCCCAGATTTTGACAACCCTAAAATCTTATATTTCCTGCTGTGAATTACATGCAAATCTGGCGATTCCAGATAGTGATCCAATGACCTCATCTTTGGGACACCATTTTCCTAGCACATCATGTCCCATATATTAGATATGCCATCTATCTAAACACCCAATGTATACATCAGCACCAATGACATCAAGTACATGAGCTGGTTCCAGAACAGCGCATGTGTGCTTAAAGACTGTACGTACAATCCAAGGATCAAAGTTAAAGAGTAATTTGAAAGAGCTGTTGTATCTACCTTGTTTGTGCACTTACAGCAGCTGTTTGCACTGCAGGTCCAGCAAATATCCATACTCCTGTGTGAGCTTCTATGCGTCCCACCTTTTTGTTCAGACGCCATTCATACACTCTCTCCCTGTCTGAGCACGGGGACGAGGAACAGAAAAGCTCACACTGGAGTACGGAGATTTGCTGGACAAGCAGTTCAAAACAGCTACTCTAAGTGCATGAACAATGCAGCACAAACAGCCCTTACAGCATTGAATTTGAGAGAAAAGAAAGCAAAATACAAGTAATGGATTACATTAGAAAGATTTTTGACTTCACAAAGACTGCTCAATTACTAAAGAAAAAAAAAAAAGAAAAAAAGAAAAGTTTGCACTTTTAGAGCACAGAGCGGAGAAGGGTCCTCACAGCTGGTAGGTTTTGCCTGTCTGTCCATCTATATACACATACGTAAAAATAAAAATTGCTCTGTCGACACCCATGCTTCAGCCAAAAGCCAAACCAACGATTATGGCCGTGACAAAACTATACTACTCGAGCATTTTTACGGGGCACAAACCAGGAGTCTTAAAATAGTTAATTGACAAAGTTACTCTAACCTTTATGAAATCTGGAAACACATATGGGTAGTAGTCAACTTATAAAAACCGCTAACAGAAAAAAAAAAAAAAGGATTCAGCATGGATTTACCTGAAAATTAGATCGCACTGTCATAATGAGTTTTATCCAGGGTGGAAATGATGGAATTATTTTGCCTATAAATGAAGCAATGGTGTCGCCATAATCCGGTTTGTGGAATTCAGCTTCATTTAAAGCATCAAGCAGGATAATGAATTCTTCCTCTGGGATCCTCCGCTCTGCAATATTAATAGAACACAGTGATTACCCAAATCCCAGGTGGTCACACAAGAAGATGGAAGGGGGGAGAAAATAACACATGCAAAAATTATTTTCCACACATGCAGACCTATCGGCATAGTGGTGTATTCTAAAGGTCCTGGGTCCAAATGCAAAATCGATAAAATGCCCTGTCGCCTACAATACTGTTATAGGACCCCCCCTGAGGCACAAAGAACAAAAGACTACCATCCGGCACAGATATGACCCAGCCTATTGACCTGACTAAATTTGGGGGGGGGTGTGGGGCGGGGGGGGGGGGGTCGGCGTTTTTCACCTCTTTTCTATTTTACTCAATTTGCTGTCAATGGCATAAAATATAAAACACTAACTTTAACAATCCTCTGCCACACCAGTTCTTAAGCTTTCCTGGCACCCTGCCAGTGTCGGACTTCAGCAACATAGTGTTTGATAGAAATGTGACTGCTTCTGCACCTCAGGGGTGTCGACATGTCAAAGCAACAGCCTGTGATTGGCTGGAGTGGTCACAAACCAAATCATTGCTGAAGTCCAGTAAACATAGACTGGCAGGGGGTCCAGGGAGGCTTGAGAGAGGCAGGTGATTGGTAAGGTGAGTATTACTCTTTTTTTGTCTATAATACCATTGTCACTCAATGTTAAAAGGGGTCTTTAAAAAAAAAATCATGATTTTTTTTTAAACAGCTAAGTTTCCAGTTAACTTTGCCACCTACCTCGACGAAGATTTGCCATTGGCTCTAGGACTCCTCTTCTAAAGGCAGTCAAAGGGTCCTGCACACAAGACCGTAGGCTAAGCATGCTCTGCAAATGAGGTTCCCTGATAAGTAGGTCTCGGTAAGCCGTGAGCTGATGTGAGCGGCACAACAAAGCTGCCACACTGTGCACAAACTCCGGCACCAGGCAAGTGTACGTGTTGTCCGCCTGACAGTAATGATAAGCAACAACCTGAGGACCAAAACACGACAAGGAGGGATATGAAAAAGGCTTAAGAAAAAACAGTCGTGTACTAGATTAGGATTATGCAGATCCAAGCACTTTAAAAAGTCGTCCTTACTAATTTTTTGGAAAAAGTGAAGAACCGTATGAAATAAGAAACGGAGATACCTTAGAAGCCAGATGTTTAAGTGAATCATCCATCATTTTTTGGTGCTCCGTGCTTCCACAAGAGCCTAGCGTTTTCATCGTGTTTGCACCACACATGCTGAGGCTTAGCGGAGATGTTTGAGACAGGGGAATCTCGGGGGCATGGTCATTACCTACCCAAACGAGAGTAAAAGAGAAAATAGTTAAAGACCTAAGCCCATCAAGATCAACTAGTTCTCAGCCGAAACAAAAAAAAAAAAAGGGGGGGGGAGGGGTGGCAAAATGATGGACTCAAACTTTACGTAAAGTTTGCATCTTGGACGACCACATGAAATCATAAACTGGCAAAAATAGAACTTTGCGAGATAAGTTGGACAGGCAGTTAATAAATCAGCCCAGATTTGTAAAGGAAAACATACAGGATGGATCTGGCAGGAAGGACTTAGGCTATTAAGTAATCTAAAATAAATGGCCTGGAGATTGAGCAAATACTTGAGCCAAAGGAACGATCCCAAAATGGAGAAAGTCTAACTTGTCTTTTGGCAACTGGATGTCGTTTCCATGGAGGGATATTTCTTATTTACAGTATGAGATTTTCCTGGCAGGAGCAGGTGGCTCGGCAGCGAAGCCTGGTACCTCCAAGATTAACTGCAGCTTTTTCTTGCGGAGACCTGCCAATGCTTCCTGGGGAAAAAAGCATGTAAATTGTCTTTCCTCCAAAAGGAAAGGCAAAGCTTGTTCTATAATGCCCCTTTCTTGGAGGAAGCTACACTATAAGTTGATGCCCTTGACCCTTTAGTTGTAGACAGTTTTCGTACTTCTGGTGGAGACATAACTTGAATATTTTTTTCCCCTAAAGCACTGCTTGGCCTGTAACCCTCCCTAAACCAGAGGGTGGTCATTGCAAACTTTGAATTTGCAAAGTATGACACATGAAAAGCCATCACCACTCCTGTCCATGTGACAAATATAATCGCTTGGCTTTATCCCACACAGAGGAAAATGGACAAAGTGAACAATCTCTTTAAGGATACAAATTATTTCTGAAAGAGTGGTCAATGCATCAAGTCAGATATAATGTTAATATAGAACAGGTCTACATTACAGGTAACAAACCTTTGGGAGAGGTACAAGGGCTATTTGAGGCAATCTGCCTCATTCGAGTCCCATGACAGCTGAGCGCCACCAACTTAGAAATTACCGCCGTCTTTCCAAATCCGACACTGCCAGCAATCATGACTCCCCGGTTCTCCGGCAGCTCTGAACAACTCAGTTTTTCCTCAATCTCCTGAAAGAGCCAGCCCCTTCCAATAAACACTGAGTCTGTTGTTATACTTGGCACCTCGAACAACAGCGGCTTCAACAGAATGTCCTGTGGCTTGTAGGGGACAAAGCGAGCTGCAAAAGGAATAAAAATCTCAGAGGAGAAAATGGTAACCCCTCACTTCCCATAAAAAAAAAAAAAAATAAAATCAAAGAGGTAAATGCAGTTTGGAGCAGTTAAGGGTTAAATTAAAATGAGGCAATATGATCAAACTCCAGCAAATGACACAGTGCTTAAAAGGCGGACTACAGGGGCATCGGTACATTGTGCCAATTTATTCCGAGACTGCCAAGAGCAGTCAAGTGCGAGAAAGGCATGATGTGTGAAAACTAACCTAGTTTCATTTGCCAAGTTGAGTTTCTTTCCTTAGAGAAATATCTCTAAATTAGAAGGATGAGGTGGAATTTTATTTTTTTGCCAAAAAAATCATTGCACCATCCACCAAACCAACAGAGGGCTTAGATTTAGCAACGGCCACTTTGCATGGACCATGATTAAAACCAACCTTTGATTTCCTGCTGCACACGGGTCCCTGCTGTGTTATGCCAAGGCATCCGGATTGATGTTCTCAGTGGCGCATTTCTCTGAACATCTAAATAACTCAAGTCTTCCAGTTTTGTGCAACTTGTAGCTGCAAGAAAGAGAAAGTTTTCCTTATTTTTATTTACCATTTTATGTTCAGAACTGGTGCTGAAACATTAAGGCTGTGTTCACTCGTCATCCTCTTCGTTGTGAAAGCAAATATTCGACAAGTTAACACAGCCTATAAAAGTCTGGACAACATTGCAATAAAACACAAACTAATAACGCAACCCAAATTAAGGAGTCTGGTGAAAACGTGACATCACCTATTCACAGGATAAGTGATAACTTACTGATCGGTGGAGGTCTTGTGGGCACATCCCCGTTACACAATGGAAAGTCAGGTCAGATGCGTGACCGCCCTCTTTTTTCTTTATAACATTGCTGTAAAAAATTGAGTTCAGCGGGTGGCAGCTCCATAGTAATTGGGTTAACTGATGGTTGAACATGCACATTGCATGTAAAATTACCCGATCTGCTGATCGTGCAGGTGCTACAACTTGGACCTCCAGCAATATATAAGTTATCAACCCGTGTCATAAATTTTCACAGATATTATAATTGCAATATAAATACAAAAAAATTAAAGAAAAAACATGAACGTGCAAAGTCATGTAGATTTAGGCTATAGGTAACATTTACATCCAAGAGGGTTCACTAGAAGTTCTGGCTTGACGATATAGGACTTGTATATTAGATGACCTTCTCAAATGTGTTCATTTAAAAAGGATAATATCAGCCATACACAGATAAATGTTCAGCAAATTTGTGGATTTCAGGGGGGGGCAGCCAACCATCTAACTAATCTGTATAGGTACATCAGAACTCTTCTAGATGGCGCAAAAAGAGGAAAAGTTATATTGAATTTCATGTTCGATTCTATTGTTTTCACAGACCAAGATGTCAACCGGGAAGTTTGGCAGTAGTCTAAAGGTGATCATACCAGTCAGAAAGATGTCAACGGAACTTGCCGATTTCAGCGTTACCGACCAAGCATGCGTGCAGCATATGGGGAAGACGACTGTTGAAGGTGTATGGTCAACTTTACTTAACTCCATCCATTGGAAACATGTTTAGCTGCATGGGTTAACATGACATTCATGATTCTTTCCTTCTCAAACACATACCGTTATTTCATCTATTGTTGCCTATAGTCAGGTTTTTTTTTTTTGTTTTTTTTTTAAATAAAAGAGAAGTTGACCGATTTCACTTATTCACTACAAGGAAATTTGGATTTCACCTTCTGACAGTACATGTAAAAAAAATATAACTATAAGCAAAAAAGCAAAAACTGAGAATCTGGAAAAAGTGATTTTTGCCACTTTACAATGGTCAACCATGATTTTTGTTTTGGGTGGAGAGAACAGAAACATCGAAAGCCACTTTAGACTGTCTAAATCCAGAGACCGGCATGTCCTCCAACTCAATTCCTTGATAGTTTTCCTTCTCAACAACCTCTTTACTGCGAGAGTGGGTGGTCTTCACGGGCTAATCCCATTATCTTTCATCACTTACCCACTGTTCTCATGGCCGGCATGTCATAAGTAGTGTTATTTCTAACCGCGGTCTAAAGAAAGTTGACTGTTTATTATTGTATTAACTAGGTGGCATTACGTCTGTTTGATCTGGGCACAATCCGCAGATATTTATCACGTTGACATCGACCTCAACTACCCTGTGATCTTGTCGCTGTTCACAAAAGCAAACATATGTCCATAAAAAGTATGTATCATGTGGTCTGTTTATTTCAAGCCATGAATGTTTTGACGAGTCCCAGCTCAATGCTCCAGCCGGGATTTCATTGATATTACAGTCAGATTATTTTGGAAAGATTAAAGAAATACCCCTGTAAGATTTTTCAGCAAAAGGCACATCTAAACATACAGGCATTTCTGGTGCCCAACTGGAACAATTCTAGCAGACTACTCAACAAATGCTTTTGTTGATTTTCTTGCACTTTTGAAGAGCATAATTTCCTTATCTTTGCCTCATTATAATAGTCAAAATACTTCCTCTTGGTTGTTTACTAAAGTTGCTCAGATATTACATCACGGGATTGCCACCTTACATATGAAGGCTTACAAAATGCTTCCTGAGAAAGGTATATAAAAATGCTCTTCTCCAGGATGAAGAAAGGAGGTTCATTAGTGCCACCAATTTGAGGCATCTACCATAAATCAATTTTCAACTGTTCACCAAGCCTTGCCACATGACTTAAGTAGTTTGGCAATCCACAATCTTCTCCAAAAACAAAGACACCAATCCGCAGACAGTTGTTTGGGGGGTTCTCGGTCTTCTTCCTCACTCTGCTGACCAGGAAATTAAAAGGCTGGATGAGAAGCCTTAAATGGGAGGTCTAGGTAGCACAGTTTCTCTTCCTAAAGGCCACACCACCAGCTGGCATAGTAAACCACCAGTTGTCAAAAGGTTGGACTAATAGGAGAGGCACCTCTGATAGGTGGCATTAGAGTAATATTTTTCCCTCCCGAAGAAGAATTAATTGCATATTGATTTCCCGAGGATCACTGACAGTCCTATAAGTCTCCCTAATACAAGTTGGTAGTCTTCCTAAGGAGAAACCATGCCCTCTATACGGTGTGCATTTAATAGCCTGGATGAAGCATCTAAAGTAGAGGGAGCCTACGCCTAAGTTCAAAGCAAGCCACCAACTACTTGTCTTGGTTGTTTACTAAGGTTGCTCAGAAGTTACATCACGGGACTGCTACCTTACATATGAAGGTTTACAAAATGCTTCCTGGCATGCAAAAAGGATCTCCTCTAGGAAGAAGAAAGCTGGTTTATTAGTAGAGTTGAGCGAATTTGTCCGGATGCGCCGAATCTGAATTTGCCATATTCGTGTCATATTGGTTCCCTATTCATGCTGAACGTATGTTTGATGATCGGTTCCGAACATATTCGGTAATGTCTACTCCCATTGACTCTAATGACGTTCGTCTGTGTTCGACGAATATTGCAAAAGCAATATTCACTGCCGATCGAATTCGGAACCAAATCCGAACAAATTCGCTCAACTCTATTCATTAGGGCCACCAATATGAGGAATCTACCATAAATCAATTTTCAACTGTTCACCAAGCCTTGCCACATGACTTGGGTAATCTGGCAATCCATAATCTTCTCCAAAAAGGCCTTAGAAAACGTAGGCTTCAATAACACACAATGATCCCAACGTAGTGGACGCCAACAATCGATTTTAGCAGCCGAATCTACCACCAGCGAGACAAGGATGCATGCCTCCCAGAAAACAATCAGGCTAGTCATGGACTACGTTAGGTGGACTAAAGCCAACAATGACCAAATCTTAGATCTTGTGTTGGGTGAATTCAGAAGATCCTTGTGTTGTCATTCGGGAGAGGACATAAAAAAATATACAAGTTGAGCTTCAAATCTATAAGATTTCTCCAACGTTTTTGTTTTTTTTTTTAAAGCCAATCACAGAAATGGATCCAAAAAGAAGGAAAAGTATAAAAAGGATAACTGAGATAAAGTATAAAAGAATTCTGAAAAAGAAAAAGGTTTCCAGGGATTAGCCGTAAAGACGGCACAGTGAGATGACTGCTGTAAGCACATGCTATTTGACATTAAACTTTCCCATGACTCGTATATCTTAAGGGCAGAATTAAATTGATGTCACTTTAAGCCATCTTATCACATTCATCTGTAGTGAAAGATTGCAAGATCTTATCTATGGAAAGCAGCGCTGCATGCAAGAGATTCTCATACATTCCTGGGCTGCTATGAAACGGACAGGTGTATATAGATGCACTGAGGGCAGCGTGTATATACTCAAAATACACATCATACCATAACCTCAGAAATAACAACGCTATATATAGCAAATTCCAGCAAAATAACACCTGAGGGACCAGAGCGGTGCTACGCCAACTCATATTATGGAGCCTAGGGAGGGGGTTTTTTTTTCCCTTAAGTTCTCTCAACCTTCAGTGGCTGGATGTTTGTTTTTCTTTAAATTTTTATATTGTTAATATATCATTTTGGCTGCCAATACCCACCAGTCGGGGGATTTGAAAAAACTTTTATTTTAAATAATAATAAAAGTATAGCAAGGGGCTTCGCAGCGGCTCATCGCCTGACAAGGTACAGGTAATAGAAACATAGAATATTAAAGTTGGAAAGGACCTCCTGAGTCGTGTCCAACCCCCTGCTCAATGCAGGACTCACTAAAACATATCAGACCGATGTCCGTCCAGCCTCTGAAGATTTCCATTGAAGGAGAACTCACCACCAATCGTGGCAGCCTCAGTATTATTCTAGAGAATATCTTTTTGTTAAATGTCCAATCTAGACAGAGTAAAAGGTGGCGGTTTTCACTGGTGCCATTTTTGCAGAATTTGTCAGGAATTATCCAGGCGGCAGGTTTGAAATACCCAAATCTAATGACGTGCCCAACTGAACCCAGACGACTAGCGGCTGCAATAGAGAACTATAAAACTTTATTTAATAGTATCTATTAAAATATCAAAAGAAAAAAAAAAAAAAAACACACTAGGCCTACGCGTTTCAAGCCCTAAGACTTCTAATCATAGTACTCTAAGAGCCTCAGTGCTCGAAACGCATAGGACTTGTGTGTTTACCTTTATTTTTTCCTCTATTGATATTTTAATAGTTACTAATAAATAACGGTTTTATAGTCCTTTCTTAGGCAGTTGCTGGATGTCTTCCTACATTCTACCTGTTCATTTTCACCCTGGAACTGGACAGAAGTCTCTGTCCGTGCACCTCATTCTTATTAGGCTGAACGATACCTGGACCGAGTGAGCTGATAGAATTTTTCTTTAAAAAAACTTTATCCCAGTTCCTTGGTATAAAATTCAAAGTTTATTTAGTCCATATTAAAAACATATCAATGCTCCTGAACAGGACACTGGCAAGAGAAGAGGCGACACTTTTCTATTGCAGCAGCGATCTTTGTCAAAGCCTGCAGCGATCGAAACGCGTCGCTTTTTCAACTGAGTGCTATTCAGGAACATTTATTTATTTAATACAGACTAAATAAACTTTGGATTTTATCCCAATTTGCTGAAACATTACACAGCTTTTTCATTGCTGATCACGTCTCATCAGGACAGTGTTCTGTGCACCTGCCAGGGTTGTTGGTGAGCTGGCTTTGCCTTCATCTCATTTTTTCTTTGCCAGGATTTGATAGACACTGCTGGGGCTAATGTGGGAACTGCACGGTCGTATATATCTGCTGGTGACGCTAAAGCACGCCATGAACTTAAAAAGTTTGAAAAAACGCTAAAAACAGCTACGTACGCAAAAATTTGGTGCAACTGGTGGCTCTGGTGTCCCGCAGCATGGCCCTTGTGTAATATTTGCAACCTACAAGAGTTGTAATGTGGTGGTCAGGACTGATGAGTATGAGCGGCTCAAAGATAGGACATTGTAATAAAGCTGCGCACGGCTTGCATCGTTCCTGCAATGTAGTAGATTACTCCCAGAAGCGATCTTAACCAGCGGGATTTTTAATGTTGACACCTGTTTAACAATAAATCCTGCATGTGTGAACATGTAGCACTTATCGAGCTTTGTTTTTTTTAGCGTCGATCAGGCCTAATATCTAAATCCGTTGACACGTGAACCGACACAAAAGAGGAAGTTGCCACATCCTCTCTCCACCATACCTTAACGCCTCAATCATCTCTCCCTCTTCTACGAGCCGCCCAGTACCGGAGAGACAAGATCTGCTGTTCAATATGTCAGCAACTTAGGAAGAGAAAACAAACAGCGGCTGACACACACCTACTCAGTTCTCATCCTTCCATCCCCTCCCCGGAGAGACACTGAATCCCAGCAATGCCGGCTCATCCTGGAGGAATGCAGGACAATTAGGACATTCAAGATGTGAACTTCCTCTTGCAACCGCGTAACAGTGTTAAAATTAAAAACTGGGCAATAAGACAAAATTCCGCTCCTCAGACGCCTCCCTCAACCCCTCCTATCATTACATTTTAGAATGCCGACGGTGTGAAATGCCAATTCCTTGTAGGAAGCATCATCTCACATCCTGAAGAAGCTTCATTTATCCTTTACGGAAAAACGAGGAGATAAAAATCACGCTAAGTGAAGAATTATTTCGGGGTATGTTTCATGCGCCGAGTACTGGAGATGAAGAAAATCTGATGAAAAATACAAGATGATTCTAGCGTTCACACATTTTCTCAGAGCATTTGCCATAAAGATTTGTTACTCGAGTTTGACAAGGGTGCTCGGGTATGTACCGAGAAGTGTGGGTGCTCGAGTGAGATGTTCGCATCTCCACGGCCGCAGGCTTTGCGGCTGTTAGGCAATCCCCGTATGTTTTGTGACTGTCTACCGGCCCAGAAACATGCAGCCGCGGGGACACGAACATCTACTTTGCGCTTCCCCGAGCACCCCCTGCAAACTCTAGTTACGAGCACTTGCACTCATCACTAATAAAGATACTAAAGGACAAAGTGCACCAGACTTCCTGGCATCTGGTCCTTATTTTAATGGACAAGGTTGAGAAAATAGAAAGACAATTGTGTCATTTCTTTAAGGATCTTTCCATGAAAATAGGCTCAACCCCAATGATCTTCATAAGAAGAATCGGGTCTCAGCACAAGAGAGATTCAAAATGTTCTCAAACATGTTCTTAGCAAATATTCCTGCTCTCTCGTGTCAAGATCTGATTAATAATGTATGGGACAGTAAATCTTCTGAATGCTATATCAAAAGGAGCAGGTGCTCGAAAGACGAGTCACTTTGGCCTGGAAGATATATTTTGCTGCACTTATATATATAAAAAAGATCCGTGGGAATTTTCCTTGATCTCGTCAGTTTTCAATGTATACTCCCATACTCCCAAATTATTAGGTTTTCCGCTATCCATAATGTAGGGGATAACTTATCTTAAAGGGGTTGTCCACTACTTTTATACTGATGACTTAACCTCAAGATAGTTCATCAATATTCAGGTCGTTGGAGGTGCGACACCTGGCACTGCCACCTAACAACTGCTCTCGGTGCCGGCCGGATGTGATCAATTGGGTAGCTGCACAGTACAGCTTTGTTTCCAGCATATATAGTGGCAGGAGCAGGGTCCTGAAGAGCTGACGGAGCTGTACTGTGCAGCTACGAAATAGATCACGTATCGGGAAAAGTGGTCCAACTCCCAGACATCAGCCACTTATTTCTCATCTAATGGATATGGTGAAACAACCTGTTTTTTGTTTTTTTTTAACCAAAAGCCAAGTCTTTTTTTTTTTTTGTAATATATAACTCAATATTGCCAAATATCATGACCCATTTGCAGATCGTAAAAAACCCCAAAAGATGGAAAGATTCTTCCACAGAAACGCAATCACCAGGATCAACCAGCCTCCAGTAATCCACCCAAACAACAAACCCCTCCATAAAAAAGACTTTGCATTTACCTGCTACGGAGTTTGGTCGTTGCATTACTAAAGAGCTGGAATTCTGCATGTAGGATACTGGTCCTTCCCCAATTGGTGGCTCAGTTTTTGGCAAATTTTCAACTGCGCCTCCAGTTTCTTCCTCCACTACAGGTGAGCAATTATCTGTTCTCCGCTCATGGATGATCCCTGGATGCCCACCAGTCCTCAAGCTGCCATCTTTGCTCCATTCCAGGCTGGAACCGCTGCGGTCGTCGTTCTCAGAAGAACTTGTGATTGTCGCTGAAACAGATGGACAAGCGGAAAGCAAATCAGTGAAACATGGTTTCGGTTGAAAAGCAGAATCCAGAAAGTAGCCAACGTGGGCAAAGAAAATGGCAATTAAGAGTTGGAGGCAAGACCCTGAGCTGCTGGATGCCCGAGTGCCGCGTACAGGACTGCTGCGCCTACAATACCAATCATCCAAGGCTGATTATATCTTTCTAGAGATAGATCAACTACTTTACAGAAACATTCTCCAGAAACTCATCGAGATCAGACTCCTCCACAGCGATACGACCGGAGGAATGTAAATAAATAAAAATGAAGGCAGTGGCTGTTACACGCACGCTCATGATACAAGGGAGGCTGTCAGGGCAGCCTTCAGGCTAATGCAATAAGGATACAATATATACCTCAGTTTACACCCAGATGACTCGCTCCCCTGTAAACCTCTCTCTGATCTGCACCGTGCAAATCTTGCTTCATTTTCAGCACTTGTCACAGCGTTCCTTAAGGAGCAAGACCAATGAGCGCACGGCCATTCATCACGGCAAGCAAAATATACCTAGGTACTACCAGATGGGGTATAAGTCTATAAATCCTACCAGCATATACAGTGGGGAAAAAAAGTATTTAGTCAGTCAGCAATAGTGCAAGTTCCACCACTTAAAAAGATGAGAGGCGTCTGTAATTTACATCATAGGTAGACCTCAACTATGGGAGACAAACTGAGAAAAAAAAAATCCAGAAAATCACATTGTCTGTTTTTTTTTCATTTTATTTGCATATTATGGTGGAAAATAAGTATTTGGTCAGAAACAAAATTTCATCTCAATACTTTGTGATATATCCTTTGTTGGCAATGACAGAGGTCAAACGTTTTCTGTAAGTCTTCACAAGGTTGCCACACACTGTTGTTGGTATGTTGGCCCATTCCTCCATGCAGATCTCCTCTAGAGCAGTGATGTTTTTGGCTTTTCGCTTGGCAACACGGACTTTCAACTCCCTCCAAAGGTTTTCTATAGGGTTGAGATCTGGAGACTGGCTAGGCCACTCCAGGACCTTGAAATGCTTCTTACGAAGCCACTCCTTCGTTGCCCTGGCGGTGTGCTTTGGATCATTGTCATGTTGAAAGACCCAGCCACGTTTCATCTTCAATGCCCTTGCTGATGGAAGGAGGTTTGCACTCAAAATCTCACGATACATGGCACCATTCATTCTTTCATGTACCCGGATCAGTCGTCCTGGCCCCTTTGCAGAGAAACAGCCCCAAAGCATGATGTTTCCACCACCATGCTTTACAGTAGGTATGGTGTTTGATGGATGCAACTCAGTATTCTTTTTCCTCCAAACACGACAAGTTGTTTTTCTACCAAACAGTTCCAATTTGGTTTCATCAGACCATAGGACATTCTCCCAAAACTCCTCTGGATCATCCAAATGCTCTCTAGCAAAGTTCAGACGGGCCCGGACATGTACAGGCTTAAGCAGTGGGACACGTCTGGCACTGCAGGATCTGAGTCCATGGTGGCGTAGTGTGTTACTTATGGTAGGCCTTGTTACATTGGCCCAGCTCTCTGCAGTTCATTCACTAGGTCCCCCCGCGTGGTTCTGGGATTTTTGCTCACCGTTCTTGTGATCATTCTGACCCCACGGGGTGGGATTTTGCGTGGAGCATCAGATCGAGGGAGATTATCAGTGGTCTTGTATGTCTTCCATTTTCTAATTATTGCTCCCACTGTTGATTTCTTCACTCCAAGCTGGTTGGCTATTGCAGATTCAGTCTTCCCAGCCTGGTGCAGGGCTACAATTTTGTTTCTGGTGTCCTTTGACAGCTCTTTGGTCTTCACCATAGTGGAGTTTGGAGTCAGACTGTTTGAGGGTGTGCACAGGTGTCTTTTTATACTGATAACAAGTTTAAACAGGTGCCATTACTACAGGTAATGAGTGGAGGAAAGAGGAGACTCTTAAAGAAGAAGTTACAGGTCTGTGAGAGCCAGAAATCTTGATTGCTTGTTTCTGACCAAATACTTATTTTCCACCATAATAAGCAAAGAAAATGAAAAAAAAACAGACAATGTGATTTTCTGGATTTTTTTTTCTCAGTTTGTCTCCCATAGTTGAGGTCTACCTATGATGTAAATTACAGACGCCTCTCATCTTTTTAAGTGGTGGAACTTGCACTATTGCTGACTGACTAAATACTTTTTTTCCCCACTGTACCTCCAATGGAGAGTCTGGAGATGGCCTTGTTTTTGGGCTCTGTTCAGAGTGTGAAGGGTATTACAAGACTAGGCTGGAAATCCCATTTTTCAGTAGACAGCACCATCCTCACCATATAATATAGTATTGATACCAGTGTACTGTCTGTGCCCAATATATCTCGTTGGACTCGTCGTACAATGCGATGGCTAGGAACATGGCTCAGGCTTGGCAAGCAGTGATAGAAAGGGCCAAAGCCATTTGGCCTCCAGACAACAAGCCCGGGACCATCAGACTGAAGAGACCATACAAGAAGCCTCTTGTTTGCCTGGATGAAGTGGACGTGCTCTTACGCCTTAGTAATTACATACTACGAAGTCTGATTTTTGGAAATTGTCGCAATGGAAATAGACGTGGAGCAAAAACAAGAACTTAACGGGGAATTCTCAAGCTTGGAAGTTGTAACCTTATCCAACTTCCCGGTCACTGGCGGTCCTACAGCGGAGATCACCACCACTCCCAAAAATGGGAATGGAGTGTTGGTCGAGTGGTGGTCCTACTTAAGAGAGTGCTGAAGACCACCCGACAGCAGCACTTGGCCATCTCAGTTGATAAATGGAGTATCAGTGACCACGATCTACCACCACTCAATTCACACGGAATTCTTCGGAGTCACGGTTCTCAGGGTTGGTAGGGGGGGCCCAGCAGTCAGACCCCCAGCGATCCCATGGATAGTGGATAAATTCCAAAATTGAGAATACCCCTTTAAAAGGCACAGGGAAAAGTGCATTTTAGGCTCTGCTCAGATCAGCTTTGGGGATTTCGTTATGACGCAAATCAAATGAACGCTATTATCATCTACAGCAGTGTTCCCCAACTCCAGTCCTCAAGAGCCACCAACGATTCATGTTTTCTGGATTTCCTTAGTATGGCGCAGGTGATAATTGTAGTACCTGCACAGGCAATAATTCCATCACTTGGGCAATACTAATGAAATCCTGAAAACATGACCTGTTGGTGGCTCTTGAGGACTGGAGTTGGGGAACACTGATCTACAGGATCCTTTGGGCGCCATTGATGCCCATCATGTAACTGATCCGTTCCCGGATTGGATTTACATATCCTGCTGCAATAACGGAACCAAAAAAATTAAACCGCCTAGTGCTAATGTAAACGAGAGATCTGTGGATCTGTCAAATATGGAGTTATAATAGGGCTCACATAGAGCTGCATGGAGCATTACTAGGATTCCCACTACTTTGTACGGACTACAATCTCATTTGTATGAGGGAAGCCCAGCAGCCCCCCATATCATAGCATGCTGCTCCAATGTCCAACAAGGCGATAATTATCATTATCCCCATTTTTTATACATCCATAACCATGCATGCTTAACCAGTGGATTTCTTCCAATTATTTGTGTTTGCAAGACAACGCAGCCTCTGTCCTAAATAACAGGGTTAAAAAAAAATCTCTTCTGGCACAAGTTAATATACATATATCATCTATACATTTCTAGCCAAATTTCTCTACCCTGATACTTGGAGGACCTATTAATGTCGATCAGATTTCAAAGTAGAAAACTTGCACAGGGCTTAAACCTGACAAGGCTGGTGTACTTACTCTGAAATGTGAGCATGGCCTTATAATGCTGAAATTAAAGTAAGGATTTTAATATTAGGTGGGGAAATTTTCAAAAAGGTTTACAATGGAATTCTAACCTGGGTTTTGAAAGTAAGTGCACCAGCCTCATCAAGTCTAAGATTAAGGCTGGTTTCACACGCCGCTTTTCAGTGCAAAAAAACGCATGCGTTTTTCCCCCTATACTTTAACATGGGTGCGCATACATATGCGCACGTACGCGTTTGTATGCGCATGCGTTTTTTTGCAGTGTGCGCTCGGGCGCACAAAATGCATCCTGTTGCATTTTTTGTGCGTTCGACTTGCCCCCAAAAAACGCATGCGCACGAAATGTTTTTTTTTTTTTTTTTTTTTTTTTTTTACAGAAAAACACCCATTAAAGTCTAGGGGTGTTTTTAAAAAAATGCACCAAAACCCGCAAAAAAACGCACACAAACGCATGATGCTTTTTTTCATGCATTTGTGTGCGCAAAAAACTCGCAGCAAAAAAACGCAAGTGTGAAAGTAGCCTTAGAGTGGTTTTTTTGACCCCAAACACATTTTCTATAACTTAATTTGGGCAGTATTTCAATTAAAAAGAGTGTTTTTTGTTAGCCATGCTCAAGATTTTGGCTTTAGTGGAGCCATTTTGTCGGTTTCCATGCTCCGTTTCCTATGTAGGCAGCTTCCTGTGCTTTATAGTAACCAGTCCTGTGATGCTTTGCACTGGCGGGTGCTAGCAGCACCCTGTGGCATGTGTTTGGTCCAGCAACCTCCTCCTTAACCCAGCTGTCAATCACGATTAGGTTAGCCGTAATGTCCTGTCAATCCATTGCGGAAGAGAAGGAACAGTTCTGTCGATGGGACGTCACAGACAGTAGGAAGGTCGCCGGGCTAAACTGCTAAAAGCAGGAAGGGGTTGGCGCCAACCAAGGGGGGCAATTAGTTTTCACCTTTGCATCGTCATATTACATAGTAAAAAAAAAAAAAAAAAAAACACAGGGTCTCTGCGTACTTTTATAATCGTGAAATCTGGGACTGGCTTTAAGGATTGGAGAGAGGGCGGAGTGGTGACGGGTCCTCTTTAAGCCATCGCTCCATTTACTCTTTCTATGAACCGGTCTGGAATTTTGCTATAAGATATATGGTCCTTACATGGACCGTTCATACAGAAGTGTGAACACCGCCTAGGGAAAATATTTTCAAGGTGATTAAGGATACGGGGAATTCCAGAGAAATTGCAAAACTTTCTGAGTTATAACTTCATTTTTATAGTTCCGTTACATTCTTTATATATCATGGACGTTAACCAGCAATGGAAAGTCTGTATTGCAACATAACCCCATTCTTACAGCCGCATCTTGTATCCCTGTATGTTTGCACCTTTCCTGCTTCTTGCACAGAACGGCTTTTATTCCACAGTTGTTTTCTTTTAATGCTCCCGATATACTGCTTACATGAGCCAAATCCTCCAAACATAATCTTCAATTTAGTCAGTCTGGCCGGATAATCCCCAGTGCGCTATATCCTGGCTTTGTCAAAAGCAGCAAATGGATTTTATGTGCAAAATGTTCTGGTCCCTTTTCACGGCTTTTAGGGGGCGAATTATTGCACCACAATATTACAATAGTGCAGGGAACCAACATTTATGGAGGTCAGATGTATTTAGGTGACCTGTTCACCGCCTGGAAGAAAAAGAGGGGTCTTGTTTCTGGAGCCATAAATGTAGCGGTAGGAATGTTTCGCAGCTCTCGGGGGTCCACGGAGCGGTTATTAGGTTCTGCGCGTTACTCGCTACCAGCAATAATTACAGATAAGCTCTAAGAATATAGAGGTGATAATTGGCTTTTAAAAATCAAATAGAAACTTGTTCATTCTCAGTTTAGTTATAAAGTACAGTAGTCGGCTCCCAGCGCAATTTACATACAGGCATTATATATTCATAATGAGAAAGGACGCCAAGCCGAATGAAGAACGAGGCTTCTTGTGTATTGGGGCATCTAATTCTCTGGCCAAGCAGGCGATAGAACACAGGCAAAAGGGAGAACAAGCATGCGCCAGACCACCGGCAAAGGGGGAACAAGCATGCGCCAGACCACCGGCAAAGGGGGGAACAAGCAGGCGCCAGACCACCGGCAAAGGGGGGAACAAGCAGGCACCAGACCGCCAGCAAAGGGGGGAACAAGCAGGCACCAGACCGCCAGCAAAGGGGGGAACAAGCAGGCACCAGACCGCCAGCAAAGGGGGGAACAAGCAGGCACCAGACCGCCAGCAAAGGGGAAACAAACAGGTGCCAGAAAGCCTGCCAAGGGGGAACAAGCAGGCTTCTTGTGTATTGGGGCATCTAATTCTCTGGCCAAGCAGGCGCCAGACTGCCAGCCAAGGGGGAACAAGCAGACACCAGACCGCCGGCAAAGGCGGAACAAACAGGCCAAGGGGGAACAAGCAGGCACCAGACCGCCAGCAAAGGGGGAACAAACAGGCGCTAGACCGCCGCCAAAGGAGGAACCAGCTGGTGCCAGACTGCCGGCAAAGGGGGAACCAGCAGGCGCCAGACCACCGGAAGAGAGGGATAAACAGATGCCAGACCGCTGGCCAAGGGGGCAAGCAGGAGCCAGACCACAAATGAGGAATCCGACAGGCACTAGATCATTGATGAGGAGGACCCACAGAAGATCACACACTTAGGCAAACTCCGATCAGGAGCCTGTCAAGTGGAAAGTCTTCTCAACAAATTGGGACACAGGACCCGTGTATGAATTCCTAATGAATTGATGGCAGATATAGGTTAGAAGAAACAAGGGAATAATTACTCAGATTTTCTATTTAACATACAAGCAACCAGTGAACAAAACCAGTTGGCTGCCTGAGACCATATAGGACTGAATAAATGACATGGTCCCATTGATAACACCTAAAAAAATGCAAATATTCTGCACTGAATGCCATCTGTAAACTGCAGAAATAATTGGCATTTTCCAGTCATGACTGGGTGAAGAGACCATGAATGTAAAGAACAATGGGAGACTCTGTGTTTAACGAAGGATCTCCAGTGTAACTGGATAAACCATATATAATTTTTAAGACCTCCACAAAGACGTCTTGATTCATAACTCCAAGATAGGCAGCCGTTGGCGAGACCCAATAGCGGCCACATGTTTTGTTAACCACCCAATACACGCAGCAATAAGTGCTGTATGTCATAGATGCCCAATACATATCATAATAGTAAATGCTAATTTAATTCCAGCTCTCAATCCAAGAAAATTAAAAAAAAAATCATTATATGGGGAAATTAATGTTTTCCCAATACTACTGGACTTCTCCAGCAAAGTTCGGGCTACATAAACCTCTATCCAACCGCACATTCAGCGTCTCCCACACTACCTCCTCATCCCACCCTCTCTCTGTGTTGGAGTCCCCCAAGGCTCTGTTCTAGGACCCCTACTCTTCTCAATCTACACACTTGGCCTGGGACAACTCAAAGTCCCACGGATTCCAGTACCACCTTTATGCCGATGATACTCAGATCTACCTCTCTGGCCCAGACATTACCTCTCTGCTGTCCAGAATCCCAGAGTGTCTATCCGCCATATCCTCCTCCTCCTCTCGCTTCCGCAAACTCAATGTGGACAAATCTGAACTGATCATCTTTCCCCCATCTCACAGATCTTCCTTACCTGACCTATCTATAACAATTGACAACATCACGCTTTCCCCCGTACTGGAGGTCCGCTGCCTCGGAGTAACCATTGACTCTGCCCTGTCCTTCAAACCGCACATCCAAGCTCTCTCCACCTCCTGTCACCTCCAGCTCAAAAATATTTCCAGAATCCGTCCCTTCCTCAACCCTCAATCTACTAAAATGCTTGTGCATGCCCTCATCATCTCCCGCCTCGACTATTGCAACATCCTTTTCTGTGGCCTCCCTGCTAACACCCTTGCACCTCTCCAGTCCATCCTCAACTCTGACGCCCGACTAATTCATCTCTCTTCTCCCCTCTGCAAATCTCTTCACTGGCTCCCATTCCCTCAGCGTATCCAATTCAAATTACTAATACTGACCTACAAGGCCATCTATAACCTGTCTCTCCCATATGTCTCTGAACTAATCTCCCGATACCTTCCCTCACGTAAGCTCCAGTCCTCCCAAGACCTCCTTCTCTCATCCACACTTATTTGCTCCTCACCCAACCGCCTCCAAGACTTCTCCCGAATATCCCCCGTCCTATGGAATTCCCTGCCCCAACACGTCCGGCTATCAACCACACTCGGATCCTTCAGACGGAACCTGAAAACCCACCTCTTCAGGAAAGCCTACAGCCTGCAATGACCCAGCTACCGCCTCACCATCACTGGAGCTGCTGTCTCCTTCCCCACCATCCTGTAGCAGAGCTGCTGTCTCCTTCCCCACCATCCTGTAGCATGTAAAGCCCAAAAGGGCAGGATCCTCTCCCCTCTGTATCAGTCTGTCATTGTTAGTTTGTTTACTGTAAATGATATCTGTAATCTGTATGTAACCTCTTCTTATGTACAGCACCATGGAATCACTGGTGCTTTATAAATAAATAATAATAATGACCCCTATGATTGAGCACAGTAGTAGTTACTGAGACAAGAAAACTTGTGTCAAGTGATAAAAGTTCTGTCAAAAGTTTAATTAACTCAGAAGGGCATAATGTACATAATTAAAAAAAAAAAAAGATAGTTAACGCTACAGCGCTGCCTTAAAGGGTCTGTCCATTATTAGGCAACCCCTTGTTAATGAACCCAGTGTGCTGCAGAAATCCTTTTTTCGTCCCAGACAGCACCGTTTCAGCAGCAGAAGAGAGCCGATCCAAGGGATAAGTGTAGTTTTTTTTTCATTTTTTAATTTCTGCAGCACTCTGTGGCTAATAAAGAGTTACCCAGTAGTGGATTACCCCTTTAAAAGGCTTTTGCAGATAACAAGCAAAACATGGCTGCTTTCCTTAAAAAAAAAAAACAAAACGCACCACACGTGTCCATAGATTTAACACTGCTGCAATCCCAGACACAGAACAGGGTTTAGGTGCAATACCACTCACAACCTATTAGCAAGTGTGGCACTGTTTTTTTTGGAAACAGACAGTCCCTTCTAACTAACCAAAAAGACAAGCAAAAGTGGAAATGATAGCAGTGCAATTAGATTAATTTATAAAACAAAAAAATTAGGGCTCGTTCTCAGATCGGATTTTCTCGGATTAATGCTATCTGTGATTTTCACAGATGGGGACGAGTGCTATGAGAATCTAAGGGGCTGTGCACGTCTGATTTTTCCCCACAGTCTGAGGGATCTGCAGAAAATATCGGAGACATTCCATTTTGATCCGAGTGTCGTATCAGAATCATCAATGCAGCTACTGTGATGAAAGAGCACAGTCCAATTGACCACGACCACCCACCCTCCGACCACCACCACCCACCCTCCGACCACCACCACCCTCCGACCACCACCACACTCACTCACTCACTCACTTCACATAAAAACCACTGTTTTTATCTTATATGTAAAAAATACTGATGTCTGAATGAGACCTTACATACAATCTGTGTGTGGCATGAGGGGTCTCTTGTTGCCAGTGTCCACTCCTACTGGGAAGCAATGATCTGCTGCAATAAAGACAAGCCTATCGCTATCTCTGTGCCTGGGATTACAGAGGAAGGTAAGTCCCTATAGTAAAAGACCTAAATCCAAAGAGACCCCAGCAAACCCATCAAGGAGTCAACTGTGCACGATCCGAACCTTGCAAGACAGTCAGCATGTATCGGTAGATGGAGTCGCATATGGTTTATATAGTATTCGATTAAATTTCATGAATCGTCTAACAATTTTGAAGCAACATTCAATATTTTTCAATTATTGAATCAAAAATGTTAAAAATATATCAAGCAATTTTTTTATTTTTTTATTTTTTTTTTTAAATTTAAAGAGCATCCAGTCAATGCAGCATAGTAGTAATAAAACTTAACATAAACTATAAAAACAAATGTTAACAATAAAACGACAATATGGAGAGGGCTGGCTCTCTTACCGATGATGCCGCTGTCTTTGCTCTCCAGCGTGGAGCTGGGGCTGCTGATGGTTCCACTGGGACTGGTCCTGTTTGGGGCAGTGTTACTGGTGCAGCTGTTCAGCGTGGAGCACGGACTGGCAGTGCTGGGGGAGGCCGTGCTGTTTGTCAGCGTTGAGCAGGGACTTATCCCGTGACTTGTCGCTGTACACTGCAGGAAATCAACAACTAATTACCATGTGCACAGACAGGACCTAGTAACAAAGATCTATTTCTCCCCTCGTGGCATCGCGTTATTAGCACCCATATATCACCTATGCTATTTTTGAGTCTTCATTCCTTCACATCCACCACCACAAGTCTGCTCCGGCCTCTCCAGGGAACTACGGCAGGCAGCACTTTTCTTTAAGGAGCATATCCCCCAAAATAAAAAATGAGTGTCAAAATAGCCACCATTAACCAAAAGTTCACCCAAATTTGTCATCCAAATGTTCTACCGTGTAGATGTAGAAAACTTTATCTTGGGTTATCTGGCTTTTTATTTAAAAAAAAAAAAAAAAAACACAAAACATTCTTTTAAAAAGTTGAAAAAAATAAGTTACCATATATTCATCGCCTTTTACCCAAAGCACTCCAGAGCAGACCACATTGGTGGCTTCTGCCAGGACAGGAAGTGCTGACTTCCTATTTTTTGAGTCACCGGATTGCTGAGGCTTGCGATTGGCTGTAACGGCCAGACTGCCGAAATGGAAGTCATGTATTCCAGCCCCTGTGATGAGCACCGGAGCGGCCCAAGCCTTCCAGCCACAGAGTCTAGCTTCTTTTATAATTTTAAAACATTTGTACTGAAGGACAATCTGCAGAGTGATGTAGGAATACAGCAGATATAACGTGGCAGCTCTAACATTCAGGACCCTAGAAAAGCCCAATTACTACCCCTGTGGGGACAGCCACTGCTTGTTGACAACCTATCGCAGAAACTTTGCAAAATAAAAGAACTCAACGTGATATTTAAAGGTTTTTTTATTTTAGGAGAAAACTTGTCTGCTTTGGACAGTCACTAGCTTTTTACAAGTATCTGGTGACCGTAAACCGGGCAAAGGCCGGCCAACTGGCCGGGATGTCTCAGTAATTAGCTGTAATCCATAAAGGAAGCTTGCAACATTAGTTTAATTCCTGACAGCGCCTCCGGAGAGGTCATGAAGTATTACACACACAGGGTCCTCCAAAGGGACATATGCTCTTTGCAGCTGCTCTCTACTAAGTAGAGCAGGGGTATGGAATTTTTTTTTTGCCAACAGCCATTTTGGATATTTATACCATCCCTTAGGAGGCCGTACAATTGGAGTGCTAACTCCGCAAACAACGATGGCACTGGTGTCAGGACATAATCTTTCATTGCATGCGCCTCAGTGTTCAGTAGTGAACACTGCGAGGGTGTGCTCACAGAGCAAGAAGAAATTAATGGGCCGGCGTCCATCAAGATACATCTGCCGGCCCAAATACTGCAGTCCCCAGGAATCTGCCCAGGGGCCGGATAAAAGGTCATCGAGGGCAGTAAATGGCCAGCGGGCCTGAGGTTTGCCACCCCTGAAGTAGCCGGATCTATTAGTGAAGAATTCTTTATTGTACCATTTAACTGTTTTTTTTTTTTTTTTTTCAAAATCAACTATCACTGCAAAAGAAAAAAGAAAAAAAAAAATATTAATCTTGAAGGTACAAGACTGAAATGTAGCAGCTGTTTTTTTCCATTATAAAAAGACAGCAAAACTAGAGATTGGGGTAAAACTATTCCAAAAATGTGTGATCCACAGAGTATAAGGGAGGTCACCTGAGCGTGATCTAAGTCATCCAGGCAAACCCTTGATCACATAAGCCCCATTATCTATATCCAGGCATTGCGTGATGTATCCTGCTGGACACGGCCATGAGGATTCTGGTTTCCTTCTAATCCTCCTTATTGGATTAAACAATCTCCAGACTCCTACGACTGATATTTGTGAACTAGGACGCGGCCGTCAGCGGTACAGTGGACCTTCATCTACTATCTCAGTATCTGTTTTTCCCGTAAAGTCTTGTACAAGTATCACATTGCATTCCTCGTAAAAGGACATTTGTCGATATATTACATTTAAGACTAAGAAATAGATGGCCGTGATCACAATGGAGGTTAATCCGGATGACCACACATGGTCCACCAGGAACTCCCTAAACTATAGTCTACAGCAGGGTTTCCCAACTCCAGTCCTCAAGGCACACCAACAGATCATGTTTTCAGGATTTCCTTAGTATTGCTCAGGTGATAATTGCTTCACCTGTGCAATACAAAGGAAATCCTGAAAACATGATCTGTTGGTGTGCCTTGAGGACTGGAGTTGGGAAACCCTGGTCTACAGGGCTGAGCCAAATCAGGAGGAGCATTTAAAGGAAGGGTAGCCATCATGAATTTTCACAAAAAAACAAACAAAAAAAAACCTGCATACATAGTTAAATAGATCTCTTTGACCGGATGAGACTGGTGTACTTATGTTGAAAATCCATGTCAGAATGGGTGTATAATCGTGACATAAAAAGGAGTCCAGCTTGAAGCATGCCATCTTATCAGGATAATACAGCCATTCTGACCAGAAACAAAAAAGGGCCCGATGCAAGAGCAATATATGGGCCCTTTGCTACATTTATGGTAAAAAGTACATAAATTATTTCCCAATTCTAAAATAGTACTGTATCATGATCAGACCACAGAAAAGTTAAAACAAAAGGACTTTGCTGGAGATTTGATAACCACAGAGAAGCACCAAGGTAGCCCAGTTCTTTGCGATAACTGAAGCTGGACATGGTATTTTGCAATGTAAAGGGAAAGAAAAAAATTGTTTAAAGGGTTTTTCCAGTTTCAGAATATCCCACTCTTATCTGGCCACAGTTTCTTTAAAATGGGGAAAAAAACACCCAACAACAACTAACTGTACTTTACTCATCATCTCCGGGTCCAGCACTGAGTTTCTGCCGCGCTGACGTCACGTTGACGCCGCTGCAGCCTATATCTGAGCACAGTAGCTCTGCCAGACTTCACAGCACGTGCCTCTGAGCTCAGTGAAATGGGCATCGGGGAGCAGCATCAGAGACTCAGAGATGGATCGAGGGATGGCGAGTAGAGCATGTTCAAGAAAAATAAAAAAAAAAAAAAAAAAGGGGAGGGGGGGGGTGTTCAGAAACTGGAAAAACTTATTTATGCCTGTTAAACATGCTAGTTTTTAAACTTACTAATACTTTTATTATGATTTTAGCTCCGGTGTCCGGATTTCACAACCACTCCTGCAGTACTGCCAGAATGGGAGAATACCAGCTTTGTCTGTATCGACATGTGACTGGTGAAGTGCAGGAAGGCTGTCAGGCTCAACACAAAAGCCATCCATCTTCTCTTTCTGCATCAGAAGGGGGCAGGCTCAACTATTGAGCTTTAGCCAGTCGGCCAGTCCCCTTCATACACCGCATCTTTATAGGGAACTTGAAACTTCCAAAATGTGTTTCAGCGATGCCAGAAAAGCAGCGGAATCACTGGGTTTCATTCAATAAAGTATATCGGTAAATTTCATAAGATTTTCTTCGGGCTGGGCAACCCCCCTTTAATAAAGGTCCAGTCTGACAAGTCGATCCTTTGATGGAAAATAAGGAAGGGCTAAAATGGAATAAAGTCATTATCACCAGGTCACTAGACCTCAAGAGTGCCAAGGGTTTGGCTTACCATAGCCTCGTTCTTCTCATCCATGGACACTCGAGCGGAGTTCGGAATTCCTTCACCCAGTAAGAATCCCAATCTAGTCATGAGCTCCTGGGCGGCCGGAGAACAGCCGGAGTTTTTATCCAGAGCCGCTTCTAGATGGAGGACACAAAAACAGAGGTTCAACCTATATGATCTCGCTAAATGCCATACAAAAACGCTGGAGAAGGATCAGCGCCAACATTTTACCATCTGAACTCTTGGCGTCTGCAATAATAAGAGAGCGGAAGTCCATCAAGCAGCTGTGCGCTTCCATCTACTGTAGGAGACTTATTAGAGGATAGCATGGGGTCCTCGATGCTCCCTCAGCTTTATTGTCCACCTCATCTCGGGCCTGCTCCCCATATATCCATTCAATAGCTCTATCCCAATTACGTCCGCCCTCCTGTCAGCCCTGGGGACGCTGGCGTGAACCCTAGCTTACAAAGGCAAATTAATTAACCCTCGAAACCAAGACTTCAAAGCAGCCAGAGAGAAAACGAGACGTACCGGGCTTGTCCCCAGCCGTCATTTCATATTTATTGTGCACACATTAAGGCGGACTGACAAGTGCTTGGAGCCTCCACTAAATAAGTGAAGGAAGGAGGAAAAACAAAAGTAGATAGGCCAGGAAGAAAACAAATGATTCTCTAGTGATAAAATCTGGAAGGAAAAACACTGAGGACATTTTCAACCATGTAGCACGTAAATTTCTGTTGCGAATTTCCTACCATGGAATTTTTCAAAAAAGTTGGCCCAAGTGTCCCATCTTGACCATAACGAACGATCAGCTGGTTCAGTGTAAAACAATTATTCCTTTCGCTGGGTTGGCCGTGTTGGATATTTCTGGCTAATGATGGGCATTGTTTGCATCACCATCTGAAATAAATCTAGTGTGGCTGATGAGGTCCGAGATGGTACCGTTTGTTGGGCCATTTTTTTGCCTTATTGATATGGTGACCTTAAAAAGGGGTTGTCCACTTTATCTTTATTTTCACAAATAAGTTGGGGGACCTACGGTAATTTAGATACAAGTATTACAGGTTCTCCCTCCTGAACTTATCCCAGACTTCCTCTTTGGCTGCACAGTTCTCTTCTCACTACTTCTGCGCTGGAGGATCACGTGACCAAGCCTGCCTATCGGCATCCTCCAATTGAAAAAGCTTTGCCATGTGAGACGCTTTTCAATTGAAGGAGACTAATAGACAAGTTTGGTCACATGATCCTACATCAGTAGAGGTGAGAAGAGGAGAACTGTGCAGCCAAAGAGGAAGTAGGAGAACCTGTAGTACTAAAGATAAAGTGGACAACCCATTTAACACAAGCAGCTGATGAAATTTAGCAAGGCTTCAAAACAAACACTAGGCCTCGCAAGAAGGATGTGGCTGTCGGACGCAAGGCTACAGAAAGTCCAACACTGAAAACTAATCAAGATATCTTCTAACATCTCACTGACACAATGGGCCTCCATGAGGATAAGAGTCACCCCGATGTTAAATTGTGCCATAACGTACAGTTCACACCTTGCATATTCTCCATGTTCAGCACATGCACTGATGGTATCCATAGGTTACTACCCACCCACCCAACGAGGCATACGTTATTTTACCACGAGTTATTATGGCAATGTATTCCGCAGCATTGATCAAGGGCTTTTCCATTTGGGGTGTGTATAGCGGGATATCTTCCTAGAGTGTGAACAGAGCCTATATCAACAGGTTACGACCATAGTCAAAGTTTGGCAGTAACGCTGCATTAACAATGGAGATACTGGCATTTTTTTTTTTTTTAATTATTTTGTTGTTCATATACAGTGCCTACAAGTAGTATTTAACCCCCTGCAGATTTAGCAGGTTTACATATTCGGAATTAACTTGGCATTGTGACATTTGGACTGTAGATCAGCCTGGAAGTGTGAAATGCACTGCAGCAAAAAAGAATGTTATTTCTTTGTTTAATTTTTTTTTAAATTGTGAAAAGTTTATTCAGAGGGTCATTTATTATTCAACCCCTCAAACCACCAGAATTCTGTTTGGTTCCCCTAAAGTATTAAGAAGTATTTCAGGCACAAAGAACAATGAGCTTCACATGTTTGGATTAATTATCTCTTTTTCCAGCCTTTTCTGACTATTTAAGACCCTCCCCAAACTTGTGAACAGCACTCATACATGGTCAACATGGGAAAGACAAAGGAGCATTCCAAGGCCATCAGAGACAAGATCGTGGAGGGTCACAAGGCTGGCAAGGGGTACAAAACCCTTTCCAAGGAGTTGGGCCTACCTGTCTCCACTGTTGGGAGCATCATCCGGAAGTGGAAGGCTTATGGAACTACTGTTAGCCTTCCATGGCCTGGACAGCCTTTGAAAGTTTCCTCCCGTGCCGAAGCCAGGCTTGTCCGAAGAGTCAAGGCTAACCCAAGGACAACAAGGAAGGAGCTCCGGGAAGATCTCATGGCAGTGGGGACATTGGTTTCAGTCAATACCATAAGTAACGTACTCCACCGCAATGGTCTCCATTCCAGACGAGCCCGTAAGGTACCTTTACTTTCAAAGCGTCATGTCAAGGCTCGTCTACAGTTTGCTCATGATCACTTGGAGGACTCTGAGACAGACTGGTTCAAGGTTCTCTGGTCTGATGAGACCAAGATCGAGATCTTTGGTGTCAACCACACACGTGACGTTTGGAGACTGGATGGCACTGCATACGACCCCAAGAATACCATCCCTACAGTCAAGCATGGTGGTGGCAGCATCATGCTGTGGGGCTGTTTCTCAGCCAAGGGGCCTGGCCATCTGGTCCGCATCCATGGGAAGATGGATAGCACGGCCTACCTGGAGATTTTGGCCAAGAACCTCCGCTCCTCCATCAAGGATCTTAAGATGGGTCGTCATTTCATCTTCCAACAAGACAATGACCCAAAGCACACAGCCAAGAAAACCAAGGCCTGGTTCAAGAGGCAAAAAATCAAGGTGTTGGAGTGGCCTAGTCAGTCTCCTGACCTTAACCCAATTGAAAACTTGTGGAAGGAGCTCAAGATTAAAGTCCACATGAGACACCCAAAGAACCTAGATAACTTGGAGAAGATCTGCATGGAGGAGTGGGCCAAGATAACTCCAGAGACCTGTGCCGGCCTGATCAGGTCTTATAAAAGATGATTATTAGCTGTAATTGCAAACAAGGGTTATTCCACAAAATATTAAACCTAGGGGTTGAATAATAATTGACCCACACTTGTATGTTTAAAATTTATTAAAATTTAACTGAGCAACATAACTTTTTGGTTTGTAAGATTTATGCATCTGTTAATAAATCCTGCTCTTGTGTGAAGTTTGAAGGCTCTAACTTATTTGCATCTTATCAAACCTGCTAAATCTGCAGGGGGTTGAATACTACTTGTAGGCACTGTAAGTACCAGCAGAGGTGCAGTCATATTGGTTGCCACTAACCCATTTTATATGGCTGCATTTGCATTTTTCCTTAAAAAAAAAAATATTATATATATATATATATATATATATATATATATATATATATTATAAATAATAAATTATGAATAAAAATAAAATTAAATACGGCCGAAAAGTGGATGCAAGCACTGAAGCTCACCCTTTCCCACGCCATAAAATTTGATTTGCCCAAAGATGAATTACTAACCTCCCCCCCTCTATACTATCACCAAGAAACTGTCATTTTACCTTGAAGAAGTCTGCCAAGAAGTGAAAACCTGCTGTAACCTCCTCCCTAGAGCTAATATTAACCCCTTACGCACTGGCGTTCAGCAATTTCCCACGGGGTGACGTCTCCGGTCCCGCAGGACAGGAAGCCGCTTTAACCCCCTCCCTGCTGCCAATGCCAACAGCTCGGAGGAAAGGCAAGACTCTCCCTATGACTTGCAGATGCCAAGTCGTTTGGCAGTTCCCGGGCAATACCGCAGAGCGGTGCCAAACCGGAGTCTGAGCTATATTGGCTTAACCTTTACACCGCCAGGTTTTGCGCATCAATCCAGCGGTGCCACGGTTAATGTTCCATATTAAAACATTTGCAGCAAACAGCTGGTAACGACGCAAAGTTCTGGACAGAATTAAGGCGTCTAAATCGGTTAATGCGAGCGTGGAGAACTGCTTTATGGCGACAGGGTAACTTAATCCCCCTCTCACTGCCTTCCCAGCGTCGACAGGAAAATCAGGTTTTTCTCACCGGTTGCAATATGCGGCGTTCGCAGGTTGAGGTGTTGACGGGAGCCAAATAAAACGAGGATAATGCACATTGAAATAAAACAAAGAGCTGCGTCTAACCTGCCAGCCCCGGCACACCCTTTCATTGCTGCGACGCTCCGACACACAAAGACCAAATTACGAGACGGCTGTCAAGTCTGACAAAAGTTTCAGCTGCGCTAAAAAACTTTCCCAAGTTTTTTGAGAAAAAAAAAAAAAAAGGAGACAAGATGAGATTAGAAGACAGGAGGACACTCACCATTCTGCTTGGGGTCTGGCAACTCGGAGACTTTTCTCAATGGCATTACAGCTGCATCTCCGGGCACTCGCGGACTCTCAACATACTTGGGCTTCCTCATTGGCCCTGCAATGAATAAGGTTTGGGTATGTCTTATTCTTCCCAGATGGGATGTGTGAGAGCTTCATGACGGGCGGCCGCAGTTCTCACAGTCAGATTAAAGCTCAGCAAAAGAAGAAAAAAAGCTGCAAAAGAAGGAAGTACCAAAACCGTCCGCTGACAGCTCAAAGCTGTCTACAGGCAGCCGCATCCAGAGTCACTGCTGCTATGTAAGGAAAATGACAGGCAGCCGCCCCTTCCGAGAGCCTGGACGCATTCCAGAAAAGGGCTAAGGTCCCAATCGGCCACTTTACAGACGATCAACTTCTTATATCAGAGGTTGATGGGACACTGCAAGCTGCCGAGGTGGTCGGGGAAGTGACAACTCCCACTGGACTCAGGACAGGAGTTGTAGTTTAGCCAGCTGCTACACAGTACATAAAAAGGCATACGAAAGGAACACAGGTCACCCGTGCAATGGTGTATGCCTCCAATAACCCAGCAACCGATTATTCTCCATAGAGAGCAGAACTGATGGGTTGTTAGGGATTTACAACAGTAAAAAAAAAATCTACTAGCAGTAAATCAGCAGCGGTCGGGTATTTGCAGCACAGGGCTCATTCATACTTTGGTTTGTTTTTTTTTACGTATTTTTTTTTTCCAGTGGGGATAAAAAAAAACCTACCAGCGAAATGCATGAGATTTCGGAAATCTGATTGCACATTCTGCTTTTTTTTTACCTTGCAGTTTCAGATCAGTATGTCACTTCTTTCAACGTCTTTTGCATTCAAACGTACGAGAAAAACGTGCACAAAAAAAAAAGCGGCGGTATTGTAAGCAGCGTTTTTCCTACCAACATTCCAGCATTTTCTGCTGATTTTCCATCACCCTAAGCAGAAAAGACGCCATACTTCTTGATCAACTTCTATAGCAATTTATAGGCATATGTAAAGTATTACATAACGGCATATAATCGTGATTATATACTATATACACGAATAAAAAATTACAAATGTATAAAATCTGATTTAAATTATAAAAAAAAAAAAAATAGAATACTCACCTGTTCAATCCCAGTCCCTCCAGCCTCACCGCGCAGGTCGTGTCCATTCTCTCCCTGGTTTTTGTTTTTTTATATTGTAACAATGACATGCTGTACATCCATCCATGTGACCACTGCAGTCAATCACTTCTGCATTCTCGTGCCAGCTGTTGGCCAGTTATCAGCTGCAGCGGTCACATGTATGTACTTCAGTGGTATAGGATATAAGACTGGTGGAGACCACTGGAAAACCTAAGTGTTTTTTTTTCGTCTCCCAACTTTTCTGCTGTAAACCGAAATCTTGTACAACTCGTTAAATGTCGTGCACCTTTTGCAAAAAAAAACACAAATCTTCAAAAACGAGGAAATACAGATATTTTAGCAATACTGTACTGCAGCCACACCGGCCAATGAGATGGTTAAACTTTTACTACACGTTTTTGCTTTATGTGCCAGTGTCGCAAGGACAGGAATGTGAAACAATCACTGGAAGTAATTAAATGGAACACAAAAGATGTCTTCCTGCATGTTCAGACTGGAAAAGCAAGTACTAATGCTGCCACCTACTGGACAAGGATAGAACTTGCAAATTGCATTAAAAAACCCAGAGCGTTCTACGCAGGCAATAGATACCCCATTCTGTACATGCCCTGCTATTAACATGCTTTATAATACTCTCTTCTAGTACAATATGGATTTAAATAAAGAGCAAAAACCCACCTTGTAAATTCCTATAAAGTTGAGACTAATCAAATGTCCATGCTTTATACTGCAGCGCTGCTTGTGCAAATTGTCTGCCATTTATAAGCACAAACCTGCTGTGCTGAGCAGAGCCCAAAAGATGAAGTCTGGTCAGTTGGGCTCTGTTGTGAAGAATAATGGCAAGTGCAGTTTCTGGTATCTGACCCTGCCATGAAGTTTACCTCTGCCGATACCTCCCAGGTAATGCTGCCCCAGGAACACATCAGAGTGTGAAACCTGCTGCTGGGGCCATGAAGAACGCTGGCCACTCTTGGTTCTCAATTCTGCATGTTTAGGAGTACAGAACGGCCATGTAATTGCCCCAGTTGCTCAGGTTCGAGTAGCAGACACCTGTCTCTGCCTGTCAATCACTCCAGTGACCACAGGAGAGGTGGCAGAAAGACTCCGAGAGGGCACCGTGTGCAACCAAATAGATTGCCGCCTTCTTCCCATCACTCGCCCAACCTGAGAGGGAAGAATCCACTGGATACGTTGTCGCCTGTGTGAGTGGCGACTTATTACTTCCAATGTTCCCAACTTTATGCCGATAAAACACACAATTAATTTGATTGGCGCACGACTGCCATGAGGCCCAACAGTCCAGGGTCCAAGAGGGGCGCCGCCGCCCCCCCCCCCCCCCCCGGGGTCCAAGAGGGGAGCCCCCCCCGGGGTCCAAAAGGGGCGCCCCCCGGGATCTTATTCTCAACTGTACCTGCATCCTTGGGACGCATATACAGATCCATACAACGGTGGAGCAGGAAGCCATTAGCGTCATAGCCCCATCAGTGTGGGGGCACCTTATTCTGCGTGGTTGAATGCACTGTGGGGGAATGAAAGGGGGATTTTACCATTTTGAAACACTAAGGGGCTTCACTTGGGGCACCATTTCAATGACAGCTTCCATCATTTGGGACAGAATCACTTTACTCCCCAAAAAATCTGAACTTTATCTAGTGCATCACAAAGCTGAATTCTCCCCCAATTCTTTTTTCTTTTATCTAAATATACATATTTGGATCTTTAAATCTTTTTTGAAATTTGGTTTCATGAAAAAATTTGCACAGTTTGCCTTCTATTTCCTATTGTGTTGGACTGGCTATTACTGGCTGAAGAATGAGTTAACTGAAAGTCTGTCAGTGAGCTTGGTCTAAGAAGAGAGTTTGTGTATTTTCCACTCAACTGATTTCTGACTACAGACTACATTAAAAAGTTGCGTTTGCAGGTAAACAAAGACAGTAAATGCCAAATGGTGCAACATTTTTAATTAAATCCAGTTGTAAAAATAATGATTTTTTTTGGTGGCCCAAAATGCATGCATTTAAACAAAAAAAAGTCCCCTTTAATCTTGAGAAAGGATCGTCCTCAAGTGCTGCAAGGTGGCTCCGCATGCACGGCTCCGTCACTCATTTGTACAGGATTTTCCTGCATGACAATATCTGGAACTCCCATACAAATGAATGGGGAGCGCGGTGCAGGTGCAGACGCTTCTCCATTTCGGAGGGCGCAAGACAGGGCGTAAATGTGTTTCCCAGCCATGGGAACCTGCATCAAAAATGTATGACACATCCAGCATGTTCATGGGTTTAGTATTGGATGTCCTACATTTCATAGGTTATAAAAAGGGAAAATTGCACTAGTCAGAAATCATGGTAAAAGAGGAAAGAAAGAAAAAAATTAACTGAAGACAAAACTTCAATGGGCATAAAAGATGGCGGCCACAAGAGGGCACAATTGCTGGCTCTTACAGATATGTTCACACGGCATACACATTGGAAAGATTCCTGTAGATTTCCATAAACATCTAGAACCCTATAATACATCTATATATAGGAAAGTGCTGCGGAAAAGGTTTGCCTGATATAAAAAATTATATAGATGTATTTACATACACATACTTCTATTAAATACATACAGGATTGTGCCAAAGTTTTAGGCAGGTGTGGAAAAAATGCTGCAAAGTAAAAATGTTTTAAAATAATAGAAGTTTTAAGAGTTTATTTTTATCAATTAAAAAGTGTATGAACAAAAGAGAAATGTAAAATCAATATTTGGTGTGACGCCCTTTGCCTTTAAAACTGCATCAATTCTTCTAGGTACATATGCACAAAGTCAAGGATTTTGTGGGATTACAGTCAGGTGATTGGTATTATTGGTCGCTCAAATAGGTGATCGTGTTCATCATTTTGATATGTAGAGTGAACCAGTCTCAGCTAAAACAGCTGTGTAGGAGGCTTGAAATTGGGCAAGGAACAGAAATTCTGCTTCAAAAGGAGAGGATGTGGAAGACAGTTTCATGTCATAGGTCATACACCACGGCAAGAATGAGCAGAGAAATACACAAGGTAGTTATACTGCATCAGCAAAGATTTCAGAGCAGACTGTTCAAGCTCTTTTGAAGAGGACCGAAAAATTGACCATTGCTGAGGACCATAGACGCACTTGTCGTTCAAAGAAAATTAGAAAGGAAGTAAGCATGTGTCACTGTTGCTCTAAGTTGGAGGTTGTCCAGCAGTGCCATCAACTCAGAAGTGGCAGCAACCTACACTCATCTACTATATGGAGTAGTCTGGCCAGAAGTGGTGTTCATGGAAGAATTACATCCAAAAAGCCATACCATCAACATTTAAACAAGGCCAAGTGACTCAACTATGCACAAAAACACAGGAACTTTGGTCCAGAAAAATTGGAACAGGTGCTCTATACTGATGAGTCAGTATGTAAAATATTTAACTTTAACAGAATGCAGTTTGGTCCCAAAAATTTGGAAAGTGGCACAATAACAAGTGTCTGCAAGTGACAGTGGGGGGGGGTCCTCGCAAGCTTGGGGCTGCATTTCAGCAAATAAAGTTGAGGATTTGGTAAGTAATAATGGTGTCCTCAATGCCGGAATATAGTCAGATATTTTTCATTTAACGCCACCACCATGGAGGCGTCTGATTGGCACCAAAATTTATTCTGCAGCCGGACAATGACCCCAAACATAAAGCCAATGTCATTAAAAAGTTGTTTAGTCACCTTGCACTTTATTAATGATAAAACTAAACAATTGCGTCTTCTAATTCTGAAAGCTCCTTACTTTGCAGAAATATTAATACACTTTTTATATATAATGTATAAGTGTATAATTAATATGTGTGTATATAATATATACACGCATACACAATATACCGTAAAAATTAGACTAGTAATCTTATACTACACCCAGGCAAATTTATCTGTGTTCTGCATGTTATTACAGATGAGCGATAAATATAAAATTATTATTTATATATATATATATATATATATATATATATATATATACATACATACATACATACACATATATACATACACACACACCTACACGCACACACACATACCTACACATACACACACATACCTATACGCACACACACATATATATTACACATGTTCACACTTTTGTTTCTAATCCACACACAGTGATTGATAGAGCCGTTAATGTAAAACTAACTAAATATAGGGGCTGCCGACAGCTGAACCCCAACAGACGTTGCCACTAAGAAAGAAAACGAGATATGTACGGTCTTTTATTAGACTGTCATCCACTTCAAAGGACAGAGTGTGGTCCTCTTACCTCTGATCGGTCACTTAGCAGCTCAGACGTGTAGAGGACATTAGTACAGGGCGCTTTACCACTCATTGTGCCGGGGACGCTGCCCGATTGTGGCTGACACAGCAGGACAAATCATTCTCCGAGCCAGCTGACCAAACACATAGTCCGGGCTGAGCGGGGTAAACACTGCTGACAGCAGCTCTCCCGGTACAAACATGTGCAGCAAACACAGAACCATCCGAGAGGTCACCAATGTCCTCTGGGTTCACCATGACGGTGCCCGGCAGCCTACATCAGTATTTGTAAGCCAAAACCAGGAGTGGGTGATAAATACAGAAGTGGGGACGTGTTTCTATTATACTTTTCCTCTAAGGCCGGGATCACACATGTGAGAAACACGGCCGAGTCTCACATCTTAATACCCGGCACCGCCGCCAGCACTTGGATTGGAGCGTGCGGCCGCATAGCAATACATGGAGCCGCACGCTCCGTTCCTGAGTGCCGGCGGCAGTGCCGGGTATCGACATGCGAGACTCGGCCGTGTTTCTCGCATGTGTGATCCCGGCCAGATTGCTCCTCTCCTGGACATGCATTTAGTTTTCCCCACCAGGCTTTATTTTTTTTATTTAAAGGAAAAAATGCTCAAAAGATAGAACAGAACATAAAAGTGGTTTTACAACAAACATGAATAGAAAGACTACCAAATGGGGTTTAAAGACCAACTAAACCTGTAATGTCTACTTACCTCATTAGGCTTATAATTACATGCAGATTGACGCGGGGCCGGATTAGGCTTCATAGCCGATGTTTTATATTGGAGGTGCACAACCAATTTTGATCCGAGTGCCAAATTTTGTGACGTAGTACTCCCAAGTGCCACAGCATTGAAAAGGGTGTTCTGATATAAGGTACCGTATATATCGCCACTGCTACATATGCCATAATCGAAAACAAGGGGGTTCAATTTCTGAATCTTCCGCTGCGGGTAACTTGCGGAGGTGAGTGTGCTGTGTGTCTGTCTGCGTGCGTGTGTGTATGTAGGGCAGTGCTTTGTGTGTGAGTGTGAGAGAGGTGCAGTGCTGTGTGTGCTGGCAATGAAGGGGTGGTGTGGAAGGACAGTGATGGTGGTGGGGGGAGGCAATGATAGAGGTGATGAAATGGGCAATGATGGGGGTGGTGGGGGAGAAAGCAATGATGGTTGTGGTGTAGACAATGATGGTGGTGGGGGAGGAGACAATGATTGAGGTGGTGGAATTGGCAATGATGGGGTGGTGGGGGAGAAGGCAATGATGGAGGTGGTGGAATTGGCAATGATGGGGTGGTGGGGGAGAAGGCAATGATGGAGGTGGTGATGAAGGCAATGATGGAGGTGGTGGAATTGGCAATGATGGGGTGGTGGGGAGAAGGCAATGATGGAGGTGGTGATGAGGACAATGATGTGGTGGAGGGGGAGAAGGCAATGATGGAGGTGGTGAGGAGGACAATGATGGGGTGGAGGGGGAGAACAATGATGGAGGTGGAGATGGGCTGCATTATACCCTATGAGGGGGGCTGCATTATACTCTATGAGGGGGCTACATTATATTATGTGGGGGGATTGCATTTTTCTCTGAGGACTACATTAAATTCTGGGGGGGCTACATTATATTCTGGGGGGCTACATCATACTATATGAGGGGGCTACAGTATACTCTATGGTGGGGCTACAGTATACTCTATGGTGGGGCTGCATTATATTCTGTGGTGGGGCTGCATTATACTATATGAGGGGGCTGCATTATATTCTATTGTGGGGACTACATTATACCTCATGAGGGGGTTGCATTATATTTTGTGGGGTGCGGCATTATATTCTATGCGAGGGGGCTACATTATATTCTATGAGGGGAGTTACATTATATTCTATGAGGGGGATACCCCAACCCCTGCTACATAATAAGATCTGTACTACTTTATATTATACCCTGATATTAGCGTGTTTTACCACACAATTGGTGGTCTTGTATTTATTTCTATGTAGCTACGTAGTGGGCCCCAAGAATGATTTTCTGTGGTGGGCCCAAGGCCCTCCAGTCTGATGCTGCTTACACAGGGGCCCCTTTTCAGTCTGTGTCTGCCAGTGCTCCAAGCAGTGTGCGCACCCATATACTTTAAGAAAACCGTTTTATGCATAGACATTAATTTAGTTAATCAAGGCAGCATTAAATTCTTTTCTCTGCACATGAATATGAATGGTCATCTCCCCAGGCATATTGGGCATTTTTCTTCCTTATGCCAAAAGGAGTACGACGCGCATTTTAGGACACGCTGTGAAGGTTTAAGTTATTTGACGTGTTCAGATTTTTTAGCAGCCGGAATGAAGTAGAATAATCCCGCAGATCTCCATGGCCAGAGGTGCCCACTTATACTAACGTAAACCCCTTTTGCAGATCCAAATTGCTCTGCCAAATATGAGACGCATGGGGAAGGAATGTCTGCATCAATACAGTTGTAACGGTAGATGGAAAGTATGTGCAGTATATAGCTGGAATATTGGCAGTATATAATACTGGAATGTGTCCTGGAGATGTGAAAATCCTATGGGGCCAGCATATTCCACAGCACAGTACAGGATACGAGGTCCCAGTACCCGAGCCACCTCTCCGAGGAACACAAGCCAATTAGGCCGGGCTCCCATATATATCAGTCCGGGCAGTTAATGTCAGAGCTGGACACAACTTCTCCACTTTGTGAACCTTCAATAGTCAAATCCAAAAATACGGAATGCAATGATTTTTTGACTGATAACTAACCCATAAGAAAAAACTATAGGGTCAGGTCCATCATCAGTATTCCTGCAGCAACTCATCACCAAACCAGAGGGGAAAAACATTGGATGTCAGCATAAATGGAACAGGACACTTCGCCGACCTCAAGACTCAAAAATACTAATACAAGATTATTCTTTGATGCCCACGGCATCTTCTGACTATAATATTGGCTGCAAATGAACACAACAAGACAAGTAATTTTTCTTAAACATAGCTCCAAATCCTCTGCAGAGACACAAATTTAAGATAACTTGCTCCCCTGGAGCCACCACTGGAGGGCGCTAGGAAACACACTGTATACTGTTTAAGCATTGACATCAATAGCAACACAGTATGAAGTAAACACCTGAGCTCCCCCTTGTGGTGGTTACAGGAAGCCAGCATGCTTTTTTTTAATTTATGTCTATATAAGGGAATTAGAGGTTCCATTTACCGTACATTACTAGGAGCTGAGCTGCAATACCCAAGAATGAACGCTACACAGTGTGCAGCGCTGTGGAGTTCTGTTGCTGCACACCATTTGATCCGGCTGCTGAGGGAGGTGCAAACGGTCGATCGGTGGGGGAGCCGGGGGGGCCGGAGCCGTGTAGATCAGAAATTGATTACTTTTGCTAAGAATAAGCCACCAAACTCAAAGTTCTGGAAAAACCCCTTTAAAACAACCTGGGGACTAATCAGATGCAAACAATTTCATATAAAAAAAAGTAATGTAAACAGAATTTCGCTAAAGATGGGAAAAACCCCACACGCAATAAACAGATAAAATAAATCATCTGCCGGTGACATTCTGAGATTTATTACGGAAATCAGCCCTGTGCGTCCAAAACAAACACAATGACGTGATCATGTCCTTTCCCAGCCCTTCCTCCAATGTTATACAGGAGCAGGGCAAAGTCCATGCAACGAAAAAAAAACATGGAGATCACGACCCGCGCTCTGTTCCGATTATCTCACAGCAGCCTTTATAAAGATCCTATCCGGATAAAGGAGCTTCACATCAAAGCAAAACGCTTTATTACAGCAGCCATTAGGGGTAATGACAAGTCCCATTATGACTCGGTGTCATGAAGCAATAATGCGCCAACGAGAAATGCGGCATGGCTGCTAAATACGATAAAAACAAGCCGCCTATGAATATCACGCCAAGGATCTGTGCCCACCAATAAAGCACAATTGTGTATAGATTTATCAAATAAGGGGCAAAAAGTATTAAGTTACGTACCGGTAACGGTATTTTTCGGAAGCCCATGACAGCACCACGAGAGAGGGGATCCGCCATATAGGAACAGGAAACCTACAGATACAAAAGGGCGGCACCTCTCCCACGCATCAGTTGGATTACAGAGCTTGAGAGGCTACCATGTTTAGTACACAACATATAATATATACAACCTATCTACCCTATTTACCAGAATTATTTTACACCATCTCCCACATAAGGTGACTTTATGAACAATCTTCTAAAGGAGTGCACCCCTATATGTGAACAAGGGAGGGAACTAAGGGTGCTGTCATGGGCTTCCGAAACATGGATTTTTGTGAGTACTCACCGTAAAATCCTTTTCTCCGAGACGCTCATTGGGGGACACAGAGACTGTGGGTGTGTGCTACTGCCGTCTGGAGGCTGACACTAGGCATACAAAAAACAAGTTAGCTCCTCCTCCACCGCATACACCCTCGCCCCTATAGCGGGCGGAAACCAGTTTAGTGCAAAAGCAGTAGGAGGACATACAAAAATTAGCCTTAATGCAATAAATCATATGTCTGAAAAAAGGATCACCCTGTCTTAAACAAGAAAATATGTTAAATAATAAGTATGAGCCAACCGGCTATCAGGGTGGGTGCTGTGTCCCCCCAATGAGCGTCTCGGAGAAAAGGATTTTACGGTGAGTACTCACAAAAATCCATGTTTCTCCTTCGTCTCATTGGGGGACACAGACTGTGGGACGTCCTAAAGCAGTCCCTGGGTGGGATAACACTCACCGATCCAAGCCGCATGCTTTCCTGTTTAAAGGTGTGCCACTGCTGCTTGGAGAATTTTTCTGCCCAGGCTCGCATCTGACGAAGCCTGAGTATGCACACTGTAATGTTTACAAAAAGTGTGCAGGCTGGCCCAGGTTGCTGCCTTGCATACCTGTTCTGCCGAAGCGCCCACGAGGCGCCCACTGCCCGAGTAGAATGCGCCCTTACTCCAGCTGGAACTGGCGTGCCTCTAATACGGTAAGCCTCCTGAATGGTTAGGCGAATCCATCTGGCTATGGTTGACCGTGAGGCTGCGAGGCCCTTCCTGCGCCCTTCGGGGATCACAAACAACGAATCCGTCTGGCGGAAAGGTGCTGTCCTCGACACGTATCTCCTGAGAGCGCTTACCAGATCCAATGTGTGGAGCGCCTTTTCCACCCTGTGAACTGGCGCTGGACAGAAAGAAGGCAGCACAATGTCCTCATTAATATGGAACGAGGACACCACCTTTGGTAAAAAAGGTGGCGGAGGCCTAAGGACTACCTTGTCCTTAAAAAAGGTCAGGAAAGGGGCTCTACAAGATAACGCTCCCAACTCCGATACTCGCCTAATGGATGTTATGGCTACCAGGAACACAACCTTTCTGGATAGATATGCCAATGAAACATCCTGTAGTGGCTTAAACGGAGCCTCCTGTAGTACCGACAGGACCAGATTAAGATCCCAGGCCTCCAATGGTGCTCTGAAGGGAGGTACTAAATGAACGACCCCCTGCAGGAACGTTCTGACCTGCAAATTGGTAGCGATCTTTCGCTGAAACAGGACCGACAGGGCCGATATCTGTCTTCTAAGGGAACTTGGCGCCAAACCTGCGTCTAGGCCAGACTGAAAGAAAGCCAGTATGTTGGGCACAGAGAAGGACAATGGCGGAACCCCGTGTTCCCGACACCACTGGAAGAAAACCTTCCAAGTGTTATAATAGATCCTTGCCGAGGCTGGCTTTCGGGCCCTTACCATTGTCGCGACTACCTCGCGCCCAAACCCCGCCTGGGTCAGCACCCAAGATTCAATGGCCACGCCGTCAAACGCAGGGCCCCTAAGTTCGGGTGGCAGATCGGTCCGTGGGACAGTAAATCTGGTCGTTCCGGTAGCCGCCATGGTACGTCTGCGATGAGCTGTACCAGATCTGCGTACCATGCCCGTCGGGGCCAATCCGGGGCCAGCAGAATTGCCGGAACCCCCTCTGTCTTGATCTTCCTGATAACCCTGGGGAGAAGTGGCAGCGGCGGGAACAAGTATGGGAGCCGAAATTGGTTCCAGGGTATCACCAATGCGTCCGCTGCGATTGCTTGCGGATCCTGAGACCGGGCGACAAACACGCCCACTTTGGCGTTCTTCCTGGAGGCCATCAAGTCCACGTCTGGTGTTCCCCAGCGCTGGCAAATCTGCTGGAACACCTCGGGATGTAGTGACCACTCCCCGGCCGTGATGTCCTGGCGGCTTAGGAAATCCGCTGCCCAATTCTAGACGCCTGGAATGTGAACCGCTGAGATCGAGTGGCTCCTCTCGGCCCAGCGGAGCACATGTCCCACCTCGCGCATGGTTGCCCTGCTGCGTGTGCCCCCCTGGTGATTCACGTACGCCACTGCCGTGGCGTTGTCCGACTGAATCCGAATCGAGTATCCTGCTAGCACGTGTTGGAACTGCTGCAAGCCAACTGTATTGCTCGAATCTCCAACAGATTGATAGGGAGACGAGCTTCCTGAGGCGACCACTGCCCCTGTGCCGTGTGGTGGCAGAAGATTGCTCCCCAACCGGAGAGACTCGCATCGGTCGTGATCACTAACCAATGATCCGGAGGAAAGAGCTTTCCCTGCAGAAGCGACCGATCGCGTGTCCACCATCGAAGGGTCTGTCGGACCTGAGAGAACAACCTGCACGGGTGATCGAGTGAGAACGGGCTCCTGTCCCAAGCCGCTAACAGGGCATGCTGCAGGGGGCGGAGATGAAACTGAGCAAACAGGATTGCTTCCATCGCTGCCACCATCCTGCCCAGGACCCCCATCCCGAATCGGATAGTATGGAGGCCTGGCTGTTGAAGTCTTCGAGCTCCCTGTCGGAGTGCCCGAGCCTTGTCCTGAGGGAGAATTACCAATCCCTGGGAGGTATCGAATATCATCCCTAGGAAAACAATCCTCTGGGCCGGCGTGAGGAATGATTTCTTCCTGTTGATCATCCATCCTAGACGAGACAAGGTATCCAGTGTGATAGTGACACTCTCCTCGCACGCTGGACGGGACGGGCCCTTTACCAGAAGGTCGTCCAGGTATGGCAACACCACAATGCCCCGGGAGTGAAGAGTGGCCATGGCGACCGCCATCACCTTCGTGAATATTCTGGGGGCCGTGGCCAAACCGAAAGGCAGCGCCACAAACTGGAAGTGCCGTCCCTCGACCGCAAACCGTAGGAATCTCTGATGCGGGGGAAAAATAGGGATGTGTAAATATGCATCCTGAACATCGATTGAGGCCAGGTATTCTCCCTTCTCCATGGAGGATATAACCGACCGGAGGGACTCCATGCGAAAATGCCTGACCCTGATGAACCTGTTTAGTAGCTTTAGGTCCAGAACCGGCCTTACCGCTCCATCCTTTTTGGGCACTGCGAACAGGTTGGAATAAAACCCTTGGGTTCTTTCGCTCCTTGGCACCGGAACGATGACCCCTTTGTGCTGCAGCACTTCGATGGCCCCCCGTAATGCCTCTGCCCGAGACCTTGACTTGGGAAGCCGGGAGGGAAAAAATCGTGTTGGCGGACTTTTTATAAACTCTATCTTGTACCCGGAAGATATCAGCTCCGTCACCCATGCGTCGCGTGCCACCGCAGCCCATATGTGACAGAACCGTTGCAGACGACCGCCAATCCTGCTGTCCTCGGGTACCGCACTTCTCGAGTCATTTTGTAGAGGGCCTCTGGGACCTGGCCCCCCTTGATCTGGGCGGACGCCCTCGCATCCTACCCAGCGGGTTGGTCCTGTAGGTGACCTGACGCTCTTTGTCATGGTTATAGCGCGCAGGAGCGGGGGTACTGGCCGTTGCCGTCCACGCGGGTGCGCGAAATGCCCGAAAACGCGCCTGAGGCTGACGAAATGGCGTTCTTGTCTTCTGTTGTGGGAGAAAACTACTTTTACCCCCTGTTGCGTCCGAAATGAGTCTATCCAATTCTTCCCCAAATAGTCGGTTACCCTGAAAGGGCAGGGAAGTCAAGGATTTTTTAGACACCGAATCAGCCCGCCACAGCCTTAACCACAAGGCTCTCCTAATGGCGATTGCGTTTGCTGCTGCAAGTGCTGCGCTATTAGCTGCATCCAAGGATGCATTAGATAGTCACCCGCCATTGCGATCTGACTTGTTATCTCAGCCACCTCTGCTGGCAACTCCCTATCCTGCAGGATCTCATTTAAAGAGTCCGACCAGGACATCATGGCTTTGGCTACCCATGTTGCCGCAAAGGAAGGGAAGAGTGCTGATCCTGATGCTTCGTATACCGAGCGCGCTAATCCCTCTATGAGCCGATCCGTGGGGTCCTTGAGGGCCGAACCACTAGGCACTGATAACAGGGATCTCGAGGCCAGGCGGGATACCGGGGGATCCACTGCCGGAGACTCTGCCCATTTTTTACAGAGCTCTGGCGCAAATGGACATCTTGATCCTAGCGTCTTCTGTCCTGAAAAACGCTTGTCTGGCCGTTCCCGGTGCCGCTGCACTATATCCTCGAACTCAGGATGAGTGCTGAACACTCTCCGCGGCTTCCGGGCCTTTTTAAAAGACACCATATGCCCTGCGGTTAGGGTGACCTCATCATCAATACCCAGAGTCTGGTTGACAGCCTCAATGAGACTGTCCACCGTCTCCCGGCACCCTGGGGTGTCCAGGTCCAAGGATTCTTCCACATCCTCTACTGAGCTCTGCTCGCTCCCTGAAAGGGGTGACGGCGAGCGTGATGCCACACTCGCAGATGCTGAAGCACCGGAGGGGCCTGGCGACACAGTATGGGTTCCCTTCCTATGTGCCTGCCTAGAGAGAGTGTGGCCCCTGCAGGCCGGCGGCTCATGTGAGGAGGCAGAACCCTCCCAACCAGGCGAGCCGTCATCTCTACCCCTATCCGGGGCCTGAAGGGTCTCAATTGCCATTGTTAATGATACCATAGACCGAGAGAGGGATACCGCCCACTCTGGGGGTTCCGGACCCCTGGGCGCGTTCGGTGACACAGGTTTCACATAATTTACTGGTCTGCGCTCGTGGGAATCTAACCCCACAGGCCCACAGGAAACGCATGCGGCATAGAAGGATGCGTGCGCTTTACCTTTTCCATACTGCTGGAAAAAGGCCAGAAAAATAAATAGATAAATAGACTCATATATATATATATATATATATATATATATATATATATATATATATATATATATGAGTCCCCGGAGACCGCCACCAACGCAGCTGGAGGGGCCTCCCACGGCAGGAGCCGGGAAAAGGACTACAGAGGGGTAAGTGTGACCCTGGCCTGAAGGCCACGCTAGGGCATATAGGGCTCCCCTCTCCTCCGCATTCGCCCTCCTTGAAAAAGGAAAAAAAAAAAAAAAAAATAACACACACATATATATATATATATATATATATATATATTTTTTTTTTTTTTTTTTTTTTTTCCTTTTTCAAGGAGGGCGAATGCGGAGGAGAGGGGAGCCCTATATGCCCTAGCGTGGCCTTCAGGCCGGGGTCACACTTACCCCTCTGTAGTCCTTTTCCCGGCTCCTGCCGTGGGAGGCCCCTCCAGCTGCGTTGGTGGCGGTCCCCGGGGACTGCCGCGCTTTGCGGTAAGCTCCTGCGGCCTACCCCGGACTGCCGCCGGGGACTCCATTTTATCCGGCGCCCGCCCTGCCAGGAGGGGGGCGGCGCCGGAAGTGACGCCGACGGACGCCGCACTGAGGGCGGGACTTCCGCCCGCGGATCAGGCCGGAGCCGCGGCCTAAATTACGTTACAGGATCCGGGGCGGGGGGTAACGCCGATACCGGGGACGGGGGGCGCCGAAGCGACGCCGCCTAAGATGCGGCCGGAGCGCTGCCGCCCACTTCCGCCCGCAGCCTAGGCCGAAGCCGCGGGCTAAATTAATGGCGCTACCCACCTGGGGTCCAAACGCCGGGCCCCAGCGACGTCCTCTCCTCCACCTCCTGTGCAGCCACTGCCCGCTCTGCCCCAGGTATTGGGGGGGGGTTTGGGGGGGGGGGGTGGTCCACCTGACTCTGCGCCCAGGGCCCTCCGCACCTGCTAGTCTCCTTCTTGGACGGTGCAGGCACCCTAACTCCGTCTGCCCTGTAGGGGCGAGGAGAGGGACTGTCCGCCGCCGTGCAGCACCGCCGTCAAGCGTTGGTGGAGCAGTGGGGGCGCACAGACTAGTCTTGTGCCCGTGTGCAAGCCCATGGTTTCCATACCTAGGGGTGGACAGGGCTAAGTCTGGCATAGTGTCCCACGTCGCGGGAGAGGAGACGTGGAGGGACTCTCGCACGTAGTCGCCCGTTGCTGGTTTGGGGAAATCGGATCCTTTCTATAGGATGCGTTGCCCCTTCTCGTCTTCAAAAAATAACAAACACGAAAAATAGATGTCTGGGGAAAAGTCCCAGAGGTGTCCCTCGGTGCGGGAAAGGATACGCGGAGCGATGCTCAACGCGTGCTCGCCCGTTGATGGTTTGGGGAGATCGGACCCTTTCTATAGGATCCGTCGCCCCTATCTCCTCTTCATAGTGAGAACCGAAAAAGAAACCTAGTCTGGAGAAACCAGACTGCGTGTGCCTCCAAAGACACTAAGCAAAAAACTGGTTTCCGCCCGCTATAGGGGCGAGGGTGTATGCGGTGGAGGAGGAGCTAACTTGTTTTTTGTATGCCTAGTGTCAGCCTCCAGACGGCAGTACCACACACCCACAGTCTCTGTGTCCCCCAATGAGACGAAGGAGAAAAATACCGTTACTGGTACGTAACTTAATACTTTATTCGGACTCCCATGACAGCACCACGAGAGAATTACAGAGCTGTAAACTAAGTTAGTGAGGGACTACGGCCTGCAGCACCCTTAAGGCCCCATCTCACTAACCAATCTCGGTAGCGAGATCGCTGCTGAGTCACAACTTTTGTGACATAACAGCGATCTCATCAGCGAGATTGCTGTGTGTGACAGCGATCAGCGAGCGGCCCCCCTGCCGGTATCGCTGATCGCTGCAAGAAATCTCTGGACATTTCTTTGGTCGCTGGTCTCCCGCTGGCCAGCACGCATCGCTGTGTGTGACAGGCGGGAGACCAGCGATCAGGTGTAAAAAATAATAAAAAAAATAAAAAATATAGTTAGTTATTCTCACCTTCCGACGTCGCGTTCAGCCATCCTGCCTCTCTCCACGCTCCGGTCCCAGTGATCCTTTGCACGAATGACCGCGAGACTTTGTTATCCCGCGAGACTGACATCTCGCGGTCATTCGTGCAAAGGATCACTGGGACCGGAGCGTGGAGAGAGGCGGGATGGCTGAACACGACGTCGGAAGGTGAGAATAACTATATTTTTCCCTTCACCCATGACAGCACCACCTGAGAGGGATCCGCCCCGCCAGGACAGGAACCTACTGAGACATAAGGGGCGGCACCTCTCCCCCGCTTCAGTTGGGTTCCTGTCCTGGAAGGAATCCCACTGTGGTGGTGCCTGTCATGGGCGAAGAAAAAGATAAGACCCAGGCCCGTCCCGGCGCGGGAAGAACAGGTAGCTTACCTGTAGCGCCGGCCGTCGGGTCCTGGAAGCGCAGTCCCCGGGGTCCCTGGGGCTCCGGGTTCGTGCGGGCGTGGATGGGATTCCGGTGGCTCCGGGAAGCCCCCACCGCGCCGCCCTCCCCTCGCGCACGCCGCATCTCGATCCCCGTGGTAGGGGAGAGACGCTGGCGTCTTCCGGCCGCTGACGTCAGCGGCGCTTGGAATGCTGGGTGCGCCGGCTGACGTCAGCAGAAGGCGACGGTGTAATGGCGCTGGGTGCGACGCCGGCCGGCTTCTGAAGCGCTGAGCCGGCGGTCGCAGGGGGGAGGGGAGGAAGACGCTCACCAGGCGGAGGCATGCAATTTAAAAGGAGGAAGACAGCTGTAGATCGGCGGTGCAAAATGGAGTCCGAGCAGGAACGTTCAGCGTCCCTGCCTCCCTCACAGCCCTCTGGCAGGAAGCATGGAAGCCATTCAAGCAGCAGTCGCCCCAGCCGCAGGTCGGGGCACTCCTCAAGGTCCAAAGTGTGCGGGTCAGGTGCTCCGATGCAGCCTCCAAGTCCGGTACCCTTGATTACGGGTGGTGAGTGATCTTCGTGAATGTTAACAGTATATTAATAGGGGTTTTCTATTGTATGCTTCACCCTGTAGGAAAGGCCCAGAAAAGCGGGAAGCAAGAAGAAGAATAGGGATTGTGCTATATGTAAATCTCCCCTAGCAAGAGACTGGCAAAAAGATCTCTGTGCTTCGTGCATTCAGCGGACTATGGCGGAGGAAGCGCCTAGTTTCGCAGCCAATCTAATATCTGCCCTCAGGTCAGAAATGGAAGGCTCAATTAAGTCCTTATTGAAAAAAGGGAAAAAAAGCAAGAAGGATTTCCCTAGTTCCCCCTCAGATTCCGCGTCAGTATCATCTCAGGCGGAAAAATCATCCTCCTCAGACTCCTCAGATAGTGACACAGGGGGTAAGCCATGTTTCCCTGTAGAAGATACAGATGCCCTCCTAAAGGCCATTAGAACCACAATGGGCCTACAGGAAGAAAGGGCGGCTAAAACCCTAGAGGACGTCATGTTTGGGGGGCTTCAGGAGAGGAAAAAACGAACCTTTCCAGTAAACGCGAAAATCCAGGCGCTTATTGAGAAGGAGTGGAAAAAGCCTGAAAAATCGGGGGCCCTTCCATCCGCCTCTAAGAGACGATACCCCTTTGAATACAAGGATACGGAGGTATGGGACAAAGTCCCAAAAATAGATGCAGCGGTGTCCAGATCTTCCAAAAGGTCGGCCCTGCCCTTGGAAGATGCAGGGGTTCTTAGAGACCCGCTGGACAAAAAAGCGGACTCATATTTGAGGCACGCATGGGAAGCGACAGCAGGAGGTCTAAAGCCGGCGATAGCGGGCACCTGCACGGCACGCTCCCTCATGATCTGGCTGCAGCAGTTAGAAGAGAAGCTGGCGTCAAGGGTCCCAAGAGAGAAGATCTTATCAGACATGTATCTCTTGCACGGGGCAGCGGCTTTTTTGGCAGATACCTCGGCGGACTCTATGCGATTGACAGCCAGAGCAGCGTCACTATCAAATGCTGCTAGACGCGCGTTATGGCTTAAGGGCTGTCCGGGTGACCTTCAGTCCAAGGCCAAATTGTGCTCTCTCCCCTGCGATGGTCGATTCCTGTTCGGCAAGAACTTGGACGATATTCTGGAGAAAGCAGGCGATAAGAAAAAAGGCTTCCCCAGATTCCCTATGGATCAGAGGAGACAGCCCTTTCGGAGGGGGAGATTCAATAGAGGGCGTCCTCCCGCTGACAGGAGAAGATGGGAGGATAAAAGAAAGAAAGAATCAGGGTTTATGTTTGGTGGAGGCACCTCCACCTCAAAAAAGTCACCACAATGACGCCGGTATTCCAGTAGGAGGGAGATTGGCACTCTTTTTCCAGGCCTGGGAAAAGATCTCCTCCAATACCTGGATTCTGAGCATCCTAAAAGAAGGCCTGAAAATCCCCTTTATTCGTCAGCCAAAACCCGTGGTCGTCATCACACCTATCAGGAAGATGACCGAAGAACAACTGGCCTTAGAAACAGAAATCCTGAGCCTGATAGACAAGCGGGTACTGTCCGAGGTGCCACGCTTACAGGAAGGAAAGGGGTTTTATTCACCCCTTTTTCTAATAAAAAAACCGGATCAGTCGTTCAGGACAATCATAAACCTCAGACGCCTCAATCTTTGGATAAGGAACCCGACCTTCAAGATGGAATCAGCGACAACGGCAGTGAAGCTGCTACATCAAGATTGCTTCATGGCCGTAGTCGATTTAAAGGATGCGTATTATCACATCCCTATCCATCCAGATTACCAGAAATACCTGAGGGTAGCGCTTTATATTCAGGGCACACTAAGGCACTTTCAGTTCAGGGCTCTTCCGTTTGGCATATCCATAGCCCCGAGGGTCTTCACCAAGGTCATAGCGGAAGTGACAGCCTTTCTCCGGATTCACGATACGGTCATAATACCATACCTGGACGATTTTCTTATAGTGGGCAGTTCAGAGGACCACTGTACAGCACAGTTGACTCAGGTGATCAACACCTTGCAAGAATTAGGGTGGATAGTCAATTTCAAAAAATCAAACTTACAACCCCTAAAGAAACAGACCTTCCTAGGATTTATACTGGACTCAGAAAGGCAAGAGTGTCTGCTCCCAGAGTCCAAGATAGAGAAGGTACAAAATCTGGCCTTGGCGGGCCGAAACCAACCATGCATGACATTAAGAAAAGCAATGTCCCTACTAGGTACCCTAACATCCTGTATTCCGGCGGTCAGGTGGGCTCAGTTTCACACCCGGCAACTTCAGGGGGGGATACTAAGAGCACAAAGATCGCTAAGAGGGCGTTTGGAAGGGAAGCTGGAGCTTTCCTCAAAAACCAGAGACTCTCTCAACTGGTGGTTGAACGGGACAAATGTGACCTTAGGAATACCATGGGACAGACAGGCGACAGATATAATTTTAACAGATGCAAGCTCCTCGGGGTGGGGGGCACACCTAAGGGGTCTCATAGGTCAGGGTTCCTGGACACCTCAAGAAAGGAAGGCATCCTCCAACCTGAGAGAACTGTGGGCAGTGGGCAAGGCCCTAAGCCACTTCATTCCGCTACTCCAGGGTCGAGACGTACGCATCATGTCAGACAAGGTAGCAGTGGCATACATCAACCACCAAGGTGGGACAAAATCACACTCCTTAATGGAAGCAGCAACAGACATTCTGAGCAGTGCAGAGGAACACCTACACTCCGTGACAGCCCTACACATAAAAGGGGCAGAAAACAAAGAGGCAGATTTCCTGAGTCGCAATACCCTGAGGCAAGGAGAATGGGCGCTAAACCGGTCCATTTTTCAAAAGATAATTCAGCTTTGGGGGGAACCGGTGATAGACCTCTTTGCAAACAAGCACAACAGGCAAACAGAAAGGTTCTGCTCTCTAAACCCGAGGGAAAATCCATGGGCAGTGGACTCGTTGCACATCCAGTGGAACTTCAGACTGGCTTACGCGTTCCCCCCAGTAGCTCTGATCCCAACTGTGGTAAGAAAAATCAGAAACGATCGAGCCAGGGTGATTCGAATAGCTCCATTCTGGCCAAAAAGGCCCTGGTTTGCTCTGCTACGGAAGATGTCCCTCTCCGATCCATGGGTTCTGCCAGAAATCCCGGACCTACTAGCTCAGGGTCCAATATTGCACGCTCAGGTCAAAGGATTCCATCTGACGGCGTGGAATTTGAAAGGTCGCTTTTAATGGATAGGGGGTTCTCCCCTGGGCTGGTGGCCACTCTGCTAAAAAGCAGGAAACCGGTGACTACTAACATCTACGGCAGAACATGGGATAAGTTCCTACAGTTCTTGGGTAAGCCGTTAGGAAAAGAACCCCCGATTAGGGCCATCCTAGAGTTCTTACAATCTGGGTTGCAGATGGGGTTAGCAGTAAACACACTTAAGGTTCAGGTGTCGGCACTACACTAGGGGCGCTCTACAATTGCAAACTGGCATCAGATAGGTGGATAGCCAGATTTATTAAATCCTGCCATAGAGCTAAGCCTATTCCAATACCCAGAATAGCCCCCTGGGATTTAAACCTGGTGTTAGAAGCCCTTACAAAAGATCCGTATGAGCCATTACATCAGCTACCCCTAAAGTTCTTGACCCTAAAAACAATCCTGTTAGTAGCCCTCACATCAGCGACTTACAGGCTCTCTCAGTAAATCCTCCTTACACGCAAGTCTTTCAGGATAGGGTAGTTTTAAGAACAGACCCCAGTTATCTGCCCAAGGTAGTATCAGATTTCCATCGGGGTCAGGAAATTGTCCTTCCATCCTTTTGCGAAAATCCAAAAAATCTGGGGGAGGAAAAATTCCATAGTCTGGATGTTAAAAGGGCTCTCGTAGAATATATATCTGCCACTAGCCAGTGGAGGAGGTCACAGTCCCTATTCGTAGCTTTTCAGGGTGCCAGGAAAGGCTATGGGGTTTCAAAAGGGACTATTGCTAGATGGATTAGGGAAGCCATTAGTGTAGCCTATTCAGCTAGTGGTATCCCGATTCCTGACGGCATCAAGGCTCATTCCACCAGAGCCGTGGCGACCTCCTGGGCTGAAAAGGCAGAGGTATCAATCGACCAGATTTGTAAGGCTGCTACCTGGGCCTCACCTTCAACCTTCTTTAAGCACTATAGATTAAATCTATCCTCCTCTGCTGACTTAACCTTTGGTAGAAGGGTGCTGCAAGCGGTGGTCCCTCCCTAAGGTGTTTCGAAGTCTCCAAAAATCTCTCAGGTGGTGCTGTCATGGGTGAAGGGAAAACCACCATGGTTACTTACCGGTAGCCGGTTTTTCCGGAACCCATGACAGCACCCGTACATTCCCCCCCTTTTTCACTGTATGGGTGTGCACAATTAGTAGGGTGTTTTGAGTGTTGTGGTGTTGGATTAAACATGTAACTAACCGGGAAGTCCTCTCAATGCTCTGTAACCCAACTGAAGCGGGGGAGAGGTGCCGCCCCTTATGTCTCAGTAGGTTCCTGTCCTGGCGGGGCGGATCCCTCTCTCAGGTGGTGCTGTCATGGGTTCCGGAAAAACCAGCTACCGGTAAGTAACCATGGTGGTTTTTTATTTTGATTCTATTTTTTACAGGATGGCCAGCGATGCCGGGCGCTCGGCATCGCTGTGCTGATCGCTGGTGAAGCTGTCTGTGTGACAGCTCACCAGCGATCACATAGCGACTTACCAGCGATCCTGACACCTTGATATCGGTGTCGAGATCACTGGTAAGTCGCTTAGTGTGACGGGGCCTTTAGCCCGAAGGTGAGGTCTGAGGAGGCACCCATGTCTAACCTATAGTGGTTAAAAAAGGTGGAAGGAGATGACCAGGTGGCCGCCTTACATATTTGATCAATTGATACTCCAGATCTTTCTGCCCAGGATGATGCCATGGCCCGAGTGGAATGCGCCCTCAGATTCTGTGGAGCTGGGCCGCCACCTGCTGTGCAGGCAAGAGAGACTCCCTCCCTAATCCACCTTGCTAACGTGCGTTTTGATACTCTGTATCCTTTCCTGGGACCTTGGAAGGATAGGAATAATGCGTTCTCCTTCTTCCAAGGATCCGTGGCTGCTAAATATGTAAGTAAGCATCTCCTAATATCTAATGCCTGAAGTTTTTGCTATTTAGGGTTGGTTGGATTAGGGAGGAAGGAAGGCAGAACTATCTCCTGTGTCCTGTGGAATTGTGTTGCTACCTTGGGAAGGTATGCTGATCTGGCCTTAGGATTACTCTATCTTGCAAGAACTCTGTGTAAGGGGGCAATCTGGAAAGTGCCTGTATGTCGCTCACCCTACGTGTGGATGTTATCGCTACCAGAAATGCTGTCTTAAGAGATATAACCTTTAGTGAGGCAGAATCTAAAGGTTCAAACGGACCTTCCGTCATGGCTGTAAGGACTAAGTTTAAGTCCCATGGCACACATCTGTCTTTGTGTATAGGTCTCGATCTGGCCGCTGCTCTGATGAACCTTGCTACCCAATAATTTTTTGCAATATCACCTGCAAACAGGGCCCCCAAGGCTGAAACTTGTACTTTTAACGTACTTGTGGAGAGACCCAATTCGAAACCTTTCTGGAGGAATTCCAGAATATGTTTCGTGGGAATTCCGTCTCTGACGTCAAAGTGAAAGGTGGACAGGAAGCGTTTCCAGGTCCTAGCATAGATATTAGTGGTAGTTAATTTTCTTCTCTTTAGGAGGGTGTCAATTAAGTTCTTGGAGAACCCTCTATCCTTTAATAGTGACCTTTCAAACACCACGCCGTCAAATGAAGTCCCGCTACTTGTGGGTGGCTGACTGGCCCCTGGTAGAGGAGATCCGGAAGGTTCGGCAGTACCCAGGGATCGCCTACCGACATGGTCCTCAACCATGCGAACCAGGTCCTCCTGGGCCAAAAGGGGGCAATTAGTATGACTTTTGCCTGATCCTCTCTGATCTTCCTGACTACCAGAGGAAGAAGATTCAATGACGGGAAGGAGTATGCCAGAGAAAAGTCCCATCTTATCAGGAGGGCATCCACCGCCAGGGGATTTTCCCTGGGGTTCAGAGAGCAGAACGATTTTTCTTTTTTGTTTTCTCTGGTGGCAAAGAGGTCTACCTCTGGCTGACCCCATCTGCGGACAATCTGGTGGTAAATATCTTTGTTCAAAGCCCATTCTCCTTGTCTTAGAGCCTTGCGGCTTAGAAAGTCTGCTCTTACGTTGTCCTTTCCGCTGATGTGGAGCGCGGTTAAAGATAGCAGAGAGAAATTTTCTATCTGGAGGAGCCGTTCTGTTATCTGCATCAGAGCGCTGGAGCGGGTTCCACCTTGGTGGTTGACATATGCTACCGCTACCTGGTTGTCCGAGTGTATCCTCACGTGATGGCCCTGTAGGTACATAATGAGTTTCTTGACTGCCCGTTCTATCGCCAATAGCTCTCTCTGGTTGGATGAGATTTCAGAATCAGAATCCCAATGTCCCCCATATGGGCTCCCCAACCGAAGGAACTTGCGTCTGTGGTTATAATACGGGTTATCCGTGTTATCCAGGGCACCCCTGATGCTAGGTTCTCGCTATCGAGCCACCATCTCAGTGATGTAACAGCTGAGGGGCTTAGCAACATTCGACCTTGTAAGGAGCCTTCCAGGGCCCTGCTATTAACCAAGACGTCGTTTTGAAGGGCTCTGGTATGGAATTGTGCCCACCTGACTGCTGGGATGCATGAAGTTAGAGAGCCTAACAGGGACATGGCCTGTCTGAGGGTCATAGATGGATTATCAATTGCCCGAAGAACCTGCTCCTGTATCTTTTGCAATTTATCTAGTGGCAGCAGGCACTGCTGAGTCTCTGAATTTAGTAATAAGCCTAGAAACTTTTGTATTTTTACGGGCTGGAGTCGGGATTTCTCGTAGTTTAAAATCCATCCGAGGTTTTCTAATCTGGATTTAGCTTTTTCTATCTGGGATCTACAATGACCCACTGATTTTCCCACAATCAAGAAATCATCTAAATATGGAATGATTAAGACGTCAACCTCCCGTAAATGAGCCATAACTTCGGCCACTATCTTTGTAAATACCCTGGGTGCTGCTGAGAGACCAAAGGGAAGGGCTCTATACTGATAATGACGCACTGTGCCACCTACTGAAACCGCCACCCTCAGGAACTGCTGGAAGTCTGTATGGATAGGTACATGATAGTACGCATCTTTCAAATCTATGACTGCCATAAAACAACCTTTAAACAATATTTTTATTGTTGTATTAATGGACTCCATCTTAAATGTACGATCAAAAACTCGTTAAGGAAACGAAGGTTTATAATCGTTCTGAATGTCTTATCAGGTTTCTGGATTAGAAACAGGGGAGAGTAGAACCCTCTTCCTCTTTCAGCTTCTGGAACCTCTACCAGGACATTTTTCTGGCATAGGGTCAAGACTTCCGCTTCTAAAGCCGCTTGTTCGAGATGAGAAGATCTTAAAGGGGTTAGTTTAAAGGTATCCCGCGGGATCTAGGTAAACTCCAATCTAAGCCCGGTGGATATTACCTTGCGCACCCAGTCACTATTTGTAATCTGTGACCATGCCGGGAAGAAGGATGACAGTCTACCCCCCCACGGGAATTGCTAGTCATTGATTTGGTCTCTTTTGATCTCTCGACGAGCGTGTGAACATATAGCCCGTACCTCTTCTCCTTCTGTCTTCCCATCTGGGCCGATCTCTAATAGGCGAAGAGTTGCGCCTTCTCCCCTGGCCGAAACTTCTTCTACCAAATGGACGACGGTAGGACGCAGACGAAAGGTTTGGGAATTTCCGCCTTCTCAAGCAGCTCGTCTAGGACAGCGCCGAACAAATATTCGCCCTCACATGGAATCGCACAGAGCTTTGCCCTGGACTGAATGTCACCCTGTCAGCACTTTAGCCACAGGGCTCTACGAGCTGCATTAGAGAGACCTGCTGCTCTGGCGGCCATTCTCACTGCATCCGCTGAGGCATCTGCTAGGAAGGCTGCTCCCTCTTGGATGGTCGGTAGGGCCCCAAGAATTGTCTGTCTTGATGTACCCTGTTTTAGTTGTGACTCCAACTGGTCCAACCAGACCATCATGGACCTGGCCGTGCACGTTGATGCCACTGCTGGTCTTAAGGACCCGGCCGCCATTTCCCAGGTGTTTTTAAGGAAAGTATCTGCCTTCCTGTCTAGGGGATCTTTAAGGGATCCCATGTCCTCAAAGGGCAGCGAGGATCTTTTCGAAGCCTTTGCAATGGCTGCGTCTAATTTGGGGGCTCTGTCCCAAGTATTCACTGCCGGATCGTCGAAAGGGTATCTGCGTTTGAGGGCTGGTGGTAGCGACCCTCTTTTATCCGGTTTTTTCCACTCTCTGTGGATCAGATCCTGGATCTTTTGATTTAACGGGAAGACTCTCCGCTTCCTCTGTTCCAGACCACAGAACATGACATCCTGCATGGACAATTGGGGCTTAGGCTCCTCTACCTCCATTGTCCCTCTAACTGCTTTGACCAGCTTGTCTACCCGGTCAAGAGGCAGACAAAATCGCGCCGAGTCCTCTTCTCCTGAGGAGGACGAGGGAGATGAAGCCTGGGAGTCTCTGCTTTTTCTCCACTCTACCGAGGAATCGGACTCCACCGGGACCTCACCCCTTAGACTTTCCGGCTGGGACAAGGACTTTAGGGTTTCCCTCATTTCTGCCCTGACAATGTCCCTTAAACTCGCCGCTACTGCAGGCGACTCTTCCGCCACAGTCTGCTGAATACAGGGGGGGCACAATTTTTTGAGGCATGCGTCCGGTAATGGGCATGCACAGAGTGCGCATTCCCTATGTTTAGTCTTACTTGTAGCTTTTTTCCCCTAGAAAAAAAACACAGAAGGGGGGTCCCGTCACTGAGTGAACTTTCACGAAGATCACTTACCAGTGCCACAATCAAGTACCGGAGAAGGAGGGGGATTTCTCTCAGTCGATGCTCCTGTCTGCCTGGAGGAGCTCTTACGAGTGGACTGGTCACTTCGTCCCGCCCGCTCATTACTGTCACGGGACACTTTCTTTTTCTGTTTGACCTGCCGAAGGTCATCCAGGGGCGGCAGTGATGTTTGCCGCTGCTGTCGCCCTTGCTTCTGCCGCTGCTGCTGCTGGTGTTGCTCTCGATCACTTTCCATTACCACTGCTGCTGCTGTACGCTGCTGCTTGTAATAATGTGGCCAAGGCAAGGTACCCTGCCGGGGTCCTGCCTAAATACCCCTCCTCCGGTCAGCAGTATCCATGCCGCGCCCCTCCCCCCCTAACAGGGCTCCCTACCCCAGCTGGCGCCGGACCCGGTCTGAAAGCCGACGTTATCGGTGTTTCCGATGGGCGCCGCCATCTTGGATTCTTCACGCATGCACAGTGGCGCGCCGACCCGGAAGCGCATCCTCCGCCCGCCCCCTGACGTCACCGCTACCCCGGGAAAGACCGGAAGTCACGCGGGACGCCCGGGAGCCCCGGAAGCAGCGCCACCCGGTCACAGCCCCCTGCAGCCGCGCTGCCGTCGTACCTGCGCCGCCGTAGCCGGGAACCCCCGGGGGGGAACATACTCACCGGCGGCGGCCTAACCCCGGAGACGGACATCCTCCGGACGCCGCTCCCTGCTGCACACGCCACCGCCGTGACACCCATCCTGGGCCACCGTGGCGTCCTCCAGGAGATCCGCACCAGGCCGAGGTAGGAGACCCCCTCGCTACCGGTATCGGCTGGCCGGCCTGGGATCCGGTCTTCTGTAGGATCCCGTCCCCTCAGGAACAGGAAACCAACTGATGCGTGGGAGAGGTGCCGCCCTTTTGTATCTGTAGGTTTCCTGTTCCTATAGGGCGGATCCCCTCTCTCGTGGTGCTGTCATGGGAGTCCGAATAAATGTGCATAACGTTGGACAACACAGGCTGACGTGTAGTGCTAGCCTGAATAGATTCTCCAATTTCTAGCGCATCTGGAGGTCAGAAGCGCAGGTGAAGTTGCAGGAACAGATGCTAGCAAGCTCCTGTGTACTGCATAGCAGGCAGGTATTGATACCAGTCTTATTCAATACTCTAGGACCCACACAAGACACCTGCTGGCCGTGTGTACGTCCATGCAGGCACCTGGTGACACATTATCAGCACCTCCCGTCACCCGATGTGGTAGCTAGAGGCACTAGAAAACCCCTTTAAGAGGTCGAACACTGATTTAAAAAGAGTAGCCGCCATCATAGTTGGCACAGTTTTCTTTCCTTCTGGGAGAGAGCCAAATTTGCATATTTTTTCCCATGGAACACTGAAAAAAAATTCTCCCAGATCCTTGGAGATTTTACAGCGGCTCTCTGAGGCGCTGATAACGTTGCATTCATAGGCACCTGCCAGGTATTGCTCACCTGTCCGCACATGACAACTCATCAGTGCAACAGTCCTCGCCGGCACCTTGATGCAGCATCATCACCACCTCAATAGGAGCGGACAGACACTGGAAAGGGTAGGACACCGATTTCATAAAAGGTACCTACTTCCACTAGGTGGCACTAGTGAGATCGTTCTTTCATTCTGGCAGGGAACGGATTTGCACATTTTTTTCCCCGCGGAACATTGCCAATAAGACACTATAAGCAGCTAGTCCCCTTCAGGAAATCCAGTCCTCTCCCTTCCCAAAGCTGCTTCTAAGATTTACAAAAAGGATTGAAGACCATCAGACAACGCAGGTCTCCTCAATTAGACAAAGGGGGCAACAGGAGCAAAAATGTAACAATGGGATATATCATTTCAGTAGCCTCTATACTTGCAGAGTAAAATATTTTCTTTGCAATATTTTACTATAATATTTTAACAAGAAATAAAAACACTTTAAAAACTTTTCATTAACGCCGTAAATATTCAAGACAGTTGCTACTTCAGGGACCTGGGACGTCGTACAAAACATTCAAGGTCCCCGAATCCTTCTGTAGTCATAATATAGGCAATCAACAGCTGACGGCTCCAACCCCTACAGGCAAATTTACACGTAATCCGATTCTAACACAATCCCCTCACACCAGAGACCCCCGAGAACATTAACATGTTTTATAAACTCCATAGTTGACTCTCAGAAGTAACAGAAACCTCCAGTGATGATGACTATACATTTCACGCAGTTTGCCGACGACACATTTTCTGTGTTTTCACTAAAAAAAAAAAAAAACAAACTAAACTTTTTATTTTGCTCAGATTTGAGCAGACCCCAATAAAAAAAAAACAATGCATAATGTTCGAAATAGCGAGTTATCCACTATTCATAGGATTGGGGATAACTTGGTGAGCTGATCACTGGGGGCCCAACTGTTGAGACCTAGAGAAGATAAAAATGAGGCTAAGGAAGCCCGAGAATCGGGCTCTGCAGCGCTTCTTCTTGAATGGGGTGTAGCCTCTGCTCTATTCATGAAAGGGATGTGAAGAGTCCCGCCCATGAGGATCCGGAGCACCTTCCGAGGATCTATGGAGGTACCAGGTTTGGACCCTCAGTGATCAGCAATGGATGGATGGATAGGAGACACGATTCTATGCGGAGAATAACCATTAACAGACATTGTCGCAAGTCAGCAAGTTATCAGATAGGAGAACACGATGATTCCCGGGATCTGACCGCTGGGACAACCTAAAATCTCAAGAACGGGGATTTGAAATGGGGGCAGCTCTATTCTGCTACCTCCAGGAGTGCTTTGGAAAGCGAGTGGAGCAGTTGAGCCCATGCGCAGTCACCTCCAGGTTTTTTTGGGATTTTCTAAGCCACACTCAGGATTGCTGGGGGTCCCAGAGATCATACCACCATCAATCAGCAGGCTATCATATCAACAAGACTAGTGGAGAATAACCCTGTAAAAAGAACCATTTCAATTTAAAAAAAAAAAAGTAATATTTTGGCAGATTGCAGAGTTTTCTTACATTGTTGGAATTGTATTGAGTCTAGAACATGCTCGAAGATAAACAGACTGGACTCCAGATTGGTTCAATGTAGCAATATATGAAAGATTACTGATTTATTTAGCTCACAGAGCATTGCCTAGACTGGAGCAGGAATGGGTGTATACAGGTTTCCCGCTGCTCCAAATTACTGAATTAAAACAAAGTATAAGAGACTATCAGGCTTGCTCATGTAGCACCATCAGATTCCACAGCGCTTTACAGACACTAAAAAGTTCTAGAACTTCATTTACACTAAATCAGAAATGCCCTTTGAATATGAAGCATTCAGATTCCATTTCTCAGGGGAACGGGGTCCAGCGTCTAAATACAGACCATTAAGAAAATCTGATCTGTCCATAAAAAAATCAAAACAAACGGCCCAGTCTGGTGTACGGTTACCCTTCATCCATCATCGGAGTGATAGATATGACAGCAGAATGACTGGATCCCTGGATGCTTAATAAATGGGGAGAGGAGAGGGGATAATGGAGAACTATTTTGACTTCTCCAAGGAATAGAAATGCAAATTAGTTTATCTGCTTGAAAAAAAAAAAAATCATTAGCACCACTGGCAAGATAGTCATCTGTCTTTACAGGAGAGATCTAATTTGCATGTTGTTTTTTCAAATAAAGACTCCATTCTCAGCTGTTCTCAGGTAAATAAAAAAAAAAAAGTTTCTCAAAAAGTTGTATCAAAAAAGTAAAAAAATAAAATAAAATGATCTTTGCCCGCTTCAAAATAGTGCTTACAAGCTTAACAGAAAACCGCTTGTGAGCACTGCGTGTGTTCTGAGGTCTCGCAGCGATGGTCGGTCTCTAAAGCAAGGAGTTCTAAACAAAAGAAAAGCGTGAATATCTCAAAAACAACTGAAAAAGTTAAAAAGCAGTAAATGGCCAAACTGCTTGTAGCGCTAGCCAACAATACCCATTCATGAAGATGTGAAAAAAAAATTTTGACATTACACCAGTTTATGGGTGAAAAATTTGCAAAAATTGCCGCATTCTATTCGCCAAATTAGTGGCAACTTTTTATCTTTTTTGTCATTCTACAGAGTGAGAAGGGGCCAAGAACGTTACTATATCCAGCAGCCTGATGTGTACTATTAACATATGCCAAAAACCTGGCAATAGCGGACATTACTACTACTTTTTAGCTGACATCTTAATAAATTAAGCAAAAGGGACTCTGGCTTAACCTCATATTACCACTAGCGTATAAAATGCCAGTCTACTTTTATATTGATGACCCAGGCAAAGGTTAATCCAGCACATACACCGATCAGCAGTTTTGATCTCTGGGATCTCTGGGTGCTGAACATCAGTTCTTTGATGGAACGCCAGGGAAGTAATGGTGCTCATCAAAGAGACCAATTACAGGCAATGCTATCATGGGGGGAGGGGAATGTATATCAGCTGTTACACAGAACAAAAACTTTCCACTAGAACCAGCTCCCCTACAGGGCAATGTCCAACCCTTTAACAAGAAGAGCTCATTTGCATACTTTTCTCCCAGTCTGTTAAGACTCCATACTCTGATAGATAATCACCTTTGGGGAAAATTTAAAAAAAAAAAAAAAAAAGAAAAAAAAAAGTGGGATCATTTTTTGAAAAAATTTTTGCAATGATCATCTTCAATAGTGCCTGAATTGCTAGCTGCAGAATGCGTTAACTGAGAAACAGTCAGTGAGCCCCTTCTGACTGTTTGACCCTTTTTTATCCACAGGTCATTTGAGAGTTGAATGTGCAGGGAAACCGAGCCTGAGAAAGCAAAATGGTTCATGAAATCAAATTGTTTTTTTTTTTTTTTGTTTTTTTTTTAATAGCCCCAGATACAAGAGTTTTAATTAAAACAAATGCTTATACTGGGAGACATTGGTCATGTAATTTTACAATACATATATGACTAGACAATCAGTTTAATCCATACACAGTATAAAGTGATATAACAGGAAGCCTTTTTCTATATTGGTAACAGTTGAAATAGAGCATTATGGTAAAACTGATTTGGTTTAGTCGCCTGCCATTCTCTGAATAACTGCAGCTCATAGGTACATTCAACAATAAATAATGCATGATTGCATGGCCTATAAGTCTCCACACACCGGCATGTCACTCTCCACAAGCAGTGACATTACCCCTCAAACACCAGTCAGAGGCCTTTAATACAGCCTCAGATTTCTTGCTTTGAACGGAGGAGGGACAAAACCCAGAAACACAGCCTCTGCAAATTGAGGTTTTGATTTGGCTTTTATCCGAAGTCATTTGGCAAAGTTCATTTAAGGGTTAATGTTGACTTTTAGGATTGCTACTTCCAAAAGGTGGCACTAAATTTCAAGTCCTCCTCGCTGAAGAACCATTTAATTTCCCATTGCAAGGCCTACAAGTCTCCTTACACCGGTATGGCACTCTCCACGAGGAGAGATGTTACCCCTTAGAAAATAAATGAAAGCAAGGAAATATTCCATTTTTTTCCTTTCTCACACTGAAGACTTCCATGCGGCATGATAATTTGGCAATTTTACTGAGAATTGTGACAGATTCTGCGCTGCCATCTTAATGGCAGCCAAGTACACAAGTTGAAAAAATCTCTTAAAGAAACAGTCCCATTACGATACCTGGAGATTTCTTGGGGGTTCTTGGATGCAAGGCGTATGACTGGCGTGGCAGCAAAGGAGAGGATGGTAAAGAGACAGAAACTCCCTTGGTAAAGCCCATTTTGTACAGGTCATCCTCATTTCCCGGACTCACGACTGGGTAATCTCCATTATTACCAGTGAATAAAATATGTTGTGCATTTTCATCACCTAGAGAGAGAAAAAAAAAAAATGCATAAAAATTAATAAACCGGTTTCTGAAAAATCTCAAAAATCAAACGGTAAAATATATTTCCAGTTTCCTATTTTTTGGACTCTGGACACATACAGATCGTCAGACCAAAATAGCGACCACAGAACACTACGCTTTTAATTACAACTCTAATAATGTCCTCCAGTCTGGGAAAAAAGTCATTGTCAAAAGTGATTGGCTGCATCATTACTTATAGGGATGAGTGACAGGTCAGCCACTGGGTATCTTCACCTGCAAAAGCGTGGAGAGCGGAAACCGACATGATGTCACAGACACAGAAGGAGGCGCTAAGGATGGAAAAAAAAACCTCAAGTCGAAGAGTTACTTTAAGTGCTCTTAGTGTGACAAAGCACTTAATTTGTATATTGCAAAAGTCGCGGATTTCGATATCTCTAATCTATGGCGGCAGAGAAAGTGCGTCGTTGGTGACTTCTAAGTTTCCAAACCCAAATTTTCAGAAACAATTTGCAAATTAGCCATGACTTGGCTGAAAAACAGAGGTAAGAGGTTTACATAAACACTGCCCAACATTGGGGGCTCCCAATCTTTTGTTTGTTTTTTTTTTGGAGGGGGTGTTCCAAAGGCAAGCCACTATTTTGTCAGAGAGCTGGTAAGTACGAAGTACCCTAAACCGACCACATAGATCCAACCCGGTCCATCCATGCCTCAGCCGATATCATAAAAAAGTTGTTGAGCTGCAACAAGAAACTCTTGACAAGACAGACGTTTCGCAGGGTTTTTTCTTTTTAAAAAGTAGCCATGTTTTTAGAAACAGGTACTACCCTTTGAAAGGAAGAATTCAGCAACAATGAAGTTCCACGTTATGCCTAGTTGTAGAACCAAGAATGCAGAACAAGGCGCAGCAATTCCCACTTTGGCGTTCCACACATCCCCCTGCCATGCACAGACTACCTAAGTGCCCTCAGAGCTTGCATAACACAAAGTTGCATCTGGAGAGTTCCTTTAAGGAGGTGCAATGAGTGCGGATACCGCCTTCACTGTCATCACTACATGGTCTCTGGTATCATTGCTGGAGCGCGGTTTGGCCTTGAAGAACGAATTGATTTACCCTTCTAATGAAACCGGAGACTTCACTGAGCGCTTACGGCAATTTTCCAGCCTATCTATAGCAGCGATATTGATCCTAGAGCATTACTTTACTGTTGACTCATAATAGCCAGGTAACTCAGTGTCTGATGACCCCCAGGAGTCAGAGCAAAACCTTACACTAGAACTCCAGAATCTGAACATATCTGTTTGATTGTAAAGGAGTCATCATATGATGCAAAGAGCAGACAGAAATTGCAATACCAATCTCAGCCTGTGCGTAAAAGTGGCACTATTACAAAAAAAAAGGACTCATTTTGATTTTTTTAATGTTCAACAACCCCTTAAAAAAGAACACGACTTTCAAAAAAAAAAACATTTAAAAATTAACAGTCATGTGTGCGTACAATAACAACCCTATTTCTGGACATTAAGTGACTTGTACTCTGCATTTTCATCTGTTTTCTCTTTGTAATTTCTGTTTTTAAATTTGCAGTTGACTCTGAGCTGGTGGTACGAGACTAGCTGTAAGGCTGGAGACACTGGCATATAGCATCGGATGCGAGATGTTAATGACACTCGGCTCTAGCTCTGTTGCGAGCAGGAGTCGAATTTCAGTGCTATATCTCCTCCATTGCCAGAGTCCACTGGAATCGCACTGCAATCAGATGATAGATTGCAGTGTGATGTTTCACATGCACCCATAGACTTATATGGGTGCGTGCGATCAGTATTCACGGATGTAAATTACAGCATGCTGCGATTGTTTTCACATGTGTAATCGGCATGAGAAAATAATCAGATGTGAGCTGCCTCATAGGTCAAAATTCAACCGAGCGCAATGTGATTTTTTTTATCAGATTGCACTCTTCCAATTACATCGCAAATGTCAGCGGGCCCCAATATCTCTCACACAGCTCCTCACACAGCTCACAGTTGAGGGATTCCTGCTCTTCATTCCTCAGCACACAGACAGAAGCATGGAGGACATTATACAGCAGTACTGATCATTGTAAATGTGAATCCAGCTCTGGAGTGAGGAAGAAGACTTGTTAGAAAGCTCAGCCCAACTTTTTTTTGCCTCCCTCTACCAGTTTTCTCACTCTGCTTTTCTCCATAGAATATACACGACACCTCAATATGCTGGCAGTTTGTCTAGTTTTGACCAAGACAGAGCATACATTTTTTTTTTTCCAGAGAAGAGGAGTTCGGGAGTCAAGATGAGGGTAAAGGAGTGGCTCATAAGTGGAGAAGGATGTAGATTTCTTTGATACATTACATGATTGCTTATATTCCCCTGTACTATTGACGTATGCAAGTTTATTGCAAGTATAGTTCCCATTTAGAGGGAACCCATCAACTGCTCTAGAATCCTTAAATTGCCACCATAACTCCATTCTATACTAATTCTCCATTCTACCAACCCCACTCTTTTGGTTTTGCAATCTTTATAAAAATTTTCAAAACAAAGTTTTATTCTGTGTTCACGCTAGGCGGATGTCTTTGGACTAATCTTTTGGGAGGTCGACCTCCTAGACTAGTCCTGCCTCCCCATCTTGTAAGGATGTCCCTCTGTGGCGGATTTTCATAATATGCAAAAGCGGTTGTCAAGTATTGCTCCTTGCCTATTGTGAACATGCCTGCGGCAGTCTGTAATGCACACGAAAGCCGGACGTACGCTCCAAAGCCCCATCAGGAGACTGCGCATGCCACAGAGGCAGAACACCGCGCTCATGCTGGAGATTTACAAGGACACAACAGAGACATAACTCTTGCAAAATATGTAAAGGGCCATGCTAACAAGGGAAGCGGGACTAGTTTGGAGAAATCAACGCCCCACCGGACTAGTCCTGAGACATTTGCGTAGCATGAGGGCAGGCAAAAACTTGATTTTGAAAGTATTTTGAGGTTCCAAAGCCCAAGATAAGGGTGGGTATAAATAGCTTGGCGTAGGGATGTGGTGGTGGTTTGGGCAGGGGGGGGGAGCTAGGGCTGCTGACAGGCTCCATAAGAAATGGTTTACAAAAAAAGTTAATGACCAAAAATTATCTCCCAAGACAGAATTATTTTTTTTTTTATTTTTTTTTTTTAAATAGGGGAAAAAAAACCACACACACAACCCAGATCCAATATATCACTATGGCATGTTTTAAGTAAAGCAGCGTTTGGAACCACAAAACTTCCTGAAAGAAAACTCGTAAAATTATCGTGAACATCCCAAAAGAGTAGTAAAGCGAGTAAAGATGGGAATACAAGACCCCCGACTCAAAGGAAGAAAATAAAGAAGAATGGAGGGAAGCGAATTAGAAAATCGGAAATCCATTTGTATAGAACGGACAATTCATCCCGGGATTCATGGGAATGCACTGAAAGACGACTTTCCTCTGAACTTGGATACAGCGGTGAAAGATTTACAGGACTCGAGCAGAAAACGAGGGAATAAATAGCACTTAATGTAAAGACCTCCTCCGCATTGCGTTTGTGTTTTATTTGGCTACACAAAGACATTCCCGCTACGGGCCTTCGGCTTGTCTTCACTGATGTAATATATGTTCCACATTTGTGCAGCACGATTCTAACACGATGGAGGGCAATAATGAGTTCTACATGCGAAGATGGGGACCTTTCATACAGAGGGACAGGCTCACCCTGTGGGGTCCGTTTTCTATGCATGATCTTGACCCGATCATTGAAGGGTCATCGATATCCAATAGTCCTTCAACTCTGATCAACTAAAAGAACTTTGTGGTGTTCGAGGCACGAGGAACCACCATAATGATGAGCAAACGTGCTGGGATAAGGTGTTATCAGACCGCTTGGGTGCCAACCGAGTGACTTCGACGTGCTCAAAAAAATATGATATCCTCTAGAATTAGTGAAACTCTTAGCTCAAATTGATGAAAAACTAAAAAAAAAAAAAACAAAAAAACAAAAACCAAGTATAATCCAACTAACAAAGGAAATTTTGTAACTAAAGCAAAATAACCAATGGTCAAAGAGTAAAACCCATCTGGACAGGTAAAATTGACCTCCAAGAGTCTTTCCAGAGAGTGGGAGCACCATAGAAGTTCACTGAGCTGATTAGTATCATTCTGATTATTTAGCTGATTGTTACACGTAGGCCACCAAAATTATAGGTTGAAGTCACCAAAATTTACATTTTGGGGGTACTGTGTGAAGATGATTACCGGACAAACACTAGAGCGTTTAGACAGCCATAAAAAAAAAAAAAAAAACTATCACAAACGGCTATCAACATTCAACAGAATATGTTCTAAATGGATTTTCACGTACTTGGATCGCCCTCCCAGGGCTGTGGGGTACTCGGTACCGGGCCCGATGAGCTTCAATGGGAGATGTCACGGCAGCTGGGACCCGGCCCGTGGCCCTGGGCGCCCATTGTAAAAAGGGGAAAGTTTATAAGTGATTCGTGACGCCACCTGTGGTGTTCGGCAAGGAAGATGTAAGCCGACGCTGCAGACAGATCCTCTGGGACAGATGGTGTGGTGCAGCAATGATGTTATAGCCCCCCACAGGCAGGGCTGTAGTCCCAGGGCAGTGTAGGTGAAGTGACACTTAGATGGTGTAATGTCGGGCACAAGGGATGTAGCAGTGCTGGACAGGCTGGCGCAGGAATAAGTGGAGGACACCAGGGCATGTAGTTCCAAAGCTTTACTCACAGTCTGTTGCAGGTACAGGTGCCCGCCTCGGTGCTGTGTCCTCCAGGTCAGGAGCTCAGCCAACTTCCAGGCAAGATGAAGTACTCCCAACACTCTGCCAACATATGTGCCTTTTCTGAACGTCTCCTCTTATAGCGCCTTTGAGTGAAGTACTCACAGTACTGAGTTACACTGGAGTTCCTCCTGTCTGATGTTCCTATGAACTCTACTTGTACAGCAGACAGCTGTAGCCTGCTTCGGCGACTCCTTACTACCTAGTCCCGGCTCACTATCGTTGCTGTTGTGCCCCCAAGTCTTGTGTGGGAATAAAGTGGTCACTACTTCTATTCCTCCGGTGTCTGCTGCAGGACCATTAGTATCAGTACAACCTCGGGGACCGGGCCCCGGCCTTGCGCTTAGAACTTGGGAAGGGTTCTCTCTTCCAACCCTAATCCTTAGTCCTCCTATTCTCCTTACGTTCCGTACTAATCCTTCTTTCCAATGGAGAATCAAGCTTCCTTTCTCTGTCTCTTTCCTGTGCCAGCAGACCCAGATCACTGTGGCCTGCTGCAGCACTTCCTTCTTCCATCCCTCTCCCAGGGATCTTCTCTTTCTCACTCTCTGTCCTTCTACATCTTCAGTCACTGACTGAATGAAAGACTGACTGACTCAACTCTTCCCGCTCTTTTGTGTCAACTAAACTCCACCCACCTCCCAGCACGTTTCGTGTTCCAAGCAGGGTGCCACCAAGGGGTGCTTTGTTACACTCCAAGAAGGGAGCCGCCGAAGGTGCTTTGCCACACTACTTTGTGGTGTGGGGTGCAGGTGTTGGAGTGTGGTCAGGTGTCTCCACCTTACCTGGATGGTGGGGCACCACACCTCTGGAGGAGGTGCAGTACCTCTGTGGCGACTGAACCCTCAGGGGCGCCACATACTCCAAATAAAAGATGATATCCATCATGCTGGACTTCAGGAGATGATACTGGAACCTAGGGTGTTGGGGTATTACACCACCGGCTGAAAATATGCTCCAAAAGGTGTGGCGTGCATGTAGGGCTCGAGGGAAAACTCCTTCAAATTCATGGGCTGCAGACTGGGGGTGGTGCGAAGTTGGCTTTGGAGTCCATAGTAGTTTTGTCATTGTTCATGGATTGACAAGATATTTAGTAAAATTTATTGAATATGGACGAATCTATTCGATGAGCTTTCGTTGAATTTAATGTTACGGACTTTCTTCAACATCATAGAGGCCGGGCAGAGGAAGGCTGCTCCATTCTCCTTCATGTTCTTTCTTCAAAATGTTAATGATTGTGTAAAAACTGAGCTGTTCGCTCCTTTGTTCCATCCGTCTTGGCCCACCGCACATGCTCCATTACATCCACATTCGCTAATGTGCAAAGAACAGAAAAGTATGGGCTGCACTATGATTTCATCTAGTTTATACTTTTCCGACTCCTTTGAGCGGGCTCTCACTGCACCATTATGATTCTCTCTCGTGGGCGGCTGGGTCAATGGGCACGAGTCCCAGTGACAGCATCTCAAAGTATCCTATTGATGCTTTATAAAAGCATCAACTCTGCAGCGCCACCTGGAGGTCAAGGCAAATTAGGTCTTAAAAAAAAAAAAAAAAAAAAAGCGGGGGCTTCGTTTCTGCAAACTTCATGCTAAATTATGACCAAGTGTTATCATACAATGACTGTCCTATACTAACAGGGGTCTCTACAACAGGGCCAATTAGGGTTTCAAGATCATACGTATTCTCTGCATACATAACTGATCAGTTGCATCCACAAACAGAGAGATCAACATATATACTTGGAATATGGTGAACGTGTACTAGTCCTTGCAGGTGACTTTGAAGAATAAGTAGTTGTGTGTCTACATGAGAGATAGCACTATTTATGCCAAATATATGATCTGCAATTGTCACCAGATTCCTCTGCAGACTCTTATTTTTAGTTGTTTATGAGCTAATTTGTGGAGACTAGCTGTCATGAAGTCTCCTATACACAGATAAAGGGATTCCTGCTCTTTTCTCCATAAGTAGCACATTTTCAAAAAATAGCAGCATCATGGAGGACATTATACAGCAGTATTGAGAAGTGTAGCTGTGAATCCAGTCCTGAAGATCAAACATTTTCTAGAAGATACAGCAATATCTTCCCATCCCTCACTTTATCAACTGCTCCTCCCCTCTCCATAAACTTCAATAGGCAGCTATAATATGATCTCTTTCATTTTGGCCAAGATGGATTTTAGATTTATTTTCAACTGGATGAGGAGTTCAGAAATGGCTCATAAGTGGAGAAAGTAGCAGATTTCTCAGTTCTTTATATTCACTTGTCCGATTGAGTTATGCAAACTGTGTTGAAACGACTGACCATGTACGCAAATTATGATAGGGGAGGAAGAAAATTTGAAAAATACACAGTGTCTATAAAAACTAGATGCAAACAGAGGTGTCACTAGAAGAACCTCTGCTCCAGGTCAAGGGGGTACGGGCCAGATGCCCAGATACCGCATCTGTTATAGCAAGCAGAAAGTCTAATAAGTCGCAGGTCGAAGGATCTCCAACGTCTAGGAGAGCAAATTCTCATGAATGCCAGTTGACGAAGCCTCAGCCATACCTTATGCAGTTATGCCTCCTCTGCTAGGCGGACCTCCGTTTGCTTTTCACATTGACAGACTGAATGCACTTCACGGCTACCTCACAAATTCCACTGGCAGGTACCCAGCCTCTGGGATGGGTCAGCTCGGCCTAGTCATAGCTGCACACAGCGTCCGCTCTGCTATCTCAGGGCACTTTTCCTGTTGCAGCAGAGTAAAGGGGTATAGATAAAAGCAATGCGCCTCGCAAACATCTCCCGCAAGAGTCAATATTTCCAGACCCCAAAGGTGCACAATGGCCACCACATTCCCTTTCGGTCTGGTGAATGGAGGAGGACTCCGTGTGTGCTCAGGAGGCCGATGAACTTGTAGAGACACCCGGCTGTCCGCTTCTTTCTGAAAAGGAGTGCCACATTTTTCTTACAGTCACTGACAAATTTTTCTTCTGCAAACAAAGGGAGAGTGGGATCTATAGGAAAGTGAAACGTGCAGAAACAGAAGGCGGATTTTCCTCGTCCATCTCATACATCAACCTTTATATATAACGAGGCCTCAACAACCTCAATAGCAACAATCCCGGGCTGGCATGTCATTGTCCTTTAGTATGAGAAATCACCTTCAGGAAGCCATAAAGAAGCCGCAGAGCTGTCCCGTACAAATGAAGGATGTGCGACAATTTCCTATGGGTCGCCATCATAAGCCGGTAGTAATTTATCTTCATATTAAAAGCTAGCCCCCCCCCGCAGTCGTCAAAGAAAATGGGATTTAAACGGAAGACACATTCCCTTTATGTCAAGCGGATTTAACAATTTCTATATTACCATTTAAATAAAAATTGAAATTTTCACACAAGTCAAGGGCCTAATATTAGACTCCCATTTCCTGTTGGGTACACGCACATTAGCAGCAATAAACCGATTCAGACCCTGGTAAATTGTATTGAAGTATTTAATGAGAGTGCTCTAATCTGTACAAAGGTGAATGGTGGATCCGGTGTTATCTACTATATAAAAAAGGTATTAGTAATTGTAATCCAGCCTGTGGTGATAATAAGACTGCTAAAAAGTCAGCAGTACAGAACATGGAGTACAAGTCTTATTATATAAGACCTATTGACGAGTGTGAAACTAGTAAGATTTCTGTACGTTTTTCATTTTTAATGATCATGATAAAAGTAGAATTAAAGAAAAAAAAAAAACTAAAATTTAAATAATTGCTGATTTTCTGATGACAAATTCACTTTAATGCACTGTGTCATTACCAGGTGCCATTCAGATTACCGTCTATCAATGTTATACCGGAATGCTCGAGTCCGTTAGATCAGGAGCTCCTCAAATGGAGAGTTCTCCATTGTGGCTTATAAAAGGGGTGTCCTGAGCATGCGGACCCTCCTATGACATCTATGTGCTTTAATAGGGTATATCATACTTTTGAGGAAGCCCATGTTAAGGAAGAAAAGGACTCTCGCATACAAATGGTGTTGCCAAAAACGTCTCCCCTCACCATGTTCCCTTTGTCACCATGTTTCTTCCATGCCCAATCCACTCCTTTACCATCACCGCGGAATGTGTTGTCAGACACCAAGGCTTCTTAAGACTGAGCTGCCCATATACATTTGAGAAAAATCACCCACATCCATACTAATGTAAGGGGGTGAAGAGGAAGGGGGGGGGGGGGGGGACATTCGGGCCCTGACCGACTGAACCGGGGGCTGCGACAAGGGAGGAGAGGTGTTGGAAAGGAAGCTGTGTAGGGAAAGGGCACGAAAGCAGAGCGAGAGCGCGCCAGATGCAGAGCAGAGAGGCAGAGCGCACGGGACAGAGGCCAGGATGCCGCACCGCGCTCCCAGAGGATGAGAACCCCCCTGTCCAGAGACAGAGACCGAAGGACGAGGTGTAGAGAGCGCCGTATGAGAGTACGTCGACCCGGTAGCTTCCGAGACTAGAGGAGACTTCCTCCCTGACAGTGCAGAGACCGTGACCCTAGAGCGCAGTCCTGGAGACCGCAGTGACAAGCTGGGGCCCCTGTGGAAGAGACTTCCCAGTGTGCGCAGCATCGTTCCTGTTCGGAGAGACAGTCGGGGTATCATATAGAGACTCAGAGCAGGGGAGACTCAGGTTCGCAGGGTCTCCCTGCTCCTGGCTTTAACCCCTGAAGTCCCAGCTTCATTTAGAAAAGAGACTCTAGAGACTGCAAGCGCCGCTGTTGTCGGTGCCAACATGGGAGTAGACCCCTTCAATCAAGTTTCTCGGACTGGTAAGTTCTAATTTCCTGAGGTTCACCATTTCAATGCCTGTATAACTGTTTTATTGCTTTCTACAGCTCCATTGTGCTCTTCTACTGTTTTATACTGTCACCTTTAACCCCCTACTGCGCCTCCCTGCGTGGAGAGAAACTCCTTGTAAATAACTCTTGGTCTGTCTCAGATCCGTGGCGACATCCTCAGTACCTGCAGTTTATTACACTATCTGCAGTGGGAAAACGGAAATCTGCCTGACAAGACAGCGATTGGACATGATGGATTTATGTGATGGTTCTAGAACTCCTTTGAAATGAAGCGAACTATTGCAAAAAAAAAAAAAAAAAAAAAAAGAGGACAACCTGTGTCCATTTATTTGATGATTATAATTATGAACATTGCCAAGAATCTGTAAATGGAAGGTTCTTGCGTTTGGATTAAGAACGCAATAATTAATCAGTGTCATAAAAAGGCCCTAAAATATTTCATCACAAGATAAATATGCAGCATATTAGGCTATAAAGATTTAAACTCTCCTGGTATTCCAAGCGAATAATCATCGAAGGACATTGCTGAAATAATTCACACTTAAACATCGAAAACTGGGAAACAAATAGGAGGCAGAGACGAGATCAGGAGACTATTTACAGCTTCTAAAAAAAAAAATGTAATATAGTGGGCAAAATCTGTTTTGGGGACTTAAAGACGTACTCTGGTTTCAACAAAGTCATTGCGTTATGATTTTACAATAAGTCTGTATTGACACTTCACTTTCTGCAAAGTCTGCGCTTTTTTTTTTTTTTTTTAGATTTTAGCGCTTTGGTCTATGGCGAAGGTAAGTCTTTTTGGCCACAATTCTTCCATGAAGCCCACTTCTAGCCTGACTTCTTTGAATAGCAGATGGTTGTAGCTGGGTTACACTGGTTCCTTCTAGTTCTGATCTAATGCCAATGCTGGGAATCTTCTGAATTCTTAGAGAAGTATGATGTGTCCTTCATATGCTGGCTGCTGCACTAAGTTTCCTCGGCCGACCACTGCCTCTATGGTCCTCAAAATCTTCCATTTCATGGGGAGTCATCAAAAAAGCTTGAAAAGCAGAACTTGAAGCTCCAGTCTACTTTGAAATCTTTGCCTTGGAGAATTTTGGCTGATGCAGTATAACTTCCTTGTGTCTTGTTTTTGTCCTCAGTCTTATGGTGTATGAACTGTGACCTCTAACTGTCTTCCATAACCTCACCTTTGTAGCAGAGTTTGTCTGTTCTGCGCCAAGTTTTAATCCTCCTACACCGGATTTTCTCAACCTACATTTGAAAATGAACACCTTTATCACCAGTCTGGTATAATTGGTTACTCATACACCAGACTGTAATCCCGCAAAATCCCTCCTGATATTGCACAAGCGTACCAAGAAGAATTAATGCGTTTTAAAGGCAAAAAGGGCCGTTACACCGAGTATTTCATTTAGATTTCTCTTTTGTTAAGTTTGCCTTTTGTTAATTGATAAAAAAAAACTATTAACACTATTATAGAAAGTATAATAACTTTGCAGCATTTTTTCCACACCTGCCTAAAACTTTAGCACAGTACTGTATATACATACATAGTAGTTTTACAGCTGTCTTATGCTTAGATCCATCAGAAAAAAAAAGGAATAAATTCCTAGGCAAAGGATGAAAGTCAGGAAAAGACCTGCTCAAGTATAAAACTGCAATAAGTGTAATAAGTGCTTTTTTTTTCTATAAATTCTGGAGGAAATCTCCAGTCAATGACCCATAGACCTGGTGATTGCATGAGGTCTGATCAAGCATGAAACCAGAAAGGGCCGAGAATGCTGTAATGAACCATCCGACCCCCTGCCAGTCCCAATAAAAAGGGGACATAAAATACATGCAAGACGTGTAATTCAAGCCGGCTGCCAGAATGCAGAGGAGCGGGATTAGACTTTAAAAAGGAGCCATGTATGTACGGCTGATCAATACCAGCTCTGGGGTCTGTAATGCAGATGTGTTGAAAGTCTTTTTACATTTCATTCATGCTTCATGGCGTTCCACTTTGCAGACAGTAACATGGAACAACTTAATGAACCTTATGTGGAAACTAAGCAGAGCAATTCCTTTCATCCATGTGCGTTAAAATACTTGCCGACAGCCATCAAATGTGTGCGCGGCTTGGGTATATATGCACGTAAAATTAAATAAAAAATTACATAAAAAATTAAAAATGAAGACCTATGTGTCTGCATTGTAACAGACTGCACAAAAGCTGTTGTCGGATTGTGCGCTGATTATTAGAAGGATTAATATACATCAGCAAGAAATGGACCATATACTTATGAAAATGGTAGATTTTTAATTTTGCATGCATTGCAACAGTAGTCAATTGTAAAGTTGGACATAATCAAGGCTATAGAGGTGCACAAGCAGGCTTACCAAAATTTAGACAACAAAATGCTTATTTAAAGATATATTCACATTTGTTTCTTTTGAAGCGCAGCATTTGAAATCTCTGCGTTGCAATCCATCTGGGCATTTATTCAGAGTCTTCTCTGTGGGCACTTCCTTTCAACCCTCCATACTGGACCCTTCCAATCATTGCTCGGCATCTGATCTAATGGAAAAGTAACGACCAGCTGGACTGCAAGCAGAAATTTCACATAGCGCTGTCCAGAAGATGCAATTGTGAATATCTGTACAGTGGATTAACTCGTTGCAAAATGGAAAAGATCTGAAGACTCTAGGGAACTCAAGGATTTTACAAGATATTAAACACAAAAAAAACCAAAAAACTTTTTAACGTAACAGTCAGGTCCTCTATTTCTAGAACCTACAATACAGTGCTACCCAGAAACCATAGAAGCTAAATGCTAGAACTTTTTTTAAATAAACCAAATGGGAAAAATTATTTTTAGCCCCAAATGCACGAATTAAAAAGTCAACCCCTTTACAGAAACAGTTTGGCAAACTTCAGTGAAATGAATCATCAGCTAATTACATCAGTTCATTCATTAGCTCAGATCACGCATGGCTGTGGGCAAGTCCGTTGCAGCACTACATAAACCTGCTGTGCCAATGTGATTTTCATCACCTATGATATTACGAGGGTAAATTACACAAGTTGTCTTTCTACAGCAACATCATACCTAGGGATATATGCAGCAGCACGTTACGATACACCCCACGCACGGATTCTGTGGCTGCAGCACATACAGAACAAAAAAAAACAGTTGTAAAAGCCAAAAGGTGGCTCCATGAGCACAACATAAAGGAGAGTGCAAACACCTACAGAGGCATGTAATAGCTTGGGCACCCCTCGTCAAAATTATTGTTATTGTGAAGAGTTAAGCATGTTGAAGATGAAATGATCTGTAAAAGGCCTAAAGTTAAAGATGACACATTTCCTATGCATAATAGGGGGGAAAAAAAAAAGATTAAAAAAATGCATGGTTAATGCCTAGTAGCACCCCCTTTTGCACGTATCACAGCTTGTAAATGGTTTTTGTTTCCAGCCAAAAGTCTTTAAATTCCTCCAGTTCTGTGAGATTCCTGGGTCGCCTTGCATCCTCTGCCATTTGGAGGTCGAGTCACAGATTTTCAATGATGTTCAGATCAGGGTATTCTGCTTTGGAATTTTCCGCGCAGAATTTACTAAATCCGCAGGTCAAATGACCTGCATTTTTCCTGCGGATTTAGTGCATTATTTGTGCGGTTTTCCTGCATGTTTTGTGCGATTTTCCACCAGCGGATTTCTAGAATGGAGCAGAAGGAAAACTGCAGCAAAACCGCACAAAAGTAGTGACATGCTGCATTTTTCATTCCGTACCAAATCTGCGCAGAAAAAAACGCAGCATGTGCACATCGGATTTTGTTTTACATAGGCTATAATGCTACTGTACATCACATGCAGTTCTGCTGCGAATCCGCAGGGCCAAATCCGCTGTGGATCCGCACCGTGTGCACATAGCCTTAGGGTCATTGTAAAATCTTCAGCTTGCGCCTTTTGAGGTCATCTATTGTTGATTTCGACGTGTGTTTAGGATCATTATCCATTTGTAGAAGCCATCCTCTTTTCAACTTTAGCTTTTTTTGCAGATGGTGTCATGTTTGAATCAAGAATTTGTTGAAATTTGATTGAATTCACTTTTCTCTCCACCCATGAAATGTTCCCCATGCCATTGGCTAAAATACAGCCCCAAAGAATGATGGAACCACCCCCATGCTTGTTAGTGAAATGTTCTTTTGCTGAAATTCTGTGCCCTTTTTTTCTCCACACATACATTTAATCATTGTGACCAAAAGAGTTCTAGTTAAACCTCATCGGTCCACAGAACTTGTTTACAAACGGCATCGGACTTGTTTAGATGTTCTTTTGCATACTTCTGATGCTGAATTTTATGCTGAGGACACAGGAGAGGTTTTCTTGCGATGACTCTTCCACGAATGACATGTTTGTGCAGGTGTCTCTGAACATTTTCGAACAATGTACCACAACTCCAGAGTCTGCTAAATATTTCAGAAGGTCCCTATGCAGTCAAGCAGGGGTTCTGATTTGCCTCTCTAGCAATCTTACGAGCACCTCACTGAAATTTTGCTTGGTCTTTAAGATCTTATCTTGACCTCCATGGTTACTGTTAGTTGCCATTTCTTAATTACATATCGAACTAAGGAAAGGACAATTTGAAAACGCTTTGTCATCTCCTGCTTTGTGGGCCTCCACCATTTTCAGAGTGATGGCAGCTGCTTAGAAGAACCCTTGACTGCTGTTTTTTGCGTAAAGTATAAAGTAAATGTGTCATCTTTAACTTTAGGCCTTTTAGAGAGCATTTAAAGGGAATCGGTCACCCCTTTTTTGAGATATCATATAATGATATCATTCAATTGTGTGTCACATAAGGATTCTCTTAGTATTTTTACTTCCCCCTGACAACGCACCTTTCATGCATGAATACCTTTTTTATATCAGTTCAGATGTATGTAAACTGCCACGGTCCGGTCCGCAGCTTATTCAACTGCTCCCCCCCCTGTCTTGCTCTACACAAGAAGAAATGTGTAGAGCAAGACAGGGAGGGGGGAGCAGTTGAATAAGCCCCGCCCAGTGGACCGGACAGCGGCAGTTTACATACATCTGAACTGATATAAACAAGCTATTTATGCATGAAAGGTGCGTTGTCAGGGGGAAGTAAAAATACTAAGAGAATCCTTATGTGACACACAATTGAATGATATCATTATATGATATCTCAAAAAATGGGTGACAGATTCCCTTTAATCTTCAACTTGCTTAAGTGTTCCCAAAGAGTAATTTTGACCAGGGGTGCCCAAACTTTTACATACCACTGTACTAAGCTCACAAGTCCAATAATGTGCTGTTAGAAATGATCCAGCAGCAATCTGTTTGCAAAAAAGTTCGGCAGACACAACTTTTTAGTTTGTTTTTAAATAACTGATCTCTGCTGGATCCATTCTTTTAACACTGAAAAGTATGGAAACCGGATGCTTATTGGATCCAGTAGCCTAATACAGGAGCTGAACACATATCGCCAGGGGAGACCTCTGATGGCAGTAATATCACTAGGATTTGTGTAGCACAATTGTTCAGCATCTGTAGCAGTTAGAGATAGAATTGTTGTGTCGTACTAGATAGCAGACGCAGATCTGGGCAGAACATCACACATCAGACCAGCAACAGTCAAGACGTTCTTCTTGTGAAACAAAAGAGGTTTTGTGTTGACTCCGTCAATTTTTTCTATTTTGCTTCCCCTAAAGGACAAAATCTTCGTCAGGACTGCAGGGGCAGGAGGAAAAGGTCTCAAGTCCATTCATAAAGGCGAGAACTCCTTAGGATTGTCAGTCACATGGAAACCATTCATAATCCAGAAAAATCGATCTGAAGCATATGCCCATTTCTACATTTATGGTATATCTACTGAACCGATCTCAAGAATGGGACCCTGCTGCATGCGGCTGTCAGCAGGGAGGTGCAGACGTGTGCACTTGGGATCCACATCTATCAGACATTTATGATGTGTCCTGCAGAGAGGTCATCATTCTCTAACATGGTACGATCCCATTAAAAGAAAATTCCAAGAAAAACAAAATTAGGTCATGCTACGTGTAGGGCCCCAGGGAACAGAGCATAATATACTGCAAGCGCCTTCAAGCCCTAAGAGTTTACCTTTAAGACAATTGGAAATACAACCAGGATGACTATAGAAGGCTGGAGATCTGACTCCATAGCATAGGCATCCAGGTAAGCCAAGAGAGTTTCCTTTTGTTTTGGTTTATAGTTAATGGCACAGAAAAGCATAAGTCAGACGCATGTCTCGGAGAATACTCCATGCCTAAAAATGAGACACAAAGAGATCCCAATATGCTAACAGGAGGTTCTCACCATTGATATTTATGGCTCAGATCTTTCTGTAACCATCTGACTTTAATGGAGAGATGTACAGCCACTTCTTGGTCCGATCACCACCTGGCAAAATGTGGATTAGGGGACCACCTAATCAGGAGACTGAACACGAGTTTGGGACCTCAAAGCTTACTGTAGATACTTCAACCAAAGATGGAAATAAGCCTCTACAGAATAATAATAAAGCTTTATTTGCGCTTTGAATTCTAGCTCATGAATGAGACTGAATGCGAAGCAGATGACGAGAGCAGAACTATGGACGAGCAAGCAAATGTGCAGCACAGTGAGCAGCTCTGCGGCACTCAATGTGGGGACTCCTGTGCCTTAATTTGTCAGTACTATAGAACCAGTGACCCACAAAGCACTGAGAGGTCACCAGATCTCTGGAGTATGGCGGATATGAAATCTGTTAGGACACAGTGAAAGAGCCTACTAGGACATTGGAGGTTGCACTTACTGGAGAACCAGCAGTCATCAATTTATTGCAACCACTCCCAGGATCCAGGAAAGTGAAAGGTGATGCCAAGACTCACTCCAAAAGCAATTGGACAAGTGGTGTGGTTCTCGGAGCTCAGTACCGAAAGAGAGGGCTGTGCCATTAGATGCATGAAGGCTACGTTAGTCCGTGTAGTCTATAGGATAAGGGTCTTATACAAGCCGGCATTGGCATCGCTAGTGCTAAAGATCTGGAGGTTCGGCCCTAAACTACTTCCCCCGATGCCCCAGATCTCTAGTGAGCAACACTTGAACTGTGTCATCATTAACATGGTGCAGACAGTCCAATTCCTGGTAAATCAAAGAGCCACATACTCCCTGACCCACCGCTCATCGCAGACTACCGTAGTTCTACAACCATTCGACACAGTTGACCACTGCCTCCTACTACAGATCCTCTCCTCCTTCGACATCAAAGGCCTTGCCCTATCCTGGATCTCCTCATACCTTTCCAACCGCACATTCAGTGTCTCCCACACCACCTCCTCATCCCACCCTCTCTCTGCTGGAGTCCCCCAAGGCTCTGTTTTAGGACCCCTACTTTTCTCAATCTATACACTTGGTCTGGGGCAACTCAAAGTCCGACGGATTCCAGTACCACCTTTATGCTGATGACACTCAGATCTACCTCTCTGGCCCAGACGTCACCTCTCTGCTGTCCAGAATCCCAGTGTGTCTATCAGTCATATCCTCCTTTTCCTCTCGCTTCCTCAAGCTCAATGTGGACAAATCTGAACTCATCATCTTTCCTCCATCTCACAGATCTTCGTTACCTGACCTAGATATAAAAATTAATGACATCACGCTTTCCCCAGTATCGGAAGTCCGCTGCCTCGGAGTAACCTTTGATTCTGCCCTGTCCTTCAAACCGCACATCCAAGCTCTTTCAACCTCCTGTCGCCTCGAGCTCAAAAATATTTCCAGAATCCATCCTTTCCTCAACCCTCAATCTAATAAAATGCTTGTGCATGCCCTCATCATCTCCCGCGTCGACTACGTCAGCATCCTTTTCTGTGGTCTCCCTGCTAACACCCTCGCACCTCTCCAGTCCATCCTTAACTCTGATGCCCGACTAATTCATCTCTCTCCTCGCTACTCCTTCGCTTCTCCCCTCTGAAAATCTCTTCACTGGCTCCCATTCCCTCACTGTATCCAGTTCAAATTACTAATACTGACCTACAAGGCCATCTATAACCTGTCTCCCCCATATGTCTCTGAACTAATCTCCCGATACCTTCCCTCACGTAATCTCCGGTCCTCCCAAGACCTCCTTCTCTCCTCCACACTTCTTCGCTCCTCATCCATCCGCCTCCAAGACTTCTTCCGAATTGCCCCTGTCCTCTGGAATTCTTTGCCCCAACAAGTCCGACTATCAACCACATTTGGATCCTTCAGCCGGAACCTGAAAACCCACCTCTTCAAGAAAGCCTACAGCCTGCAATGACCCCACTACCTCCTTCTCTCTCACCACTACTGGAGATATCACCTCAACCAACACCGGAACTGCTGCAACCCACCAACCTACTGTCTCCTTCGCCACCATCTTGTAACATGTAAAGGCCCTTTTACATTTAGCAATGCACCAGCGATCCGACGAGCGATCCGACCCGGTCAGGATCGCTGGTGCATCGCTAAATGATCGCTAGTGAGCTTTCACACAGAAAGACCTCACAGCGATGCAGCAGCGATACAGCGGACGATACTCACCTTTCACACACAGCGATCCTGACGTCCTCCCGCCCGCCTCCACGCGTCGCTCGTCGTCACAGCAGGAAGCCCCAGCAGGAAGCTGACGACGAGAAATGGAGCCGCCCAATCTCGCGCGATCAGCGATGGACAGCGGGGGAGCCGGTCGTTGGTAAGTATCACACATAGCGATATCGCTAGCAATATCGCTATAACGTCACAAAACCGGTGACGTTATAGCAATATTGCTAGTGATATCGCTTAGTGTAAAACCCCCTTAAGCCTGAAAGGGCAGGGTCCTCTCCCATCTGTATCAGTCTGTCATTGTTAGTTTGTTTACTGTAAGTGATATCTGTAATTTGTATGTAACCCCTTCTCATGTACAGCACCATGGAATCAATGGTGCTATATAAATAAATAATAATAATAATAATAACCTGTAAGACAAAGGTGATAAAGCTTGGGTCTTATATTTAAAAGTCAATCTGGGGACCTTATTAGTCTTAAATGAGGGTATTATTAATTTTAATGAGGGCCCCCTGGAAACAACTTTTTAAAGGGGTACTTGGGGCATTATACCCAAAAAAAACCTCACAAAGGACATTTTTTAAGGGGCACTATTAGGGTATGTGAGCACAAAGTTTCATGGAGTTATTCATAAATCTAAATATCACAAAATTACATGAACCACAATTCCCTTATAAATGGATATATTTCAATTAATAGAGCTTTTGGATTCCGCATATACGAGTAGAATAGACATTTTCTGTGGCAGTCTTTATATTTATATAGGAAGGCGTAAATCTGGGTTTAAGCTTCATCTGGAGGCTACTATAGCTGCAGCCAAAGCGCCTGCCAACGGGCTGCGGGAAATAAAGTTATAACAATATAATAACACATTATTAGGGAATTGTATCAACTGCAAATGTTTAAGGATGAAGCGACACATTAAAAAGCATTTTAAGACTTTTAGTGCATGTTTATAGCATAAGCTCTCGAGCAGATTGACACCAGGCCGTCACGTGGTATAATTATGGCCAGGACTCCGCCCCGTGGCCTGGAGCCATATTCAGCCTTCATCTTACTTGGTGGGCCAAATGACACAAAGTTCTAGAGTAAATGGGTACATGCAAAAGTTTCTTCAAAGAAGGGTTAACATTTCAACAAAGTGGTCCCGAAATAAAGCAATTATCTTGAAGCTCGAATACCCCAAGGCAACTGTCAATATCTGAGCCAGCACCTGAGTATCTGCTTTGAGCCCTTGAAAAGGAAGAGAGAAGATGAGAAGACATATGCATCCATGCTTTGTGCAACAGGGAAACGGTCACATCCGAAAACTTCTGAAAAAAAAATTCACATCAAGGATAGAAAGAAATAGGTTTTCTATTGGAAATGGCTTTGGGAAATGCTCCTTCTTTGTGTATGTGCACATGGAGCAGTTTTTCAGAATTTTTAAAGCAGAACCAACCTCTAAAGTTAGAGAGGATTTTTGAGATTTGGAAGAAGATTGAGAGTCTCCGTTAACTTTCTGCTCCAAAAACGCCTCAAAAGTTCCTACAAGCACATAGCATTTGGAGAAATTCTGGAGGAACTTTTCATTTCATAAAGCCATTCTGAAAACTTTTTCAAAATTAAAGAAAGTTTTCCAGCGATGAAAAAATGGTCCCAATGGAGGGATAAAAACAACTTTATTTAATCCATTTAAAATTGTAGGCAACCAATATGGGTAACTGTACAGATGATGCACACATGAGAGACCTATGCATCATCTGCACAATTACCCATATTACTTGATTACAATTTTAAATACATAGACCTACTACAGTACGTACAATAGGCAGATGCGGCCATTTACAAGTTTAGATGGAGGCAGAGGAAAAAAAAAAAAAAAAGTTAACCCATTGATAAAGATTTATTGCTTCATCATCACACAGAAAAGCAATAAATGCCTCAGACAAGGAAAGAAATTTACGACAGAAAATCCCAGATATGTAAAATATGTGCAAGTGGGAGTCGTGACTGTGCAGTCTGGAAAAGAAGATCAGAGAGCAGAAAACAAATCCTTATCACTACGGTGGATAAACCGGAGGAGGAAACATCAGATACAGCACGCAATCTTCAGATCTATCTGCTGCCTCTTAAAATAATGGCCATGGACACCAACCTAACCCCCTTGAACGAATAAAACCCCTCACACACTGTATATGGCTGCCAAAAAAAAAAAAAAAAAAACATTGTTTGGCGGGCTGCAACCTCAGCCAGCTCTCCCTTGAACTCGCTCTGCTGAGCGCTCTAATGTTCTCTACGAGAGAGCTGAACATTTCTTGGGGTGGCTCAGCAAGAACAAAATAAATAAAAATTAAAATAAATAAATTTTTATTTTTTATATTTTTATATAGCGCTAACATATTCCGCAGCGCTTTACAGTTTGCACACATCATCATCACTGTCCCCGATGGGGCTCACAATCTAAATTCCCTATCAGTATGTCTTTGGAATGTGGGTGGAAGCCGGAGAACCCGAAGAAACCCACGCAAACACGGGGAGAACATACAAACTCCTTGCAGATGTTGTCCTTGGTGGGATTTGAACCCAGGACCCTGAGCGAACCACTGAGCCACCCGACACGGTCCAAAATGACCGACAGTCCAAAATCTGACATGCTAGATCCTCATTTTCCCCTGACATTTATCGGGGATCGATAATCGGCGATTTTGGCCAACGTTAGTCTGTGTATGCAGTGACTTTAGAGTGTCCCTCAAACTAGTGCCAGCTACCAACAGTATCAATAAATGAATAATTAGTCTGATTGATAGGTGGTATGTATGTCCGCAGCAATCCGGTTTGTCAGAACATCAATGCCAAGAACTGAATGAAGGCCAGGAATAATTAGGCTAGGGAATAATCAACTCAACCATTTAACCCATCACTTAAACAATGATCCAAAACAGACCTTGATTCCGGTTGTTCTTTACGCCCTCTCGGCTCTTCTTTAAAACTGCCTTTAACATTTTCGAAGAGTTCTGGAATAGAAAAAAAATATATATTAAAAAAGATAAATACATAAACGTTATTAGCATCCAACATGACCATTATTTCTCATTCACTTCAGAACAGTATGAAACGTTTGCTATTGAAATTCAGGAAGAATCTGGTTGGCCAAATATCTCTCAGTGGACAGTGAGTGTAATCCATTACCAAAAACTTTAGGGGACAACCAGACCAATAGTAGAATTAACGTGTGGCTAGGCAGAAAAACAAAGACCGGATGGCCAAATATTACCAGAGCCCCAATGGCTTGACATGCGTAGTCTTATGAACTATGCCTCAGGAACTGAGCGGTGCATAGGTCCATAAATAAGCCTCCAAGTAACTGCAGCCCGACACTTATAGGCGACATATTGGCTATCACGAGAACCCCCTCCATCCGACTCCTTCCCTTCTCTATAAAAAATACACCAAATATTTTTCCTTCCATTTTTTTTTTTTTTTGCAGAAGGCGCAGCTTTCAAGAAAATAATAATCTGCATACCACATGGTATCAAAAGTTTGACGCCTAAACCCAAATACTTTGAAGTCTTAAGAAAAGACAAAAAAAAAATGGCAAAACTCCAAGGCTATAAGGAACACAAAGACTAAACACAAAAACCTCATGGGGGAAGTTCACATATCTGGTTAATATTATATCATCAACCGACTTGTTGCGAGAAGGATCTGAAGGATATGGAGATGACATGGGGAAGTGCTACACTATATAGGGATAGAGAACCGCAAACTCAAACTTCAAACTTTGGCAATTTGCACATTAAGAGGAAATTAAGTCGGAATCTGAAAGTTTAAAATTTTACTACTGACACTGAATCCGAGATGCACTAGACTGTAAAGTGTGCAATCGGCAATGGAAATCTGCAATGGGCAAGCTGCAGTTTAAAAAATACTTTCACTTAATGTGTCCATGAGCCAACCTGCCTTTATGTAAAATTCAGTCTTGGCCATCTTGGATTAGGAACACGAAAGATACAGCTACTAAGTGGAATTATTGGTTATCTATGGTGTCTAAGGCAGAACGTTTCTGCTTGTGGACAGTGTCAAGCTAGGAAAATTAGGTCTCCTGCTTTGCACCGATGAGGGACAAACACCCTGAAACCAGTGTCTGCTAATGGAGTTCCAGGTTTGGTTTCTTATCCCATGTCATGGATCAAACACCAGTCTGCAAGTGGAGTTTCTGACTTGGCTTCTTATCTTAAGTCAGGTGGCAAGGCTCATAAAAGGGTCGATATTGACTTTTAGGATTGCTACATTCAATAGGCGGCGCTAGAAATCAAGTCCTCTTCCTCTTTGAGGAGGCTATTTGCATGGTTAACCACGTTACCTTAAACTGGACTCCAATGGGTTCCGAATCATGCTGATAATTATATAAAATTAGTAAACCAAATTCTATGTAGATTGTTCCTACAGTGGAGGACCACACAGCGCACTACCACGTGTATTTACCCATCTGGTATGGGCATAACCTATCATATACTGCGCTTGGTCAGACAAGGCTTGTTTGGATAGCTCTGACCAGATCACTTTTAGTTGTTCAGGATCATCTGTGTTACTCTGGAGCCTGAAGCCAGTACATCTGGATGAAACTTCCATGGAATCACAGAGATCAGAACCTAGTGTCTGGTGACTGCACCTAGGTCCTTTGTAACGATAATGCTGTATGGTCCTTTGCAGTGTTCTAGGGGTGCATTTTTATATCAGTCAATTATCGTTTAAGCAATAAATGATACTATGGGAACAAACGACCTGTGATGGTAGACAAAGTCTTTACATTGGACGAGAATCGTGTAATCATTTAAAATCGCTACATCGAAGATCGCTCAGTGTTCCCTTCTTCAAATTTTGAAGACAAACTATTGTTCGAGCAAACATTGCAAACAAACAATGTGGCATGCATTTTTCACCTTAATTTTATGCACAACGAACGATCGTTTTGGGACATATTTAGGGGCTGGTTCACATTACAAAATGTATTGAGAGAAAGGAGTTGTAAACCATCAAATTTTTATATGCACCATAGCGCTCAATGAGAGGTCCAGAAGCAACTATTGAGCTCCTGATGGCAGCAGCACCAAGCCAGAGAGAAATTACTCAACCTGGTTTCTCCCTAATCTGGCGTGTTTTTTTCTTTTCTTCCTGCGTCTCTCCATCCCTGAGATAGGGTCCATGTTTTTCTTGTATATAAATCTGTTTTTGTTAGCCAAAGGGGTGTGGTCCTTAGGAAGACTTCCCTTTGAAGAGTTGAGGACCACACCAAGTTGTATAACAAGACTACATTTATAAATAGGGAAGAAGACAGGGCCATATATTGGGAATAGACAGGTGCAGAAACAAAAGAAAAAACAGCTCCGGATTAAGGAGAACAGCTGCATTTACACCAGGTAACAAAATACATATTTATGGTGACAGGTCCTCTGTAATCCTGATCATAGAGTAAATGGTGCGACTATACATAGTTTTGTTGGATGACCAACGTTGCATTTCTGCCCTATACAAATACAAGTCCCTACCAGCTCTGTGACATGATGGCAAACAATACAGCTCGGCGCAATCCCATCCGCTATAACACCGGCAGGTACGGATCAGCCTCAGGAAGAATTGCATGTTTTATTCAATAGCAGATTTGGCAGAACTCTTTCTCACTCTATAATTAAGGATGACAGGACAAGAAAACTATAATTACGCGAATTCCAGAGGTCCGGCCTGCAGAAAACGAATGTATGTAAGGGACCGTAGGGCTGGATCAGCCCGGCTGCTCCCTGTGATCCGAGTCACGTTGTATTATTAGGCTTTTATGGTCCGCGACTGCTCTTTGGTAGAAAGGAAAACTGTAATTCAAGGCTGGAACACACACCAACGTTAATTTAGACTTCCTAAGCCAAACCCAGACGGACGCACACAAAGAAACGAGAATAATACAACTTAGGCGTAGTATTTACGGGGCATCACATGGTTGCCACACGAGTCCTGGACCAGTAGGATGGAAATTATACATAATTATATTCTTCCACTCCAAATAAATAATTGCTGGATGGTATGTAAGCCGGAAGAGCTACATGATACTTATATAAAAAAAACAAAAAACACAAAAATGGAGCTTGGTTTGAGTTGGTACACATGCAGCATATACAGTGCCTACAAGTAGTATTCAACCCCCTGCAGATTTAGCAGGTTTGATAAGATGCAAATAAGTTAGAGCCTTCAAACTTCACACAAGAGCAGGATTTATTAACAGATGCATAAATCTTACAAACCAAAAAGTTATGTTTCTCAGTTAAATTTTAATAAATTTTAAACATACAAGTGTGGGTCAATTATTATTCAACCCCTAGGTTTAATATTTTGTGGAATAACCCTTGTTTGCAATTACAGCTAATAATCGTCTTTTATAAGACCTGATCAGGCCGGCACAGGTCTCTGGAGTTATCTTGGCCCACTCCTCCATGCAGATCTTCTCCAAGTTATCTAGGTTCTTTGGGTGTCTCATGTGGACTTTAATCTTGAGCTCCTTCCACAAGTTTTCAATTGGGTTAAGGTCAGGAGACTGACTAGGCCACTCCAACACCTTGATTTTTTGCCTCTTGAACCAGGCCTTGGTTTTGTTGGCTGTGTGCTTTGGGTCGTTGTCTTGTTGAAAGATGAGCAAACTGTAGACGAGCCTTGACATGACGCTTTGAAAGTAAAGGTACCTTACGGGCTCGTCTGGAACGGAGACCATTGCGGTGGAGTACGTTACTTATGGTATTGACTGAAACCAATGTCCCCACTGCCATGAGATCTTCCCGGAGCTGTTGTCCTTGGGTTAGCCTTGACTCTTCGGACAAGCCTGGCCTCGGCATGGGAGGAAACTTTCAAAGGCTGTCCAGGCCGTGGAAGGCTAACAGTAGTTCCATAAGCCTTCCACTTCCGGATGATGCTCCCAACAGTGGAGACAGGTAGGCCCAACTCCTTGGAAAGGGTTTTGTACCCCTTGCCAGCCTTGTGACCCTCCACGATCTTGTCTCTGATGGCCTTGGAATGCTCCTTTGTCTTTCCCATGTTGACCATGTATGAGTGCTGTTCACAAGTTTGGGGAGGGTCTTAAATAGTCAGAAAAGGCTGGAAAAAGAGATAATTAATCCAAACATGTGAAGCTCATTGTTCTTTGTGTCTGAAATACTTCTTAATACTTTAGGGGAACCAAAGCAGAATTCTGGTGGTTTGAGGGGTTGAATAATAAATGACCCTCTGAATAAACTTTTCACAATTTAAAAAAAAATTAAACAAAGAAATAACATTCTTTTTTGCTGCAGTGCATTTCACACTTCCAGGCTGATCTACAGTCCAAATGTCACAATGCCAAGTTAATTCCGAATGTGTAAACCTGCTAAATCTGCAGGGGGTTGAATACTACTTGTAGGCACTGTAAATGCATGTTCACATGGTCAAAAAGCATACAAAACCTACAAAAGACAAAAAGAAAAAACCCTGCTGTAATTAAATAAGTAAAAAGCAAAAGTGCATTTAAATCATACAGGGTTCTTAGTAATACTGTCTTTGATCAAACATAGCATAAAAGCCGTCCCACCATCGACAAGGTGACTGTGGTCGGGGCGGTCCTACACTGACTAGTATTAATAACCTTATCATGTGTCAAAGTTGACGTCTGTGTGAATAAGGGCAGACAAGGACCGGGTCCCAACCACTGGACACCAGTCAGGGGAAGCCTTTAAATACATTTTCTAGCTCAGGAGAGGGAGGACACACACCAGAACAGAATGCAAAAATACAAAGAAAAAACACAAAAATTGTCTGCCCTTTTTCTCACAGACGTCAACTTTGACACACGATAAGGTTTTTAATATTAGACAGTGTAGGACCGCCCCGACCACAGAGTCACCTTGTCGATGGTGGGACGGCTTTTATGCTATGTTTGATCAAATACAGTATTACTAAGAACTCTATGATTTAAATGCACTTTTGCTTTTTACTTATTTAATTACAGCAGGGTTTTCTTCATTTTGTCTTTTGTAGGTTTTGTATGATACGTATATAGTTATACTGTCCAGGATATACATGCATATATATAGCTGATATACACACCACTGACCGATCACCCACCCATTGCTCATACCAATGATTAATGATAACCAAACCACAGGACAACAATTAGCACATGGATGAGTTACACAAGCGTCGGACTGGGCCAGTGTTCATTCCGCACAGTTTAGCCATAGCTTTGGGTCATTTACAAAGCTATATGGTCGGTGATTTGGAAAAGCAGAATAGCCATTTTCATAGACACAAAGAAAAAAAAAAGTGAAAAGAGGAAAAAAAAAGTTAACAGAGAAACTAAAAAGTTCACGACTGTCTTACAGTATTTTTGGCCAACTATAGACTTTCGCATATGGTGCAGATCTGGACCATTTTCAGAAACGTGGACCATTTTGGCTAGCAGCTTTTACAAGTGTCCTTTATGGTGGACAGAAGCCATAAGTGTAACACATAGTACAGAGGTGAGCAATTTGATTCAAGTTGACCTTGCCCGGTCCTCCATGGCAGCCAGCCTCCACTTCTCTGGCCAACATCCTGAGCACCTGTGGAGCTTACTAGACCCTATGAATCATAATCACTGAGGCCTAATAGGACCTTGCTTGGCCAAGAGGCATCAAGGATGCAGAAGTGGAAACCGACTGCCATAGAGATCAGAATTGCATGCCAGACCCGATCAGCGCGAATCCATAGGCTCTGAGCTGTACCTCAGTCTGATGAAGCACCTCAGAGGAAACCTTCCAGAGGAACGGCTTTCCAGGAGGTTTCTGCAGCACCAGGGAGTTTTGCCCACTCTTCTGGGAGTCCAGGAGATCTTATCCTAGAATTCCTGGCTGAGTTGACGAATATATGGGTTCTTTAATTCTTGCATAAATCTAGCGTTAAACATAGAACCCCAGGGCACTCCAATATAGTAGCAAATGGTGCAACAGTTTTAATGAAACCAAATGGCAAAAGAAAATATTTTTGCCTCTATTACAGGCATTTAAGGACAAAAAAAGTCCCCCAAAAGGTGGACAACAACTTCAAAATACTAGGCAGAAAACTACTGAAATTATCATACTTTAAACCTCAAATGCCAGAAAAATTTAAAAAAAAAACAAAAAAAACCAACTTTAAATAAAAAGAAATACATAAACCCCGACACCGTTTTCACACAATAAAATGACCTACTAAAATTTTATGACAGACTGAACAGAAGACTTCAGATCTGTGAGCAGTAAACATGACAATGGCGTCTGCCTATAAATAAGAACCCAATGACATTTTTTTGCTGAAGTATCCCCCATCATTAAAAAATGACTGGATTAAAACTGCAACTTGTGGACAAAGATTAAAAGAAAGAAAGAAAAAAAGAAAAAAAAAAAAAAACCAAAACCTCTTCCAAAAAAACTAATTTCCGAAACAAGCCGAGATGGCCTGCAGCACTGAACATGTAAAGTCAATATCCTGTTTCCTATCTGCAAGTCATCATAACCTCACATAAAAGAATAAATGTGGAGACCAAGGGGACTTATTTAACCCATAAAGGTTCTGTTTTTGGTTTGTTTGTTTTTAAATAAGGAAAATCCAAGTAAAAACAATACGGAGCATAATTTCTCATCTTTTTCGATCTGTCTCTAAACAGTAACTTATTTTGGACAAACTGCTATGAGCAAGAAAGCCTAATCCAACCATAGATCAAGATTCATTTCTGTGGTCCATTGACCTCGGTTTTATCAGGTGAACTGTCCAGGGCTTAAACGGTGGCTCTCCCAATTTAAAGAAGAAGACCATCACTTGCCATAAATATGTATTCATTTCACCTGGTGTAAATGCCACTGTTCTCCCGAATCCGGTGTGGTTTTTCTTTTCATCCTGTGGCTCACTGTTCCAGAGATATGGCCGCCTCTTCCTTGTATATAATTATAGTCTTTTTTAGCCAATTGGGATTGGTCCTCAAGACGACGCCCAGAGAAAAGAGTCAGTAACCACACCCACTTAGCTAAAAAGACTAGACTTATATACAGGGAAGAGGAGGCCATATCTCAGGAACGGAGAGGAGCAGGATCAAAAGAAAAATCGAGCCGGATTCAGAAAAAAAGCGACATTTACAACATGTAAAAAAATAAATACATATCTATTACAAGTGACAGGTCCTCTAAGCCAATGAGGGATGGAGAAACTGCCTAACACAGTTTAGGCCTGATCCTTAATAAAGCATTACAACTAGAAACAAATATATTTCCGTTATCAACGTCGTCATTTAACAACTGCATATAGGACAAACTTCTATTAAATCTTATAAGTGACATAGTCCTTGTTGGAAAGTAAACACATGCAATTCATTATTTTTTTTTTCAGATTTCCAGTGACTTCTTGTTTTTATACCAGACGGTCACATCCCTACTGTGCCACTTCCTTTTTTTTCCCACATGCTCAGCAAATCCAATATCTATCCTGATAATCTCTCATTCCATTCTTATCACTAAAAATACATCCAGACCACACACCGCCCCGACATTCAGATAAAAGGGGACTTGGCTTACTGCGCACACACGGAATGCGGCTGATTAGTATAATACTAATTCTACACAGCACTGATGTATACGGATCGTTGTTACTCAGCCTCACAAAAAAATAATAATATCAAACAATGTAATAAGGATAGGACTGTTGGGCTTCAACAGGTCCAATCCTTGTGTTTCAAAGGTTGATAAGTCACTGCCAAAGTCCCTGTAGCGTTTATAAGATTCCATACACGATAGACTAATGTCGGTAGCACTCAACGATATTGACGGGTTTCAGCCGACAATCTAATGTGTCTAGGGGTGCAGTCGACTGATTGTTGGGAGAGAAGTTGATTTCACACGTCCAATTTTGAACAGCCGATCCCACTGTTCTCCCAGAGGTAAACTGCCGGCCGACATGCCAGTTGGCAGCTCTCTCAGAGAAGACAGTCGACTGAATGAGCGCCCATTTGTCCAACAGCCATCTAATGTATATGGCCATCCTTACTACCCTGTCTCCCATTTTGAAGAGGTGTATAAGGCTAGTTTCACATTTGCGCTTTTGAGCGCAGCGATGGCCTGCGCACGGCCGCCGCTAAGCCCCGCCCCTGCCGCGCCTCCGCCGGTAGCTCCGCCTACCGACGCATGACGCTGCATGCGTCCCCTATCTTTATCACTGGGGCGCATGCCGTGCGCAGTAGGCGTTTGGCGGCGCATGCGTCCTTTTCACGGTGCGCCGAGCGCAACCAAACGGCAGCAGGTTGCCTTTGGCGCTGGTCGGCGCACCGTGAAAAGGACGCATGCGCCGCCAAACGCATACTGCGCACGGCCTGCGCCCCAGTGATAAAGATAGGGGACGCAGGACACACGCAGCGTCATGCGCCGGTAGGCGGAGCTACCAGCGGAGGCACGGCAGGGGGCGGGGCTTAGCGGCGGCCGTGCGCAGGCCGTCGCTGCACTCAAAAGCGCAAATGTGAAACTAGCCTTAGGAGGTGTAAAGTAAAAGCTGTTGTGGAATAGGTGTTTGGCTAACAGTTATGCCAAATGCATGACTAGCTTTACAGAAATATCTGGTCTATCAGTATGTGCTTGCCATGGGCCACTGTAGCTTTAACTAAAGGCCAAAGGGCAGGATGGATGGATGCTATGGAGGAGGAAGGAGGAAAATGACCTTATATTTCTTTTACAGCCACTACATGAAAAGTTACTAACAATTGTGGTCTGAGAAGTAACATCTCTCCTTGTGGAGCGTGACATACCTAACATGCCAGTGTAAAGCATGGCCTATAAGTCTCCTTACAATGACATGTCTGGCATGTTACTGTCCACAAGGAGAGACGTCACCCCTTTTAGAAATAACACAGCATTTCAGAAAAGGAGCATCATAACAACAGTAAAATATGGTGGTGGCAGTGTGATAATTTTGGGCCGTTTGGTGCTTCAGAACCTGAAAGATTTGCTGTGGTTAATGGAACCATGAATTCTGCTGTCTACCAAAAAATTCTGAAGGAGAATATCCAGCTATTAGTGATGAGCGAGTATACTCGTTGCTCGGGTTTTCCCTTGCATGCTCGGGTGTCCTCCGAGTATTTTGGCGTGCTTGGAGATTTAGTTTGTGTTGAAGCAGCTGCATGATTTGTGGCTGCTAGACAGCCTGAATACATGTGGGGATTCCCTAACAAACAGGCATTCATGTTTGTTGAAAATGTTAAACAATGGGAATTGTTTTTCTCAGAGACAATGATTCCTGCTCTTTTGCCTTTTGTGTATTGCTAAATGTATCACTAGCAAAGAAACACTCAAATGTTCTTGTTTTTGGGAACTTTTCTTACTCGCCCGGCTCCTCCAGCTTTGATGCTGACCAATGTGATCTGCCATATTATTACTACTTGCTATCAATGTTAATTAACACCTGTGGAGATATCACTCATGGTTATTTGTGACATCATCAAATACAGGAGGCCATTGTTACCTCACAGCATGATGTCACAATGACTGTGGGTCTATAAAAACGGGTGTTCAGGGGGCAAAGGCTCATTTGAGAAGATGAAGACAAGGAGAACGGAAGTTCCTGGATTGAGGATACAGGTAAATAAGAAACCTTACAGGGATTTCTTAGTGAACTTACCACCAACATGGACCCTCAACATCTACAGATTGTGGCTGTAAAGTGCTGGATTTCTCCAGTCCTTGCTGGTAGAATCTGTAGACTTGGGTGTTGAATTTTCTTTGTGAGGTCACACAGCGGAATGTTGGACACAGTTCTATGCAGCAAACATGGGGACATCCCTGGGGCTATTACAGACATCAGCACAAACATGACACCTCGGATGGAGACACTACAGTAGCTACTTTGTTCAGTGACACTAAGTGGTATCTGTGGCTGGAACAGATTGTTGGTGGTGGTTCTGTCACTTTAATTTAATATTATTGGGGCAAAAAAGTCTACCATTATGCCCCTACATGGGAGAGAGGTGTGCACATACATTGGGGGAAATATATTTTTTAAAATACTTTCTATTTATTTATTTTACTATTTTATTTTACCATTTATGTTACTTATATTTTAATGCATTTGGAGAAATTTTTTTCTTTCAAATCATTTATTACACCATTTTTAATTGCCTACATCAAAACGTAATAATTTGTAGTAAAAGGAGCTTGGATACCTGGCACTTTATGCTTTTCTACAGGTTTTATACTGATACTTATCCTCATTTTATTTTTTTTCCTTACTAGGGAGATAATCTGGATCCTGGAAGAATCTAAAGCGAGCAATGCGATTGTGTAGTATTAATCATATAATATGGCTGTACATTATATTTGCTGTCTTACTTATGATGTCATTATATACTGATTATATGGATTTAATTCTGGAATCAGTGCATCATGACATTATATTGTTTAGCTGTCTGCTGTGTAACCAAGCAGTATAAGGCTGTGTGCCCACGTAGCGATTTTTAAGCGTTTCCGCGGCGTTTTTTTTAACTTGCGATTCTGCCGCGGAAACGCTTAAAATAAGCGTTCCATGCATTTGTAATAGAAAACGCACACGTTGTGCCAATGCTGCGTTTTTTACCGCTGTGGAATCGCTTAGCGGTAAAAAACGAAGCACGTTCATTAATTTTGCAGAATCGCCCGCGATTCCGCATACCATCAATTGTATGAGCAAAAATGCATGTCAAAACGCTTGACAATCGCGTCAAAAAAGCATGTCAAAAAGCGCCTGCGTTTCTGCTCAGGGAAAGAAAAAAAAAAAAAAATTCGCTTGAAAACTTGAAAATCGCTACGTGGGCACATAGCCTAGGGAGTAGTACATACTGTACATATTTACATGCTTTAGCACTACAGAGTGCAACTTTGTTTTCCAACTGTATAGGGTCCTGATAGGACAGTTATATGTCTGTATATTAAGGGTAGTATTTGTACGGGGGTAGTGTTCTGCTTTTTTTTTTTTTTTTTTTTACAAGGGAGATGAACGTAGTCAAGTTATGAGTTCCAGCGTCTGATCTGACGAGGGAAGGTGAGGCGTGTTACCAGGACAAAGAAGATCTGCCATCCTGAAACAAGTCTCCATATTGAGTATCATTGCTCTACACATGTCAGTTAGTTAGTTGTAGTATGGCCTTGGTCCAGGGTTCTCGAACTGATCGCCTTTTCCCGGGGTCAAGAAGGAATTTTTTCCCTGTAACACATTGGCTGAATGTGTGCAGGTTTTTTGCCTTCTTCTGGATCATTGGCTTTAGGTAGGGGTAGAGATTGTAATTAATAAAATATGTTTAAAATCAATGATCTGTGTCCTTATATCTTTATTTCATACTCCGGTAGTTGTATATGTTAGTTCTCATTCATGATCCATGGCTGCCACAATATGAAGGCAAACAGAAATACAAGGGTGGTAATTATGTGTCTGCTAATGTAATGTCTGCATTCATGATATATAAAATAGAGATCTGAAGTAGTGGGAATTATTATCCTCATAGAAAATAATTACGGGCTTGACTCGAATATCGAGTATAATGGAAGTTTGTGAGAAACGCGAGCATTTTTCAAGAAGTTCCTGACAGGAGAGCTGGTGGGGCAGGAAAATGACTGAAATGGATGAAAACTTTGCTCAAATGGAATGAGACCACCACGTGGAAGACGCCTGGATGCATCGCTGACTCCAAGATCTCTGTTGTGAACGAAATAAATAAATTTTAAATGTTGTGAGGGTGTCCCTCATTTTTTTTACAACCAGCCACAGCAACGCAGACAGCCGAGGGCTCACATTATCAGGCTGGGAAGGCCCTTGATCATTTGTCCCTTTCTAGCTTAAAAAAAAAAAAAACAGCCTACAACTGCTCCAGGATTGGCACATCACATCAGATGTACCAATTCTGGGACTTTGCCTGGCTCTTCCAGATTGGGGGACGTTATGGGGGTGTCTTATAGACACCTCTTCATTACTAACCCCTGGGCTTGATATCAGCTGACATTACAAAGCTGATATCAACCCCCAAAAATATTACTCCAATTGCCACAACAGGGCAATCGGGAAGAGTCAGGCAAAGCGCCAGAATCGGTGCATCTCATGTGACGCACCAATTCTAGGGCAGCTGCGGACTGGTATTTTTACGCTGGAAAGGGCACAATATTGATAGACCTTTCCAGCCTGATAATATAAGCCTGCAAGCTGTCTGCTTTATCTTGGCTGTTACCAAAAATAAGGAGCAGCCCCACATCATTTTCTAAAAAAGTAGTTTATGATAGGTTTGTGTAGATGCATTTTTTGGGTGCGTTTACAGCCGCAAAACATGCGGGGTGGGGACTTGTATCGTGAGTGCTCAAGCATCATGCTCTTGATCAAGTATCAAGCAGTGGTGTGCACTAGAGTTGAGCGAAACAGGTCGGTCAGATTAAAAAATCACCGACTTTCGCCTAAGTCTGGTTTCGCTGAGCGAAACCCGACCATAGCGTGAATTCGGCCATGCGGTCGTCGACCTGAGCGCCAAAGTCACGTTTCCCATAATGCTTGCAGGCGCCTTTTCTCAGCCAATGAGCAAGGACGCACACTGTGGGTAACAAGATGACATGGGCAGCGGCCACCAATTAGACCGCAGTCCGAGGCCTCTCATACAGATGAATCAGACCTCTTGCACTGCACTGAAGAGGTGACATAGCCCAAAACAACTGTCTGCAAATTGAGATTCTGGTTTTAATTATTTGGCTCATTTTTTATTTTGAATTCTGAATAATGGCAATCAGCGGAGAATGTATGGGAAGACCCGGCAAGGATCCCTGCAGAGGCCCCATCCTCATACTTCACCGCGCTCCATTTAATAACCCTACACCCAGCTCCCCCAAGGACCACCAAATTGATGCTCCTAAATCCTTAGTGTAAATATTTGCCATCGTTTTCTTAAAACATAAAGCTTTGGGCAAGTGTAAAAGTTCAAGCGATGTCTTTCAACCGGTAATTTGCTTACCTTAGGAAGTGAAATGTTTTTCTTAGGAGCAAGACTTTAAAAAAAATTAAAAAAAAAAAAAAAAAAAAAAGGTTGGCACGCCGCAGTTGGAGGGCTGTAAAGAAAAGCAGAAGGTTCATGTTTATGTCAAACCTACTTATGAAATGCTGGAAGGTCTGTTACTATTTGTATTATTCTATAGACCATTAATTTCGCGACTTGGAAAGGTAAGTACAAAGAAACATTAAATAAACTCCAATCTTGGCACACTCGATCAAGCTCTCTCGGTACGACAATGAGTCCATTTTACTGCTCTGTTAACGCGACAATAATTGGAAAACCTATTTAATTAGTATTTTCTAATGCATATCATATTTCCTTAACAAAAAGTACTCTGTTAGGGAATCGCGGATGGAATTATCAAATTACTTCCCAAGAGCCGGCTACCTTCAAAAAGTCTTACAACGGATATCATACAATGTTCCAGTCTTAATCCTCATACACAGCCGGCTTAAAAATGCTAAACTGTTATTGATCTCAAGTTAAAAGGGGTTATCCAACTTTCGGGACATTTAGTAGTTAATTAAGACTATCAATAATGAAGTAGGGTTTCATATAAAAAAAAAAAAAAAATATTGCACCGTCTACCTTCTATAGCCTCTGTGTTACACGGTCTATTGATGGTGCGGCAGAATGAGTTGACTATGTCAGTCCTCTATAACGGTCTAATTTAGTGTTTGCAACTAGTGATGAGCGAACGTGCTAAGATAAGATGTTATCCGAGCATGTTCACATGCTAATAGAAGTATCTTCGGCATGCTCGAATAATATATATAGCATAAAACTCATTTTTGGAATTTGCTTTCATTAAAACTTTTGCACGGTTTGGTTTTCAGAAACTTTTGCCTTGCACAATCAACTTTGAAGAGCTCAGATAAAGAGATAAGAGTTAAGCTTGTTTCACACTTGCGTTTTTTTGCGCTGTATTTTAGCGCTAAAAAACGCATGCGCTTTTTTCCCCCTATATTTTGCATGTGATGCACTTATGTGCGCATACACATGCGTTTGTATCCATTTTTATGCGCATGCGTTTTGTTGTGATATGCGCTCGGGCGCACAAAATGCATCCTATTGCATTTTTTGGGCGTCCGACTTGCCTCAAAAAAACGCATGCGCGCAATGCGTTTTTTTTACAGCAAGATACCCATTGTAAGTCTATGGGTGCGCACACGTGCGCATTGGCATGCTCATGTATGCTTTTTTTTGCGCATGCGTTTTTTTTGTTGACCATTGGTTAGACAATGGAAATTAGGGGTTTGAGTTAGGGTTAGTTAAGGGGGTTAAGGGTTAGGGTTAGTATGGTTTGGTTAAGGGTTAGGGTTAGTTAGGGTTTAAGGTTAGGGTTTGGGTTAGTATGGTTTGGTTAAGGGTTAGGGTTAGTATGGTTTGGTTAAGGGTTAGGGTTTAGGGTTAGTAAGGTTGGGTTTAGGGTTAGTATGGTTTGGTTAAGGGTTAGTGTTAGTATGGTTTGGTTAAGGGTTAGTGTTAGTATGGTTTGGTTAAGGGTTAGTGTTAGTATGGTTTGGTTAAGGGTTAGGGTTTAGGGTTAGCATGGTTTGGTTAAGGGTTAGGGTTAGTAGGGTTTGGTTAAGGGTTAGGGTGAGTATGGTTTGGTTAAGGGTTAGGGTTAGTATGGTTTGGTTAAGGGTTAGGGTTAGTATGGTTTGGTTAAGGGTTAGGGTTAGTAAAGTCATGGTTTGGGTTAGTGTTAATCCTAACCCTATCTTGATTTTTTTGTTGAGGCCAACTAATGTTGGAAAAACCGCAAACGCGGTAAAAACGCACTAAAAACGCATACAAACGCATAAAAACGCATACAAACGCATAAAAACGCATAAAAACGCATAAAAACGCATAAAAACGCATAAAAACGCATAAAAACGCATAAAAACGCTGCGTTTTTTTCATGCATGCGCATAAAAATGCTTGAAAAAAATGCAGCATTTGTATGCTTTTTTTGCGGGAAAAACGTGCTGCAAAAAAAGTGTGAAAGTAGCCTTACAAATGGTGATTAGCGAATGCACTCTGGTAAGTCATTATCCAAGTCGAATACTATGTTCGAGTCCCTACGGCTGCATGTCTCACGGCTGTTCAACACATGCATGGACTACCTGTTTGTTAGACAATCCCTGCATGTGTTCCGGCTTTCTAACAGCTTCAAGACATGCACCCGCAGGGGACTCAAACATATTATTCCAGCACGCCGAAGACACTACTAGCAGTATCCACAGGTAGAGGGAAGAATGGATTCAATGAAATGTCAACAAATTCTTGATGCAAACATAACACCATCTGTAAAAAACTGAAGATTCTACAAATGGATAATGATCCGAAATGCACCTCAAACTCCACAATAGACAACCTCAAAAGGCGCAAGCTGAAGGTTTTACAATGACCAAAATTTTGCATCAGCCCATTTTCCTTTTTTTTTTTTTTTTAATGCTGACAATGCAAAAGCAGAAAACTTTTTTGGGGGGCTAAAATACAGAGGAAATATGTCATCTATAACTTTAGGCCTTTTAGAGATCATTTCAGCTTCAACTTGCTTAACTTTTCACAATAACAGTAATTTTGACCAAAGTTGCCCAAACTTTTACACCCTATATCACTGGCTGTGACAGCAGGGACAAGCACATTATTTTGTCGTTTGTATGTTAAAAAAGGTGGAAAACGCACGGTCAAGAGAATGGGGAGATAAATTAGGTAGCTCAGCTGTCTGTGTTTGGAGGGAAATCACAATGAAATAGCACTTTGAGAAGTGCATCACGTCATGGAATCCCTTTTAAAAATTGATTGTTACCGATCCAACTTCTAGAACCCCTAGCACATTGCCATATTTGCCAAAGCAAGACAGACATGTTGTGTAGAGGCCCCCATACTCTGTAGATGAAAATCATCCAGATGAGCCAACTATATGATGTCTATGGGGGCCACTCGACTTCTCCCTGTGACCGATGTCAATGAGGAGAGATGTCTCAGGCAGATGAAACTCTAATTCCCCATCCTTTTCATGCAGTCAGATGTATCTTCTCAATGAAAACACACAAATGCTTGGCCCAGCCATCTAATGTACATGGACAGCTTTAACTACAGCTGTACATTCTGGGTCAAATACAAAAGCTTCTTCAATGCTTCTTTATATTAAAGAACAAAGTCCAAAAAATACATACCGTATAGTTACAATTAAGTCCACCACCACTGTCATCCTAGTGGAATCAGTCCATACAGATATTTTGGGCTGCATTTGGGCCATTTTCAGCAGAGACATTGCATCGGAACGGGACATCCACACCCTTATTCTCCATTTTAACTGATTCAGGCTGTCCCCAAGTGGGGATCGCCCTCCGTTATATGTATATGCCTTATGGGATTCACAAACAATGGCTGTCTTCATGAGACAACCTCTTTAAGAAAAAAAAAGTTTTAAAAAAAAGTTTCCATCTCGTTTATAGACCAAACGTTGCGTACTTTATTCTTTATACCGTGGTAATTACTTTTTTGTACTTGGATGTTGCATTTCAATTCCATCATGAAAGAAAACACCCTCAAATAGCTGTGGGTTTAGACAGTTTATATGATGAATAATTAATCTACGATGGCATTATGTCTTTGTAGGATGGTTCAAAGCACCTCGATTACAGGAATAATTCAGTAAACACTCCATTACCAGATAAATTCACTTTTATTCCACCTTCTTCTAAATGCAATACTCGAGACCCTGGAGTACATTACACTACAACGTCTGGGATTTTGGGGGGGATGAGCAAAAAGGAGAAGGATCCAAACTAGGTATATGCACGGTGCTTGTTCATGCCACCAAAATACTCTACTGAAGTAGGAAAACCTAAATCTCTCAGGTGTCCCATGCCACCCCAGTGTTCCAGGTAGGAACACTTACATTGTATTGACTTCCTAATCACTTTTGTGCCTGTGGATTTAGTGAGCCGTGTAATGCTTGGATGCTGGTAGAGTATGGGACGTAAAAGTGACAAGCTGATCTGCTCTTTAATAGTCTTACAATTATTCTTGGTGACTGGCCTGCCACCACTTCTGAGGATTCTCCATTTTAGAGTCTAGATGTTCAGGATAGACACCAGCTTCCTCAGGCTTTATACAATGGGTGCTCAAGGGTATTGACACCTTGTGACCTGTCAAGACGTAATCCTGAATTCTCTCAGGGAGAGTCTAAAGCAAACTGTGAAATATCTGCAGGATTCCATCAGAGCTGAAGGCCTGAAAGCATTTACAAGGTCCGCTCACTAAACAAACACATTTAGTTTAACACATGGAGCCCACTACCTCCCAGGGATGAGTAATCCCAATATAATCCCTTCAGTAAACCTACTTCCACCAATATTAAAGGCCCCATTACACGCTTCAATGTCCCAGCGATCCCACCAAAGATCCGAGGTGGATAGGATCGCTGGGATATAGTTAGCTGATCGCTGGTGAGCCATCACATAGGCAGACTCACCAGCGATCAGGACCAGCGAGTACGCTGGTATCCAGGGTAAACAGCGGGTAACTAAGCGCTGTGTGGCTCTTAGTTACCCGCTGTTTACCCTGGATACCAGCTCCCAGTGTCTGCTGTATGGCGCTGGGAGCTCGCTGATCCTTGGTCTCTCGCTGTCACACGCAGCGATGTGGGCTGCCCAGCAGGAGACCAACAATAGATTTATGGCCCAGACCATTAGGCAACGATTAACGATCAGACAACTGATCGTTGATCATTGCTACGTGTCACACACAATTATGTTGTTTCGACATCGCTGCAACATCACCAAGCTGGTGACGTCGCAACAATATCGTTCACAATATCGTTGCGTCTAAGGGGGCCTTAAGAAGACTTCTCCATGTGAACACAAGCCATGCATTCATCGATAGCTGTAGGAGGCTTCACCCTAAAATAAAAATGGCACATAAAAGTCCGAGAAGGAAAGTCTTTTGTCAAGAGGATATAAGTTATATGCAGAGGTAACCTGGTTTAACCTCATTCTGAAAAAGCCAAGTGTTAACCAATATGGCCACCATAAAGGTCACTAGGAGAGTCACTTTCCATAGGCCCTGCTGGCTACTCCATGGCACTCTTTGGAAGCCACAAGGCGTTCAGAGACTACGAGTTTGCACTTGAGCCTCATTGATCTCCATTGGGGGAGAAAACAAAAAAATATATGTGAACAAGTCCTTTTAGACGTATATACACGTTTTACTTTTTAAAGAAGTTGTGGACAACCCTTCCTAAAACGATGTAGTCCCAGGGTAAAATTAAGATGATCATATACACCTACCACACCAGTGCCATTGCAGTAATGTCTGCTCTGAATCTCCGACACTCGCATGACATGTTTATGCCATGGGAGCTCTGCAGACGCTGATGGGCTGCAGCGCTCATACTTCCCTCAGCCAAAACTCTGAAGTGTGAGTGAAGCAGGCCATCACTGAATGTTGATCATTATGACACTGCTGACAGTATCAAGCAAATGCCAAGAGACCAACATCATTGGAATGACTCCGATCTGGGAGGAAAGTTTAACAAAAAAAAAATTATTATTTTACAAGAGTGACTGCAGAATTTAAGAAGGTGTTGTCCATCGAGTGGTCAACCCCTTTAATGTTTGACTTCTTTTTTGCATTAGTGTGAAACCCACAAAGAATACAGTTTTATCACCATGGCTTTGCAATTTGTCAACTGCCAGCAATTTATACAGATTTTCCCTGCAAAAAAAAAAAAAAAATATAAGTGTAAAGGTGCACGATTTTCCAAATTTTTCAAGTGCTTTTTAACTGCAATGTTTGAATACACCCTTACGACGAGGCATCGATCGGATCCTTCTTCATTAGCTACTTATGGTAATTTCAGTTGGGTTAGTAATATCAGTCGCTCATTAGTACTACACTGGTTAATTACACACCTGACCGTTTTATACATCTAGGCCACATTTCTTCCTGCAGGACGCACCATGGTTCATATGTTACAAATAGCAAAACGCTAAGGGCTGGAAATTACATTAAAGGTAAAAATAGCATAAGAGACAATTTAATTACATAGGACTGAATACAACTAAGTGGATTAAATGCCATCGAGACAGAAAAAAAAACCTAAAACAGGTAATGTAATCTCTGCTCAATACCAGCTCCTTGTAACGTAACATTAATCATTTCATTGTTTAGAGGTCGTCTAAAGACCATCATTCATAAACTTCTCCGTTCGTTTCGGCTCACAACAGGTTTATAGAAGCCATTAATACGGTTCTGTACAGCAGATTCCTGGTATGGCAGTGTGTATTTAAACGGGTTGGATTAATACATTATATGGGCTTTTCTGGGATCCAGATGGACGCCCCCCAATGTAGTCATGAATGGGCAAGTAATCTTAAAGGAAATGGTGTTTTTCCATTATTCAATTGAGTTAAAGAGAAAAAACTGTATATTAAAAAAAAAAAAAAAAAAAAAAAAACATTGGAAAGCATTCAGGAAGTGATAAAAAAAAAAAAAAAACAATGCTTAAATAAAAAAAGTCTGTTTCTGGAAGAGTCCTCTCTAAAAACTCAGCGGCTTCGCCTGACTTTAAACAATGTCGTGTACACATAGCCTTTAGTTAATGGAGTTTATCAGGTGTCATAGATCAGACCCACAAAAAGTGATAACATGGTCGTTCAGGTTCAAATTAAAAAGGAAAAAAAAAAACCAAAAGATGAAGCCATACCCTTAATTTCATCAACGATACGACCTGGTAGGGATCGCTGGTGTGTCGCTAGTAAGCTGCCAAACAGGCAGATCTCTTCAACGACGCACCAGCGATCCCGACAACGATACGACCTGGTAAGGATCGCTGGTGCGTTGTCACACAGCAGCTATTCTGAACGATTCCAGCCTGCGTCCTGAATTATGCGTCGCCAATGAGGTCACTCGTCGGCGTCAAACACAGCGATGCATGCTGGCCAACGGGACGCCGACGGTGAAAAAATGGCCCAGGACATTCGAGCACGATCAGCGATATCCAGCTGGGGGGGGTCGCCGCTATGTGTCACATGTAGTGAGATCGCTGTTGCGTAACAAAATCGGTGACGCATCAGCGATCTCGCTATGTGAGACGGGGCCTTTATTCACCAGCCCCTTGCAGTTCCCATGCCTCTACTGCCCCCTGTTGCAACGTTGGCGAAAATACCTGTTCAGCCAATCACTGGCCACAGAGGGACCTATTTTCATGTGTAGAGATAAAGAATACATGTTGAAAGAACAGTGGTGGGACTTCATGAACGTCATTCGAGAAGTGAGGGAGTTGACTAAGGATATGTATTTTATTTATTTTTCTTTTACCAGTCTGAACCCTTTTAGAAATATTTTGATCACCTGGACAACCCCTTTAAGAAACAGGTGAGAGCAATACCTTGTCTATAGGGTGACTACATTTTATGTATAGACCATTCTTGGGCGTATAGCAGAATATCCACTTTCACGTCCTGGAATTTCTATCTATATGAAGAATAAAGAATGAATAGAAGTTGATGGCAAAGCGCCAACGCAAGCTCGAAGATATCACCTGGTAACAGGAACGTCGGGCGTCAATATCTTCTTTTTAATAATCACATAGCTGGAAAAGGCGACATTTCATCTAACAAAGACCGAGCACATTCCATGATAACCAGACAATTATAAAAAGGTACAGTGAGGAGGAGGCCATCCCTACCCTGTAGCAAAAGAGGCTCGTAAAGAGATAAGATAACTGCAAAATACACAGCTCACGATTCACAAGAATTGTCTTCTCTTGAAATCTGTCAAAAACAGGAAAACATGAAATTTACACGAGTAACACAATCCCCACACGACCTTTACCTTAGATCCGGAATATAAAAAAAATAAAAAATAAAAAAAAAAAAATGTTCAAAATTCCTCTCCATCTAGATATTAATACAAGCTTCTCCGTTGATTACCGGCTTCCATATACAGTGAAGTCAGCTAAAGCTGCAGATTTTGGAAAGAATTATTCATACATCTGATGTATAAAGGTGTCTACCGACTCACACTCCAAATAGATGAAGTCAGGGGAAAGAAGATTCAATAATGTAAAATTTTCAGCACCAGTCTTCTTCCCAATGGTGATAAAAGTAACATCTGATCCCATCATGGAAAAGCAGGAAGACACCAAACAGCACCCAAGTATTCAGGTAGTTGGCGTGCATGCCACAATGGTTGCCCGATTTGACGTAGTTTTGCTTTATCACTTGATAACTCGACTATACTTCTGGCCAGTTTTGCTTGGACTCTGTGACAAACCCAGCTCTGCTACACCGCTAACTGGTCCTGGCTGTTCTGAGTGACTAACCTAGCTCTCCTACACCACTGGCCTCTTCAAGCTGGACTCCGTTACAAACCCAGCTCTAACACATCACTGAGGAACCCTGCCTAACCACTGTACAAAGTGCTACTTCAGTCTCTCTGGCACTCAGCTCTGCTACATTGTGGAGTAAAGTCCACTATACTACCAGTCAGCTCTGCTTCTATGGTTCCTCATCATTTTGTCCAATTTGCTACATCATGGTCGAACAATGCTACACAAGTTGCTGTAACCTCTACTCTGCTTCACTGGTTAAATGACTTGTCCAGGACTAAATTATTTTTACTGTGAGCCAAAAAACAGCCTTGTTCAATATGTCGCCAGGTGAGAGGAGTCGCTGACCGCTCCTGTCGGCGATGCAGCTGCTCCATGTCAATAGAATAACTCTTCTCCTTCCAGGCTGTTCTGTAGATGAGGAATGACTGCGGACGTCATGCTGACAGCAGGCTCTCCGAAATTAGGTATGGAGCCGGCTGTGAATCAGTAGGACATCGGCATACACAGCCCGTTGACAAAGCAGCCCTGGAGAAAAAGCTGCTCTATCGATGTGACATCAGTGGAAGCCACAGAATCACCAGCAAGAGCGGTCAGTGAAAGCTCTGTGTTAGCAGAGATCGTATCTGGGCAGAGCAGGTAGGTAACTAGCAACTACTTGCCTGTTAGTTCTTAGGCTCATTGGAAAACAAGTAATATAGTCAGGGGTGAACCTAGCCTCTCTGCTGCCTGAGGTGAGCAGCAAAATGACGCCGCCCCCCCCCTCACACACTGAGTAAATTTTCATATCTATCCTGTAAAACTGAGTACAATAGTGGACATTTTGATTTAGATATATAGAAAAAAAAAAGGTGTCCAAACACAAGGATGTCAGCGCCATCACACACACATACAAGAACAACACAGAAGTATCCAGAACGGTCACTAATGGCAATGGTAGGCCTGTCACAGGGCCGGACTGGGACAAAAATGCAGCCCTGCCACACAAATCCCACCAGCCCACAAACTATAGCACTCATCACCCCGATCAGTGAATTTTTGCTATACTTTGTCGTCCCCATATCACTCTCTTTAAGGAGTTATTTGAAGAGCCACATGTGAAAGGCATCACAGTGCGTATGATTGACCACAGCTCCATTTACATGGTGCTCTTCAAAGCTATGTTACCTAGGATCATGGGGGTCCCAGCGGTCAGATCCAGAACAAACAAAGTCATCCCCTATCCCCACATAATGCTCCATACAGTATTATGGGCCCCATATATTACTGCATACAGTATAATGGGCACCATATACTACTTCATACAGTGTAATGGGCCCCATATATTACTGCATACAGCATAATGGGCCCCATATAATGCTCCATACAGTATAATGGGCCCCATATATTACTTCATACAGTATAATGGTCCACATATATTACGTCATACAGCATAATGGGCCCCATATATTACTTCATACAATGTAATGGGCCCCATATATTACTTCATACAATGTAATGGGCCCCATATAATTCTTCTCCGCAAACCCCGCTGCTCTGGTCTCCGTGTATTCTGATCCTCCGCACTGCTTGGCACAGGGACATCATTACCTTTACGTATATAATTGTCCACTTGGGCTGATAGTAATAGTGATTTGTTTGTACCCTGTTGTCTGGGGCTGGCCCTCTTTATGGGGGTGCTCAGGGCATATGATTATACACCAATAAAAAGTATGAGAGGCTCAAGGTGACCAGTGCCACCTAGTTTCCTACCCCCCTTATTCTACTGGTACTGTGGGCACGCTAAATGGTACTGAGGAAAAGAAAGAAAGAACAGAGAAAAAAGAAAACAGAGAGAAAGAAAGAACAGAGAAAGAAAGAAGAAAGAACAGAGAAAGAAAGAAAACAAAAGAAGAAAGAAAGAACAGAGAGTGAAAGAAAAAAGAAAGATTAGAGAGATAAACAGAGAGAAAGAAAGATTCTATAAAGATACTATAGCAGCCCAGCTCCCACTGTAGTGCCCACCTGAGCCTCCCGATGCAGGACATATCACGATCCGCTCACATGGCCGGCATCCCTGAGTTCAAGGCGATCCTGTTATCCGCACTGTTGGAGGAGGACACTGTGATGGATCTGAAGCATTCCCTGAAGTGCCTCCTTGGTTCCGTCACAATCTCCTCCCGAAATTACCTAATTTCCGGTCAGCTTCTAGCACGTCATTTCCGGTGGAACGTCACGTGCGAATTTTAAAGTGCTCCTCGGGGCTCTGCCGTGTACTCCTGTGTCCGTGGGAAAAGTAAGCTCCCAGCCGGGGCAGTATCTCTCTCAAAATCGTGACGGTCCCGCTGGGAGGTATGAATGCTCCCCACCATACACCTTGTACACGTATGGCTCCGCATACATCCTACACACACTGTTCCGCTTTTTATGCCTCGCACACACACGGCTCCACTCAGTACACACATGGCTCCACTCCGTAAACCTCGTACACCTTATACGAACGTGGCCACGCTCTGTAAACCTTGTACACAAATGGCTCCACTCCGTAAACCTTATACACATGCGGTTCCGCTCCATACACCTCACACACACGCGGCGCCGCTCCGTACACCTCGTATACATGCGGCTCCGCTCCGTACAACTCACACACTCGCGGCTCTGCTCCGTACATCTCGCACACACGGCTCTGCTACATCCACACTGTAAAACCCTCCCTGACCCCACACAAACTTCACCTCATCCAGGACGATGAGAACCAGCACAGACAGCAGAGTCCTGCATAAACCAAGGGCTGAAACTGGGTACTGGGGGAACATTATACTGTGTATGGGGGGATGGCAGTACTGGGGGAACATTATACTGTGTGAGGGGTGACGGTAGTGGGGAACACTATACTGCGCATGGGGGATGGCGGTACTGGGGGAACATTAGACTGTGTATGGGGGGGATGGCAGTACAGGGGGAACATTAGACTGTGTATGGGGGGGATGGCAGTACAGGGGGAACATTATACTGTGTGGGGGGGGGCGACGGTAGTGGGGAACATTATACTGCGTGTGGGGACAGGAAAGGGACATTGCAATATGTGTTTCGTTACTTCCTGTTTTCCATACTTGGGTCATATGTATCTATCAGAGGAAAAGGAACAAAATGCTATGATTCTTAGAAAGTGACAACAAAAAAGCACCAAGATAGTCTCTAGTCCTGGACAACCTCCTTAATGTGGCTCCAATTCAATTTCCCCATTTACCATCCCACACACCTGCCTCCACTGCTCCAAATGGGATTGCTCTGCTGCGCCAACGCCATCAGTCCGTGCTGCATTTGAACTGGTACATTTATATGTACGAGTAGTCTGAAAAGCCATAACACAAATGTAAGGAAGAATAAAGCGGATATTTCCAATATGAAAATTACCGTAGGATCATCTACCGTATATGAAATTACTCTGAACTGGAGCATATAATACAAAAGCTAGAAAATAACACGGATTTATTGATTTTGGCCTCTGATGTCACTGCCTGACATTTGCCAGTTTTTTTTTGTTTTTTTTTGTTTTTTTTTAATACTGCTGACAGCCTGTAACTAATGACTCATGAACCTTGCAATACTTCAAAGGTAACACCAACACGCAGAAAGCAAAGGACATGGAAAAGTCAGATTCCTGATCAGCTTTTCAGCACTGACCCCGTGCGTCCTCTTCCTTTCAGACAAACTTAAAAAAAAGAAATAAAAAGACTGAAATAATTAAATTGAGGTCCTGCGCAATATACCCATCACATCTCCTCACAACAGAGTCAATGGCAGGACGCCAACCACGTCTTGTGGCCACCTGCTGTGAAACAGTAGAATAGTAACACTGTATTCAGTCTGTGCCATGTCTGATAGGACGGGCCGCGCACCACGCCGAGCGCCCGAGATAGAAATTGTGATAGTCTGTATTAAATATTAACTTGGCAACACAATGCAGGACAGAAACTTATCCGAGTATCTGAATCTCCTAATGCATTCCTAGGAATTTTTATATTCAATCAACAGATCATCCACAAAAGGTGTAGATAAACCTGGCGATATGGCAGCAGCATATGCTACATCAGTACACATTTACTATACATGAGCAATTTGACTGACGCTGCCTGATCCAGTGACCGGCCAAGTCCTGAACAGCAGCCGCTCTCCACTATTGCACCAGTCAACCCTGGAAGAAAAAAAAAAAAAAAAAAAAAAAAAACACAACACACAACAACAACAAGAAACAAAATGAGCAAATGAGGTCGGCTGTCACAAAGTAAGGCTTTAATACTAGAGATAGGACCATCCCGACTGGGTCACCTTGTTGCGGTGGGATGGCTTTTGTGCTTTTATTTTAATAAAAATAGTGTAAACCAAGTCCCCTTTGTAATTTTTATGTACTATTTACTTACTATAGGCTCATTTTATTTTTCTCGGGTTGTCAGTGAAATGGCCACAGTGTGAACGTGCTCTTACATACTGCAAAAATACGTGCTTATGCTACGGCTCATTTCTTTGGTTTTGTCAGTCAACCTTGGCGCTTCTGATGCTTACTGTGCACCACGATGCCATGACGCGCATGGTGACGCAACATCACAAAGTTACAGGGTGCAGTAAGCACAACAGGCACCCAAGATACCGATGCGGGAGGGAAGATTGTCTGCCATGGAGGACTGCTCGAATTGCTCATCTCTAGTACTTGTATTCCCCATGAATTACAGTGCAGATTTACACACAACTGTGTGTTGCACCGTTCCTCTGTTATTCCTCATGACAATGTATAAATAACCTGTTGCCATCCCACTTGACAATGCAGACTTGCTTGCAGTCTCCAATAGTGTAGGGACGCACCCCACTGACAAGGGCAATAATGAGGACCAGTTGTTGATTTGTACATTTACAGGAGGGATAAAAGGGGGACACACAAAGATTAAGGAAAAGGTGGTGCAGCATCATCATAAGGAGTACAGGTTTTTACTAAAATGGCCTGGCAAGGAAAGCCAACGGGTCTTCTTTAAAAGGGGATGTATAGGATCCTTCTCGAATCCTGGACTACCACCTTGGCAGAAAAGTATCTATTATGCAAAAAGTTTATGGTCAATGCTGCCTTTGGAGTAGCAAATGTTGATCGGCTGGACCTCCGGGCATAAATGTCGCTTAGTGCACATTAATTTCTTTTAGACCTTAGTATGGGTTATTCGGAGCATACATGAGCCTTGGCCTCTATCAAAGTTTGGGAGTTTATGGATCGTGAGAAGATGCCTTCAAAAGTATTACATGTTGTGTCATGCGGTCCAACTAGCTGCACATAATGATGTGACTAAAGCCAGCTGAAACTGTAATATGTATGGGGGCGCCGGCCAACTGATCGCTGGAGGAGATGCTGATTGGGTAGGTACGATTTTGGACTGCCGATCTTACGGTTGTCCCAGAGAGAAACCACTGTCAAAAAAGTCTGTAGACTACTTTCCCATAGAGAATACATGAGCACTCGGCTGAACGAGCACTCCTGTGTATGGGATAGGCGGCCAAACAGCTGCCATTTAATGCCTATAGCGGCCTTAAAGAGGTTGTCCGTGCTTTTCACATAATCTCAGTGCATATCTGGGCTGCAGAATGCTGACAATAAGTAATTTACCTTCTGTCACCAGTTTGCACGGTTTCCAAGATATGATCTCTTGCTTGTAAGAAAAACGTCCAGGGGGGGTGTGTTCTGGCATTGAAATGAGAACTGGTCGTTTCCTCCTACTCTATTAAAAACATGCCCTCTATAGCAACAACCCCACCCTCCATAGCAACAGGCCCTCCCCGACCACATGAACAAGCCCTCCTCACACAGTAACAAATCCTCCCCCTCTAGCAGCCTCAGTGCATAGAGCAGGACCACCCAGCGGCTCCTCCCCCAGACACATGCTGAACAGTGATCTATGGAAAGTGAAACTATTGAGGAGGAAATGACCAGTTCTCATTTCAATGCCAGAACACCCCCCCTGGACTTTTTTCTTACAAGCAAGAGATGATATCTAGCAAACCCTGCAAACTGGCCACAGAAGGTAAATGACTTATTGTCAGCATTCTGCAGCCCAGATATGCACTGAGATGAGAAAAGCCCGGACAACCCCTTTAAGATGACAAAATGACCACTCAGCATTAGGTCTACGCAATTTCCTAGATTTTTGAGATTCCGAAAATAAAATATAAAAAACAAATAAAAAAAAAAAAAAAAAAAATTCAAAAACATGCACCAACAGATACTTCGGCCTTCGACAAGAGCTCACGTCTCATTCCCTCTAATCAAAATGTACCGTACATGAAACAAAACCCCACAATGAAACATTGTTTCACTCCGCAAACATTTATCCTATTTGATTAGGCGTTTTTTTTTCTGTTTTGGTTTTATATCGCTTTTTGAGAAGGCCGGTGACTCACCCGTGGAAAAATTTAATCTGAAGATCGAAAAGGGGTTTCTGGAGGCACCGCTGCAAGATGTTTATTTTCGAGCTGCAATTGTTAAGATCTTCAGCAAGAGTCAGCATGGAGCCCCCCAGGAGCTATTTTAGACCTGGATGGAAGAAGATTCTTGCTCTACAATTTATCCTGCCGCCAGTCGGCATCCAAAAAGTTGTTTTTTTTCCCTCCAAGTTAGCAACCAGAGATTTCGGGTGTGTCGGATCTTCAAAATAGAGCCAATAAAAGCTGCTGACAGCTGCTGCCTGACCAGTATAGCACGGCCGCAGCTGCTTCCACATAGGGGACTCTCACAAAAGACAGTAAACTTATTTTTTTGCCGCCTTCCCCTCCCCTTGGATATTGAGGGAGATTTTGGCTACTGTGGAGAAGGCGCTTTGACATTTTTTTCTGTATGAGCACAGATGTTAATAAGTGCAAAGAATAGAAGTATTTTGCTGCATATAATAAGAAGCAGCTGCACAGAATTCTTCACACGGCCGGGAATGATGGTGTCAGGTATGGCTGCGGTTTCATGGTTTGTGAAACAATCACCTTGATTGTTTTTCCTTTTTAAAAGGCAGGAGTAGAAATTAGATCGCTGATCCGACAGCAATCAGCTATGACCCTACAAAAAAAAATTTGCCTCGGCCAAACATGAACGCCATTTCTGCCTCCGGTGTGGCTCATCTCTAAAACCAAAAAAGAAAAAAAAAATGCAACCTGTTCGAACTACAGTTTTCTCAACGGCAGATGTCAGAGGAAAGCTTGGCAGCCAGCTCTAGGTATTAGAACTAGTCAAATAGTATAACAATGGCTGACTTCAAGCAAGGTGTTAGGGTATGTGCACACGTAGTTTTTAGTCTCTGCGGATTTTGTAGAGAAAACCGCAGGAAATCCGCAGGACAAAGTGCTGCGGTTTTTCTGCGTTTTTTCTGCGGTTTTTGCCCTGCGGTTTTACACCTCATAATGGATGAGGTGTAAAACCGCAGCGTTTCTGCACCAAACAATTGACATGCTGCGGATTGTAAACCGCAGCAAAACCGCACGGAAAAAAACGCAGCATGTGCACAGCTTTTTTTTATTTCCATAGGAAATAAAGGTACTGTACAACGCAGCAAAATCTGCTGCGTTTCTGCAGAGCCAAAAACGCTGCGGAAACGCAGCAGAAACCGCAGCGTGTGCACATACCCTAAATGTCATGGTTTTGGGCAGCAAAACAAGAACCATTTATATTAGTGCCAAAAGAAAATGTCAACACATATTGTGCAATATGGAGAGAGGTTAGGATTGAGCAGCCATTTTACAACAGGCCAAAACCCTTGGAGAGTGGGAAAGAAACTTGGTTGACTTGAGCTGGAACCCATTTAGTAGTTCTTCAGGGTGTAAGGATACTATAGAGAAGGGTCCCAACTAGAATGCTTGAGTTCACGGTTTCTTGGGAACTCAAACACCTGGAGATCCAAATGTGCAAAAAAAAAAAAAAAAAAAAAAAAAAAAAACCACCTTGCCCGGCACCATTTTTTACACAGTGGAAACAGAGAGCAGTTTAATGTCATTTTCCATTTCCTGTAGAGTGTAAGCTCTTATGGTCAGTGGGTTCCTCTCTCTCTGGTAGAGTGTAAGCTCTTCTGGTCAGCGGGGTCCTCTCTCTCCTGTAGAGTATAAGCTCTTTTGGTCAGCGTGGTCCTCTCTCTCCTGTAGAGTGTAAGCTCTTATGGTCAGCGGGGTCCTCTCTCTCCTGTAGAGTGTAAGCTCTTATGGTCAGCGGGGGTCCTCTCTCTCCTGTAGAGTATAAGCTCTTTTGGTCAGCGTGGTCCTCTCTCTCCTGTAGAGTGTAAGCTCTTATGGTCAGTGAGCTCCTCGCTCTCCTGTAAACTGTAAGCTCTTATGGTCAGCGTGGTTCTCTCTCCTGTAGAGTGTAAGCTCTTATGGTCAGCGGGGTCCTCTCTCTCTTCTGTAGAGTGTAAGCTCTTATGGTCAGTGGGTGCCTCTCTCTCTTCGGTAGAGTGTGAGCTCTTACGGTCAGCGAGTTCCTCTCTTTCATGTAGAGTGTAAGCTCTTACGTTCAGCATTGTTATGGTTCTTCCTCTCCTCTCTACCTTATGTGTATTTTCTGAGCAATTACACGTTTTTCAGTATTGAGATTCACACATTCCCTTTCAATCAAATTTTTAGGATTTGTTTTTTTTAAGACGGTAAGTTTTGAATTTAAAAAGATCCTCTCATCTGTAGTCCTAACTAAAGCCAGGAATGCACATGAACAGCTGTCAGCCAAACGATCTTTCCCAATTCTAACAAACATGAGTGATCTGACATGGCCAAATGTTCATGTGACAATTCACTGATAATAGTAACAGCCATTTAAATACCAATGGCCAGATCCTCCTCTCCCCGATTATTAGGGAATAATTGGCATATTCCCATGCACAGACAATCAGCTGGTCTGACAGTCCCACTAAAATTGGCGTGTTTAGACGACTTGCATGTAATAAGTATGGGCCTCTATCAAGCTGTCAGTATGTAATAACCTGCCAGATTTTGGCAAGCTGACCCTTTCTCTACTTATAAGTCTCCTCACATTGGCATGCCAGGCTATGCATGTCACTTTCCCCAAGGAGAAATGTTACTGCTTAAATCCCAACATTTCAGTGCAGAAACTAAAATTGGTAAAAGGGATTTCCCCATAAGAAAAAAAAATAAAATAAAATCAGCTGAAATTGGCAAGATGTCACCTCTAGTCCCTCATTTTCCCTGTTGCTGCTCCAGTCTGTAACTGCCTTTGGTGAAGGAGACTGCGGCCCGCTTCCTTCAGCCAGCCCTCCGAAGAAAAAAGGAGATTCCCTTATTAACTGAAAACAAAAAAGCAGACCGCGTGCCCCCCCTCCCGTCACGTACCACCTGTATTGGCCTGTGAGTGTTAGTCCAGACTATGGAGTTGTGACCAAAGCCAAGTGGCTATGGGGAAAATGGGGCAACAAAAGGTAAAATTATAGTCGGGAAGTTATACATTTTACTATTACCAGCTGATTTTTTTTCCTTTTCTCTGGAAAATCCCTATAATCACTTTGTCAAGGATCAAGGATTACTCTCTCCTAGCCTTGTCAGACATGAATGCAGTTCTATGATCGGCGTGTGCTGTGGTTACAGCTCACCAGTTGTGCAATCACTTCTGCTATTGCTCTCTCGATCTCTCAAGCTTGAGACCCCCTATTGTAACCTGTATGAACAACGGTGGATCGTGCGTTTGCCTAAAAATAATTTGCCATAACTTTTCATAAAGCGCCATAATTAATCATGTTAGAGGAGGTCAAGGGAGTAGGACGGCGTTTGTGTATACAGGCATGTTCCATTTATCTGCACCATCGTATCGCGCTCTTCGCACACTTCTTACCTGAAAAGTCAAAATCAAACTGCAGCCATGTTTTAAGTGAAGATAGAGGTGTCAGATGAAGGGACTGTTGTAAAGATTCCAAAGTTCAGACATGATTATTATTTTATTATTATTGTTGTTGTGCAGAAAAGTTAGAAGGGCCAAAGTTCTTGAGCGATGCCGACTGCTTAATCGTTTTGGTGCATCTTTGCCAGTCCGTGCACCAAAATTTGCAGATGTTATGCCCGCCAAGTGCAGCTCTACATATGGCTAAAGTTTACGCCAATTTCTGATGTACTGTAAATGACAATTTGTCATCTCATTTCTACCAAACCCAATCCCCTTTTGGAAAAATGATGCAAGAAATGAAAAAAAAAAATTGCACACTTTTGCACAAAAATTACACTTGCAAAATTTGTGACTTTTTTTCTTTTTTTTTTACTCTACACCATAAAGCCCTTAATAAATTGCCTTTGGGGATTTATTGGTCCATCACTTTTCCATTATCTGCAGATATTGTAATCTGCAACACAAGTCCATCATAGTCATCATGGATCCTTTCCGAATGGAAACCATTACAGAGTGAAAAGGACTTTAAACCAGAAAATCCTAAAATACTTTTAAAAGGCATAAGAAAACATTAACTCGACGTGTCTTAAAATAATCCTAAATATATGGAGAGGAGCTGTAGACTAGATGTCAGGAAAGCTTCTCCAGGAAGCAGCCACATTAGAACTTCATCCTTGAACCCTAATGTAAAACTACCTAAAACATTAGAGACACAAGTCAAACTTCTAAACACGTGGGTAACCAGTCTCCTGAGATCACACCTGTCCATAGTAAAATCTATAGAAATTACTCATTTTAGACTTTTTATAGTTGAAAGCTCGACAGACAACATTGTAAAGCCTACAATCACAGATTACTTATCAAAGTTGTATAACACAATGACACCACTTCTAGAAGTTTTGCTCTGGCCAGAGAGCCATATAGTGGAGTTTTTTTTTTATCCTCTCCATGTTCTCATGGGTTTCTTCCAGGTGGCCTGGACTAATTCCAGAGCCTAACATGCTGAGAAAACCATGGTGAAGTCCAATACTCATGTTCCATCAGTGAGGGATATAAGATCTTGCATGTGGTCTACAGCAGGTGTGAAAACAGAAGTTATCCTCTATGTTAGGGACCATTTATTCTGGCAATTTATGGCCACCTTCAGTAAATATAATCCCCCCCCTCCTCATCTCCATGTTTGGGTTCTCCAGTAGAACCTCCCATTATTGTCCACTCAACATTCGTGATCAGTAAAATAAAATACTTGTGTGCCTAGAAGATGATACTCGTTATTCAGTCGGTCGTATATCAAAGCTTGGATTTTGATCCAGGGAGTGAACAATTATTTTTTAAAAGGTATGGGGAAACCATGCAAAATTACTCATACTAGCCAAACAAAAGACCAATCTGTAGACTGCTCTGTTTCAGAGGTTTTGCCCCTCATTAGCACAGAACAAGATACAGAACGAGATGTCTAAAGGAAGCTGGGTTAGAGACTGCAATTATGTATGGAGACCTATTTCGAGGCAATGCTCCATGGGGAAAAATAAACATAGTTACAGATACCAGCCAAGCAAGAGTCCGATCTGTTAATCGCACAGTTAATGTTACACAATTCAAGAAAGTTTATCACGTATTTTTTTTTTTCTTAACATGGGTGGCAGATTTTATCCTTCAGAGACATCCATCATAGCCATCCAGTAAAACAAATCTAAGCATTGAATGTACACTTGTTTTGTTTTTCCCTTTTGTCATGGGAGCCAAAGAGTAAAAGACGACCATGCATTTTGGATGACTAGTCCGAGGCAGGTTCTCCTCACCCGATCCCTTGGCAAGTCGTTACCTACAAACACAGGGAGTTATCAGTTATTTGGGGAAGGGTGTGGAGGCCCTCCATTGTGGACCTACCTCTTGAAATATTTATCAGAGACACTTAGTCCCCTGTTGGCATTTAAAAATGCGTTTTCTATGAAACACTGCAACATTTCTGGATACAACATACCCATCCGCAATAGCAGAGCTGGTGTGTAATTCATTACGACCCGTAGCTCAGGCAGCATGAATCTAATGACAGATTCCCTCTAACATCGGAGCCTACAGGAGACATATCTGAGGGCAAACGCTCGTCATAGCACATGTTGGGTCAAACTGTGAAAGGATCTTCAGCAGTAAGGCTACAGCCATTGAGATATTGGACAAGTTCTTGCTTCATGCCTTAGATGTGGGATCAGTTATTTAGTACTTTGTGATCCGTGAAGTTGTGCCAAATGAGCAGATGTTCATCTCCCCGTACGAGTGCGAGAGTCCGGACTGATTAATACATAACAGATACAGCAGATGTTCTCGAAAATTGAGATGTTTCCTGATGCTGGATCTGCTCAGAAAGTGATTTCTCCAGCATGCCAAGTATCTAAGAAGCTTTGAAGGAAATTTCATTTTGAACGGGAATCGTAGGATCAGACTTTCTAAATGTGGACTATCAAAAGGAATATCTGTCCAGGAGCATGAAGAACATGTATGGTGCTAGGAGGAACAGAGCTGCAGGGCAAGAGAACATCCGGAGACCGAACACTTACAATTAGTCTAGGGTCACACGACTGCATTTTCACTCATTCAAAAGAATCGGTTCGATTATGCCATTTACACTCTGATCAGATTTACGGATTCAATTCTGGCATGCTGTGATTCTTTCCTCAGACAGACATTGACCGAAAACTTAAAACAAAAAAAAAAAAAAAAATTGGACATATGCACGGCCCCACAGAATAACATTGGTCCGAGTGCGATCCGATCTTTTGTTGGACTGCACTTGGACCGAAAATACAGTTGTCTACACGAGCCCTTAACAGGGATTGTTTCATCATAGCAAAGTGATCACTTTATCGCCATGGTTCTGGCTTCCAGAGCCCCTGGCACCATGATGGATCCACTATCTTTGTTGGGAGACATCTACTTTGCCAAAAACAAAGGAGGTTACAAATGGGGAAAACCTTCACTTATTGCATCCACATGATGAAATAAGGAATATGGAAACAAGTCAAAGTCACTATTAAAGAGAAAATCCCATCTCCAAATGTTATAGCACAAATTACTACATAAAAGCCTCTTACTATAGGTGCGAGTCTCACCTCTACTTGGTGGGAGCTTTTGGCAATCATTATAGACTTAGGGGGATTAACCAGGACTAACAACTTAAGAGGTTGGCTGGGACTCAAGACTGCTCTGGCAGGTATAAGCATAATTGTGGGGGGATGATGGGTGTCAGACCCCCTATCAATCTCCTAAAGATAACCTACCCATTTAATAGGTCATTATGTTCATTCCCGACAAGCACTTAAAATTAAATGGCAAGTGCTAAAGTGTTTCCACTGTATCTTATGGGATTAGGACTACTGTGAATAATGTAAAACCCCTTTTCTCCTAAACATCTCAGAGGTGGTCCTATGCACATGCCATAAATGCTGAAGGGGGTGATATTGATGACCTATTGATGGATTAGCAGATCTAGGGGAGTCGAACACCTGGCACCGCACCAGCCATTATAAAGGTTCACTTCAGAAGGAGCCGAGCTGCAGGACCTAGCAGTGTCCAGAGCACTGAACGTTTCATACCGAGCCACAGTCATTTGAGCTGAAAACTATGGATCAACGTGGTGGGTGGGGATACCGAATGTCTGAGCCCCACCAGTCTGATATTGAATGACCTATTCTAGGATGGATAATCAGCTCTTGACAACCCCTTAAAGAAATGACCTCAACTACAGCTGCTTGGTCAATTCTGGTAAACTCCTTGGACTGTGATCAATGGACCATCAACTTTTCCTGGAATCATAACTTGCCAGTTTGGTCAGACTGTATTGTACATATGACCACGTAAACTGGTCAAATCTAATTTGGTGAAAATTACTTTCACATGCAAAAATCATAATCTCAAATTCTGTTAGACGTCAAACAAGATAATTACTACTCTACAGTGGACACAGTGTGACGGGAAAACAAGAGCTCGTCCTCGGAAGCATTCTGTACGTTTCAATCCAAGAATTTCTGTATATTTGTTTACCATCAGTGAATGAAGACAGACTCGTGTCACTAGATCTGGTCTCACCAGAAGCAGAAGATGTGGAAAATTTATCAGTGGTGCGTAGAGATGAGCGACTTTGCCTTTTTAGGGTCGAGTCGGGTTTCATGAAACCCGACTTTCTCAAAAGTCGAGTCGAACGAAATCGGCTGACTATCGGGAAAAGTCGAAGGTCCGACTGAAACACGAAACCCAATGCAAGTCAATGGAGAAGCAAAGTCGGCAGGGAGTGGAGGACAGTAAACACACCTACATGCCGGACCGCTTTTTTAAAGTATGCGAAAACTCACTCACTCTCTCCAGACGCTGCACATGTCATCTCGTTGCCCACAGTGTACGTCCTTGCTCAATGGCTGAAAAAAGTCACGTGCAAGCATTCTGGGAAATCCAACTCGACTTTGGCGCTCGTTTTTCCGACTGCATGGCCCACTTCACGCTGTGGTCGGGTTTCGGTCAGCGAAACCCGACTTTGCCATAAGTCGGCGACTTATGAATCTGGCCGACCTATTTCGCTCAACTCTAGTGGTGCGGATTTGGAATTTTCTAGGGTAATTTTTGGTCCAGATTGTCACTACAGGATGTCTGCAGCAAAGTCCTCAAGATTTGTTGCAGAATATGAGTCACAAAGAATCGTATAAAATCCGACGTGGATGTGCTCTAAGGAATATTCTAATGGAAAAGGAACGCTCTCCGAAGATCAATGCCACTTCTACGAAGGTGCCCTGTGGGAAGTGATTGAAGATTGGAGCCAAGAGCTGACGATCTAAACTAGTGAAGACTTCTCTAACTTGAAACATTTTAAATTAAGTAATTTAAACACAACCTGTTTTTATTGAACCACAAAAAAAAACAAAAAAAAAAAAAAAACACACACAATCAAAGCTTCGACCTCCGACCTGTGGATCCTACACATCAAACAAACTTTCCACTGGAGCTAACAAGCTACAGATTCTGCAAGGAAATTCCAATTAAAAGAACATTTTAGAGAAACCTTCCCCCTGCCAGTAGTCCCAGACAGATGGATTAAAAAGCTTGTAATACTGTGTTACAGTAAACGGCACATTCTTTGCAAAAACTACTTTTTTTTTTTTTTTTTTTTTAAATCAGATGATTTTTATTCAGCAAAAAAAAAATAAATAAATTGACAATTACAACATATACCAAATAGCATACAATTAGGCATTTAGAAAACTATATTCCTTTTTGAAATTTATGTTAAAGAAACACCCCCCCCCCACACACACCTCTTAGTAGACAGCAATCACGCTGTACTCCTTCCTGTGGGTACCCAAATACAAACTTTGCAATACACACTAATACCATAATGTACAGCTAGAATATGGATCCTGCCCAGGATGCTCTAGACAATCTCTAGTATAGCTCGAAAGTCTATATACCCCCCTTTACTTTAACCTCAACCATGATGCCCAAATTTGTTCGAACTTTTTCACAGCATTCCTTCTCCTATAGATATTTTCTTCCATACAAACTGTATAGTCCACATGCTCAATGTATTCTTTTCTAGAGGGCGTCTTGGCCCTTATCCAACCCCTCACAATTATCTTTACGGCCACGAACAGCAGTCTTGCCTCTGCCACCTTCCTTGAATTATCAATTCCAATTTCTTCAACATACCCCAACACACACACTAACGGAGTCCTAGGCACTACACATTCATACCTCCCTTCAATCAGACTAATCACCACAACCCAAAAAGTTTATAATCTCGGACATTCCCACAACATGTGCAGAATTGCCCACACCCTCATTCATATATCTCGGACATTCAGAAGTACTTCTCCCCCCACCCTGTGAGGAAACTCAGGTGTTCTGTAAGCTCTGTGAATGATATACAAATGCGACAACCACCCGGGCTCACTTAATGACAATTTTGGTACATATTCTAATATAGACTCCCAAAATTCATCATCCAATTCACCCAATTCCTCCTCTCATTTGTCCTGCGCAGGGATAGGATGCCGCAACAAAAAAGGTATGTAACAGGTCCTCATAGATCGTGGAAATAACCCCTCCATACAAATACAGTCTAACACAATATCTTTCTGCACCCTTAGACCACCTACCCGCCTCTGCTGCCTATAAGCTTGCTGGACCCTCGTATACAGAAACCGGTCTTTATCTGGCACCTGAAATTCTTCTTGACAAGGATTCAAAAGACTTCAACTCCTGATTCATAAGTATCTGCGACATGTAGCATATCCCCCTACGTGACCAAGCCCGCTGCTACCCCAGTTTATAAAATTCACCCAAATTCTCATTCAACCACATGGGAGTATAAAGTCATTGTAGAGAGCTCTCCATTCTTTTTGATCTTAGACCACGTCTTCTGCACCAAACCCAGGTGGGGAATCTCCTACCCATCCGACCAAAACTCCCATCCTCGAACCCTTGCACTAAAGGGGTCCTCCGCACCACATACTCAAGCATTGCCTGCACTGAACTCCCCCCCCCCCCCCCCCCCCCCTCCCCTTGATACCCATCCTCTGATATACTGGCCCTGGGACACCAGGAAATAAATCCAAGGAGTGGGCAGAGCAAGTCCTCCCTCCTCCTTGAGTCTCTGCAAGATATCTAGTTCTATCCTGGGCTGACGTCCACCCCAGACTAAGTCTCAGAGCATGGAATTAATTCTCTGGAATAAACCCCACGGAAGCCATATCTGCAAATTATGAAGCAAATATAGGCGCTTTGGCATGAGTATCATTTTTGACAGGATCACCCTAACCACCACCGAGAGACGCAGCTTGCTCAAAAGCCTGGACCTTATCTTTAAATTTCGCCAGGAGTGGTACCATATTCAATCCAAAATTATCCGTGACCGGCGAACCAATCTGTATTCCAAGATATTTAAACTGATCAACCACTCTAAAAGTATGTGCACACGGTGCGGATTCTGCTGCGGCCCTGTGGCACATTCGGCCCGGCGGCAGATTCGGCCTTGTGGAACGGCGGCAGATTCGGCCCTGCGGAACTGCAAGTGATGTACAGTGTGGCTCCCCTGAGGCTCAGTCGTCACAGAGGTACTGCACTTCCTCCTGAGGTGTGGTGCCCCACCATCCAGGTAAGGTGGAGACTCCTGACCACGCTCCAACACCTGCATCCCACACCACAAAGTAGTGCAGCAAAGCACCTTCGGCGGCTCCCTGCTTGGAGTATAGCAAAGCACCCATTTCTCCCCAAATTACTTTACTTATTTCATGTCTTGCCAGTCCCTGTCCCTTCACACTACCTCAAAATAGCCCAACGATTAGTGGATGCTTTTGTTTGGAGAAGTGGCCTCCCCAGGGTCAATAGAGCTACCCTCTACCGTCACCGTTTGAAAGGAGGCTTGGGAGTTCCCAATCTTTCTAAATATTACCATGCAGCCCAATTGGGTCAACTGACCCTATATCATGCCTACTCCGAACCCCCACTGTGTCTATCTCTAGAGGCCCCTGAATTTCACTCAGGTACCCTCGACACACTACTATGGATTCTCCCAGCCCAGCGAAAACACATCTCGAATCCTATTATAATGCACTCTCTTAGGATTTGGGACTCGTTGAAATATTCCTTGCAGCTAATCTCACCATTATTACCCATCACCCCACTTTAGGGCAATCTCCAGTTTCCCCCAGGCATGGAATCCCTTAGGAACTTTCATTTATGGGTCACTGCAGGGATAACCAGAGTCCACAATTTTTTTTAACGTTGACGGGATTATTCCATTCTCAGTCCTGAGTGAAAAATATAATTTCTCCCCTGGAGAGGTATTTCGCCATCTACAACTTAAAAACTTTGTCAACTCATTACTAAAAAATTCTACTCCTCCCTACTCCTTTACTCCCTTCGAACAAAAATGCCGTCAAAATCCACATGCTCCAGTTATTATATCTCTCCTCTACTCACATATCAACTCCTCCTCTCATAGGCGCTGCTTAAAATACTCTTCTCGCTGGGAGTCCGACATTGGTTCCACCTTGGAGTGGTCCCAAATTTGGCCCTCCTTTACTGGAGGAACATTAAATACCCTTATGCTGGAAACTAACTATAAGGAGTTAACCCGATGGTACCTGACCCCAGCCAGAGTCGCTAAGGCAGTCGCCAACTACTCTCCAAATTGCTTTAGAGGGTGCAACTCCACAGGAGATATGTTCCATACATGGTGGCTATGCCCGACCGTACGTAGATTTTTGATCAGAATCTACCATTTGGTTTCCTCTATAACAAATATAAACCTTAAAAAAACCTTGGGAGGCCTTACTCAACAAACGCATCCCCAACATCCCTAAACACACTCAAACCCTCATTGCATTCATATTCCTGGCAGCCAAAAAAACCATAGCTTTGACATGGAAAAAAAACAAATTTAGATTTATCTGCGGTTAAAACACGCCTTTCTTGGTATATGATCAACGAAAAATTATCTGCCATACTTACAGATAAAGTAAGTTTGAGAAAATATGGCTTCCCTGGGCGGAGTACGCCAACCACACCCCCTTTGCCACACCTGTATTTCATCTAACCAACCTAGATCCCCCTGACTCTGATTGAATCATTAACGATAATTGAACACAACATAGCCCCCTCCTCGGGCTTCCCCCCTCCCTTCCCTTGTCTCCTACCCTGTTGTTAGTTTGTCTGTTTGTCAACCGTTTACATGCTCTCTTATGCATATTGCAAATACAGCTCTGTACTGAGAATTGCTATCACCTTATTTGTAAAATGCAAACTTTCAATAAAAGTTTATTGTTCAAAAAAAAAAAAAAAAAAAAAAAAAAAACAGCATCCCATGCAATCCTATGGGATTCCACAATGCTGTGCTAATGCTGTGGATTATCCCGCGGCGGAATCGCATCGCGGAAAAATCCGCAGCATGCTCATTAATTTGCGGAGTCGCTGCATTTCCGCCCACATAGGAATGCACTGTTCTCCTTACTTTGCGCATTTGGCTGTGCCCACCATGCAAAAAGTAAGCAGAACATTTGCGGATGGTACCCACGGTCCGGAGGAGAGGAGATTCTTCTCCGGGCTGTGGGTACCATATCCCTGTAAAAAATAGAATTAAAATAAAAAAAATCGGGTTATATTCACCTTCCGATGTCCCGCGCAGCGTCCCCAGGCTTCAGCGATACACGCGGCAGCTCCCGTTCTCAGTAATGCATTGCGATGACCTTTGCTGACGTCGCATCTCGCGATGCAGTAGTGGCCTCGCGAGACTGCGACGTCAAAGGTCATTGCCGCAATGCATCACTGGGAACGGGACCTGCCGGAGCATCGCGGAGGCCTGGGGACGCTGTGCGGGATGTCGGAAGGTGAATATAACCCGATTTTTTTTATTTTTTTTTATCATTTTTAACATTAGATCTTTTACTACTGATGCCGCATAGGCAGCTTCAATAGTAAAAAGTTAGTCACACTAGTCAAACACTATGTTTGACGAGTGTGACCAACCTGTCAGTTTTCCAAGAGATGCTACAGATCGCTTGGAAAACGCTAGCATTTTGCAAGCTAATTACGCTTGCAAAATGCTAGTTTTCCGCGGGAATTTAAAATGTAATTTTCCCGCAGAATAGAATTCCAGAATTCTCGCGGTAACTTCCGCAGGAGTTCCACAACGTGTGAACTTAGCCTAAATCTGCACTAAACCCGCAGGTAAAACGCAGGTCATTTTACCTGCGGATTTAGCAAAATCTGGGCGGAAAATTCCACAGCAGAATCTGCAACGTGTGCACATAGCCTAAGGGTGCCAGCACACTAAACGGTGCACCAGAGATCCCGACAACGATACGAACTGGTCAGGATCGCTGGTGCATCGCTACATGAACGCTGGTGAGCTGTCAAACAGGCAGACTCACCAACGATCAGGACCAGCGAGGACGCTGGTATCCAATGTAAATATCGGGTAACTAAGCGTGCACGTCGCTTAGTTTCCCGCTGTGTACCTTAGATACCAGCGTGCTCGCGCAAGCACACTGGTATCTAAGGTACACAGCGGGTAACTAAGCAACGCGTGCTTAGTTACCCGATATTTACATTGGATAACAGCTCCCAGCGTCTGCTTACAGCGCTGGGAGCTCGCTGATCGTTGGTCTCCCGCTGCCACACGCAGCGATGCACGCTGGCCAGCGGGAGACCAACGATCAAAAAATGGCCCAGGACATTCCTGCATGATCAGCGATACCCGGCGGGGGGGGGGGGGCCGGTCGCTGATGCGAGTCACACACAGCGAGATCGCTGGTGTGATCGCTATGGCGTCCCAAAATCAGCGATCGCGCTGTGTGTGACAGGGCCTTAAGTCTAGTACATCCAAACTCTCCCAACTCACCCAATCTATCCCTATCTACCATCATAAGATTGGATTTATCCCAATTTATCTTTAGACCAGACATTTCCCCAAACCGCTCGACAATTGCTACCGCCTGACTCAAGGGCTCCAAGGGATCCTGCAGAAATAGGAGGACATCATCTGCATAAAGTGCAATTTTTTCCTCCACCGGGCCATATTTAAAGCCTTTTACCTCCGGAGATCTCCGAATATGGGCAGCAAGTGGCTCAATCGCAAGGGTGAACAACAATGGAGAGAGGGGACATCCCTGCTGAGTCCCTCTGGTAAGATCAAATTTATCAGATCTCTCTCCATTTACCCTAATTCTTGCTATCGGGGAGGAATCAAAAACTACATTGACATCTGCAGGAATAGTTCTCAGTTCACATGTAGCAGAGTTTGTAATTTGGTAAGACTTGCAGTAATTTTTTTCTAGCCACATGAAAACATTGTAGCATCATGTGTTACCATGATGGATAAAACTAAATACTTCCAGCTCTGCTACATCTATATTTGGCGAGTGTTTTTACAAAGAAACTGTATCTAGATGTAATAAGCGTAAATGCATTTCACAATGGCGTCACCATGTCAGAGGAAATGCAAACAACTAGTTGTAGATTGTATCAATAACCCGAGAATTCTTCTGACATGCTGCACAATGTACAACATACCAGATGTCACTAAGTTGTGTACATAGGCACAAAGAACGGTATTTAGGACAAGTCTACAGACAAAACCCAAGAGAGGTCTAGAAAAGAGATGGTATCAATTCACCAACTGGCATGCTGCTCGTAATAAGTACAAGATAAGCCACAAAAAGGCAGGGGCGGCTCCTCGATGCGCCACAGAAAGGAGGGGGCCAGCTCCTCGACGACGCATCAAAGGCGGGGGCCGGCTCCTCGATGATGCATCACAGAAAGGCGGGGGCCGGCTCCTCGACGACGCATCACAGGAAGGCGGAAGCGGCGACGCCACGCGACAGAAAGGTGGGGACGGCACCTCGACACGCGACAAAGGCAGGGACGGCTCCTCGATGTGGTGCTCTGACTCCCATGTTTGTCAAACTTCATGCAGCCATAACAGAGATGAGGATTTTCAAGGCAAGCAAGCCACTGAGTGAAGGAAGGCACAATGCATGCAGAAAAAAAATGAGAAAAAGGAAGAATCAGCATCTACAGGTGCTGTCAGAATGCTGGACTGCCCAAAACAAAAAGGCTAGCGAGTTACTCCTGGTAATATTAGACTAGTACATAAACCAAAAGCCGTTTAAACATGTCGTGGACATGAATGCAGAAAGATCATGCTATTCGACAAGTTTTGCGTAAATACACAGGTCCGCTTTAATTCTATAAAATACTATGCGAGCAATAATTTCTAATTATCTGTAAAGTCTTAAGCCAATTGACAATCCTATACAGACACTGTTTGCAGCAATGCAGGACATCAGAAGATTTACAGATAGAGAAAATGTTTATAAGAATGGAACAATCAAAGGTACAGGCATAAAAGGGTTACTAATGTCAGCCATCGGTATGAGGTATAAATCGTTACCTATGAGGTCACTTGTCTTCTAAAAACCTTGAAGTCAAATCTGTCAATCGACCCATTACCAGGCATCACTATGATTGACAGCTCAACTTCCCAAGAGGTTAAGTGGAATTCCAATTACATCAGTGAGTGGTCTACACCGAGGGGCCCAGTATCTCTCCAAGGTCCCACCGTGTACGAGAAGCAGAAATCCCTTCAAATAGAATCCAACATCTGTCTATAATAAATGTATTTTGCCAACAAGCCCAATCATGTAATAAATGTAATACACACACACACTGTACTGTGCAAAAAAAAAATCTAAAAGTATAAATGCTATCAGAACTAGAAGTGTCAATAGTTTATTCTTCATCAATAATATGAAAAGCGAATGAACCAACAAGAAAACACAAATCAATATTCAGTGTAACAACCTTTTGCCTTCAACTCTTCTTCCAGGTATACAGCTTTTAAGGAACTTTGTGGGAGGTTGTTCCAAACATCTCAGAGAACTAACCACTGATCTTCTGTGGTTGTCGTCCTTGCAAATTGTTCTGTCTCCTCATGTAATCACAGAGACTCCATGATGTTGAGATCAGGGCTCTGATGAGATCATCACTTCTAGGACTCCTTGTTCTTCACTGAGATCGTTCTTAATGACAATAGCTTTATACTTGGGGTCATTATTACGTTTCAGAATAAATTTGGAGCCAATCAGACGCCTCCCTGATGGTGTTGCAAGATGGATAAGTATCTGCCGTGATCTCCACATCATCCAGTCGGTATTACATGAAGATACAGAAGGATTTACACAAGCGACATCCACAGAAGATCTGTGGTTAGTTCTCCAAGATGTTTGGAACAACCTGCTGAGTTCCTTCAAAAAAAACGTATGCAAGTGTGACTAGAAGAAGTGATGAAGGGAAAGGGCGATCAAATAAGTTAAATATTGAAATGTAAAGTGCTGCGGAATATGTCGGCACTATAGAAATAAAATGTATTATTATAATTTATTAATATTGATTTAATTTGCATTTCTGTTTTGTTCACTCACTTTGCTTTTCTATTTGCTATGCAATAGGTATAGTAGAGAAGGGTAATATAAAAAAAAATTAAAAAACAACAACAAGCATGTACATAGCAACAATCTGAAAATAAGGGCCAACACTAGTGAAAATATTGGGTTACAGCAAGGTCTCCGGGTCAGGAACCAATTATTCCGTGGTCTCGCTATGAAAATGGAATGTGATATAATGAACGACCGGTCTTGGAAAAACTCTATAAATCTCACCGACCTGGCATGTGGGTGAAAGCAGGGGCACAAATCATTCCTGCAAAAGTTTCCATGGTAGGAATTATACAGCCGCTGTGTTACTATATGTAGTGCTATAGGAACAACACATTTACACCATGCAACAATGGTGACGACATTCAGGATCTTTAGAAAGCTGGGTGACATTACCCATTCAGCTCCAAAATCCTCCTCAAAAAATGCTCGCTAAACTCTTCCTATTCATTTCCGTGGGAAGTCCACTTTACTGATCACATGACTTTTTGAGCCATTTTTTTCACCCTGAAAAGAGATTGATGGGAGAAAAAAAGATTAAAAAAAAGTACCGTACGCAGTGCACGTCACTTTTTTAAACCTTTTCAAAATAGGCACTGTCCAATCAAAAGGCTACAAATACTTTAGGACAAACAAACACTATTCCAAAGCTTCAGGCATAAAATAAAAATGATCATTTCCTGAAGCAGTTTCCACTTGAAAAAAAAACTAAAGATTATATAAAAAAAAAAAAAAAAAACACTTGTAGTTTAGAATAATGTTCAGTTTTTTTACGATATGCGAGCACGCATTACGTCAATCTTGATGAATCTGCCTTATAAGTCGTTTTTATTAAAAATGCCAAGTTTTAGGACTTGACCAAGGGCGTGGCTAACAGGATCCTCTGGGGCGTGTCTTTGGGCTGCTCTATATTTTTACCCAGTGTTCCACGCCCCCTCGTAAAGATCATAACATCACTAAATGTACCCTACCTGCTTACAATGGGGTCCTTTGGGTTCCTCCCAGGTGCACATCAGTTTGTCAAATGTGCTGGAATCTGGGACAAGTGCTACAAGCCTCCAACACATGTGAACACAGCCTAAAACTTGTATGGATTAAATATTCAGAGTAAAATATAACTCCATAACTCCTCCTCCCAATAGTAGTTCTGTAATTATAATTAAGAACCAGGGAGCTCAGGATGAACAGTACACAGGGATTCGTGGCAGCTAACGTGCCCAGAGAAGTCTGTTCTACAAATTCCAGGAGAAGATGCGATTATGATGATGAAATAATGCTGGATTATGAATAGTTATGGTGCCGTCTGACCAGAAGTAGAATTTGGGGCTTTAGGTATTTTAAACCAAGCAGCAATAAAAGATCTCCTGGACTCATTTGAAGTCTTCTACAATCTCCAAGCAACCTCCTCAGCCAGGAAAGACTTCACATACCAGAGGGCAAAGTGCGTCTCTGGTGTGGGGTGGGGGGGTAAGGTATTTCTGGCATAAAAGGCAGAGGAGCCTTTGTTCTTCTTCAGGTCCCAATAACGAACATAAAAAGCTTTTCTCTGATGTACCATCAGCACAGGTAAAACCATCTAATCTGCAGACACTAGAACTTGCCCTGATTTCTAACATATGGCTGCAATGCTGCATTCACCATAAATGAGATTTACCTATGGCTGCAACATCATATGGAAGAAAATCTCCCAAAATGACTACTTAAAGGGAACCTGTCTGCATACTTTTACATCTAGAAGTTATGGTACAGCTGAAAAGCCGCTTGTCTCCCAATAAAAATGACACCATTTTTGTACAGATTCGATGTGCCAATCATAAGAATACTAAAGTAGTAGTCATATGCAAATCAGGTTGCATGTGGGGGCGTGTCAATAGAAACTCACTGACACGCCCACTGTAAACTTCCAGCCTGATTTGAATACAAATTCTATACTAGATTTCTCACGACAAGAACATCAGATCTCTACAAACAAGGTATTTTTATTGGGGGACAAGCAGCTATACAGCGGTAACACTACTTTTATTTGTACAAACTTACCGACAGGTTCCCTTTAAAAAGGGCAAAAACATAAAAGAGATCCCAATAGTACAGATATTTTCTGGAGGAGGTCAGTGGATATATGTGAGATAAAGTAGCCATAGGAGGGTGAAAGTGCATTATGGAGGGTCCTCAATTTCAAAGAAGAATTCTACAATTAGCCTACTTCCTACTAAAAGGGATAATAAAAGGTCAACATGAGTAATAAACTGGTATGTTCCAATTAACACATTACTTTCCAAGACTTATTCACTGCGTACGCAAAAAGTGGACAATGGACATTTTTGCATCCATTTGTCATCATTTTTCCATTGCTACCATCCATCCATGCATCACGTAAAAAAAAATAAATAAATACAAATATCGGTTGAAGGTTTCCCCAAGTCTAGCAAACGATCCATTAAAAAACAAAAATACATTTTTTTTTAGTGGGCACATTCACGTGAAATGTGCAAGTTCTGTCCATAAAACAGCCCAGATTTGGACAGGTCTCCACAAGAAAACAGACATGCTATAGCCACAGAGTATAATATGTCAGTGACCACCACTAACATCTGGATGAGCCTTAAGTATACCATGCTTGCTGATCGCACATTCTTCAAGCAATTTTTACTAGTTTTCTGGAATAAAATGGTCTGAAATGTCACAATTTGGGGGAAATTGTGCACACATTTTTCAGTATTTGGTGCTTTTATGCCAGTCCTTCAAACTTTTTAGAAAGGGGGTGAAGCATATCCAGGGGAGGGGTAGCAGAGCAAAATTGACAAGTTTATAATTTAAGCCCAAAAAGTGGTCTAATTTCTGACAAGTGCACATCGGTCCCAGACAGAAGGACATTTCTTGCAGTGGCGCACAGCAGGTGAAATATAGTTAAGAGGTGCACACCTCCTAATGGATTTAGCACATCTTCCCCAATTAATTCTGGGGTAAAAAAATGCAGCTTTCATGAACTGGGCTCTAGGTGTTTCCGAGACTCTGGGTGCAACCTTATAGGCTCCGTGCACACGTAACTACACCAGAAACTGGAAGACAACACAACAGAGCGGAGACTTGGAAATATTGCCTAACTTTTCAGTAGGAAACTTTCCCCCTCTCCACTTTCTGGAAGCAGGGAGGTAGAGGTGCTGCCAGCGCAAGGCCATGAAATTCTAGCATTAAAATTCTTTTTTCTTATTTAATTGAAAATTGACTTCACATTCCTTTTGTTGCTTTTCACCACAGAAGGCTGGGCTTCACCACAAAAATCCATTTCTGCCTCCACAAAAATGTGTTTACATACCCAAAACAAACTTGATATATTTTCTCCACTGAAGCAATGACATTTACCGGATGTTACAGATGAGTTTACCGGGAAAGTTTGCCCGTAGACATGGCATTAATTCAGTCAGTCTAATTATTCGTATGGCTGGAGATTTGGCGACAACTAGAGTTGAGCGACTTTAGTCAGATCGGGTTTCATGAAACAAAATTCGTTTCAGATGAAACTGGTCCAACTAGGGCAAAAAAAAGTCGGCGTTTCGTCCGAAACCCGACCCCAATGCAAGTCAATGGGGAATAAAAGTCGGCATTGAGCGGATGACATTCATCCACTCAATGCCGACTTTTATTCCCCATTGACTTGCATTGGGGTCGGGTTTCGGACGAAACACCGACTTTTTTTTGCCCTAGTCGGACCAGTTTCATCTGAAACGAATTTTGTTTCATGAAACCCGATCAGACTAAAGGTGCTCAACTCTAGTGACAACTAGTGGTGAGCGAACATGCTCGGATAAGGTGTTATTCGCCGTGCTCGGGTGCTAACCCAGTGTCTTCAGCGTGCTCGCATACTATCATAGAATCGTAGAGTTGGAAGGGACCTCCTGGGCCATCAGGTCCAACCCCCTACCCCCCCTTGTCACACACTATGTTCGAGTCCTCGCGGCTGCATGTCTCGTAGCTGTTAGACAGTCAAAACACATGCAGGGGTTGCCTGTCTGTTAGACAATCCCTGCATGTGTTGCGGCTGTCGAATAGCCGCGAGACATGCAGCTGCGGGGACTCGAACATATTATTCAAGCAAGCCAAAGTCATTCGGTTAGCAGCCAAGCATGGCAGATAACACCATATCCCAGCACAATCGCTCATCACTAGTGACATTATCAGTTCCGACCAAAATCTTTCCAACCAATTAAATTTAGTATAGGGTCCTAGACAATAATGTCTGTGGCAAATCATCCAAACACTGGATTCAGAAGAGTGCAAGAAAAAGCATCTGGTTTAATACATCAACAGTTAAAAAAAAAAAAAAAAAAAAGTTACTAGACCAAATACTATAAAATGGAAATGTAGCAAAATCCACATCCAAAAGAGTATTTGAAGCAGTTGACGTGAATTCTGAAGAAGATCCCTAAAGCTTCCAAGAGAACATAACACATGAACAATTGGAGGCAAGAATCTATGTACACAACCATAAGATACCGGTGTGCTCACAAAAAAACAAATATAGTCGGAGCGTTAGGGTCCCGTTACACTAAGCGACGCTCCAGCGATCCCAACAACGATACGACCTGGTAAGGATCGCTGGTGCATCGCTACATGGTCGCTAGTAAGCTGTCGAACAGGTAGATCTACTCAACGACGCAGCAACAATTCGGTGATCCGTATAACGACCTCGGCGGTCGTTGGGACCTTGTCACACAGCAGCTATTCTGACGACTCACACCTGCGTCCTTGCCAACGAGGTCGCTCGTCGGCGTCAAACACAGCGATGCATGCTGACCAGCGGGACGCCAACGATCAAAAAATGGCCTAGGACATTCGAGCACGATCAGCAATATCCAGCGGGGGGCCGGTTGCCGCTACGTGTCACACATAACGAGATCGCTGGGACTTCGCTGTTGCAACACAAAATCTGTGACGTTTCAGCGATCTCGCTAACGATCTCGCTATGTGAGATGGGCCCTTTACACCAGCAGTCTGAAGCAATTTTCTTTCCACATCTTCGATTGCTAGTTGTGTGGATCATAATCATTTCTTCCTCCATCCGCAACAATATATCTTCATAAGGGATAAAGAAGAAGTATTGTCATATTTCATGGACCTCCATAACCCGATTACTGAAGAGGAAGCCAGTAATCTCCCAACAAATTACTGGGAGGAACAATCCCATACAAATTAACTGTTCTACATTCAGACAGGGAGGAGATCGCAGGGGGAGCGTTGATAAATGCCCGATTTAGGACTTTCTTTGAGCTTACATCCATACCATCTGATTTATAAGTCGGACAATGGTATGAAGTGAACACGTAACGTCTCTAGAAGTTTATAAACTTAATAAAAATTAAAAAAAAAAAAAGGCGTGTAACCCTACATGTGACTTCATAACCTCTATCCCACGAGCATAGTTCAAATCCATTCCAGAAATGACCTTAGTCCCCTTTAATGTTTGTCAGCTCGGATAGGGTGAAGGGGAAAAAAAAAAAAACAAGGATTTCTCCATGGGATAGACCTACAGTCAGGTAATGCAGAGCAGCCACGTCTGACGTTCACAGGTTAGGTCTAGAGTTAGAACAAAATTGAGACGTTCCTGCATGTGGGTATAAAAAAAAAAAATAAATAAATCTGGTAAGCAGAAACTAACTGGGAGACCACAGTCATCTGAATAAATGTCATGCAAAATTCCAGCTACTGGCTTGTCATGGCCTCCACAATATAAATGGCTTTTGGAATCTAGTTTCATGGCAATGAGTAGTGGGGCAAACCCTTGTGACTTTATTTTAGGTAAACAAACCAAAAATTAGCAACTTTTAAAGCATACTGGCTACATAGGCCAGGACTAATTCACAGTTATAGAGATTGCCACCAAAAACTTGACCCTTATCTACAGTCTAGGCAACAAGTGTTTGATTATCCAGGGTCCGACTGCCGGGATTCCGCCAATCCTGAGAATGTGGGTTCTGTTCTTTAGAATCTGGTGTTTTTTCTTTAGTTCGAGATAAGACCACCTCATCTCTGCATATAAATCTAGTCTTATTAGCCAAGAGGGTGTGATCCTTAACTCTTCTGTGGGCATCTTCTTGAAGTTCACACCAACTTGGATAAAGAGACTAAATTACATGCAGGAAAGATGTAGCCAGTAATGGTGAGCAAGCGTGCTCTGATATCGTGTTATTCGAGCATGCTCGGGTATTGTCAGAGTATCTCAGGCGTTTTCATATACGATGTTTGAGTCCCCGCAGCTGCATGTTTCGTGGCTGTTATACAGCAGCAACACATGCTGGGATTTCCTGTTTGTTAGACAATCCCTGCATGTATTGCAGCTGTAAGGATAAGTGCACATGTTGCGGAACTCCCGCGGAAGTTACTGTGGGAATTCCATTCCGTAGGAAAACCCCATTTTAAGTTCCCGCGATTTTCCAGCGGAAAAACTAGCGATTTGCAAGCGTAATTAGCTTGCAGAATGCTAGCGCTTTTCAAGCGGTCTGTAGCATCGCTTGGAGAACTGATTGACAGGTTGGTCACACTCGTCAAACACAGTGTTTGAAGAGTGTGACCAACTTTTTACTATTGAGGCCACCTATGCAGCATCAGTAGTAAAAAGATCTAATGTTAATAAAAAAAAACAAAAAAAAAAAAAAAACACAGGTTTTTCTCACCTTCCGACGTCCTGCGCAGCTTTCCCGATCATCGCGATGCTCCCGTTCCTAGTAATGCCTTCCGAGACCGCTACGTCATCACAGGTCCTTGCCGCAAGGCAGTGGGAACGGGAGTTGGCGGGAGCATCGGTAAGGCTGCGCGGGACGCCGGAAGGTGAATATAACCCGATTTTTTATTTTAAATTCTATTTTTTACAGGGATATGGTACCCAGAGCCCGGAGGACAGTCTCCTCCGGACCGTGGGTACCATCCGCAAAAGTTCTGCTTACTTTTCTCATGGTGGGCACAGCCAAATGCGGAAAGCAAGCAGAACAATGCATTCCTATGTGAGCGGAATCGCTGCGATTCCGCAAATTAATGAGCATGCTGCGGATTTTTACGCGATGCGATTCCGCAGCGGGAAAATCTGCAGCATTAGCACAGCATTGCGGAATCCCATAGGATTGCATGGGATGCTGTTTTTTTGTGTTTTTGGGGCAAAATCGAGGGTTAAAAACCGCCAAGAAAACATTAAAAAACCGCCATGTGTGAATGCAGCCTGTACAGCCATGAAACATGCAGCTGTGGGGACTCGAACATAGTATATGAGCATGCCCAAGATACTCTGAGAACACCTGAGCATGCTCGGATAACACGATATCAGAGCACGCTTGCTCATCACTACTAGCCATGTCTCAGGAACTTAGGGGTGCAGGAAGAAGAGAAATACATCACAGGATTAAGGAGAAAGGCAGGAATTACCGTACACCAGCTAAAAATTAAACTAAAAAACAAAATGTATGGTAAGTGACAGGTTGTCTTTAAAATGTTCGCATGCATCATTTGCTGAATCTCAGAGACAACACCTAACCTTTTTGGAGATTTGTAAAAAGACCATTCCTGTACATAGTCAAAAAGTGAATGTGGAAAGTAACCATTGGTCTCTATGTACGTGTCATGATTAGGCAGACAATAAGGGATGGATTACCAGCAAATAGATCAGAAAAAGAGAGCAGGTTTAGAAAACGGGCAGACAAAAAAAAAAAAAAAAAAAAAAAAAAAAACTTTAAAAAGTCTTGACCCCAAATCCCACAAGACCCGTCAGGGACCATTTTTATTTCCTTCCCGCGAGCCTGACAGCCCTCCACACTGCGGGCTTATAGTTCCTGAAGCGACAATTAGCTTGACTTTGTATTTAGAAGATTTATAAAAGGAAATCGTTTGGGCTGAATTTTCTTTTTTATTTCCAACATTCTTCATAATTGTCTCCAGGTTCGATAGGATCTTTTTTTCTTTTTCTTGTGGGTTAAGCATTCCGAAGAATCTCTAAAAATATTACTTCAGTGCGCGGGTAATGAAAAGCAATCATGAAACGTCTACCAGGAATGCGGGACAAGGGTTTTACTGAAAACAGTTAAGATTTCCTTTTTTTCTTGCTCCCATGTGGTTTAGATTTATGGCATCTTTGTGTTTGTTGGGCTCTTTTCGTGTCGGCTCCATAACACACTGTAAATCTCTCTCGACCCTTTACCAGAAGACGACATATGGTCCCTTACAACAGCGAGTCACTAAAAAGCTAAGACGTGGGGAATATCTAGGCCCAGTATCCATAGTCAAATGTCCAAAAAAAAAAATATGATCAAATTGACCTCATTACAGCTGTAGTTTTTATGCACAAGTAATGGAGGGAAAACCATCGCAATATGATGCAACCCCAAAACAAGGAAACCGGTCCACCGATTCAGCAAAATTGAACGATTGTCCAAGCCACTCATGACCCATGGCAAAACAATACGAACTGAACACCGTAGAGGACAATTATGGCTGGCGTCTGTATACGGTGCTGCAGAGAACGGGCAAATATACGTTGGACGATACCGTTGGCAACACCCTTCGGGCACCTCTATGAGGATAGACTTTTGTATGGGTACTGCTGCATGATCGGAACTATTTTATGGCCTAAATTAAGTAACGTATGGAATGTTTTTCTCTGATTGGGCATTATTGCAGTCGTGGCATTACAATTTGGTCTGGCCTACATCACAGGTACTGAGATACTCAATATCTACAATCTAGCATGCAGGTGTAGGCACCAAGGATAGCTTTGTAAGAGTACCACCAGACAGCACCAATAGTGATCCGAACTGTTGGATGGTTACCAATAAAACTGGCTGTCGGAGTGTAAGCAGTGGTAGAATTTGCATTGGTGTCAAGTCTAAATTTATCTTTGAAAGGAATTCTAATAATTTGTTAAAGGAGAAAAATTCTAATTTCAGTAATTGTGTGGATGTCAAACCAACTATACTTTTTCCAAAAGCGGTTAGGTTTGGAAAACCTGTGTCGCCCGCCTGCAGTTCTAGATAAAAACTATGCTTTATTCATGCTCCCCAGGTCCGGTGCCAAGCCTTCGCGCCTCCTCCTGATGCCCAATATTAACTACAACGCTGCTGTTACTTCGCTGCAGTCAGTGAGCTCAACGGCTCTTACCATCAACTCGGGCAGAGCCACTGAACTTCTGGCTGCAGCGCTGTCGACTTGATGTTACCACTGCAGACAATATCCAACATGGGGGAGCAGCAGTGGAGAATCAGTGCTGGACCCAGAGGAGAGGAGTTTTTTTTGTTGTTTTTTTTTTTTAAACCAAAAGCAAACCGCCTGGGGACAGGGGTTTTCCCCAAACAGAAAACCCCCTTTAAAGAACTAAATATCTAGCAGTCCTACCATGCCATAAGGGCAACATAAGTGAGGTCAAGTGGTGGTTCAGAGGGAGAGCTCCATCTATTTTATTTCCAATTCATTAATGCTTCATAGGGATGAGTGGACCCAAGGAAGTTCAATTTCTTTCTTCTGACGGAACTTTAATCCAAAGTTCGGTTTGGGTACCAGAATCCCATTGAGATGTAGGGGAACCCAAACTTTGCACCTGGAAATCTCTCTCTTGGAACGTCGAACATTCAAACAGACTTCCTGGAGAAGTCAGTGTCCGGTACAAACCCAGAACTTTAATGTTCGAGTTTGCTAATCTCTACTGCTTAAATCTACCTTTGCATAGAGTGGAAGAGGGTATAGCCCATCTTGATTTTCTTATTGTGAGACACTCCTCTACGTACCCTCCTGCTCAGGGGAGGGACTACTATATCTGATGCGGAGTCCCTCCCCCGAGCAGTGAAATTTAGCAAGTCCTTAATATTTATGGCAGCAAACAGGATTTTCATCATCATTATCATTAACTAGAGGCATCAACATCCAATAACAATTAAAATTGTTCTTGTTACATTAGTTCATTGCAAACAGCAGAAAGTTTGTAAAAAACAATTTTCAATGGGGGTTGAACCATTTTGATTGCATCTGTATTTATCTAGATGACAGCATTGCTTGCAAATAACTTCATATGTCGATACCTCAGGCACAAACAATGACATCATTATTGGATGGGAATACACTGACATAATTGTATAAAAGGAAGGATTTGCTTGGTTGGCACAGAGAGCATGAAGGGTTTGTTTCAGGGGTATGTGAAAAATGCAGGTAAACAGTGAAGAGCGCCATCTCCCCGGGGCCTGATATGCTAGAACTTTTGATCACCTTGGCATGCCAACAAGGATGTTTATAGAAAATTCATTTTGGTATATTGTTCTTTTTGGGTGAATCCAGGCACACCCATTAGCTTTCCATTACACAGACCTTTGTTTAGCGAAGCTGCTGGATTCCAAAATTAATGAAAAAGAGGATACAAGATATTTTAAAGGAAGAACAGATGCAGGTTTATCTGAAAACATAACACTACTCTCACAACAGATGCATTTGCAAATATACAATGGTACAGGCAGATGTGACATGGCTGCACACAAGGATTTGGTCTTACGGTCACAATCTGAAATCCAAGCAAGGTTTGAGGACAATTTTGCTTAAATTTGTCATTTTTTGGCATAGTATATAGTGAAATACATTAGTCCTTTGCTACCAAGTCATATCCCCTTTAAAATAGGATCTGTCACTTTATAAATTAAGAAATTCCTGAGTTACCCATGCTGCTTTTTCCAGTTTCTTGCTATGTTGCTCCATTGCAGAGATATTCACATTTGTTTCTTTTGGAGGCGTATGTGAAATCTCTGCTTGTAATTAAACTGGGCGTTTCTTCAGAGCCTTCTCTGGGGGTGTGCGCTTTTACTCCTCCTTCCCAGACACTGCCAATCACTGGACGGCATGGTCCAAGACTGATAGATCAGCTGCTGAGTTGTGATTGGTAGTATCTGGGAGGGTGCTGTGAAAACACACCCTCCCCCAGAGAAGACTCTTAAGGAAGTGACCAGACGGACTGCAAAGCAGAGACTTCACATAGTGCACTCCAGAAACACCACATGTGAATAACTCTGCAATGAAGTGATGGACCACAAAATGGAAAGCAGCATCAGAATCGGGGGAGGGATGAGTTCAGGAATTTATATCACATTTTTTTTTTTTTTTTTTAGAAAGTAACAGGTCCTCCTTAAAGGGAACATATTATGTCAAATAAAATATATATTTTTTTCAATATCTATATAAAATAAGTGAAATACTGCAATTCTTAAACTGGCCACTAGTCCTTATAGTAGACTCAGGTTCTGATGTATACAGCAGATCTATTTCAGCAGTGTCATTATCACAGACATCATTACAATATAAAAGGTAATCAACATTTTATATTCCACAGATAACAGAATTCACTATTCACAATAGGTAATGTGACCATCCAGGCTGAGAATCACTGGTGAACGAGCTGCTGTGAGCACAGCGGTGACCTCATCGAGGTTAGGCCGGGTTCTCACTGCGCTATGGCAGTCCGTTTAACGGACTGCGTTACACCGCGGAATAACAGTCCGTTAATGCTGCCATACACCACCATTATGTGGCACATCGCGACGTATGCGGTAAAGCAGCACGCGTTCGCGATGTGCCGTTAAGCACTGATGGAGTCTCGGACGCGGCCTGCAGCGTCTGAGGCTCCGTCTCAGCTAGAGCTGATGATTCACCAGCGCTAGCGGTATAGCATAAAGCATATCGCGTTATGCTACAGCGTTAACGCAGGCCGTCAACGCTATGCGTTGATAGGGCTGGTTAACGCTATGTGAACCTGGCCTTACTGCCGGTCACTCAGGCTGCATTACCAGCCAGGCTGAGCTGCGGTGACCTCGGTGAGATCCCAGCTAGCAGAGTGAGAAAAATTTCACAGTGCAGGGTTGAATTCACCGCAGTTCACCGGGAGAATTTAATTGTGGTGAATTTGAACTGAGGTGAACTCGCCTCTGCACCATGAGAGTTTTTCCTCACTGTGCTAGCAGGGATCTCACCGAGGTCACCGCAGTTCATTCGCCCGGCTAGAACGGCAGCCTCAGTGACCGGAGGTAACCTTGATGACATCACTACCAGTCACTAATGCTGCGCTCACATCAGTTCAGTCACCAGTGGTTCTCAGCCTGGACAGATGCATCTTCGCACCGTCAAGGTTGAAAACAGTTTATCCCCCAGACAAGGGATTACGGCGTGGGACAGAACGTCGGACAGGTGAAGTGTATTGTTGTTTTTTTATTTTTGTTTCATTACAGGAGATGAGAGATTCAATAAAATGAGTGTTAGATGAGTATAACTGATTTTTATTTTCATATAAAAAATGAAATGTGTGCTTTGTTTTATTTCAAATAAAAGACTTTATTCTGTGTCTTTATTTACCATGTAACCATAGGATTGTGTCTTATAGACACCTCTCCACTACAAACCCGTGGGCTTGATATCAGACAATATAAAAGGTGACATCAACCCCACTTGCCACCACTACAGGGCAAGTGGGAAGAGCCGGGCAAAGAGCCAGAATTGGCACATCTAACAGATGTGCCTTTTCTGGCCAGCTGCAGGCTGCTATTTTTAGGCTGCCCCCCCCCAATACCCATGGCACCTTAACATCCTGAAAATACCAGCCCCTAGCTGTCTGCTTTAGCAAGACTGGCTGTCAAAAACTGGGGGGGGGGCAACATTTTTTTTTTTTTTTATTTAAAATGACTTAAAAAACAGCATGGGGACCCCTCTACTTTTGATAACCAACCTTGCTAACAATGACAGCTGAGGGAAACCCCCAGCTGTCCGTTTTGCCTGGCTGGTTATCAAAAATACAGGGGAACCCATGCAGCTTTTTTTTTTTCTTAACTATTTATTTAGAGCGCAGGCACCAGCTGATGAATACTCCCAACAGAGAGCAGGAGCAGCTGATATTAGTGGCAGCAGGCGTAGGCTGATGGGAGCAGTAGTCCCATAAGCTGACGCCAGTGACTATAAGTAAACTTTACATCTACAATCACAGCTGCGGGTTCACGCTGACAGTGCAGGAACCGCGGCTGTCTGACCGGCGAAAATTATTTTACAGCTGATCAGAAGCAGTGTTTGCCGTTCTATTATGCACATGACAATGTGGCAAACATTGGTATAGACCAATTATATATTCACAAAGAGAAAATTTACCATTTTTCTAGGTTTGTAGTATCCTCACAGAGATGTATCATGTATTTTGTTTGTTTTTTTCTAAAGTGACAACCCCTTATACATAAACAAGAGAAAAAATATGACAAGAAAAGATGATGATTACAGAAGTGTCCCTGTAAAAGTGATTACTTCTGAGCCTCAACACATCATCAAAGCGCTGTTCTGTAATTTGCTACCGGGCTCAGAAGCCAAGAATCAAACCAAAACTTATAATTAACGGAACACACAAAATGCACTGTATAATTACCAGAAATTTCAAATTTTAGTTTCTTCCCCCACTCACTCCGACGTATTGTCACCATCCTTACTGGAATATGGGGTGATGCAAATTTGAGCCTACTTGGTCTGATACAAAAATAATGTGTATGGCCCCAATGAAATGTTTTTTGAACATTTTTTGGAATTTGAGCGACGATGTTACCATATGGGCAAAGCAGCAAAAATAAATTATTGGTAATGTAATCAATACATAACAACAATGGTGCCCCTTAATCCAGCGGCGATCAGAATATGATCAAAGAGGGACAGAGAGATGGGGATCCAAACCAACGCCAAATAAAATTACGTGAATTCTTCAGTACAGGCGGAGAAGTGGCCACAACGCCCTTATGGGTGTATTTTAGTTTCAGTAAATAAAAGTTTAGAACGAAAAGTTATATAACTTTCCAAAATACTCTGCTGTTAAAAAAGATCTCTGCTTGCTGTTTATTCAAGAGGCGATATAAAAAAAACAAGCCCCTCCCCCCAAAAAAAACAAAAAAAAACAAACACAAACTGGTGGTCGTGTGATGTTGATACACACATGCTCGCTTCTTAGTTATAAGACTCGGACAAACTTCTCCCCTGCAAGTACTTATTGAGAGAGTGTACATTAAAGCAAGCAGTGATCTTGAAAACTAAAGGAATTTACCCAAAAATTATACTAGAAAATTAGGCTTTTTTTTTTCCCCATCACACAAAAGTACAAACTTCATTTGCTGAAACCAGAATACCCTTTGGAAATTTAGAAACAGTCAACATTTTCCAGTAAGATTCAATTACTTCTGAAACTCTTGAATGAAAACACTTTCACTGATTAGGTGCCAAACGTCTATTATGTAGGATTTCAATTATTAAAGAGCTTATACTTATGCTTCTACAATATTTACAAGAGGCGGTAACTCATAGGACTGCAGCTGCTGCGGAACTGCGGGTGTGCATTGCCAAAGCTGCTGTTCTGCAAGAAGACAGATCAACATAGAATTGTAGGAATATTCAGTAATGGATAAATTCCTAGTAAAAAAAACACCTTATATTCAAAGAATAGGTTTCACTGGAACTTGTGTTGTACGGATCCTGTTATTCCTCCTGGAAATGTATCAATGAATTGACAGTTGATTGTTACCTTTACCCTTGTCACATACTATATTCAACAGGTTACATTTTATGAAAAAAAAAAAAATAATGGTAACATCCAGTTTCCATTTCCAGGAGGACTAACCGAAGAACGCCACAATGCCTAGTTCTAAGAAAAGAAGCTCCAGAAGTGTTTTATTATGGGCAATAAAAATAACCTACAGAAATCAAGCCATTGATGTCCATAGATTAACTTGTGTAAAAGTGAGAAATTACACAGGGAACAAATATTGAACATGATTAGAGAAACACACACAAGTCTTTATTGGTGATGAAGCTTCAAGATGCTTCCTGTATGGAGAAACTAGTCACATGCATTGCTCACGTGTGATTTTGGGCCATTCTTCCACACAAACTCTACAAGTCTCGTGGGCTCCTTCTATGAACTTTGAGCTTTAGTTCCTTCCATACATTTTCTATAGGATTCAGGTCAGATGATTGGCTGGGCCATTCTAGAAGCTTTATTTTCTCTTTCTGGGAAACTAATGGAGATTTTCACTGTTGGTGTGGTGTTTTTAGGGATAATATTTAGAGCCTTTTTGGTTTCCAAACATGGTGTGTATTATAGCAAAAAGATCAAGGTTGGTCTCATCTGACCACACTATATTTTCCCAGTATTTCACAGGCTTGTCTAAATGTTGAGCAAACTTTAAGCGCTTGTTCATCCTTTTCATTCTGCAATGGAGTCTTGTGTGGGGTGAGTGTGCATACATGCCATAGACGTTGAGTGCATTACTTAGAATCTTCTTTGAGACAATTGTACCTGCCGATTCCAGGTCTTTCTGTCACACTTCACAAGTGGTCCTTAACTCTTGGACAATTCTTTTCACTCCTATCTGAAATTTTGCAAGGAGCACCTGATCGTGGCCGGTTTATGGGAAATTATTTTTTTTTTTTCCCACTTCTGGATTATGGCCCCAACAGTGCGCACTGGAACCGTCAGTTTAGAAACTCTTCTGTAACCAATGCCATCAGTAGGTTTTGCAACAATAAGTTTGTAAAGGTCCTGAGACAGCTCACTGGTTTTACCCATCATTAGATGTTTCTTGTGTGACACCTTGAATTAACAAGACACCTTTTTATACCAGCTCATATTTTTCACTAAGTGGAAGTATTGCTTTCTAATTACTGATAGGTTTCAGCTGGTGTCATGACTTTCCATGGATTATTGCAACTCTTTTTTCATGTGTCTAATACTTTTTCCCCCAGAGTTATTTCTCATTATTACACATATATGCTATTTACTTGGACAATTGGTGACATGTTCAACAATTATTTCACTAATATATAACTTTTTTCACTAAAGCAAAACGTGCTTCCGATATCATCTTTGAATATTTTTTGCAAGCTTTTCTGTGTCACTTGGGTGGGCAAAATAGATTTAGAACAAGAAAAAAGTCTGTTCCAGGAGACGGCTTAATTTAATCTACTTGGTACTAAAATGGGCTGCTATGTATTTAGGCCTCACAGTCTGAGTGGCGGCTGGTCACTGGAGGAACTTACCGTATTTAGGGAGGTAATTGGCTAGGAGAATACTGAAAGCGACCATGTTTGTTTAGCTTTTGAAACAGACGATTGAGACGTTCTTACATTTGAGCAATTATTACGCTTTTAGATTATTAATCCAAAAAAGTAAACCCTTGTGCATATTGCTGGAACATTGGACTCTCTTACACGATTCATCTTCTATACAGTAATCAGTACAATGTTCACATGCCCTCTGCATAGGACAAATCCTTTAAGGTTCGGGGGTCTGGAACCGAGCCTCATCTTAAAATAGATCACAAGAGAGACTGCTCGACCTCTGCTCCACTCATGGCCCATAGGACTGCTGCTGAAAGCCTAGAACAGAACGCTGTCCCATAGACAATAAATGGAGTGGAGGTTTAGCATACGCACCTCCGCTCCATTCAAGATGAGTCTCTGCAAAATCTGGTTCCTTACCTCCAAAACCTCAGTCTCAATAAGTCGTTTGGGGTCCCTTAGAGGCGTTATCCATCTCAGGGGACCAATATTTTTTTTTTGTAAAAATTTTCCAGTTGGATTTCATTAAGAGTTTTGCACCATGTGGCCTTTGCAAGTTCTTATATTCCCTGCATTTTCTACTTACATGTGGTCTCTGGATAAATAAAAGCGTTCTAAGCTTAGATGTTACAGTGGGCTCACTGACTGATTCACAGTTGACTCATTCTACAGCCAACAGTTCACAGTGTCAAGCAGAAGCTATAGAAGGCAAATAATGCAACTTTTTTAATGAAACACATTTGCAAAAATATTTTTTAGCCAGATTTAAGAAAAAAAAAACAAACAATCTTACAAAGTTCACAACCCCTATAAACCTCTTCTTGCATGGGGGCAAGGTCTTGCAACGTCCGTGTAGAACGGTTGTGTCTGATCAACAGAAACAGACAATCGACTGATCACCTTCCTGCTGAACAAAACCCGAAGTCTCATCCTGCACCAACAACCAGACAGAAGTGGTACATTATATTGCTATGAGATCGGTCATGAATATTTTAGTTGTATTAAAAAAAAAAAAAAAAAAGCTTAATTCACACAGTTAGGGCTGGAGGGGAAGAACAGTAACAGACCTCATTGTTATTGCTTTGCTGAATCAACTGTAGCAGACCGCCATTCTTGTTGGTACATGTACCTGCGGAGCTGTACATCACAGAGGTCTACCACAGCGCTGCCGTACCCCACACTGAAAGTCTACGGTGACTCAAAAAGTAACAGACAGACACTGTCACAAGCTTGTAAAACAAGCAATCAGAAGCAGACGACGGAACAGTCATTTGCGGCTGAAACCTAAAATGATCTCACTGATAGATTGGATAATTTAGATGTAGGAACTTGTCCTCTAGATATCAGACCTTTTATCTCACACGTGATGGTCTTCATAGAAGTGAGTTTCTTAATCAACCTATTGTCGGATCAGAAGTTTTTTGGGTTGACTATAAAGAAAACAGTGAGGCTTCTTCAGAAATAGCAGTTCCAACGAGAATTGCTGAAGAGCAAGAAATGGGCAAAATGGAACTTGTTCTCTGTTCATCAGACCTTCTGTCCCACATGTGATGGTCTTCAAAGATGTCAGTTCTAATGGTGAGCACATGTGCTCAGATAAGGCTTTATCTGAGCATGCTTGGGTGCTAACCGAGTGTTTCTGGCGTGCTCGAATAATATGTTCGAGTCACTGCGGCTGCATGTCTCGCAGCTGTTCGACAGCCGCAACACACGCAGGGATTGCCTAATCCCCACGTGTTGAGGCTGCCAAACAGCCACAAGACATGCAACCATGGGGACTCTAATATTTTATTCCAGCACGCTGAAGACACTCAGATAGCACCCAAGCATGCTCGAACAACACCTTAAATAGCTGATCTGATGAAATCTGATTTAGATAAACTCATTTCTATAAGAACAGTGGGTCTGATGCACAGAAAACAAGTTCCATTATGAGTCAATGTAAGTAGAACACAAAAACCTTATATTTGGCTACGTCTTGGCCACTTTAGGACGCAGATACATCTGAATATAGTTATTGCTGGGCAATTTGGGCATAAACATGTTGTGGAATGTACTGTATGAACAAGGCGTCCGAGAAAGAAAAGAAAAATTCTGAAAAAGAAAATCTATGGGATGATCTTCAGTCATTTGACTGCTATTTAGTAGGTTTGCTCAAGGTCTTTGTACATTAAAAAAAGGCCTCGATGGGGACCCGGCACAAGGTCAGCCACTCCGTTCTCATCTACACGAACACATGGTATCTCCCAGCTGGTCTACACGACTCAGTCGAAAAAAATCTATGCCAAAAAAAAGCTTACGGAGCCAGGTCATGTGATGGCACGAACCAAACAAAATAAGGGACAACGTAAACAAGTATGACAAACTGAGGCATTCGACCACAAGCTTGACAGCTGAATTTTGTGTCAACCCAGTCTACCCAAATTTGGCCTCTAAAGGTCTCCTTGGAAGTGGCTCCCAATTTTCACAAACAAAGCTTTGCCACCTGGCCGCTGGCATTGGGCAATTCTACGTGGCCACCATGTAGCCCTATGGGGATATACACAAGTTTCAGTCTCTTGAAAAAAAAGAACAAAAAAAAAAAAACACAACACCTCCTGCTTTTGTCAAGACCACACAAATGTTGGATAATAATGCAACAGGTTGACTTTGTCCCAATGTTTTCAGTAAACAGACACTACAGGTAATGACACTTTAGCCCCGGCAGACTTCCCGTTGCTTCCTGTGCCCGTCAGAACATCAACCATGTGTTGACACCACGATAAAGCTGCTCCACTCCCAAATCTGGCGAGGTTCCCACGGAAAGTTTTAGTCTAAGTGAAATATTATTGTATGACTCAACATTGCGGTACGGTATCAGACGGTTCGTCGTGTCGCCACCAAATGAGGCCTTCAAGAAGTGAAAGGACAGAGCCGATAACGAGCAAAATATTTCTCCAGTGACTGCAGAATGTCGTCAGCTGTTGGAGCATGCCGGTGATGGTAAGTAGAATGAAGTGGAAGCTGAGGATGTCCAGAAGGCACGCCATTATCCAGACTGACTGTCGAGTTTTACATTGCGCATCCTACACTACCGGGATCCATGAATCGTTGGAAATGAAGACCTCATTCAAACAATTTGATTTTTTTTTGCATGTCCATTTTGATCATTATTGGGGCATCCAATGTTCTCTTAAAAAAAAAAAAAAAAGCCAAACCTCTCCTACTTTCATTATACAGGAGAAATCAATCAGAAGATGAGCCACAAAAGCCATCAGGTAAGAGGTGGTTCTTCCTCTCCGATGCAGCGGGCGGCCACCGTCGTGGCTGATGGAATGAGACATATAAATCCACTCACCCCAACTGTAAAGAGCATTAGGCACCGGTGGTCTCAGGTGAACAACCAGTAATATATGGATTATGGGACAATAATAATACGTCAGAGGTCACATCAGCCGACAGCAACAGTGACATTCCTGAGGCCTAATGTACACAGCCGCCCGCCCAGCGGTAGCATCTAAAGACATTTTAATCCAAAAATATATTTTCTTGTTTTTTTTTTTATACAAGTTTAGGGAATTTTGGGGTAAAGTTTGTCACATTCAAGCATGTATGTTACTGTACATTATAAAGGAGACCGACTGGCGTTGGCTGTCAGGACCTAAATCTGCCGACAACTTACCGTCCCTCAGAGAGCAGCTGCTTGATGACCCCCGACTGCCCAAATACACAAAATCTCCACTGTATCCTGCCAGCAATATGATGTATCCAGAGGGTTAGGGATGGCTCAGTGAGAACACACTGTCAGAGAAAGGAGGAAATACCTGGTGATCATTCGCACATGTAGATGGCGGCACAGCACAGATGACCACATCGGCCGTGTTGTGGACGTCACGCTGCCATCTGACAATTACATGTGAAGGACGACAACTAGTGAGATCTGTGTTCCTGCTGCCCTATGGTGAGGTCCCACATAGGCCCTTATAGGAGGCCACACATATTACATACGAATATGATGGCGGACAAACACCCGTTAAGTGAACAATCAGCTGAAGAACATTCATTCTGCAGATGCAGCCATACAAACAGGAGCTCATTTAATTCAGTCACACATGTACCATCGCCCTGGATAAAGGACCATCAATATTTCTAGAACTACACAGCTGATAAATATAGGTTTGCTGGGAGTCTAATTATGACCGCCATTTACATCAACCAGTCTACGTTATTAGCAGTGCGCATGCGCAACCACATTCACAACAGTGAATCTACATTATTAGCAGTGCGCATGCGCGACCACATTCACCCTTGGCTAAAATGAGCAGATTTATGTGCAGGGAAGAAGCGGCTATATCTCAGGAATGGAGGCGCACCAACACAAGTAAGGCCTGTTTCACACTTCCGTTTTTGACCATCAGTCAAAATCCGCCGTTTAAAAAAAAAATGGATCCACCATTTTTTTGGCGGATCCGTTTTTTTTCCCCATTGACTTGCATTACCGGCGGATCTTGACGGATGGCCATCCGTTGGATCCTTTTTTTTTGGCGGATCCACCAAATTTTTTGCGTCCGCCGACATGCCCGGACGGACCATGCAACTTTTTTTTGCTGCAGGATCCGCATTTTACATTGCGCATGTCCGGAGGAAGGAAGTCAGCCGGAAATTTAACCCTGAAATCCTTTCTGGCGGACGGAAAAAAATTCTCTCCCCCCGGGCTACGGTTCCTTTAAAATTCTTCATTCATCGGATCTGTCAAAAAAAACGGTCTGGTGGCATCCGTTCACATCAGTTTAGCAACGGATCTGCTTTCCGCCATTTTGGCGGATTTTGACTGACACAAAAAACTGAAGTGGGAAACAGGCCTAAAACAGCGGCATTTACCTAATGATGGCAAGTATCACGTCCTCTTTGATGGTGCCGTTTTACATCACTGTGATATAACACATACCACAAGTAAAAATGTGCACACAAACACTATGAAGATATGAGACAGTTTTTGTTGAATCCGTTTCCTTTCCGCTCAGGGTCACCGTCGTGATACAGAGACAAGTCATCAGTAGTCAGGTCACCGCGACGTAATCTGACGCCTGCAGGTCATAATCCAACAATTGCACCGTGCAGCCATTAATCTGCAGCCATCTGATGCCAAAACTGCAAGGTGATTACCAAGCGCTTAAAGAGGGCAATTAAATCTTCAAAAATATTAACTGCCCACTAATCATCATCATCACCGGGGAGGAATGTCAGGAATCTGCGCTCCTCTGCACAGCCGGGATAAAAGCCTGAAGTGTCACAGGTAGTGGAGACCCTACCTACAGGCCAGGTGATGACTCACGCCTGGGAACAATTAACCTGCGACTACTGATTAACCCCCTCTAGCCGGAGGTCAGGAATACAATAGCGAGGAAAGGGTTAAGGTATAAAGTGTCACAAAATGTTATTAGGAATAATTAACCAAAGAGAATCTGTTACATATCTCTGAGCCCTCCATCCCCCCACATGAGTTTTTGGTGAGAAATTGTTAGGGGGTTTTTTGTTTTGTTTTTTTACACTGTTTAAAAAAGAAAACAACAAACCAACAATGGATTCAGAAAATCTGCAACATCAAAAAGCGGAACAAAGGATTTTAAAGCAGATCCGCTCCAAAATACACATCAAAAACGGCTTCAGATACTCTCGTTGCCTATGTGCACACTTCGTTTTAGGACAATCAGTTTTTCATCCAAAAACGCTACTTTTTTTTTCTGGAGTTCTTCTTCTGAAATAGTTTTTGGAAGAGTTTTTTTTTTAATGTTTCTTTATTTTCAGCCTAAGAGTAGAAATTCCAAGTATAGGACGAGTTTTGAGTTGGTGAGGATTTTGGAAAACTTCTGCTTCCCCCCCCCCATAAAAAAAGCTAAGTGTGAACACACCTTATTGATTGGACAGTCCCTAGTTTCTAGATCCCATCAGGATCCGCTTTAAAGTAGTAACTTACACTTTTTTTTTTTACTCACCAAGAATTTTTTTTTTTTTCTCAATTATTTTTATTGAGGTTGAACAAGAAAACAAGTCAAAACAATGACAACCATAGTTACAACCACCATACTCACCAAGAATTTTTAAAAGCACTCAAACTTACTGGAAAACTTACTGTCTAGATGGGGTCCGACCACTGGGACTCGTAACAGTCCTGAGAAGTGGGCTCGGCAGAGCCCCATCTTGTGTGGAGCAGCGGTGCCCATACCGGACCTCCACTCCACCCATTGTTGAAAGACTTCTGGAGAAAGCAGAGTCGGGGTCCAGAGCCCCTTTCTTGGAATCACTGGGAGTCCCAGTGGTCGGACCCCAACTGATCAGTAAGGTTTTCCTGATACAATAGATGGGGGATCATTTATTATATGCAATAACAATCCTTTAACCCTAGACGATGATGAACTGCAATACAAACAACGGCCATGGACAAGAGTGGCGCCATTTCTGATAAAACACAAAAAAAAAAAAAAAGGGAAAAGAATCTGCCGCGTGTGAACGCAGCCACATTATGTGTTGGTGGCCGCTCATTTAGGCTGGGTTCGGGTGGGCCGTACACGGGGGGCAACACCACCTCATTTATGCCCATGAGGCCCCGGACATTAGTCGTGCGGACCTGAGGCTTTAGTGGAACTATAACTCCCAGCATGCCATAATGATTCAAATTAAACAATCTGCAAATAAGTAACAGAAACAACCCATCAGTACGTGTAATAACCCCCCACAGACCCCCGAGACCCCCGCGCAGACCGATCCCATTACAACCTGCGCTGGACATGGCGGTGACAGACGAGGCCTTACCTGGGGCCGCAGGTGAGGGAGCTGGACAGGGTTGATTGAAGAAGGGAGCGTCACAGGGAGATGGAGCTCAGCCGGGACATGTCTCACCCTAAGGGAGAGCGCGGTATAAGGGGTGATCAGCGCAGGGTTAATGGGGCACCCCAATGCTTGCTGCTCCCGGGGAATGGACAGGGGGTAACCCCAATGCCTATGTCCAGACACACTATGGGGTCTGATGCTGGACACCCCCAATCTCCTCAGCAGCACTACAGCCCACTCCAACTGTCTCTTCACAACTTCTCTGCTCCTATGGAAACTTCAGCAGTCTCAGCCCCTCCAGGACTAACTTGTAACTTCTTCACACAGTCACCACAGCAGCCCATGGACAAGACCTCCGCTCCCTCCGGCTCCTAGCTCGGTGTCACCACCTCCGGGTGCAGCGATCCCCGGGAGCTCCTCACACTCTGCGTCCCAGCAGGCAGCGCTGTGCGAGTAGTGCCGCCTCCCTGCAGTGCGCGCGGCGGACACCAGATGGCGCACGGATATGTTTGAGTAATAATAGAGGCAGCAGCTGAGACCAGAAGGAACTGAGAAAGTGGCTGCTCGTCCAGAGGCAGAGAAAGGAGCTTCTTATCGTTTACACTCCTAATAAATGACCTTGTCATTAACAAAAATATATATATACAGTACAGACCAAAAGTTTGGACACACCTCATTCAAAGAGTTTCCTTTATTTTCATGACTGTGAAACTTGTAGATTCACTCTGAAGGCATCAAAACTAGGAATTACCACATGTGGAATTATATAATTAACAAAAAAGTGTGAAACAACTGAAAATATGTCTTATATTCTAGGTTCTTCAAAGTAGCCACCTTTTGCTTTGATTACTGCTTTGCACACTCTTGGCATTCTCTATGATTCTATGATTCTTGATGAGCTTCAAGAGGTAGAAACTCTTCAACTCTAAAATCAAAACTTTTAAGAGTCATTTGCCTTTATTTATTTATTTTAGTGGCTTTAGTATTTTCGCCTTATTCTCCAAAAATTTTGCTACATTTTTTACGTAGTTTTTCTTTTTTGAAGTCTTTTTTTATTATTATTATTATTATTATTATTATTATTATTATCCTATTATTTCTAAACACTGTTTTTCAGTGATTCCTTTGTATCTCCGTTCATACTGCACACACACACAAATGATACACCATTTGAAAGGTAAATTTGCTCCCTTCAGCAACAAAATAGCCAAACAAACCACACATCTACGGATTTGATCACATAATACAGTTTAAACATTCATTTTCATAAACCTGCAGTAAGGAAAAATGACCTGCAGGTGGCACCACAGTACCCCAAAGCACACTACCAACACATTTGTAAACATGCACTGCTTTTTCACTGATTACTTCGCCCCACACACACCCACGATACACCATTTGAAAGGTGAACTAGCTCCCTTCAGCAAAAAAAAAAGCCAAACAAACCACACATTCATGATTTTATCACTAAGTACAGTCTAAACATTCTTTTCCATAAACCTGCAGAAAGACACATTGACCTGCAGGTGGCACCTCAGCCGGAAGACATTTTTTGGCCTCTACTTATCAAACCGATTTATTGTATTACTAACCTACATATATAAATACCTGTCTGTGTTCATTAGCTCATGAAATACATTTACATTTAACCAGCTTGCTTTTTCTAAAATTGCCTGCGCCCCCGACGACCAATGAGCGAACATTTCGCAAGGGCCAAGCTAGTTATTATTATTCAACTTTGCTTATCCGGATGTTTGCAAAATTAATGAAATGAGACTTTTAGCAAATGTCGCTTTTTTTTCCCCCCCCCCCGTGCATCTCACTCCAGTCTCTGCCCCGGACTTTTTAAAGGATTTACTATTATGGGGGATAAAAAGTTGTGGTTAAAACCACACAAAAAAAGAAAAAAGAAAATCAACAACTTAAGGAAATTGCAAATGATGAATTGGGGGCCTTCGTTTTTTACGTTTCTGCTCTGCACATTCTGCAAAAAAAAAACTCTTAGGCACCGATTCATCGAAGTGTTTATGTTTGATAACTGGTGTAAAACATTTTGAAAAGTAGTAAAATTTTTGCACAATGTAGAATTGCGCAAGAGTTTTGTGACTTTTGCGCAAGAAATGTTATCCCAGTCCCTGAGTGGATTAACATTGCTGGTATGATGCCCACCAGTTACCACTTTAAAGGCGTCTTCCGGAACTTTAGCATTGATGGCCTATCCTTAGTCTGATGTCTGATTGGTGGGGGTGGGACCCCCAGGACCTCCGCCAATCAGCTGGTTCCAGGGGCTAGAATTGCTGAGTTACGGAGCTGCACAGTACAGCGCTGTCCATGGAATAGTGGTTGCAGCCGGGTACTGTGCATCCACCACATATTGATGTGAATGGAGTGGATGTGCTGCACCCACCTGCATCCGATATACAGTCAGCAAATTTTGCAATATTTTAGTAGAACATGGAACGTTTTGTATGAAAAAGTCGGAATAAAAAGTGAAAGGCAAAAATAAAGAGTATTTTTAGCACAATTCACGAGCCGCATGAACCATTTTTAAGAATTTTGCACCAAAAACTTAAATGAAAGCTACAAGACAAAAAAGAAAAGTGATTTCTAAAAAAAAAAAGCAAATGAATCTCGCTCTGTATCTTCCAAGATATCTGCCCTTGTGGGGTCACATCTGTCCGTCGTGAATAAACTTTCAATACATTGCAGTTGTGATAAAATTGTTTCTCCTAATCTGATAGTGACCCCAGTGATAGAAAGTCCATTTTTGTGATTTTTCTGCAGCCACGCACAGTGACCAGGGCCAATGGCATGTCAGAACAAAGCCCTCTCAGTATAGAGACGGTGTCAGTAAAGATACAGTGGGTGGTCATGGTCTAATACCGGGGGTGTGGAACATGGGACCCAGAAATGTCAGTGTCCCATTAACCTTTAAGGGGTTGTCAAAGTCGAAACCATCAAGATGAGACGGTTTGAGGGGGTCCAGGCACCCGGCACTCCCTATAATCAGCTGATCCCTCAAAAGTTGAATCTAAGTGAAGTTCGGAGAGGAACCCAGCAGCTCCGTACATTGTTTTCTGGTCGCTGCTGAGGGCTGCAGTTTATGTCACATACAAGAGAATGCTACTTAATAATGTACGGAGCAACGGGACTCCGCGCCATAAATTGTCACATCCGGGTACTGCTGGATCAGACATCAGCTGATCGGTGGAGGTGTTGGGCGTCTGATCCACAATTATCTCATATTGATCACCTATCCATCAATTGTCTCGTTCTGGACAGCCCCTGTATCGGTCATTTGGATGAAAATGTAATATAAATGCCCAATCCTGTATAGCACATAAAACCTTGGCTATTATTCAGCTTTTTTTATTCTCCTAATCGTTCTTATGCTTCCCCTTTTTCATTTCTCTGAAGAGCAGGAGGCGAGTGCAGTTCCGGCTGAGCGGCCAGCAGAATGCACTCCTGGCTTCCTTTCCCTGATATATTTGCATATATTAATGCATGTGTTTATGGTGTATCTTGCAGCTTATTATTCATTCTCTATATATTGTATGTACTTTTGGATGCATTATAACTAGAAGTCAAAGCAGTGTGAAAGCTAAGTTATAGCGGCTGTAACCCTATCAGATAATCATACCTGACAAGTGAATCAGTCACGGACTGACAAAAGTCGAGAATTTTTCCTACTAACTATGAGGCCGTGTGTAGCAGGAGGTCGTGTATCACGCCGTGTAACGGCACAGTCAGACGTCCGTATACATCAGACAGAGATCAGAACACGGTGCTCGGACTGGCCGGCGGCCTCACAGCTTCATGTGTTTCTATGCAGCTGTCACGCTCGGGTCGGGAGAGCTGTCGTAAGTGACATCATATTGCATCCCGAGGTCTTTCCAAAATAGAATGCGTTTTTATACGTATGGCCGGGATCACACATGCGAGAAACTCGTCCGGCTCCATGTATTGCTATGCGACCGCACGCTCCGATCCGAGTGCCGGCGGCAGCGCCGGGGGTATTAACATGCGAGACTCGGCCGAGTTTCTCGCCTGTGTGATCCCGGCCTATCTCAAGATCACTAGTGGCATTACCAACTTAACGATTTGGTGGAAGCTGGAATGCTCCTTTTGGCCGATAAATGGGGGGTCCTGTGCTGGGATACCACTCTATGACATCCATAAGGGCAGATGGACGAGGGTTGGCCATAGAAAAATAAATGGATACTATTACGATGGAAAAGTACAGAATGCGAATGTTCCATTAATAAGCGTGAACGGCTATGTGCGTTTTTTTCCGCGCGGAAACGCAGGTAAAGTGACCTGCGGTTTTCCTGCGTTTTGGTCTGCAGTTTTGCCCTGCGGTTTCACACCAGGTATGAAACCGCTGCGGAAACCGCACAAACAATTGACATGCTGCGGTTTGTAAACCGCAGCAAAACCGCGCGGAAAAAACCGCACCGTCAGCACAGCGTTTTTGAAACCCCATAGGGTTTCATTGTACTGTACTTGGTCAGCGGAACTGCTGCGTTTCCGCAGCGGCAAAACCGCTGCGGAAACGCAGCAGAAACCGCACCGTGTGCACATAGCCTAAACAAAGCCCGTCTCAGAAATGGGATATTATTTGTGGCCACAGCAGCTGGAGAAGACTGAGACACTGGTGTTGAGCTTTCATTGGGAACTTTAGGCTGTTGTACTGAAGCTGAGATCCCATATTCCGGCTGCGTCACACCCATAAAACCCGTGACGCACGCAGATCAGTGACAACAGCTAAAAGCACGCTCTTTGTTAATGACCACATGGTCAACTGTCTAAAATTGACTTATGAGCCTATTCCATAAAGGGAAGCCATTTTCATAATCAGGATTGAGTCCTACAGCACATCCACAGGTGAAATAAAGTATTACACTATCGGGTCCTCCAGACTCTCTCTGTAGCGATGAGGATCCTAAACAGGTGACACCTCTCTACCCACCTAGAGTGCCACCTAAGTTTTTTTTTCCCTTAATCAGACAACCCCCTTTGATAGTTGCCCGAAACTGATGACATCATTAGTTTTAGCAGATTTCTGCATAATGTCTATATAATGGCGCCAGGAAGAAAGGTTACAATTTAGTTTGAAGGAAAGTTTTAGACTTAAAGCCCAGTCTTGATGCCATTGTATATGTATATATTGTATTTTTTTTTTTAATTTTGATCCCCTTTTAAGTGTCTTTTTATTTTTGAATGTGCACATACCATTTGTAAGCGATCAGTTCACTTTTTATTCATGTTTCAAAGCATTCTTTAGGATTAAGCTTTAGCGTAAAGTAATGGTTTGATTTTATCTGCGGATTAGCGTGATGTTTTCTGCTCCGCTCCATACGAAGAGGCCACATGGATGTTACACATACGGTTTCTTTTAGTGGAGCACAATATGGGGATTGCATGTATACAGAGAGGAGAAGAGGCGGCCGCCGTCTGCAGCGAATGACCGGACGCCTGAAATAGACTGCAGCTATGTTGGGCGCTACAGCTGTTCTGGGAACAAATTCTCAAGTGCTTTTCACGTGTGCGCCGAGTGCTCGTCTCTGTGTAGTGTTTTCTCAGGGGTCAGACTGGTCAGTCTGGAAGGAGCTGAAGACTTTTAGGAGAATTTAGAAAAATTCCAAATTTTGGTCACCTGTCGCTCTTGGCAAAACAAGTTTGCCCTATATAAGTATCCCAAAAACTTCTAGCACTTCAGGCACTAAGGACCCTGTCAACTCAATTTATTAGGATGCTTTCCGAAGTATCTTTGTACATTTGGGAAATTGCAACACTATATGCATTAAATTATCAGCTTTCATATAAATAGGTAATAACCTGCTGAATTGGGACCATCCCTTTAACTTAGGCGAGGTTCAGACAGGACTTATTTCACGGTCTATATATACCCGGACTGACCGCGAGTCTCCAGAGTCTTAGGCGCATATGTGCACACGTAGTGAAAGGTGCTGCGGAGTTGTCCGCGCAGATTTGGAAAAATCCGCAGGTCAAAAAAGACCTGCAGTTTACCTGTGGATTAGCCTGCGGTTTCACACCTCTACAATGGAGCAGATGTGAAACCGCTGCAGATTCCGCACAAAGAATTGATATGCTGCGGATTTGAACCCGCACGGAAAAATCTGCAGCTTGTGCACTGCGTTTTTCATTTTACCATTGATTATAATGGTACTGTACAATGCAGCTAAATCTGCTGCGGACCCGCAGAGCCAAAAACGCTGCGGATCCGCAGCAGAATCTGCAACGTGTGCACATAGTCTAAGTCTGAAAGTTTGGGTCTGGACACCAGCGGTTAGTCCGGGAATTCCATATATATGGACCATGTAATACAATAGTCTACACTGTGTGCAGAATTATTAGGCAAATAAGTATTTTGATCACATCACCCTTTTTATACATGTTGTCCTACTCCAAGCTGTATAGGCTTGAAAGCCAACTGCCAATTATGTAAATCAGGTGATTTGCATCTCTGTAATGAGGAGGGGTGTGGTTTAATGACATCAACGCCCTACATAAGGTGTGCTTAATTATTAGGCAACTTCCTTTCCTTTGGCAAAATGGGTCAGAAGAGAGATTTGACGGACTCTGAAAAGTCAAAAATTGTGAGATGTCTTGCAGAGGGATGCAGCAGTCTTGAAATTGCCAAACTTTTGAAGCGTGATCACCGAACAATCAAGCGTTTCATGGCAAATATCCAACAGGGTTGCAAGAAGCGTGTTGATAAAAAAAGGCGCAAAATAACTGCCCATGAATTGAGGAAAATCAAGCGTCAAGCTGCCAAGATGCCATTTGCCACCAGTTTTGCCATATTTCAGAGCTGCAACGTTACTGGAGTATCAAAAAGCTCAAGGTGTGCCATACTGAGGGACATGGCCAAGCTAAGAAAGGCTGAAAAGCGACCACCTTTCAACAAGAAACATAAAATAAAACGTCAATATTGGGCCAAGAAATATCTTAAGACTGATTTTTCTAAGGCTGAGTTCACACGTGGAGTTTTTTTCGCGTTTACGCGGCGGTTTTAACCGCGCGATTTTGCCGCGAAAACGAGAAAAATAAGCATCCCATGCATTCCTATGGGATTCCGCAATGCTGTACTAATGCTGCGGTTTTTACCGCGGCGGAATCGCTTTGCGGTAAAAACCGCAGCATGCTCATTATTTTGCGGAATCGCAGCGATCCCGCACCCATAGGAATGCATTGTTCCGCTTACTTTCCGCATGTGGCTGTGCACACTATGCGGAAAGTAAGCAGAACAATTGCGGATGGTACCCACAGTCCGGAGGAGAGGAGACTGTCCTCCGGGCTCTGGGTACCATATCCCTGTAAAAAATAGAATTAAAAATAAAAAATATTGTTATTCTTACCTTCAGGCGTCCCGCGCAGCCTTCCCGCCTCTCTCCACGATCCCGTTCCCAGTAATCCTTTGCGAAAATGCCCGCGATGACGTCCGTTCTCGCGGGATCGCGAAGTCTTGCGGTCATTCGCGCGACGTCATCGCGGGCATTTTCGCAAAGGATTACTGGGAACGGCTGCGCAGGATGCCGGAAGGTAAGAATAACACCATTTTTTTTTTTTTTTTACATTCATTCTATCTTTTACTACTGATGCCGCATAGGCGGCCTCAGTAGTGAGAAGTTGGTCACACTCGTCAAACACTATGTTTGATGAGTGTGACAACCTGTCAATCAGTTCTCCAAGCGATGCTACAGATCGCTTGGAAAACGCTAGCATTCTGCAAGCTAATTACGCTTGCAAAACGCTAGTTTTTCCGCGGGAAGTTAAAATGCGATTTTCCCGCGGAATGGAATTCCGGAATTCTCGCGGTAATTTCCGCGAGAGTTTCGGTACGTGTGCACATAGCCTTAGGTTTTATGGACTAATGAAAGGAGAGTGACTCTTGATTGGCCAGATGGATGGGCCCGAGGCTGGATCAGTAAAGGGCAGAGAGCTCCACTCCGACTCAGACGCCAGCAAGGTGGAGGTGGGGTACTGGTATGGGCCGGTATCATCAAAGATGAACTTGTGGGACCTTTTCGGGTAGAGGATGGAGTGAAGCTCAACTCCCAGACCTACTGCCAATTTCTGGAAGACACCTTCTTCAAGCAGTGGTACAGGACGAAGTCGGTGTCGTTCAAGAAAAACATGATTTTCATGCAGGACAATGCTCCATCACATGCATCCAAATACTCCACAGCGTGGCTGCCCAGTAAAGGTCTAAAGGAAGAAAAAATAATGACATGGCCCCCTTGTTCACCTGATCTGAACCCCATAGAGAACCTGTGGTCCCTCATAAAATGTGAGATCTACAGGGAGGGAAAACAGTACACCTCTGGGGACATTGTCTGGGAGGCTGTGGTGGCTGCGGTACGCAATGTTGATCGTAAACAGATCAAGCAACTGACAGAATCTATGGATGGAAGGAAGGTGAGTGTCATCGTAAAGAAAGGTGGCTATATTGGTCACTGATTTTTTTTTTGTTTTTGAATGTCAGAAATGTTTATTTCTAAATTTAGTGTTGCTCTATTGGTTTACCAGGTGGAAATAAACAAGTGAGATGGGTATAGGTTTGGTTTTTATTATGTTGCCTAATAATTCTGCACAGTAATAGTTACCTGAAAAAACAGATATCCTCCTAAGATAGCCTAATCTAAAAAAAAACACTCCAACTTCCAAAAATATTAAGCTTTGATATTTATGAGTCTTTTGGGTTCATTGAGAACATAGTTGTTGTTCAGTAATAAAAAGAATCCTCTCAAATACAACTTGCCTAATAATTCTGCACGCAGTGTAGGGTCACATGACCGTTTTCTTTCCAAAAATGCTAATCAGACACTGTTCAGTGTTTGATCAGAGACGGATCCATTTTAGTCGGAGATGGAGATAGGAAACTTTTTCTCCATTTTGATAGTCCGTGAAAATTGCATCGCACTCAGATGTCATCTGAGTGCAGTCCGGACCCATGGACTTGTATTGGTGTTTTTGATCCGACACTTAGTTCTAGGAAAAAAATCGGACATGTGCAAAGCCACGTATAGCGCCCGTCGTGTGCACGAGCCCTTATTCTGTCTTTTCCTAGATAGAATAATATAATTTAATACCATGACTTATCTAGTCATGTTAGTTTTCCACCTTTCTTGTTACATCCCGCAGATGTCATTGATCTATAAACTGTCAGTTATAGGATTTGTTCTGTGAGCAGCAGGATTACATAATGAGGCAATGGAAAAACATAAAGCGCGTGAACATTAGCATATAAACTCTTACCAACTGGCACAAATCATGAGAACGAGCTCCATAGTTTTGCTAAATATGGTGAACAGATATTATGTTTGTTTATAATTGATTTACTTGACTTTTTAAAAACGTAGTTTGAAAAAAGTTACATTTTTTATGTTCTTACTTTGAGTTTTCTTTTAGACTAGGCAGGGACATGGGGTATTTGGGTGCTCCAGCTGGACAGTGGGACACTTTATAAGTCCTCCATCCAACGAAAGAGTTCCTATAGATTTTACAGAATGAAGCAGCGGTAAGGCGAGTGCTGCCCGCCCGCTATCAGGATAACGTGCAGTGGTCAGGAGGGTGATGGGCAGCACTTTCTTTGCTCAGTCCATGCATTGGTCATCTGTTCAGTTTGGTGGAATGGTAATTTCCAGCTAGAATTATTGCACATATTGTGTTTAAAGAAAGTGGGATAGTTTATCATAATGCAGGGTTTACTACTAGGCATGCGTTTTTTTTTTTTTGCTCATAAGCAAGGGTTTTTTTTTAGTATCTAAGAACAACAAATCTCTTAAAATAATGAATGAATCACAAATAAAATCACATCAAATACGATGTTGGCTACCGGCTGGCTCCAAGTTTTGTCTTGATCGGTTCTTCCACGGCCATCAGAGCAAAGCTTAAAATCGGGCAAATGACCTTGTGTCTCATGTGATTTTAGTATTCAGTTACCTGTCTCTCCAGAACCACAGCACCAGTACCTGTTGCAATCATATCATGTCTGACTGTCACGGGTGTGTCAGAGGCTGCAGACCGTCGCACTGCATCTGACTGCAGAAGGTCTCAGCAGTTTGCTTTGCAGACTTCTTCCTGGTCATTCTGACTCTAGGAGCCAGTGGCAACCTTCCTTCTACTCTAATGGACATACTTGGACCCGGGTGTTTATAACACCCAGCTTGCTGCTGGGAGTTGCCGGTAATATTTCCATTTCCCTGTTGAAGCTTGCAGCAATAGCAGTCAGCTATCTTCCTCCTTGGTATTTGGAGGATGTCTGTATTTCTCTCTGAGTCTACTCAAGCTAAGTGTTCCCTTTTTCTGTATCCCGTCTGTCTTTAGTGGTAGTGGGGACTGACTAGTGCTATCCTGTCCTCTATGCAGGGCTTATTGCCAGGGTCAAGCAGGGGTTAGGTATCCTGCTCGGCGATAGGTACGGGGACCTATATAGGGACAATAGGGCAGACAGGGTGACGTTAGATCTGCCTAGGGGTCTCCACTCCCTCCTTCCCTAGTGTTGGGTTCCATTCCCCTTATCCCTTCGTGTTGCAGTTTGTCTTTCCTACACTCTGCGTGACACTGACATAACATTACTGATTTAGCAACTCATTGAACCCAGCAGTGATGCTTGCTTGAACATCTGGCATGTGACCGCTTCTGGGGAATACATCACTAAAAATACTGGTGGTCCCTGCTGGTCTTGGGTGATGTAATCCCCCTGAGAAATCACATGCCAAATGTACAAGAATCACTGCTGGGGTCAGTGATTGGCTGCAGCTGTAATATGAATTATGGACATGACGTCATTGTTGCAGAAGCAGCAGGGACTACTGGAGTTGTGGTTCTGGAGATGCAGGGGATATAATAGTAAACTCCCCTCAAAGATTAGATCATCCTTCGGACTTTGAGTTTCACTCTGATGGCCCCAGAAGAAGTCATCAGGGTGAAACTTGGAGTGATTTCATTTCCAATGTGATTTTATAGGTTGTGATTTAAAGAATAATTTTGTGAGTATAATTACATTTTTTAGCAAGTAAGAAGGTCTTATGACATGTCACTATTTTCTCTTGTTGCTGGAAGAGTTCATGAAATAGAAAGGCAAATATAGTAAAAGAAGATAAAAGTGGATGAAAGCCGCATCACTTGTGCAATCACTCGAGTGAGAGGATGAACTTGATCCAGATGAAGCGCAGCTTTGTCCTGGAATAGATTTGTTAGATACTTTTTCACATTTTTTTTAAACATATATTAGACACTTTCTGAAAGATGAAGACGGATGGACACAAGGTCTGAAATAAACGATAAGAGGAGAAAAGAGTTATTAACTATGGCTGCTTGGACTCTATAAGAATATTGTCATTTAATCCGGATCACAATACAATTTTACATATAAATTTACAGAAATGTTCATGTCCGTCAGAGGCAAGAGAACAACCGTGATTGACTGTTTTCAAGGCGCTAATAGAAGTGAATGCAGAGAGGTGAGGACGTGTGTGGCCACTTCTCCATCCACTCTTCACACGCATGTGGAGGCAGACAGTCTACATGGGACAAGGTCCCCTATGTAGAGAGGTAGCCCGTTAGTTTTAATCATTCAGGGTTCATCCAGTAGGCAAAAAAGTATTTTAAAAATGTAGTTTGGAGTGTGCCTTTAAGACACAAGGTTCTGTTACTTAGACAAAAACAACTCAAGATGCATATCCTCTTTCTAGAGAGAAAAGCAATTTGCGTTGTGTTGTGTACTGGACCTGTATGCTAAAAAGTTCCTCAAGTTATGTAAAACTGAAAAGGTACTAAATAATGAAGTTTGGCAAAGCTGAGAATATCACAAGGTACAGACTGAGCGCACGTAAAAGAGGAGATCCGGAGAGTATAAGCAAGGTTTTTTATTTACACCAACGCGTTTTGGCGTCGGAGCAGCACCTATCTCAAGGCTAAAAAGCAAATGTCACATTTGGTTTTACACCATGGGAAAAGAGCCGAAACGCGTTGGTATAATTACAAAAACTTGCTTATATTCTCCGGATCTCATCCTTTCCGTGAGCACAGGCCTCACATCAAAATACTCTTCGCCTTGCCAAACAGCTATCTGGACAATACTCTACAGCCGCGGGGCTGTAGCTATGGCACATCTGGCGTCTACAGGTGCTGTGTCCTCACATAACCCCTAAAGGTGATTGCTATCATCACCCTCACCCCCATTTTGATCCTCACGGTACTGCCCTATCTGTGAGCCTCTGTCCCAACCACACCTTCCCTAAATAATGAAGTTGACTCTTCATAAGCCTGAATTTTAACTATCATAAACTTATCCAAAGCTGTCACTTTGTTATATATACAGTTGTGTGAAATGCTGTGTTACTCGTAAGTCCACAGACTTGGGGATCATCAAGATGTTTTCTGGCAAAACTGAGACAAGCCTTTATATTCTTATTGAGTGGTTTTCGTCTGGATCTCTGCCATGTAGGTCATTTTTGCCCAGTCTCTTTCTTATGGTGGAGTCATGAACACCGACCTTAACTGAGGCAAGTGAGGCATGCAGTTCTTTGGATATTGTTTTGGGGTCTTTTGTGACCTCTTGCATAAGTCGTCGCTGCCCTCTTGGGATAATTTTGGTCATCCGGCCAGTCTTGGGAAGGTTTACCACTGTTCCATGTTGTCACCATTTGTGGATAATGGCTCTCACTGTGGTTCTCTGGAGTCCCAAAGCTTGAGAAACGGCTTTATAACCTTTTTCAGACTGATAAAGTAATTGAGATCTATTTCCCATTTGTTCCAGATGTTTTTGGGATCGCAACATAATATCTGACTTTTGAGCAGCTTTTGGTCTACTCCACTTTATAAGGCAGGTCCTATTTAAGTCATTTCTTGATTGAGAACAGGTGTGGCAGTAATCAGGCCTGGGTGTAGCGAGGAAATTTGATCTATTCCTAAAGATGTGATAAACCACAGTTATATTATCTTTTAAGGGAGGGGGGGGTATCACTTTCACGCAGGACCCTGTATGTTTGGATTTCTTTTTCACTAAATAATAAAAGACCTTCATTTAAAAACTGCATTTTGTGATTACTAGTCTTATCTTTGTCAAATATTTTAATTTGCAATGCAAGAGAACAGGAAGTCAGGAAGGGGGCAAACACTTTCACACTACTGTACATGCTGTATGTATACTGTACGAGAAACGTCGTCTATGTACCGGGTCTACAGCTCGAACTCCTCGAGCCCCGGTAGTGATACAGATGTGGCATGAATTGGCACATCTCGGCCTAATGACTTCTACATCTGTCAGTGCAGATGAGGCCCGAGAGCCCATTGGAGCCGGCGCTCAGTGTTTTCTACCTATGCTTTGTTAGATAAACAGCCAGGAGCAGATAACTTGTATAGAGATCAAAGTACATCTCTGCAAATAGAGAATGACTGCCTTATCCTAAAATCTTGTGTTTGAGCTGCCAGTAAAGTCTCAGCGCAGCAGCTGGAGCTCACAATATGGCTCTCTAGGGGAGAAAACAGACATATTAAACCATTGTATAAACTTTCTTACATGTCACCGATGCAGACAAACAACTGTAATGTAACAGGACTGTGTTCATGCGTCTACATTTCTATGCTAAAACCTCTCTGAGCGTCTGTATTTAATGACAAAGCGTCTCTGCCAAGCGATCGCTAATGAGGTAACTAGCAAAACAAACACTGGAATAAATGTGCTTTCAAAATCGTCTTCTTGGGGCGCCAGGAATTTGTTTTCCTTCTCTGATTATATGAACAGAGTTAGATCCTATAAACAAAATGAAAGGATGGAAGATGAGGGAGGGCAAGATGAAAATGAGAAATGAGTAAAGCGTAGATGAACGTGGCAAAAAGAGACTTAAGGCCCCTGTACACATTAGATGGCTGTTGGCGGAACGATGCCTTGGCTGATGATTCGGCCGACAGCCATCTTGGCCGTCTTTCTGAAACACAGGAGCTGGCGGCTTATCTACGGGAGAACAAAGTTATCGACAGTCCAAAATCGGACATGCCCAATTGGCATCTCCCCAACAATCAATTGGCCGGTGCCCCCATAAACATTAGACCATCCTCTGAACCTGTCCATATCGGTGGGTTCATCCGACATTACTCTAATGTGTATGGGGGGGCTTTAGAGTCTGCTGAGTGACCCCCTTACTTCATAAATTGAGATTGGATTCTTGCATCTGATCCAGCTTTTCCTGGGATTTCCTGCCGTGAGGGAGGCCGAGCTATCGGTTCACGGGTCCTGGTATAAATGTTCCTTTAGACCTATCCCTCTAGTAGATATCTGATTTGCAGGCAATATCTTCTAAGATTGGAGTCGTCCTCTTCTTTTCTCTTCTCCATTCCCAGGATGTGGTGTGGGGAGGAAGGGAGGTCTGCGAAGCCACATGGCTTTGGACTCCAGTTGCATCAGTAACTTTTATAGCTAGGCCACTGAGGCTAGATGCTTCCAAAGTTTGGGCAATGAGCTGTTTAAACCTGGCTTTTCCATTTGCACAAACCATAAAACTTGTAAAATAGAAAAATACACTCTTAAATGAGTTGTCCAGGCATGGGGTCCAATTCTAGTCATTCTAAGTGACTTCAGACTCGTGAAACCTCACAGTGTGCGCACTGTCAGGATTCTCTGGTGCAACGTGCATACATGTGGTCACATGCCAACTAGAAATGTGTGGCCTCGCTCAAATAAATAAATCGAGCTAGGCTGGACACGTCTAGTCGGAATGTGACCGGAAGTATGCAAATCACATACTGGCAGTCACATCACTGCCTGTTCCTGGCACCGGAGAATCATCCCTGTGGGGATTGTGTGCAATGTGTGGGTTCACAAGTCTGCAGTCACATAGTGTGACTGCAGACTTGTACCTCAAGCCAGGACAACCCCCTTAAGATCTAAAACCTCATTGCACACATTTACAACACTACTGTATAAAGGCTAAAGCGCCTTTAAGAAATCCATGCTTTAGAGGACAGGGTTGAGTTTGGAGACAAGTGAGTGCTACACCAGGAATAAGGAGATCTGACCTGTCCTTCCCATACAAATGCACCCTTGGCTCTCCATGGCCTCAGGTGTATACAATAGGGAGTGAGGAGTAAGCTGCTGCCAGACACCTCTGCTCACGTCCTTGAGAAATAAACTGGTATGTCAAAATGTAAAATGTCCAACCGATCTTCTCCCCAAGTAGGAGTTTGGAGGCTGCATGTACAATGCCGCTGATATTAGGGGGTTTGGCTGACAATCTGATGTGTATAGGGACATACATTCTCGTCCTCCATATTGTTAATACCCCTTCACAAAAGGACTAAATCTTAAGATTCCTTTAAGGAAAAGGCGATAATATTTCCTTTCTTATAATATTTGACCAAATTTATCTCAAAAACTTTTTTCAGTGGCTCATAAAAGCAAAAAGGAAATGCCGCTCCCCGTCACTGGAGAACTATGCCACAGAATCGGGGCAAGCGTCGTGCCCAGAGCTGAGTCATGTCACATCAGATCATGGATTTCTTCCTCTTTAGTGTAAAGGTTACATCTGTACAGATATCGTAATGCTTCATCCTCCTTATGTTACAGAATGTGAGCAGCCGCTAAACATTGTCCTACTTCATCCACACTGTGTCCTCCATCGTGCTCCTGCCGAGGTCAGAGTGATGTAGTGCGCATGCGTCGAGAATGGCCAAAGAGCGCCGACGTCGCATAGAAAAGGCTTGCGCATGAGCAATACAGTGCGTTACTCTGTCCTCATCAGTGCAGAGAGAAATGCACCTATGGAGCAATGGAGGACACTATGTGGATGATCCAAGACCCGTCATCCACATGAAGCAAGAAGAACGATGATTGTAAGGAGAAAGGAGACACCAGATCAAGACCAGAGACGCCCATCGAACCGCACTGTGAAATCTAGGAGTATAATAAAGGTCTTTATTGTGCCTCTATAATGAATTGGTGACATACAGTCAGATACTAGAATGCTGTGATGGAGGCTTATAGGTGCTGACCCTACTTTATATAGGGAAAACCTGGTGACAAGGTCCCTTTAATACTTCTAGGAGCACAATAAATAAACTGTGCCCTGGGCTGAACTTTAGGAAGAGCTTGTTCCTTGGCGCCCACCACTTTGGGGACCTAAGAGGTTTTTACCACCGACCCTCTGATGGTTTTTCAGTGGTCTTATCTAGTGGTGAGGTTCCCATGACTTTCTGAATGCACCGTGGAGTAATTAATTAGCTAATCACTCGGGTCCCTCTCCCCAGCAAAAGCTTTTTTTGGCCAAAATAAGCCCCAGCAAGCCAACCATGTCCCCTGCGGTGGCCACTGAAATGTAGAGTTACGTGGCGCATGAATGGCCGACCATGTTGCCAGAACAGGTCCTGCTTGTACAAGAGTCATTTCCCATTCTGGCAAAGTATTTTGAGACGTTGTTATAAGAGATTTCCTAACATTTTATGAAAATTGTGGCTCCATCGTGGGCAACTGGAAATTCATAGCGGCTTCCAGTAAATTCTGGGGTTAGTCGTAGTCAGACCGCACATTGTTTGCATTTTCTGTGTTTGTAGAACTTTACAGAATAACCTTTCTCCGCTCTCAACGTGACGCTCAGAGCAAAACTTCTATCAAGAGGAAACACATTTGGGTTTGCTCACAGATATGATCTGTTGCTGGATCATCATAGGAATTTGCTCTGGCCAAAACTTCAAAGAAGCCCAGAAAGGTAAACTGTGAGGACGCTTCCTAGTAAACAGAGCTCTGCGGCTACAACCCCGAGCATCCCCCCTACTGTATCCAGGCCGAAACCTCATTATTACAGTGTCTGCACCGCCATCAAGCCAGCCAGATTACTCCAGCCTTTGTCCTCCGGCTCTCCCGGATCACTGCTCATTGAATGCCGTATTGCACTGCGCCAGACATCCAAGGATAATTCTACATCTGGGGTTGACATAGCTCGGTGTTCCTCAGGCAGTCTGTTTTCTTTCAGGCTGAATTTAAACAATAAATAGCCGTTTTTTGGCCAAATGCTTTTTATTAAACGATGCACATGCACGCTCAATCTGGCCGAGCGTGCATGTGTCCTCAATAGAGAGAGGGGCGAAAGTGCTCTGCACTTCTCACCTTAAGAGCAAAAGTATTAAGCATGTTGGGCTACATTCCCACAATGAGTTTTATTTTTACGCTGCTCATTTTAGAAAAAAAAAAAAAAAAAAAAGAATGCAAGTAACCCATTTAATTGGTGCAGAAAATCTGTAACCTCAAAAACTTCACCAAAAGCTCATTGTGGGAACATAGCCTTAAAATCAAATTACCCGACACTTCTAAACACCAAATATCTGCCATCGGGGATTGTTACTTAGCATCTAAAAAGGGTTTTTCGCCCATATGTGACTGCAGATTGTCAGTATTCTCCTGTGTGCATTACATGCACTGTCAGGATTCCCCTCAGTTGTCAGATAGCATGTGATGGCCCACCCTTACTACATTCTCTCATGTTCTATTAGGAGAAACATGAGAATTTAGTAGGCTCATGACCGCCAGTATCCAATCGTATATTGTTGGTAACTTGACCATCCGTTCTGGCAATTAAAGAGGGAATCCTGACCGTGTGTATATTGCACACAGTTGGGACATGGCAATCTACAGTCACAGAATGATTGGGGGGGGGAGGGGGGGTGTCCAAAATTCTGTGCAGACTTTTAAACTATAATTCTGGCTGAAGGCAGCCTCCACTAGAGGGAGCAGAAGAGCAAATTATATATTTTTTAAAAAGAAGCATTCCAAGAATTGAAATTTGATAACTTCCTGATCGCTGCAGAGCCGACAGTTGTAACTCACAGCATCCCCGAGATCAGAACCCCCTGGATCCCAAATATGAGGCTCTGAAGAGAGATGGCCGCTTCCCCAATCATTGTCTAGGGGATTACTAGAAATGGAAATATTGGAGCGCTGTAGTCCGCTGCCTGCAGCCGTCTCAAACCACAAATAGAGAGTTGGAGTTGAGCAAGTTTTTTTTAAGGGATTAGAAAAGCATGGCCGCTTTCTTGCAGAGAGCCCATCTGATCATATCTTGTAGGTCAGATACATTTGCTTCAATAGGATTGAGTTACAATACCAGAAACGAACTGCGATCCAAGGTGGCGCTGTTTCTTGAAGCAGCCATGTTCCTGTAACCTTGTGAAAACCCTTTAAGGAAGAGGTACTACACATTCAGTGGTAATGTTCTGGTATGTGGAGCGCAGTCATAGTAACAACTAGATGGTTTAAAGAGAAAAAAAAAACTATATATATATTTTTTTTTTTTAAACATACACTAACATTCTTAATTGAAAAGTTTGAATGGCGTTCTGAACATTCATAGAAATAGTTACATATAACAAGTTGTACGCATTATACAAATGCTGCCCCCTTTCTCTACAGCAGCTGTCCATGAGATCAGCACTGAGAAACATTTGGGTGAAAAGATGGGAACTACATAGAGCAGAGAACACTGGCTCCATGCCAGCAACTAAATCAGTTATCCAAAACAAGAATGATTCTATCGCCCCCTGCTGGTCAAAATCTAGATTTCACATCATCTCCATCTGCTTTCTAAATCGAATTCTTTACAGTATGGACAGATCCAAAAACCCCTGTACTGTGCATCTGCTGAATTTTTTTTTTTTTTTAGTTACTCCCCAGCTACAGATTTCTCTGCAGATACAGATTTTAAATAAGTAATGTTTTATTTTTACTCCTGAACAGCATCTGCACCCTATTCTCTCACTATCCCAATCAGATGATATTATCTGGAGGATTTTATGAGGCCGGATCATACATAGGACAGCACTCCGCCATTCCAGCAGTCCCATACACAATGAATGAACAGGAGCTCGAGAAGGCGCACCTCCGCTGCATTCAAGCCCCAATTTCAGGATCACTGATTTGCTAGTCGCTGCGACAGTTACCCCTTCTCTTATGCATTCGGAAATAACTTTTTAATGATAGCAGACAGCAGGAGGAAGGATCTCAGGGCACATAAAACAGGCTGTAGACAAAGCACCCGGAGAGTAAGTGCAGGATAGAAGCTGTGCTGATACAGGAAAGCAAGTGAATGAGCAGCACACAGAGCTGACATGCAGCCTATATTACTGGGAGAGACACTCATGGGAGGAAACCTCTGAAAGTTCAATCAGGCTGCAAGCTAAAAGTGAATTAAAGGTATGAAGATTGCAGACTGAAACATTAGCGATTGCCTTCAGATGGTAAAAGTCGAAGATGTGTAAAAATGCCCCCCCCCCCCCCATATTAAAATGTGTTCATAGCCCAATAATGGATAGATAATAACCCTTTAAAATTCACATGTACTAATATTTGCCAAACCACAGTGTAGCAAATAAGAAAGGCATATTGTATTTTTCAGGTAGTCACATTTGGCAAAAAAAAAAAAATATATATTATACTACAGTCCCTTCCCATACATCTAAACTAGACTTGTGAAGAGCCAAAAAAAAAAAAAAAAAAAATTCAGTGACAAACCATTTAGATAAAAAGAAAAAAATTCTGCAGTTGATTTTATGCAGAAAACCTGGAGCATGTCATCTCAGGACCCTCATAATAGGCAGATGTTATAGTAATTTGTTGGGTTAGCTCTCCCTCTAGTGGAGACTCACTGTCATTACAGTCTCTGAACAGTGCAATTTATGACACCATTCACCAGACCTGTCACCACCAGGAGATTGATGTAAACCTAGAGTTCTGTTATTCTTGTCCATATTAGGAACAGAATTCTTGAGTTTACAGCACAGACAGACCGCACTTGGGTAGGAGAGGGAAAAAAAAAAAAAAAAAAAAAATTATTATTTATATATATATATTGCAACATATGAATTCTACATAATATCCTCATGTATATTTAGTGGATCCTGTATTTCAGACATTTTTCCTGTGGGCAGAAGAGGTAGAATAATGCCTCACACAGCTGTCACATGGATTGGACAGGTCACGGCTGTATCAGTGGCCCATATGAGCCTGTACTGTCATATACTCATAATCATCTATATTTTTATTTAGCGCTAACATATTCCGCAGCGCTTTACATTATAATCGCCATCCCCAATGGGGCTCACAATCTAAATTCCCTATCAGTATGTCTTTGGAATGTGGGAGGAAACCGGAGAACCCGGAGGAAACCCACGCAAACGCGGGGAGAACATACAAACTCCTTGCAGATGTCTTTGGTGGGAATTCGAACCCAGGACTCCAGCGCTGCAAGGCTGCAGTGCTAACCACTGAGCCACCGTGCTGCCCATGCAGGCAGGTCGTATGCCACATAGAAAAAACTTGCGCATTTCACCACTAGTGAAACTAGAGTCACCTACACATGTAGCTGATTTGCTGCAGAGAGATTGTATTTTATTTTTTTAAACTTCTAAAAAAAAAAAATAAAAATCTGCCATTTCCAGTGCAGAGAAAAGTTACACAAAGTCTTATTTTGTGGCAGCTATAATACACTACAGATTTTCAGAAAATCCGGCAATAAAGTCACCATTGTATCCCACACTTGTGATTGCAGCTCATCAGACGTACGTGCCATCCCAAAAAGTGTTGGCTTTCACCCCAGGTCACTCTATACCTTCAGCTCCACATTACACACTGGAAAGTACTTTATGAGCCACCATACTGGGTCCATGCACGCACCTTTACCTTATATAAGGCTCCTATACAAATATCAGGGTTTTTTTTGTTTTTTTTTGTTTTTTTAAATCGGATCGCACTCGTCCGCATTTCTCGCAAATGAGTATGAGCCCTAATGGCAGGCACTCCAATTCTCAGCATAAAGTTTATTGTTCTTGCACTCCACCAATTTACAGTTTCCCATGATAAAGAATGAATAAAATAAAAACAAAAAAACCAAAAACAAATGAATATAAAGACCGAACACGTGCGCTTCAGAACCTATCCTAACGGTTCATACTCACTTGCAAGCTACATGTATTTCTATGCAGCCGCATGCTCCTGTCCTAGTGCAAGTCTCTCACGAGTGAGTATGAGCCCTTAGTGCATTTGTCTGTCAATCTAAGAGAGACAATGAGGATAAATTGTCAAAATATCAAACAATCCCTTTAAGTTTTCAGATCGTCACCATTACGCATTATATAACACGTTTACTGCATGCTTACCACTTATTTTGGCGCGCTCGCTCCTCTCCTGCAGGAGTCACAGCTCCGGCCTTTCTATAGCTCCAGTTTCTTCCCCCCTCCCTCCAGTCACATAATTTGGCCCTGTAGATGGACATGTACTTTCTTGCAGCCCCACCGCAGTAATGGCGGCTGTCCCTATAGTAGAGCTTTAGTTTGGAACATCAAAGTGAATGACTGGAGAAGACAATAGATTTTAAGTGCTTTTGTTTGTTTTTTTTTTTTTTTTATTATCAACAGGTACAAAATTGTATTTATACAAAGGCTGGTTCCCCATTAGTGGGCCGTCCGCAGGAAGGTTGTCGCTAACATCTGCGCGGCTGCTGGATAATTAGCTGTTTTTTGGGAAGGATGAGCTTTTCCACGGTGGGTCTGGGCTTCTGGTGAGCGAGTTGTGCTGCTTCTGCAGGAAATTCGTGGCTGAGCTGCAGGGACCAGAAAAGCAAAAAAAAGAAAAAAACCTGATTAACATGAACGTCCTTGACCAACTTGTAATTGCTGCATTTTAAATGGAGGGGCCTATATGAAGGTGTTACGTAACCCCATCCATTTTGTAATCTGCAAGACCTTTTGTGTCTTTAAAAAGGAAAACTATGGTTTGGGGGGGGGGGGGGGGTTACCTGCCACCGCTGCAGTGTAGCAGCAGTGGGTGAACATATGCAGTACTTACAAGCTCTTGCTGAGCTTGTAAATACTGCTCTGAACTAGCCTGGATCTTTATAGGGCACAGTTAGCGCTCAAACCGGCAGATGACAGTGCTACTGAGCTCTTCTGATGCTGCAGAGGAAGAGACAGTCCTGATCGCAGCATTGGAAAATGCACAGAGTTCGGGCCAGTGGAGCAATGATGCCGCTGGTCCAAACTGTCAATCAAGCAGGAATGAAAGCAGTATTAAGTCAATTAGACTGCAACTGCCTACCCCCCCCCCCCCCCCCATCATGCCAGCCTCAGTGCACCATTTGTAATGGCCAGTCCTTGCACTGGTGCAGGAAGATGCGCGAGGACAGTTACAATGGGCACTCACATGCATCTTCCAACACCTGTATTGTTTTCAAGGATCAGGACAGGTAGAAGAAGCCCAACGGCCACCTCGTCCTTCTGACGCAGAGACCAGAGTGCATTCTTGGCAGCCACGCTTATTGAAAAATATCGGCGCACAGACAAAAAATGTTTTGCCCTAAGAGTTTAAGGTGGAAAGTTCCTCCCAAGGGACACATACTGTGCTGGGTGCCACACCAATTTTTTTTAAACCACGCTTACCCTGCTTTTAGCAAGTCCTTTATAACCATCCATATAGAAATATGGCTCCTAGTGAACCCCATTACAGTTCCCACATCATGGCCACCACATTGATACTCACATACAGTATGATGCCCCCATATCCCTGCTCCTCTGTGACCATACTTGTCTCTGCTGTCGAATCACGGGACCTGGGGGTCCATCAGTCTCTACCCAGACAGAATGTATCCACGATCTGACGGTTCCCTGCCCCACCACCGTACTAAAATGCACTGGTGACGACGTACATACAGGTGAAGTCAGGAGATACCCCAGACCTTCCGTTCTATGGCAGCCTCCCAAATTCAGGACCGTTGGGAGGCATGGCTACATGGCGCTCACCTCTGTTCTGTTTGCAGAGAAATTCATCCAATATAAAGTCTTTGTCTCTCCGAGCAACTATTATGGAGTGAGGAGAGATCCTGTAAGGATACGGTAGTGACACCGCTGCTATGTAGGATCAAAGCCAGACAGTCAGTGAGACATCTCACCGACCGAGATGCACTGATAAGCAAAGCGACTGGATTTTTAGCCATTTTCCTGAGCGACTTCAGTCCCCATTATCGGTGTCTCCAGCACCGGAGGAGTGCAGCTGCTCCACGGATGTAGACGGCAGCGCAGAGTTTACCTGTTCTTCGTTCTATCAGATGCCTCACAACGAGGAGATGCTCACATCAGAGAAAATCCATAATCTGTCCACCACGGCAGAAGCGCTGATTGCTGCAGCACCAGGTGCCTCTGGTACATGCATATACTCTGTCGTACCCGGCCACGCATCTCCATAAAGTCATCAGAAAATGGACCATTGTTTATGTCAGGTATTAATGCTAAAGACGACAGTCACCAGTTTGATCACATCATTGAATGGTCACTACAGAGCTGAGCAAAACATTTATGCATTTTTAATTTCTCATCTCCTTGTATAGATATTTGCTTGTCAAGTTTAGATCCAACTACTTGTCAAGACTAAAAGGGGCATTAGCAGAGATTATATAGGGGCAGCTACCTTCTTCCCCCTGCATGACACTGCCCAACCATAAGCAAGAAGTGTCAAAAAAAAAAAAAAAAAAAAAAAAAAAGCCCTTACAGAATGACAGAACAGATCTTTTCCTTTGAGACATGTAATGATAGACAGCTCGGCTTTCCTCCGATCTGACTGCTGGTAGTTTCTGTGTAGAGCAGAGCTATGTGTCATGACAAAGAAGTCTACAAGAGGCGTTCGTAACGGTACACACAGTAGCTGTAGCTCTGCTTTAATCTACTCACTAGATGCCGGCAGTGAGATCATGGAGAAGAGCAGGGCTGTCTATCATTACACATCTCACAAGAGAAAGCCTATTCTAAGATTCTATAAGTGCACTTATCACCCCCCCCCCCCCAGGGGTGTTAATTTGGTCCCCTGCATGACACCTCCTGCTTATGATTGGGCAAGGTCATGCAGGGGTGCAAGAAGACAACCCCCAGATGAGAATCTCTGCCAACACCCCCTTGTTATTAACACAAGTTAGGTCCTAATCTTTACAAGCCAATACATCTTCAACGGATAAAAAATAAATAAGAACCTACATTTTATTAAGCTCTGCGGCCACCATTTCATGACTAGTAGTAAAGCAAAAAAATAGTTTCTGGAAACTACGCCAAGTTCCTCCCCTTCCAATGACATTTTTGCAGTATTGGACGAAGACTCATTGTTAACCAGACACAGACTTCTAGAAAGTGTAAGAAGACACCGACCTTCTCTAGAGCTCCAGGTAGGAGATTCATGGTTTGCACCTTCGGCAGGTTCACCACAGAGCTGTCAAGAGGAAGGAGACAAGACATGGTGTAATAGACTTTAAAGCAGCTTTCCTCCATCTAATGAGGATCAGTGAGGTGTAACACCTCACCGCACAGTCATGATACAATACCATGTGGAACGGGCAGGAATGTGCAGAACTTCTCCTGCATTTGGCCAATTATTAACACAAGAACTTGTGACATTCTCAGAACGTTCAGTGGCTCCGCAGACACGATGCCTTCCAAGGCGAGCAAGAAAATTACTACTGCTCAGCTTTTATGTAAAGATTATTATAATAAATTGGTGCAATAGTTTGCACCCTGCTGAGGACCATCTTCTGATGCCTTCACCCAAGCACCAAGATGTGACAAGGGGTCCAGGACGATGCCACCTATATCAGGACTAGTTCACATGACTAGCTGTCTTACCGGCACTTGTGATTTTCTTCTCCTCTCACTTCCTCAAACTCAATGTGGACAAATCTGAACTCATCTTAACCCCCCCCCCCCCCTCACAGATCTTCCTTACCTGACCCATCTATGCCTCGGAGTAACCCTTGACTCTGCCCTGTACATCCAAGCTCTACCTCCTGTTGCCTCCAGCTCAAAAATATTTTCAAAATACATCCTTTCCTCAACCTACTAAAATGCTTGCGCATGCCCTCATCATTTCCCGCCTCGACTACTGCAACATCCTTTTTTGTTGCCTCCTCGCTAACACCCTCGCACCTCTCCAGTCCATCCTCGACTCTGCTGCCAGACTAATTCATCTCTCTCCTCGCTACTCCTCCCCTCTGCAAATCTCTTCACTTGCTCCCATTCCCTCAGCATATCCAGTTCAAATGACTAATACTGACCTACGAGGCCATCCATAACCTGTCTCCTCCATATGTCTCTGAACTAATTGCTCAATACCTTCCCTCACGTAATCTCCGGTCCTCCCAAGACCTCCTTCTCTCCTCCACAATTATTCGCTCCTCACCCAACCGCCTCCAAGACTTCTCCCGAATATCCCCAGTCCTATGGAATTCTTTGCCCCAACATGTCCAGCTACCAACCATACTCAGATCCTTCAGATAGAACCTGAAAACCCATCTTTTCATGAAAGCCTACAGCATGCAATGACCCTGCTGTCCTCCTCACCACTACCGGAGCTACCGACTCACCATCACCAGAGCTGCTGCAACCCCCGAACCTACTGTCTCCTTCCCCACCATCCTGTAGAATGTAAGCCCACAAGGGCACATAATCATTTTTATAGCAAAAAAAAAAAAAAAAAGGTCATAATTCTACCACATTAATCTGTTTAATGATATTTTCACCCAGCTGAAGACTGCACTTTATCGAAAAGTTAAGGGAATCGGTCATGTAAAGTAAAGAAATTTACTGGTAGATATTGCGTTAATCTGCAGGATAATGGCATTCTGACAGATGTGGTGCTGGCACTGAGAGCCCCTCTGCCAGGGGGAAATAAACTTTATTACCTTCCCCTCTCCCCCCCAGCAGTCTCTCTCTTTCAAACATATGGGTGCTCAGTTCATATAGAGCCCTGGCAGGATCGCACAGCAGTCCTGAATGGATTCTCCAGTAGTGGACAACCCCCTTTAAGTAATCAAGTCATATCGGTGGAGGTCTGATAACCTGCACTCACTCCTCCCATGAGGTCCCCGCTGTGGCCAGAAGTCAGACCACCAGAGCTCAGTACATCACAGTGGATGCTCGGAGGTACTGCAGCATGGATCACATTCATTTCAACAGGAGCCGAGCTGTAATTCTCATGAACCGCCACCATTGTGCATGTGCTGTTCTAGCCAGCGCGAGACCCACTCATAGCTGATCGGAAGGGAAGGGATTTCGGAGCCCATTAAGAGTTAAATAAGATACGCACACTGCACGCGCCTTCATGCACAGTACCGCCGCATAACGCCATACCTTGGTGTTTCAGGTGCAGTTTTCTTTGCAGTTTTTTCTGGTGTAAAGTTTTCTTCATTTCCTTGTTTTTTGGAGACTCGCATGCCTCCAGCTTTAACTGTAAAGAGAAAAACAATGTGAAGAACCAAAAGCCAAGAAAGAATCCAGGCAGCAGGGGGGGGGGGGGGGGAAATAAAAAAAAAAAAAATTTACGGGAACTGCTTTATCTAGGCAGCATGGCTTGTTCATTCCTCTCTTGTATAGATATGTTCACATGGAGTAAATACGTTTTTGAATATCCAGTGTGCATTTGCTGTGAAATTTATGGCAGATTTTTGGGGTTAGGGCGCAGACTTGCAGTTTTAGCCGTCTTAGGCTAGTTTCAAATTTGAGTATGGAGGAGCTGCGAATTTCCTCCGTGAAGCTCCGCCCACTGCAGAACCTCCTCCGGTCAGCTCCGCCTACTTCTGCACACGAACCCTATCTTTAACTTTGGGTACACAGGTCACGCAGATGTATGTGGATGCCTTCGCATGCGTTGTTTTGACGATGCAGCGACCGCTTCAAATGCCATCATGTTGCGTTCGACGCGGGTTGCCACATCGTCAAAGTGACATGCGGAGGCATCTGCATACATCCGCACGACCTGTATACCCAAAGTTAAAGATAGGGTACCCGGGCCGCATGCAGAGCTGACTGGAGGAGGTGCGGCAGTGGGCGGAGCTTCATGGAGGACGTCAGCAGCTCCACCAGACACAAATGTGAAACTAGCCTTAGGCTATGTGCCCACGATAGCGTTTTTAAACGCTCAGGAAAAGGATCCCCTTCCCAGAAATCGCGCATCTTTTTCCACGTGTTTTTTGCGTGATTTATGACACACGATTTCTGGGATCATTGGGGATGGCTAAAAACGCTCAGCAATGCGGGAATTAATGAGCATGCTGCGTTTTTAGCCGCTAAGCGATTCCTGAGCATGCATTGGCACAAAAAGCCAAAAACGCATGCTAATTAATTTGATGCATCTTTTAAGCATTTCTGCAGTGTCTGAGCCGGCACAAACGCTGCGGAAATGCTTAACAAAACGCATCGTGGGCACACAGCCTATATAGGTTTGTATATAGATTAGCCACATTTAACAGGGCTTAAGACATGTCAATAGTCAGTGATAAAAAAAAAACTAGATAAATAATGGAGCTTGGGCTGAACGATGGCTTGTCTAATAAACAGATGGCCATGTGTGGATGCCACACTTATGCTAAAGGTGCTGTCACACTTAGCGATGTACCAGTGATCCCAACCAGCGATATGACGCGGTCAGGATCGCTGGTACATCGCTAAGTGGTCGCTAGTGAGCTGCCACACAGGCAGATCTCACCAGCGACATCGCAGGGGTCGGGGGTCGCTACTTACCTGTCAGACGTGGCGATCCTGCATCCTCCCGCCCGCGTCCATGCGTCGCTCGTCTCCACAGCAGGAAGCTGACGACGAGAAACGGCCCCGGACGTTCTCACGCGATCAGCGATGACAGCGGGGGAGCCGGTCGGAGGTAAGTATCAGACATAGCGATATCACTAGCAATATCACTATAACGTCATAAAACCAGTGACGTTACAGCGATATCGCTTAGTGTGACAGGCCCTTAAGGCCGGGGTCAGACTTGTGATAAACACACGTCTCAATACCCAGCCTGCCGCTGGCACTCGGACCGGAGTGTGCGGCTGCATGTATTTCTATGAAGCTGAGCGCTCCGGTCCTGAGTGCCGGGGGGTATTGATGCGCGAGTTTATCACAAGTATGACCCCGGCCTAAGAGGGTGTTTCAGACTCCATTAGGGTGTGTGCACACGCTGTGGATTCTGCTGTGGATCCGCAGCGGTTTTGGCCCTGCGGATCCGCAGCCGTTTCTGCTGCGGTGTACAGTACCATAATATCCTATGGGAAGTGGAAACCGCAGTGCAGACAGTGTGGACTTTTCCGCACGGTTTTGAAACCGCAGAAAGAATTTACATGTCAATTCTTTCTGCAGATTCCGCCGCGGTTTACCATCTCCTCCATTGTAGAGGTGATAAACCGCAGGTCTTTTGACCTGCGGATTTTGCAAAATCCACGTGGATCAATCCACAGCATGTGCACATACCCTTAGTGGGGTTGCAACAATCAAACAAAAGGTGATAGCTTGTCCAGATGAGCAGGCTTGGACTGGCCCACCGGGGGAACTGGTGAATTTCCTGGTGGGCCCCACGTCCCAACCTGAGATGTGACTAATAGTGATGAGCAAATGTGCTTGGATAAGGTGTTATCTGAGCATGCTCAGGTGCCTTCAGAGTGACTTCAGCATGCTCAAATAATATTTTCAAGTCCCCACATGTCTCGTGGATATTCCACAGCCGCGAGACATGGAGACTCTAAAGGCTCATTCACACGTCAGTATTTTGCATCAGTGTTTGTATGCCAAAGCCAGGAATGGAACTTACCGAGAAAAAATATATATATAATTTAAAGGCTGACTCCTGTTCTTTATTTTGGAGACATTCCTGGTTTTGGCATACAAATACTGATGAAATACTGATCAAAAATACTGATGTGTGAAAGAGGCCTAACATAGTATTCAGGCATGCCGAAGTTACTGATATCACCTGAGCATGCTCAGATAACACCTTCTCTGAACACGGTCGCTCATCACTATGTATAGTCTATTTGCGCAAATCTAGAGTGCAAAAACATTCAGGAGATTAGGGTAAATTGTCAGTGCTACACATTACATTGCTCAGTTCTGCTCGTCCATGGAATTCAGAATATTCTCATTGTGAAACTTTGCATGAAAACTGCAAACTACCGGGAATTCCTGCTCAGTGGATTTTATGTTCATTGTTGAAAATACAAGACGAAGGCCCGGCTGTGAGAATTGTGATCTCTCGAAGGAGAAAGGCAAGGAATGTTCACAAACAAACAATAATTTGCAAGAAAGACACTGGACGTGCAGTTTTTTTTTTTTTGTTTTTTAAGTAACCCATTAATCGACGATGACCTCCTTCCCCTTTTTTCTAACATTGTCTGAGACTCGTGTCTAGCCTGAGGGTGTGTGCACACGCTGCGGATCCACAGCAGTTTTTGCTGCGGTGTACAGTACCATAATATCCTATGGATATTAAACACCGCAGTGCAGACTGTGCAAATTTTTCCACACGGTTTTCCTGTGGTTTCTAAACCGCAGAAAGAATTGACATGTCAATTCTTTCTGCGGATTCTGCTGCGGTTTGCCATCTCCTCCATTGTGGAGATGAAAAACCGCAGGTCTTTTGACTTGCAGATTTTACAAAATCCGGGCGGTCAAATCTGCACCCCAATCCACAGCATGTGCACGTACCCATACAATGCGTGTGAATGGGATTCACTCAGCTGATAAAATCATAGTGACAGATGGCCACTAAACAGCTGCACGGATTATCACTACGCGGGACTAGTGTGACAACTTCGGAGAGGTTCACAAAAAAAGAAAAACCCAAACAGACACACACAAACTGTTTGTAGCCCCCACCCACAAAAAAAAAAAAAAAAAAAAAAAAAAAGGGATGTGCACAAAGTTAAATCAATGCACACATTAAATACAGACACATCTTTAATGAAGCAGGTGCCAGAAAGCCACAAGACTTCATCATAGAGAAAAGTTATTTATTTTGCTATCTTATTCCACAGCACTTTACAGATATTATCATCCCTGTCCCCATTGGGGCTCAATCTAAATTCCCTATCAGTAGGTCTTTGGAGTGTGGGAGGAAACCAGAGGACAGTGCTAACCTCTGAGCCACCAGGCCGGAGCTACACTGAAATTGAAAGTGGAGTAAGATTAAAAAAAAAAAAAAAAAAAAAAAAAAGTTTGTGAGTTGCATGGTGAGTATGTCACAGACAACCATGAAAAAAAAAAAAAAAAAATCAAAATGGCTTAAAAAATGGGTTGGATTATAAAATGACATAAAGCACCTGAACATGTGATATTAATTAGAAAGAACCATTGGCATATTTTGGTGGGACAACCAATTAGTTTGTGAACTGAAACATATTACACAATATTGCTGCCACCGCCTTCCCCTTTAAATGCATATTTAGCAGCTCAGATAAACATGCAAGCTGATACTCAAGGTTCAAGAGTGGGAGTGATCCCCTCCCCCAATGGCACCTCCCATGCACATCAGCACGTGTGGTCATTACGTTTGCAAAAAAACAAACAAAAAAACTATATATAAGTAGTATATATCTTGTGGTTTTTAATTCCACCTCATAGGGGGTAGGGCTTTGGTAGTACGGACAGACCTACGTAGCACTGGTGTTGGTGGTGACCTTACTGGATTCACTCACTGGTGTACACAGACATATGCCAGGGTGGCACCAACACGACAGGGTATGTGCACACGGTGCGGATTCTGCTGCGTTGTACAGTACCTTTATTTCCTATGCAAATAAAAAAAAGCAGTGCACATGCTGCGGTTTTGCTGCGGTTTACAATCCGCAGCATGTCAATTGTTTGGTGCAGAAACGCTGCAGTTTTACACCTCATCCATTATGAGGTGTAAAACCGCTGGACTTTTGTCCTGCAGATTTACCTGCGGTTTTCTCTCCAAAATCCGCACACCCAAAAAAACTACATGTGCACATCGCCTTACTCTGCTTTGGCCAGACTAGTAACAACAAACTGACCCTTTACCAGAGTGATAGATTCACCTCCCAGCTCTGACACTACAAGAAACAAAATCAGTCCTGTGCAGATGCCCCCTGGCCCCACTCACCTGCAGATGCCCCCTGGCCCCACTCACCTGCAGATGCCCCCTGGCCCCACTCACCTGCAGATGCCCCCTGGCCCCACTCACCTGCAGATGCCCCCTGGCCCCACTCACCTGCAGATGCCCCCTGGCCCCACTCACCTGCAGATGCCCCCTGGCCCCACTCACCTGCAGGAAGGCGGCCTCCCTTCAGCTCGGTGGTCTGCGCAGCCCCCTCTCTCGCCATCCTCTCTGCTACTTACACTTTGTTTTCTGCTCCCGTCCCGCTCAGCCCTGGGCTTTATACTGAGGGCGCGGCGGGGCCCGGGCTTTGTTCTCATTGTCACTGGGGATCAGCTGAGTCTTAAATCTTCACTTGAGTCTGATACAAAGTAGCACAGAGCGTCACCCCGACAATGAGGAGAGGGGAGCGGCGCCTGGTCACTTTCTGCAGGACTTTGCGGGTGTTTGGTGTCGGGAGCCCCCCTGAGTGGGGCCCTGCGTGTTTTGCTCGACTGTGGAACGGACAAAATACAGGAAATAGGGCGAGGTGCCGCGTGTGCCGCAGGGCGAGGGCGCGTTATTACCGGGGGGTGCGAACAGCAAAATGAATGCAGAATTTTCTGCAACTAGTCCCATTAATCTTTCCTCATAGACTGTAAGCTTGCGAGCAGGGCCCTCACTCCTCTTGGTATCTGTTATGATCTATGTGATTATTGTTATGCTGTAATGTCTATTGTCTGTACAAGTCCCCTCTGAAATGTAAAGTGCTGCGGAATATGTCGGCGCTATAGAAATAAAATTTATTATTATTATTATTATTATTAATCTGAATAAGGGTCACTTTAGAAAACCGGGCCTGAGCTGCAAAATGGCTGCCGCTCACATAGGACGGGTGTTCAGATGAAGACATTTCTGCGGCAACTTTTTACCAAACTTTAGGAGACCCTCGGTGAGTTTCCGCGTGGAGTAATTCATCTGGATTTACTGCGGATTGGACGCTGTGTGCAGCCACAGCAGAGCGGAGGGGATATAATGACATCCTGTCTCCACTATGCGTGCAGGGACGCGGGTGACAGACCCAATATTACGGACATGCGGCGTGTCTCTTTAGACTGCAGCATGTCTATTTATCTTGTGGAGAAAATTCTGTGTATAATTCTATGTATATGATTCAGTGATTCCGCATCAATGAACACATGCGGTATCACCGCGCATAGAAAGGGGGAGCGGCACTCTGGGCGGAGCGGGGTTTCCGCAGCGTCCAAAGCGCCGGCAATACCCTAAGTCCAGCTAAAAAAAAAAATGCCTATAGAAAACTTATACGTTGACACCACAACTGGTGCTCGGCTTTGGTTCTCCTTCTGATGCGTCTTTTGGGGAGAAAATGGTGTCTGTAGTCACATCGGAAAGTCCGGACAGCGCCTCCCGGCATGGAGACTGAGGCAGGATGCTCGGGGTTAAGCCACAGTCACACAGACATGATTCCTGGACTATGAGGCTGTCAGGAGACTAGTGGCAAATCCATGTGTTGTGGTCAATGCTCAGACTGCGCCGCACGGATGTGTGAACCCGGGATTGTAAGCACCACAGAGCAGCGTGCATAAAGCTCCTGCCGGAGCTGCAGGCACCAGAGTTTGTCCTGGGTGAAGGCGATCAGCTCACCTGTGTGAGAGTATCCACATTAGAGGCCAAGGGTGATTGTCAGAGGGGATCAGCGAACACATCCAGACTAGTGAGCGTCCTGGGATAAGGTGTTATCTGAGCATGCTCATGAGCTACCCGAGTGTCTTCAGGGTGCTGGAATAATATGTTCCAGTCTCTGCCCCTGCATGTCTCCCGGCTGTTAGACAACCACAATACATGCAGGGATTGCCTAACAAACAGGTAATCCCCGCATGTATTTCAGCTGTCGAGCAGCCGCGGGGACTCAAACGTATTTTTCGAGCACGCCGAAGACACTCGGTTAGCACACGAGCATGCTCAGATAACACCTTATCCCAGCACGCTCACTCATCACTAATCCAGACGTCTGTGAGTCACATACTTTTTCTGTTTTTGCACGGATAGAACACGTAACTTTTATAATCTATGGCGCTGTTCACATGTCCATGTATTTTTGCAGACCGTGTGTCAGCAAAAAACTCATGTGCACGTGTTTGTTTTTGATCAGTCACAAAAATTACCTATACATGTGTATGGGTCCAAGCAAATCGCAGAAGGCACATGGATGGCATCCATGATGAACACTGCAATGCACAGGAGAAGATTTAAAAATTTTCTATTTTTCCATATGTGAACATCATTGATGAAAGTGTTCTGTCCAGAAATATAATTGCTGTCTAGAGTTTAGTCATTTTTTGTGCCTCAGGTATTACAGACATCGTATTTTCTGTGTATCTGAATCCTTCCTATATTTTTATATTGTAAGGTAACAGCACCATCTGCTGGCGGTTTAATGTATACATTCTAGTTCAGTTTACAATTTGTTATGTGTAGTTCCTAGGGCATTGTGGTCTTATTATGACACTGTGAGTGTAGGTTTTCACGCTGCGTACGTGCAACACTTTGGATGCAGCGGAAAGCCCGCTCCGCCCAAAGTGCCGCCCCTTTTGTACGCATGGTGATACCACATGTGTTCATTGAAAACATGCGGAATCACCGCATCCTATCCATAGTCTGGATTATTTATCGTGCGGAGACGGAGCGTCTCCGCAAGATAAATACACATGCTGTGGTCTGGAAAGAAGCGCCGCATGTCCGTAATTTCGGGTGTGTCACCCGCGTCCCTGCACGCATAGTGGAGACGGGATTTCATAAAATCCCTTCCACTATGCTGTAACATCTGGATGCTGCGGATTGAACGCAGAGGCTGTACGCAGCGTTCAATCCACAGGAAATCCTGAACGTGGAAACATACCCTGAGAAGAACAGCAGCCATTGTTCCTGTATGCTTTTGAGGAGAAAACACACCACTCGTTTTTCTGCATGCTCCTTGTAAGCATAGTTGGTAACTCATTATCTAATGTGTTACAGTCCTGTGTGTATAAGTACGTTTGTATTAAATAGGTAATCATCAGCTTGTATATTACCTCATGTTACCTATGTATTACCTCATGTTACCTATGTATTACCTCATGGTACCTATGTAATTGACTCGCCCCCAGAGGCTGTGGGGTACTCGGAGCCGGGCCCGTTGATTTCAATGGGAGATGTCACAGTGGCAGTGACCCAGTCCGTGGCCTCAGGCGGTCAATGTAAAAGGGGTAGAGTGATGGGGATAAAGTTATTAAGATGATTTGTGACGCCACCTGTGGTTTCTGGTCAGTTTGACCAGCGCTGCAGGGTTGCTTCTCTGGGACAGATGGTGTGGTGCAGCAATGATGTTGAAGCTCCCCACAGGTGGAGCTGTATTCCCAGGGCAGTGTAGATGAGGTTGGTAAATGGTGTAGTGTTAGGCACAGAGATGTAGCAGTGCTGAGTGGGTTGGCGCAGGAAGAAGGCAATGAGACAGCTGAGTGCAGTTCCAGTTCTTGTACTCACGTTTTTGGCACAGACAATGCTGCGGACTCCAGATCAGGGGCTCAGCCAACTCCCAGGCAGATGGAATTAACCTTTCCAGCTCTCCCTTTCGTGTGCCTGTTCTGAGCGTCTCCTCACTAGCGCTTATACTGACGTACTTGTAGTTGTGTGTTAAACTGAAGTTCCTCCTCTCAGATGTTGCTTAGAACTCCACTCGCATGACAAGTGACTGTATCCTGCTTCAGGGACTCCATCCGTCATGTCCCGGCTCACACATAGGTTGTCACCATGTCTTCGAGTCTTTTGTGGGAATAGAGTGGTCACAGCTCCTACAGTTGTGGCCAAAAGTATTGACACCCCTGCAATTCTGTCAGATAATACTCAGTTTCTTCCTGAAAATGATTGCAAACACAAATTCTTTGGTATCATTATCTTCATTTAATTTGTCTTAAATGAAAAAACACAAAAAGAATTGTCCTAAAGCCAAATTGGATATAATTCCACACCAAATAGATGTGATAAAGTTATAAGGGATTGTTATAATGTGAAATTGTTCAGATGATGTACAGTCTTTACCATTTTGCATGTTTATTTTGTTTACTCTGTCTATTTGATGTCTCTTTCAATAAAAATAGATTCAACATAATTCCACACCAAACATAAAAAAGAGGGTGGACAAAAGTATTGGCACTGTTCGAAAAATCCTGTGATGCTTCTCTAATTTGTGTAATTAACAGCACCTGTAACTTACCTGTGGCACCTAACAGGTGTTGGCAATAACTAAATCTCACTTGCAGCCAGTTGACATGGATTAAAGTTGACTCAACCTCTGTCCTGTGTCCTTGTGTGTACCACATTGAGCATAGAGAAAAGAAAGAAGACCAAAGAACTGTCTGAGGACTTGATAAACCAAATTGTGAGGAAGCATGAGCAAGCTCAAGACTGCAAGTCCATCTCCAAAGACCTGAATGTTCCTGTGTCTACCGTGCGCAGTGTCATCAAGAAGTTTAAAGCCCACGGCACTGTGGCTAACCTCCCTAGATGTGGACGGAAAAGAAAAATTGACAAGAGATTTCAACGCAAGATTGTGCGGATGTTGGATAAAGAACCTCGACTAACATCCAAACAAGTTCAAGCTGCCCTGCAGTCCGAGGGTACAACAGTGTCAATCCGTACTATCCATCGGCGTCTGAATAAAAAGGGACTGTATGGTAGGAGAGCCAGGAAGACCCCACTTCTTACCCCGAGACATAAAAAAGCCAGGCTGGAGTTTGCCAAAACTTACCTGAAAAAGCCTAAAACGTTTTGGAAGAATGTTCTCTGGTCAGATGAGACAAAATTAGAGCTTTTTTGGGCAAAGGCATCAACATAGAGTTTACAGGAGAAAAAAAGAGGCATTCAAAGAAAAGAACACGGTCCCTACAGTCAAACATGGCGGAGGTTTCCTGATGTTTTGGGGTTGCTTTGCTGCCTCTGGCACTGGACTACTTGACTGTGTGCATGGCATTATGAAGTCTGAAGACTACCAACAAATTTTGCAGCATAATGTAGGGCCCAGTGTGAGAAAGCTGGGTCTCCCTCAGAGGTCATGGGTCTTCCAGCAGGACAATGACCTAAAACACACTTCAAAAAGCACTAGAAAATGGTTCGAGAGAAAGCACTGCAGACTTCTAAGGTGGCCAGCAATGAGTCCAGACCTGAATCCCATAGAACACCTGTGGAGAGATCTAAAAATGGCAGTTTGGAGAAGGCACCCTTCAAATATCAGGGACCTGGAGCAGTTTGCCAAAGAAGAATGGTCTAAAATTCCAGCAGAGCATTGTAAGAAACTCATTGATGGTTGCCGGAAGCGGTTGGGCACAGTTATTTTGGCTAAAGGTTGTGCAACCAAGTATTAGGCTGAGGGTGCCAATACTTTTGTCTGGCCCATTTTTGGAGTTTTGTGTTTAATGATCAATGTTTTGCTTTTTGCTTCATTCTCTTTTGTGTTTTTTTCATTTAAGACAAGTTAAATGAAGATAATAATACCAAAGAATTTGTGTTTGAAATCATTTTCAGGAAGAAACTGAGTATTATCTGACAGAATTGCAGGGGTGTCAATACTTTTGGCCACAACTGTATTCCTCCAGTGTCTGCTGCTGGAAAATTAGTTTCACAAACAGCCTCGGGGACTGGACCCCGGCCATGCGCTTCAAACTTCAGGAAGGTGTCATGATCCATGCTGGATCTGACAGATAAATGTACAAAGTAACCTTATTTTTTTTCCTTAAGCTGTGTGCTTAAGGTTGGTTTTTGCCCCTGGTGGCCAATAGGATTATTGCACTGTGGTGTCGTTTGTTGTAAGTTTGCCCCCAGTGGTGGTGAGCGTCATTGCACTCTGTTTCTTTAGTTAAGTGCACATGTTTATAATGCAGGTGTGATTGCTGGCTCTGCTATAAAAGAGTCACAGGTTTTGCAATCAGGGTTGGTGATAGTGTTCATTTCAACCATCCTTGGTGGAGGAAGGAGCTGGAGAGCGTTCCTTGCAGCACTGTCTTAGCTCTGGTGTGGAAGGAGTCATAGGGGATTTCCTTGTAGCTCTGACAGAGCTTGGTGGCAGCTATTCAGGAGGAGATCTGCATTCTGGTGGTGGACTCTGTTGCCAGGAGCAAGTGCAACAGAGTAAAGCTAAGTGGTGTTTCCCCGTTTGTGTTTTTCCTTAGTGTGTATTAGTACAGCGGTGGGGCCAGTGCCTGCGCCACCCAGCTCCCTAGCAAGGGATAGGTGTAGGGTGTGCTAGAGTTATTAGGTATCCTGATCGGCGCCCGATGCGGAACCAGCATAGGGAACGTTAGGAGCGTTAGGGACACTGACTCAGGGGAGTGCAGGAGGTCTCCACGTCCCCTTTCCCTATCGCAGGGCCCACCGTTGTAACTGTTTCCCTACCCCTTGTCTTGTCGTTTTAGTTACCGGCCTGCTAGCCGTGTCACACAGGACAGTATCACGTGCCGTGTCCTGTTGTTTTAGTTACCGGCCTGCTGGTCGCGTCACACAGGACGGGTCCACGTGACAGAAGGGTTCTGCTCTGACCCTAATCCTTAGTTTAGTACAGAACGTAAGGAGAAGAAGAGAACTATCTTCCTTCTGAAGAATCGGGCTTTCTATGGCTCTTTCCTGTGCCAGCAGCTCCAGGTCACAGGAGTCTGCTGCAGCACTTCCTTCACTCCATCCCTCTCTCGGGATCTTCTCTCACAGACTGACCCTTTCCTAATATTCTCCCGCTCTCTTGTGAAGTCTAAGCTCCACCCACCTCCCAGCACTCTTCGTGTTCCAAGCAGGGAGCCACCAAAGGTGCTTTGCTACACTACTATGTTGTGTGGGATGCAGGTGTTGGAGGCTGGCAAGGTGTTACCAACTTACCTGGAGAGTGGGATACTACACCTCAGGAGGAGGTGCAGTACCTCTGTGGCGACTGAACCCTCAGGGGCGCCACATATTACCTCATGTTACCTATGTATTACCTCATGGTACCTGTGTATTACCTCATGTTACCTGTGTATTGCCTCATTTTACTGTGCATTGCAGACTATCCGTATTTTATGCTCTGTGCAGTTATATATTCTGAAATGCTCCTGTTATTGCATCCTATAGTTTCACCCTTTCCTGTCACATCTACAATCAATAAAAGAAGATTACAACTTTACAGGCTCTTTTATTAAGGAAGACAGGGGGTTTAGCTACATGTCTCACTACACAACGTGCTGACATGTATGAGGACAGCATAGAATGAGGATAAAACTGAAGTTCCTAATTTTCAGTAGAAGGTCATTGAAGTTCATTGCGATCATCTGATAATCTCCCGGTGGCTTATTCTCAAGTTTGAAACCATCAGAACACATTAGTGACACGTTCTTCATTCCTGGTTCTTGCAAATATCAACAAAATTCCCACGCGAGTGTAACAGGTGAACTGTGCGCACCACTCCGAACTAGACACGATCTCCGGAGCCCTCAGGCGCTGAGACCTCACAATCGCCAGCCTGACCGTCATTACAAGGGGTGAAAGAAATGTTAGCATGAACCTAGACTCTATAGGACAGATTGTTTTATGCCTATGCTCTCAATGTTCTTTTCACCAAATTTCATCCCCAATAAATGAGAATGGGTTTTGAGATTAATACACAACCTGAATATAATTGCCATGTACGAGTTGACTCGAGTGCACTACTTCATTCTAAAGAAGTTTTTTGGAACTTCATTATATAGTATATGGCGCCTCAAAAAGGAGAGTCTCATAAAGGTCACTCCTGTCTATTTGAATATACGGACTTTTTAAAAAAATTTTGGGGGCGAGAGATTCTGTTTCGATACTCCCTTTATGTGCCAATATGGAAAGCTGCGACACAATTCTCAATTTTTTGGAAAGCATCCTACTCTCCAACTTGTTGGCATGCCTTTAAAGGAAAACATTACCTATGGTACGCAGTTAGGGACCTCCAATAGCCATGCACTTTTATTGGGTCACCTCCACTTTGTCTTTTTCATGCCTCCTCAATGAAGGAATCCATTGAATAAAAGTTCAGATTGTCACAAAGTTCAAAGGGTTTCCGCCCCACCCTCCTAAAAAAAACCTTAGAAGAGGGGATAACTTACTGATCATTAGGGGGCCAATAGCTGGGACCCTCAACAATCTCAAAGCGCCATCTTGAATGGAGCAGTGGTGCGCATGCCTGATCTCCACCCTATTCATAGTCTGTAATACAAGTACAGTAATCGGCTTTTCCGCCAGTCCCATAGTCAATTAATAGAGTGAAGGCCGAACATGCACCTCTGCTGCATTCAAGATGGTGCTGCAGAACTCTTTGGATCAGTTATACAATAGGGAATAACCAATTAAAGAGACTTTGGACACACAAAATTTTGCCAAATCTTCTGGACGTTCGAGGTCTCCCCTTTTTTCCAGGATCTTCTTGAACATTACAGGGTGGATGGCACATGTGGCAAACATTTCTAGTATTCTGGAGGAAGCAGTCATGAGCTAGTTTACATTATCTTAATGGGATGAGCTCTGTATACTCTATTCACAGCTATTCTAGCAGTACCTAAAATGGTAACATTGCCGTCAGCCTCTACCTATCCTTGGAAGTTCGGCATCCTACAGCTGACATTCGAGAAACCTGCTATTACTCAAATGGGCAGAATAATTTTCGGCTAACAATGCAGCCGTACTGTGCCTTCATACTATGCTGCCCTTATGTAGGACGTGTTTCAGTAGTCACACATTGTACCTTCTTCACCTAATGTCATCTTCCCTAATACATTTCTGGCACTATCTGGTGCATTCTATGTGCTACACCTGCTTTCCAATTTCAACCCCCTTTGGGTGGTAATTTGTAAACGGTGAACCTTTACCATGCCCATCTGGGGTTTGGTTACTTCTGCATTTTGTGATCATTTTTAGCGTATTTTTCTTTATAGCCATTGTTGGCTGCTTCCTGTGTGTGTACTTGTTGCACTTTCTAAGTAGTTTTCAGTCGTACAGAAAAACGTGGCAATACTGGCATATTTCTACTTCCATGAAAGCTGGAAATTCTCAGAAAATTAAAAGGGTTTTCCAAATCCTGGATATTGATAATCTACCCTTAGGATAGGTAATCAATATCAGATCATTAGCGTCTGATCCCCGCCAATATGCTGTTATCATCTCCACTGGCAGCCGGATATAAACAGGTTGTTCAATCGGAACAGCACAGCTCCATACATATAATAGCGCATACTCCGCTCACGACTCAGTAAAATAAGTAAAATAACAGTGTCTAGATATTTAAAGAGGAAATGTCTCCAGGACAAAAATGTTTAGTTTTCCTCTTGTTTGATTTGTGCTGCTCCTCTGAGTATTCTGCTTTTTGTTTTGTTTTTTCAAAATCCGTCATACAGCTCAAGCAATATGGGGAACTATTATGGTCATTACCAAGAGGGTATAACTCAGCGCTTAATTATGCAAAGCAGCTTAAAGACACGCCCCAGAGGATCCTGTGAACCATGTCCACTTGTAAAGGCCATACAAATTAGTACTAAATAAAATGCCTATATCTCCAGAAGCGTATGGTGGATTTAAAAAAAAGAGCCGTAATACTCTGGGGAGTAGAGTGAACAAAATAAGTACAAAAACAGGCCGCTTTGATCTAATGATAGATCTTCTTTAGGGATGTTCAGGTTTGGTTGAACTGTAGTCCAAGATTTGTTTTGGGTACCAGAACCTGACCTGTACTTGACCCAAATCCCCACAGAAGCTGATGGGGACCCAAACTTTTGTGCTGTAAATTGGTGGTAGTAATGGGTAGAGAGGGGATTACAAAAGGAAGCAAAATGGGGGTAAGAGCAGGACACTTGCCCTGCAAACAATTGTGGATAGGGAAATTACTTAAAATGACATAAAATTAACGTAAAATAATAATCTTGAACCAGGAGGCAGAGGCCCAAGTGAAGGAGGAGGTTGAAGAGGAGGTGGCGGTGTAGATGGAAGAGATAGGGGAGGACAGTCAAAACTCTTTTTGCGTGTTTTTTTTTTTGGGGGGGGGCTTACTTTGCAAAACAGCCTCACTGGGGGTACTCTGCAAAACAGCGTCTATGGGGTGAACTCTGAAAACAGCCTTTGTGGGGGTACTCTGCAAACAGTCTCTATGGGGTGAACTCTGAAAACAGCCTTTGTGGGGGTACTCTGCAAACAGTCTCTGTGAACACATTCTGCATAGAGGCTGTGTAATAATCTGCTGGCCACTCTCTCTCTGTATACAAGCCATATAATCCTCTGAACTTTTTTGGGGTGCAAAGAATGAGGTGATCCCAAAATAGGGTACGTGACCTTGGTGCTGCCAGTGGTGGTGTAGCTTCTGTAGAGAGAAGAAGTGTTCGATCTGTGCCTTCTATGCTTCCAAATGAAACACCTTACTCTGGTACACGCAGGTGACAGGGCGTTCTGCAGAATTTTGTTATCTCGAGTATCGCTGGATGAATGGTGACTCCAAAAAAGTAGAGGTGGTCTTTTATTTTCTGCCCGGTCCCCTGCTGAAAGTGCAGAGTTTGCACCTGTGGCCCATGGGAATCCCTTTTCCACCTCACCACCCTTGCAAATCAGGCAAGCAGTCTGAGCCTCAAGTCATGCAGCAGTTGCTTCTGATTTTTGATGATGCCGCTAGCTGTGGTTCTGTGGGCCATCCACCTGAGCCAATACTTCTGCAGCTATTGCCCACCCCGCCGAATAAGTGAGCACACCAAAGCCAGCTCAAAGAAGCTCCCTGAAGTGGCATTTCTTCAGGCAATGTGCTGACAAGACACGGGTGGTTTGCACGCTGTGCCATCAAAGACTGAAGCGATCTCAGCTTCTTACTCCCACTCCCGAGCAACAGGGCTACTTGGCTCCCCACAATGATAGAATGTGACAGCACCGCCACCACCACCTCTGTCACTGAGCACCTCCACACCACTCATGGAAGTGTGAGCTGTCCAGCTCCCAAACACTGGAAAGAAAGAGGACATGTCCCCCTACCCACCCACAAGCCCTGGTCCTGAATGAAAATTTCAAAATGACTAGCCTTGAATTACTGCCATTCTGGCCGGTGGAGACAGATACTTTTAAAAAACTTATGGCAGTGGTTGTCACACAGTACGTGGTTCCCATCCACCACTACTTTTCCATGGAGGGCATCCCTGCCCTGCACGAACATCTTGTGACAAAATCAGGCGTGCACTGCTCAACGCCATCAGTGGCAAGGTCCACATAACCACCAATACGTAGTTCAGTAAGCATGGAAAGGGACATTGTATCTCCTTAATTGCCCACTGAATAAATGAAATGCGGGCTGGACCTGAAGAGGAAAGCATTCTGGCGCATATCCTACCACCTCCGAGGATTGATGGATGCTTCTCCTCCTACTTTGCTTCCTCCACCGCCTCCTCATCCGGTCAGCGTACCACCTGCATTAACAACTTCAGCAAAGCCATTGGGAAAGGACTGCAGGTTGTTCTGAAACTCATCTATTTGGGGAAAAAACTCCCACGCCGTGCAGGAGCTGTGGATGAAGATCAATCAACCGACCAATGAGTGCTCGGGGCCGCTGAACTTCAAGCCCGGCCTGGTGTTGTGCAATAGTGGGCGAAATCTCGCTGCAGCTCTGAGCTTAGCTGGTTTAATGGACTTCCTTTGCCTGGCACATGTGCTGAATTTGATGGTGCATAACTTCCTGAAAAATTACCCCAAGATATCAGAGCTTCTGCAGAAAGTGCAGGGCCGTCTGGATGTCCTTTCAGCATTCTCACCCTGCTGCTACTCGCATGTGTGCGCTGCAGATTCATTTCTGCCTTCCCGCTCACCGCCTCATATGCGACGTACCCACAAGGTGGAACTCCACCTTGCACATGTAACACAGGTACACGGATGCAGTGACACAGAAGCACAGAGCAAGGGTTCACTATATCAATACGGGAATAACCTCCTCGCAGGGAGAAAACATGGGAAATACAGTTAAAGGGGTAAGGGTTAAACAGGGTAACAGTAATTCCGATTAACAGTCTACCTATCAGTTTCACTTATCGTGACTTGGTTGTCCGTTTCTCTCTCAAAGTCCGATGGCTGCTTGGCTGCCGGCTGAGGCCGGTACTGAGTCCCCTGACTTCCCCGCTTAACAAACGGTCAAACTTCTGGTGGCAGCGGTGGTCACCGGTTTTGCCCACTGAGCCCCTAGTCCAGCTGCCGTTCAAGAAATTGGAGTCCTCCGTAACCCTTCACTCGGCGTGCATCTCTCTGCACGCCCGCCGGTACTTGAGAGTTCTTGCCGCACTCGTCCAGGATCTCTACTCTGCGGCCTATCCCTCCTCACAGTCCAGCAACAGTCCTCACTCGTTCTGCTCTCCGGCGGGAAGCTCCTCTCTTTTCCAGCTCAAACTCCCTTATACTCCCCTGACTCACCACGCCCCCCTTTCTGCAGGTCATGGGTCTCCTCCGTCCTCAATTTCCTTCCCCCCCTGCAACAATAGGTGCAGCCCCAGCAGTTCCGGACCCGCTTCCCTGTCAGCACCCACAGCCCGGTCTTCTTCCTTACACACATGCTGGAGAGACTGTGCAAGCTACAGGCGATAGTAGAGTTTCGGCTGCAGCACGCAAGGGTGAGTCGCTCTGCAGAACAACACAACTCCACCACAAACGAGTGGGCCTGCATTCGGCACATGTGTGCCGTGTTGCACTGCTTCGAATACTCCACGAACATGGCCAGCGCTGATGACACCATGATCAGCATTACTATCCCACTTCTATGCCTGTGGTAAGAAACGCTTCAGGCGATGTTGGATGAGATGGTGGCACAGAAGGAAGAGTTGGAGGAGCAGGCAGCTTTCACACTGTTATCTGGCAAGTCGGCCACACATGGCTCGGAGGGTGGACTCCTGTACCAATAGCAGCCAGATACACAACTGTCCAGCCAGGGGACAGTTTTGGAGGATGAGGACCAGGAGGAATAGTGATTATAGCAGAGTGACACTCAAAGCATCTCACATGCATCACTAGAGCGTGGATGGAGGATACAGGGGACACAGACGATACACCCCACACTGAGGACAGCTTGTTGTTGCCTCTGAGCAGCCTGGCACACATGATCGAATACATGCTGCTTTGCCTGCGCAACGACCACTGAGTTTCCTGGATTGTTACCAGTACTGATTACTGAGTGGACAACATGCCATCCCTACTTCCGTCACTAGAGCATGATCGGAGGATGCGGGAATACAAGCACACATTTGTAGAGGCACTACTGATGGTGTCCCTAGCTAACAGCGGGGGATCAGTGGAAGCATAAGGAGGAGGAGGAAGTTGCCAACGCAGCTGAGGCACCGGCACCACCTCAAAAGGGAGGGTTGCATGGCTGAAATGTGGAAACCGTCCTCAGCACGCCACAACATCCCGCACCACCATCTGATACTGTCCGTATTAGCAGGAGGCAGCGTTTCAACAACATTGTGGAAAAGTACCTGTCCACATGTCTCCACGTACTAAGTGATGAGACTGCCCCATTTAACTTCAGGGTCTCCAAATTGGACCCATGGCCTGAGCTTGCCCTTTATGCTTTTGAGGTGCTGGTCCGCCCTGCGGCAAGTGTACTGTCTGAATGTGTGTTTAATCCAGCAGGAGATGTGATCACAGACAGGCTCATCCTCTTGCCCATAGCCAACATGGGCAAGCTCATATTCATTAAAATGAACCAGACGTGGATCCCACAGGACTTGCCCGTACCTACGGTTTAATAGAGAAGTATTCCAGCTGCACCCAGACACTGCTATACTCCACCATAGTTTGTTATATTTGCCATTCCCAATGTTTTGGGGTCTCCTCAAATCATAAGCAAAAACAACAAGGCTATTTTGAAGATTACTCCAACATAGGCTGTTTTGCAGAGTACACCCAAAGAGCCTACCACTGTCCCTAACTCGAGCTGCATCCGGTCCCTATGCTAGTCAGAGGAAAATGGCGGTGCCACCCGTGATGCAATGTTTATAGTGGCCGGGTCAGGTGGTGCACCGGCCAATCCCAACCATACCCATACTCCGCATGTCTGTGATGGCTGCAGAAGTGCCCACAGATAAAAAGCTTGTTATTGGCTGCTCTACAGCCTTTGAACAAACTTTATTGAGCATCCGAACTCTGAACACTAAGGCTGTGTGCACACGCTGCGGTTTTGGCCGCTGCGGATCTGCAGCAGTTCTGCAGACAGTGGACAGTAGCATGTAAGTCTAGGTGATTTACTGCTGTGCACATGCTGAGGATTTTTAACTGCGGAAAAGCTGCGGTTTTGAATCCGCGGAAAGAAATGACATGTCACTTCTTTTCTGCGGATTCTGCTGCGGTTTAACATCTCCTCCATTGTAGAGGTGATAAACCGCAGGTAAAACCGCAGGTCATTTTACCTGCGGTTCCGCAGACCAATCCACAATCCGCAGCGTGTGCACATAGCCTTAAACGGACTTCTGGGAGAAGTCTGTGCTCGGTGTTAAGCACAAGTGCCGTATGAACCCCAAACTTTACAGTTCGCCTTCACTCATCTCTAATCTTTAACATAATACAATGTCCACATAAATTGTACCTTACGGTATCAGATAGGTATTGTTATACTGTGTCCAGATATATAGTGCCATACAATATCCAGGTAAATAGTGACATACAGTGTCCAGATAAGTAATATTATACAGTGTCCAGATAAACAGTACAATATTATATCCAGATAAGTAGTTTCATACAGTGTCCTGTTAAGTAGTTACATACAGTGTCCAGATATATAGTACCATTCAATATCCAGATAAGTAATGTCATACAGTATCCAGATAAGTAGTGATACACAATGTTCAGATAAGAAATGTTAGTTATACTGTGTCCAGATAAAGTGGTGTCATAAAGCATTCAGATATTTTTTTAAAAACCCACAATATAAATAACTAAATACAATGGAAAAGTTGAAACATGCACACCTATATGCATGCTGAAAACTACATGTAAACATGCAAAGCCTATTGACTAGGACACAATTGTTAGTAAATCTGCATTCTCCCCCCCAGACTCCAATATGCATCACCACAAGAGATATTTTACCCTCCAGTTCTGATTTTTTAATGGGTAAAGTCTGGACTGTCACGAGGACATCTGGACATTCTAAAATTGTTGCTTTATTTAGGAATTTCTAACATAACAACGAACATTTATCTGGTGTCCTCCAATGATCTGTCTTTCCGTGAGAAACTTTTCTAATTTTTACAAAATTTTTGGGAGACGTCTTTATATTTGTAGCTCTTGATCGTTACAATAAGGCAGTCATTTATATGTGTCAGAATACAAAGGGAGCGACAGACGGCAAATCGTATTTTCTATAACGTCTGTTCCAGTGGGAGATGGATTTTACTTTAGTTAAGTAACTTTCTGTATTTCTGATTAGGCTGCAAAAATTAAGTCGGATTTTATAGACTGTAATGATTGACAAGATTTAGACAGATATAGACTGCTAGAAAAAAAAAAGATTTCACAGCTGGATTTTTTTCAGCTACAAGAAATCAGAATTAATTACCTTCCTGATATGGATTGTTAAATCTTTACCAGGCAATGTGCACACTCTATTGATAATTATGTAATTAAATTCCTGACACATATTTCCAATCAGAGGCAAAAAATTAAAAAAGCGAAAAGAAATGGAAAAAAAATTCCCAGCAACACAATGCCATATGTAGATTATTCTAAAAGGCATCTGTTGTACCTGTCTGCACATCAGACTAATCAAACTACTCTGTTCGTGCGGGGCAGCTAGAGCTTTATAGGAATTTTCTCTGTTTTCAGTAGAAGTCAAACAAGGTAATACAGTGGGGTGTCCCAATAATAATGATACAACATATACTCGAGACCCTGGCCAGCAACTTTGTTGATAGTCCGTGCCCGCCAGACCAGAGCGCTTGCAAATCTTCTCCTACCTGTCATGATCCAGCGTGGATCTGACAGATTAAATGGATAAGTGAACTTTTTTTCCTTTGGCTAGGTGCCAAAGTGATGTGATTGCCCTCGGTGGCCATTAGAATTATTACACGTGGTGTCGTTCATTCTAAGTTGCCCCGGTGGTGGTGAGTGGTAGTGCATTTTGGTTTCTTTGGTTTAGTGCACGTAGTTATAAATCAGGTGTGAGGCTCTATAAGAGGGAGCCAGGTTTGTTCAATCACTGTTGGTGATATTGTGTTCGTCATTTGGGAAGCAAGCCTGGGTGAGGAAGGAGCTGAACATGAGTCCTGCGCAGCCCAACCAGAGGGGACGAGTGGCAGCTATGTGGTCTGCAAGAAGGGCTGGCATGGCGTGGCGGAGTCACAGTTTATGGTGTCGGCAGGAAGTGCTTGCATGGCTTGGAGTGATGACTATGGAGAGAGTTGCACTCAGCATGCGGGACTTGGTTGCTGAGAGCTGGACTCAAGCATGCTTGACTTTTTGGGCAGGAGCTGAACTCATCTTTGGGACTCTGTTACTGGACAGCTGCAACTGGTGGTGGACTCTGCTCCAAGGCTGCACTATGGTGAAGGATCCAGTTATGGTGATGGACCCGGGTGGAGGAGAAGATGCACACAGGTGGTGGGCTCTGTTGCTAGGAGCGTACGCAACAGAGCAAAGCTAAGTGGTGTTTCCCCTGTTTTGTCATCTTTCCTCATGTGTGTTTTAGTGCAGTGGTGGGATTAGTTTCCGCACCGACCAATTCCCTAGTGAGGTTTTAGGTTCAGGGCGAGCAAGGGTTTTTAGGTTCCTGTGCGTCGCCCGGTGCGGAACCGGCATAGGGAACGTTAGGAGTGCAGGGACACTGGCTCAGGGGAGTTCAGGAGGTCTCCACTTCCCTATTGCAGGGCCCACCATTGTTAATGTTACCCAGGTTCCCCTTTATTATTTAAATTCGCCTTACTGGAGGCGGGGTTTCCAGACTACTGTATGTGTAACGTGTAATACCTAAATTCGCCAGTTGGAGGCGGCGTATCCAGCTGCGCGTTTTATTATTTATATTTGCCCCACTGGAGGCGCTGTATCCAGGGTCACGTGTGTCATATAGGTTCGCCTTGCGGTACTCGTTGCGTCCAGACACACGTGACCGTGACACTACCCGAATAGTATGTCCATCGTTACATCATCGTTGTGCAGTGACGCATGAGTGATATCACACCAGGCCTACCCATCAGAAGAGGAGCTGGAGATGCCGGCAAGTAGTAGGAGGTTGAGAGAGTTTTGGTCTGGTAGCCACAGAGTACCTTGGACCTGGCAATTTTTTTTATCAAGTCTTCTTCACATCAAGGGACATTTCACTGACAACGACAAAGACACAGCTTGTACATAGTTTGGTCTTTTCTGTGGTAGCAAACGGATGAAAAAACTGACTATAAAGAAACAATACAGAAGAAGAATCGAGGCCTTCGAAATGTCATGCAGGAGAAAGATCTCAAAACCTTGGATGGCAAAAAAAAACAATCAACCCAGACATGTCTCTGGATCCCCAAACTATGACTTGTCTACACATCATATGAAGAGAGCCATCACTGGAGAAGGACATCATGGTCGGAAGAACAGAAGGAACAAGGTGAAGAGGAAGACCAGCAACCTGATGGCTTTGACACTATCAAAATAAAGGTGTAGACCTATCTAGGCTTGTACAAGATCGATCTTCCTACAGAGCGTTCATCCATGATGTCACCATTGCTCGAGATTGAGCAGAGGGCAATTACAAATTATATATATGTATGTATATATATGTACACATATAAAATTATGTTAATTGTGAACTGTGGTTATGGTCTACACTGATCTGATAACAAAAAGCGATCAATTAAGGCATCCTTAAAGGGGTTTCTGCTTTAATCGATCCTTTTTTTGTTAGAAGGGTCTCCTGAAAATAGCCCTCGGTGATCAGTTGTTATATTAAAGGTTACCAGTAGTAAGTGTTCAGTTCCCCAACAGCACCTCCACAGACAAAACAAAGCATTACATGCTGCTCATGAAAATCAATGCGCTGTGTAACGCATGTTTTGTGTCCTCCAGATGCTTTTTTTCTTATAATGGAGCTTTTCTTACCTCCCCAAATGCTTTCACAGTTCCTTCTATTTAGTCTTCTACAATAAAACGATAATTAAGTGTTAAAGTAAGAAGTTATGTACTAGATGCAATGTGTAATTACTTTATTTCCAAGTGGTCTATCTCCTGGAGAACTCAGGAAACCGGCAGCACAAGGCATATTCTGTCTAGTAATTATCCTCGGCTTGGGGAGACTGCCTGGCACCTTGAGATATAAGGAAATGTTAGATGGAGGAAATAATTGTAAAATTTGAGTATTCTCATAGTGAAGGTTATCATTAATGTAAGTACACGCAGATTTAACTTTTTACATATTGGTGGCACATAAGCTGCCTCTGATGTTGTACTGCCGTGAAATAATGTGCAGGGAAAGTGGTGTCTACAAGTATTACATTACCAGATGTAACAACTTACTTAAAGGGGTTGTCCCCTACTAGGACCACCACTACTAGGATAACCCCTACTAGGACAACTCCTACTAGAGCAGCCCCTACCAGGACAGCCCCTACCAGGACAACTCCTACTAGAGCAGCCTCTACTAGGACAGCCCCTACAAGGACAACTCCAACTAGAACAGCGCCTACTAGAACAACCCCTACTAGGACAGCCCCTATCAGGACAGCCCCTACTAGGACAACTCCTACTAGAGCAGCCCCTACTAGGACAGCCCCTACTAGGAAAACTCCTACCAGGACAGTCCCTACTAGGACAACTCCTACTAGGACAGCCCCTACCAGGATAGCTCCTAGCAGGACAGCCCCTACTAGGACAACTCCTACTAGGACAGCCCCTACCAGGATAGCTCCTAGCAGGACAGCCCCTACTAGGACAACTCCTACTAGGACAGCCCCTACCAGGATAGCTCCTAGCAGGACAGCCCCTACTAGGACAACTCCTACTAGAACAACCCCTACTAGGACAGCCCCTACAAGGACAACTCCAACTAGAACAGCCCCTACTAGAACAACTCCTACTAGGATAGCCCCTACTAGGACAATTCCTACTAGAGCAGCCCCTACTGGGGCAACTCCTACTAGAACAACCCCTACCAGGACAGCCCCTACCAGGACAGCCCCTACCAGGACAGCCCCTACCAGGACAGCCCCTACCAGGACAACGCCTACCAGGACAGCCCCTAATAGGACAGCCCCTAATAGGACAACCCCTTATCATTCCCCATGTTTGCCTCAATAAAATAATAACACTTATACTTACCTCTCATGCTGGCGCCGTTCTAGCAGTGTCAGCAGTCATGTTCCCGGCTGCGGTTGTTATGAACTTATGACACATTTGCCCTGCGCCCAATCAGCGTCACTGTCTTCTCCTTTAGAGGTATTAGTATTCAACAGGAAGTGAGAACTGCGTCAACAAATGGCTGCCTCTTATGAAAGCATCGTTTCTAAACGACTGTTGCTACCTGCTGGTCTCCTCCTCGTGGGATTAAGACAATGAATATGGTTTCTGTCATTCATGTGTAGTGATGGGTTTGTGCTTTGTTTGCAGTCTCGCCTGTGGACTGTTTTACTGCTTTAAAAAAGATTAGCACCACTTAAAGGAAACTTGTCACCACATGTTCACATATAAATGTTGCTACATCTGTGTGGTCACTTGTTTCTCCAATTAACATCATACCTTTTCTGGAGAGATCAGATGTGCCTGCCATAAAAATCTTAGTGCGAAAGTCATATGCAAATCAGATTAGAAGTGCATTGGGGGCGCGTCAATACACTTGGAAGAAGCAGTCTCATTGCACTGACACTCCCCCAGTGCACATGCAACTTAATTTGCATATGCCTTCTACACAAGATTTTTCATGACTGATCTCTATTAAAAAGGTTTTTTTTTTTTATTGGAGGACAAGCGCGTATTTGGCCTTTTGCGTCATCCAGATAACCGGGCGAAATCTCACGCCTGCGCACTATGCTTTGCCATACTGCGGGCAGAGCCTAAATCATAACTGCGCATTGCACATATATTTTTGGCTCTGCAATAAATGCTGCAAATATTCTGCACAAATAAAACGCAGCAAAATAATAATATATATATCAGCGTTTACGTTACTTGGAAACACCACCTTATTGTTCAAGGTTCTGACATTGCATTGAAATTAAATTATCGCAAGGGAAGATTCGGGGCTCTGAGCAGAACTACAGCTCCCATCGTGCCCTGACAATGTATATACGGGCTGCACAAATATTTAAATTCACTGTAAGAAAAAAACATATATATATATCCGCATTATGTGTGTATAATATATGGATGAAATCAGCCAATGGAAGATAAATTCCATCTCCTCACCCATACACCTTTCAATCATTACTGGTTTTGCTTTTTTATCCATCCTAAAGACACATCTGAGACCATCTCACCTGCACCGTGTCGCTCTGCTTCATATTTTCCCAATTATTTTTCAGCCCTGGCAGTAAAAAATAATTACCATTAAAGCAGTTTTTAGAAAAAATCCAATTTTTATGTAGAAATTTGATGTTTGCTGTCCTGATGTTATTTTTTTTTCCAGTAGGAGCTTTATGGACTTTGCTTTCCAGAATTGATTAAAAACATATGTGACATGCACAGAACAAGTCGGTCAGACAGTGTTCACGCCACCCACTGGCTGAGACACAACAAGAAAACACAAAATGACAAATTTGCGAAAATACTCTGCAGTAAAAAATAATGACAGTAATCAGCAAGTGCTGGATAACAAATACAGGGTATTTAGTAGATACGTTTTTGGCAAAAAGTGTATGCCAAGCTGCTCCACCACGTCACGGTAACCCTTCACGGAGCATGCTTAGCATGGTTTGGGAGACCCCACCCCTCTCTTGTGTGACATGCACATAAATGATCTGCCTTACACCACAAGCCCATACTAGGAGGCACCTGTCTGTATCCTGTTCATTTAGACACTGTGCACATGTTCAGGTTTTAAATACATTAGATAGGGACTGCTCCGTGAAGGGTTACCGTGACGTCGTGGAGCAGCTTGGCATACACTTTTTGCCAAAAACGTATCGACTAAATACCCTGTATTTGCTATCCAGCACTTGCTGATTACTGTCATATTTTTTACTGCAGAGTATTTTTGCAAATTTGTCATTTTGTGTTTTCTTGTGTCTTTTCCAAAATTGATGTCTGGAGATTGGTAACATCATTCAGCGTTAATAACATGTTGCCTTCTATCTAGATGTCATGATGATCTTACATATTCACTAAAGATCATTATGTAATGGTGCAGTAAGCATAACCCCAAATATCAGTCCATCCAAAGTGTTGCCAGCAAAGAAGGATCCAAAACAAATGCACCCTAGCAATCTAAGGTGTGAGGGGGGGACTTGGGAGGTCTCATCACCAGACATGTTTTGAGAGAAACTTGGTTAGAAACCAAGTGACCAAAACGCGTCTACATTTTGGAGCAATGTGGTCCACTTTGTCTCATTTCAAGCCATGCTCTTATACAAAATAAGCCCCCCAAAATGTGCCTAAAATTTGGAGTATTTACAGTCCAGGCACGAATACTTTAGTAAAGCTGACCCATCGTGTCTGGATACAGGAGTAACACTTTTTTTTTTTTTATTATGGCTTTTCCTATTGTTTTAGCTACAATGGAAAATAGGAAAGATATCCATAGTTTTCCTAAAACATATATCCTATGGAAGTCCGCAGCCGAAGATAGTGGGTTTTTTTTAAATTATTATTAATATGTAAAGGATTGGTCCAGTGTGCCTTTACCATCAGATTAGATAGTGACCAGTTGACATTTTGCTCTTCTCGGTGCTCTTCTAGGTTTAGGGCTACTGGGTTTTGAGATCACTTTTACAATTTAGAGAAGGCTTTACCCCATGCAATAGGATTTGAGTACAAGTGGTGGTTTATGACTCAATTTCCTGGATTTTCTGATAGGGGGCACTACAATTCTCTCTCTTTGGAAGACCATAAATGTGTAATACATATATCTACCTGTGATGGTGCTGCAGGAAAAGTTATCAGGCTTTACTGTAGATTACAGCTCGTTGGTGGAGCCCCGTAAAATCAGGAAACCCCTTTTTTGAGAAAAGTAAAACCACATGTGGAGGGAGGTATCCTGTCAGTGAATTTTTCTATGGTTCAGATTCTTATTAGGACAGCATGGTGCATCAGTGATTAACATTGTATCCTTGCAACGCTGGGGTCTGGGTTTAAATCCCAAGCAAGGACTACATCTGCAAGGCGCTGGGATGTAACTGCTGTTGGTGCAGGGTTTTCAGTCCCTCCCGATCATGGAGCCTACTATGGCTCAAAATGTTCCTTGTAGAGCATATGGAAGATAAGTCCTATTAAATACCTAATAATTGGGGGCACTGTTGGAGATTTTGCATTGGGGCCCATGAGCTTCAATTTACTCGAAAGGATGGGGGCGCACCTGGAGTGTGAACCGGTCGGCATCCTTTACACATGCCTACCCAGCTCCATCCACTGCAGGTTTTACAGATGAAACAACCATCGGAGGATTTTTTGTTGCTATTTTTCTCCTCTAAGAGCTTCAACTGAGCCGACACAACAGAGGCAAAGCATGAAATCCGGGAGCGTGTCAGTTCACAGGCGTCACAAATTTGACGGAGAGGCAGTGACTTCCCGCTGATCGGTGAGTGGGATTAGAAGTCGGTAAACATGGTGAAGGTAAAATACACATCAGTTGAATAGAGATGACAGGACGCACCTGTGTGTTATATACTTCAGGCAGGTTCAGACCTGAACGACGGATGTGAGCCGGAGAGTAATGAGACGTTTTATGAGAAGTCCCGCGTGCAGCGTTCACTGTATAATGATGGCGCTGAATTTGTCATCTAAGACTGAAAAAAAACTCAAAACTTCTTATATTGGAGCATTGCGGCTTTCAGTCTCCTCATTTCGGCGTGCTTAGCATGTCAATCTCCACAAGTAGAAACGATACTTCTTGGATATCGGTCAGACGCCTCTCACACAGCCAAACCAGATCTCACACTTTGCACTGATGAGGGGCAGCACCCCGAAACACAGTGTCTGTCAATTGAGATTCTGCATTGGCTTTTATCCTAAGTCATGTGACAAGGCTCGTCATTGACTTTTAGGATTGCTACTTCCAACAGGTGGCACTAGAGTTCTAGTCCTCTTCCTCTCTGAAGAGGCAATTTACATATTTCCCAGAGGAGCATTGCGACATGCTTAGCATGTCAATCTCCGCAAGTAGAAACGATACTTCTTGGATATTGGATCAAATCATTTTTATATTTAGACTTTTGCAGTAAAATCTTCGCTACAAATGCAATATGATCTGACAAAGAGTAAATAGGACATGCCAGATCCTTAATGCCCCCCTCAACAAGAGTCTGTCCAGGGGCCCCCATACACATAAGACTAAGGTCAGCTAGACCCAGTGAAATTGACAGATTCAGTCAACAGTTTAATATGTATGGGGCCCCAGACAGACTATTCTTCTGGGTGTTATGGGTCCGTATGTCCGATTTCAGACTGCACATCCTTTGTTTTCCCTGAAATAAGCCACCTCCTAAGATGTCTGCAAGCCAGGGCTGTGGAGTCGGTAAGCCAAACCTCCGACTCTGACAACTCAATTTCCATGACACCGACTCCACAGCCCTGCTGGAAGCGGCTCCCTCTTAGAGAACACGGGAGCACTTGGCATAGTGAGCGCTCCTGTGTACGAGAGAGATAGCCAAGATGGTTGTAGCATATCCTATAGATATCACAAAACTCAAGATAAAAAGCGGACGGCACCGCTGTTACCGTGTATCTTCAAATGATGTGCGGCATACAGAAGTCCAACAGCTGGGAATCTCGGGTGCCAGACCTGGAAACAGTCAATCCTGGGGATCCATGCAAAGAGAAAAGGTCGCACTCATCGAGACGGAAGTTTCACTGGTTTATTGACATATCATGAATAGTGTTGAGCATTCCGATACCGCAAGTATCGGGTATCGGCCGATATTAGCGGTATCGGAATTCCGATACTGACTTCCGATACTTTTGTCATATCGGATTCCGGAATCGGAATCGGAAGTTCAAAGTTGATTGACAGCCGAAATGACGTCATCATGATGCGCGGTGTGTGCGCATCATGATGCGCCGTCATTTCGGGCCTTCCGGGGGTCTCTGCCGGCCTGCCGGGGGGCTGTGCCAGCCTGCCGGGGGGCTGTGTGGACTGCCCGGGGTCTGTACCGGCCTGCCGGGGGGCTGTGCCGGCCTGCCGGTGGTCTGTGCACCCTGTGGGGGTCTGTACCGGCCTGCCGGGGGGCTGTGCCGGCCTGCCGGGGGGCTGTGCTGATGTCCGGGAGTCTGTGCAGGCATCGTCCGATGGGACTACAAGTCCCATCGGGCGATGCCTGCTACCATGACAGTGATTGACACATTAGCCAATGATGGGACAGTAGTAGTCCCATCATCCGGCTAATGTGTTAAATGTAAAAAAAAAATAAAAAAAATACTACATACATACATACTACATGCATGCTACATACATACTACATATATACTACATGCATGCTACATACATACTACATGCTACATACATACTACATATATACTACATGCATGCTACATACATAATACATGCTACATACATACTACATATATACTACATGCATGCTACATACATACTACATGCTACATACATACTACATATATACTACATGCATGCTACATACATACTACATGCTACATACATACTACATATATACTACATGCTACATACATACTACATGCTACATACATACTACATATATACTACATGCATGCTACATACATACTACATGCTACATACATACTACATGCTACATACATACTACATACATACTACATGCATGCTACATACATACCACATATATACTACATGCATACTACATACATACTACATACAATACATTCATACAATACATACTACATGCATGCTACATACATACTACATGCATGCTACATACAATACATTCATACAATACATACATAGACATACAGTACATATAACATAGAGTAACATACTTACCAATACTTGTCACATTGTTCCCCAAAGCCATTGTCTTTTACGGAATAAATATTAACATAACAAACCACAAAAATACTCACCCATGATCCGAAGCAGTCCACGAGTGTGTCCCACGACGATCTTGGGTAGAGAAATGCAGCATCAGCTGATGCTGCCGCTCTCTATGGGCTGCAGGAATCCAATGACGGAAGGTAGGTATCCTTCCGCACTGTATTCCTCCGCCACTTAAAAAAAAAAAAAGTCCCTAGTCTCACTTTATGGTAAAAGCTGTGTGGGAAATTCCCACGCAGCAATGGCATAAAGTGAGACTAGGGACTTTTTTTTTTTTTTTTAAGTGGCGGAGGAATACAGTGCGGAAGGATACCTACCTTCCGTCATTGGATTCCTGCAGCCCGTAGAGAGCGGTCGCATCAGCTGATGCTGCAGTTCTCTACCCAAGATCGTCGTGGGACACACTCGTGGACTGCTTCGGATCGTGGGTGAGTATTTTTGTGGTTTGTTATGTTAATATTTATTCCGTAAAAGACAATGGCTTCGGGGAACAATGTGACAAGTATTGGTAAGTATGTTACTCTGTTATATGTACTGTATGTCTATGTATGTATTGTATGAATGTATTGTATGTAGCATGCATGTAGTATGTATGTAGTATGTATGTGGTATGTATGTAGCATGTATGTAGTATGTATGTAGCATGTATGTAGCATGCATGTAGTATATATGTGGTATGTATGTAGCATGTAGTATGCATGTAGTATGTATGTAGCATGTAGTATGTATGTAGCATGCATGTAGTATGTAGCATGCATGTAGTATGTATGTAGTATATATGTAGCATGTAGTATGTATGTAGCATGCATGTAGTATATATGTGGTATGTATGTAGCATGTAGTATGTATGTAGCATGTAGTATGTATGTAGCATGCATGTGGTATGCATGTACAGTATGTATGTAGTATATATGTAGTATGTATGTAGCATGCATGTAGTATATATGTAGCATGCATGTAGTATATATGTAGCATGCATGTAGTATATTTGTAGCATGCATGTAGTATATATGTAGCATGCATGTAGTATATATGTAGCATGCATGTAGTATATATGTAGCATGCATGTAGTATATATGTAGCATGCATGTAGTATATATGTAGCATGTAGTATATATGTAGCATGCAGTATATATGTAGCATGTAGTATGTAGCATGCATGTAGTATATATGTATGTATGTAGCATGTATGTATGTAGCATGCATGTAGTATATATGTAGCATGCATGTAGTATGTATGTAGCATGCATGTAGTATATATGTAGCATGCATGTAGTATATATGTAGCATGCATGTAGTATATATGTAGCATGCATGTAGTATATATGTAGCATGCATGTAGTATATATGTAGCATGCATGTAGTATATATGTAGTATGTATGTAGCATGTAGTATGTATGTAGCATGCATGTAGTATATATGTAGTATGTATGTAGTATGTATGTAGCATGCATGTAGTATGTATCTATGTATGTAGTATTTTTTTTTTTTTTTTTTTTTATATTTAACACATTAGCCGGATGATGGGACTACTACTGTCCCATCATTGGCTAATGTGTCAATCACTGTCATGGTAGCAGGCATCGCCCGATGGGACTTGTAGTCCCATCGGACGATGCCTGCACGGACCCCCGGACATCAGCGCAGCCCCCCGGCAGGCCGGCGCAGCCCCCCGGCAGGCCGGTACAGACCCCCACAGGGTGCACAGCCCCCCGGCAGGCTGGTACAGACCCCCACAGGGTGCACAGCCCCCCACAGGGTGCACAGCCCCCCGGCAGGCCGGCACAGCCACCCGGCAGGCCGGTACAGACCCCCACAGGGTGTACAGACCCCGGGCAGTCCGCACAGCCCACCGGCAGGCCGGCAGAGACCCCCGGAAGGCCCGTACAGACCCCCGAGAGGCTGTACAAGGGCAGGAAAGGGTTTTTCCAATTCCGATACCGGAAGTCTCAGACTTGAATGGGACTTCCGGTATCGGCATCGGCGATACCGATACTTTTTTTAAAGATCGGCCGATCCATTCCGATCCGATATTTTGAAGTATCGGACGGTATCGCTCAACTCTAATCATGAACATGTCAAGTCGGGGGAGTGACATAAGGAGTGCAAGAAAGGCTGAAAACGGCCGTTTCGCGCTGCTCGAGCGCTTCAACAGGTCAAACAGTGGGGGGAAGTGCCGGGTTCATATGGAAATCACATCACTCCGTACCTCCTCCCTCCACAGCTGCTGTCTAAGTGACATTAGTGAATTAAAAACATGCTGAGATGCATTACAACATGCAAAAAGCATAAATGCAACTTACTGCACAAGCAGAAAAATGGTTACATCGAGAGATAATAAATTACAATGCATATTCATGTGTAAGGTACTCCTGGGGTGGACCCACTAGACCGTGGCAACGAACCCCCCAAGGGCGAGCTGACCAGGTGGACCACCCCCTATACAGGGAGTGTATGGGGCAGGCCCACGGGGGACTATCACCACGGTAGCCGGTACCCGGGAAGGTCAGGGCGGTCAGAGAGGTGGATCCGAAGGGCAGGCACTGGACAGACGACACGGCTCGGAGACACAGGAGAGACGGCAAGTCTTGGCGAGACAGGAGGAATGGCAAGGCTTGAAGACACAGGAGGGAAACGGGCGAGGACTGAAGCCACAGAACCTAGGAGAGGAAACACAAGAGGAGCAAGGTAAATGCACGGAAAAGGCAGGGGAGAGCTAGGAGAGCGGCCAGAGTCACTAGCAAATACTAATGATAGTCAGGCATCGCCTCCAGAAGGAGGCGGCCTGATATAGGGAGAGCGAAGGCCTGCCGGGTCATGACCTCCAGCTGGAGGAGGAGACGCGCGTCCTCAGGCGGGGGAGAGCGCGCGCCCGGCCATAGTGAGGAGACGCACCCGCCGAGGAGGAGGAGCGGGAGCGCGCACCAGGGGGCCGGACAGAGGCAGGCGTGGGCCGTGGACGGGGGACCGGGAGAGGCCGCGCCGAGACCCGCAGCGGCCGGTGAGGCAGAGAGGTGACCCCCGGAGAGCGGGTGAGCCGGGGCCGGAGGGAGGTAAGAGAGGAGGTCCGCGGCAGCCGCCGCGTGACAGTACCCCCCCCTTACGCGCCCTCCCCTGCAGACCGGACAAAAATTTAGCCAGGATTCGAGGAGCTTGGATATTCTCCTGGGGTTCCCAGGATCTCTCCTCAGGACCAAAGCCCTTCCAATCAACCAAGAAAAAGGTTTTCCCTTTTTGCTTTCTCATGGCCAAAATATCTCTCACCTCAAATACATCGTCTGCGGCGGCAGGCGGAGGTGAGTGAGGAGCTTCAGAAAGGAAACGATTGAAAATAACTGGCTTAAGCAAAGACACATGGAAAGCATTAGGGATGCGGAGAGAGGCGGGAAGACGCAATTTAAAGGAGACATCATTAATACGGGACAAGACCTCAAAAGGTCCAATATAGCGGGGACCCAGTTTGTGGGATGGGACCTTGAGGCGAATAAACTTGGAGGCTAGCCAAACTTTGTCACCTGGCTGATATGGTGGGACATCCAGGCGCCTCTTGTCTGCGAATCCTTTTACCCTGTTACGTACCAACTCGAGAGCGGTCTTGGTCTCCTGCCAGATCCTGGAGAATTCGCCGGACAGAAGATCAGCCGCCGGTACACCCGAGGCGGGGGGAATTGGTAGAGGTACACCAGGATGTAGACCGTAGACAACAAAAAACGGGGATTTGCCAGAAGATTCACTGATGTGGTTATTATAGGAAAACTCAGCCCACGGGAGTAATTCAGACCAGTCGTTCTGGTGGATATTAGAAAAGTGCCGGAGGTAGTTCACCAAACTCTGATTCGTCCGTTCTGCCTGACCGTTGGACTGTGGATGATAAGATGAGGAGAAGTCAAGGGTGACATCCATCGATTTGCATAGAGCTCTCCAGAAGCGAGAGGTGAATTGGACTCCTCTGTCCGAGACAATATGTTGGGGCAGACCATGGAGACGAAAGATGTGCTGGACGAAAATCTTCGCCAAGGCGGAAGCCGATGGCAAGCCAGGCAAAGGGATGAAGTGGGCCATTTTAGAGAATCTATCCACTACTACTAAGACGACAGTACACTTGGCAGAGGAGGGTAAGTCCGTAATAAAGTCCATGGCAATGTGTTGCCAAGGCGACGAGGGTACTGGAAGTGGATGTAGAAGACCAGAAGGCAGCTGCCGAGGCACCTTGATCTTGGCACACGAGAGACAGGAGGCGACGAAATCCCGGACATCCTGGGAAAGGGTCGGCCACCAGTAATAGCGGGACACCAGAAGAAGTGTCTTTTTATGGCCGAGATGACCTGCCAGTTTAGAAGCATGGCCCCAGTGGAGGATTCGTCTTCGGTCCGTCTCAGAAACAAAAGTCTTACCAGGTGGGGTAGCGAGGAGAGAAAGCGGAGCCACGGTGATGAACCTGGATGGATCCAAAATATGTGCAGGTTCCTCCCCGACATCCGTGGAAAGAGAGGACCTGGACAAGGCGTTGGCTTTGAGGTTCTTGTTGCCTGGACGAAAATGCAGATCAAAATCGAATCGGCCAAAGAACAGAGACCACCTGGCCTGCCGAGGGTTGAGTCTTTGTGCAGACCGCAGGTACGCCAGATTCTTATGGTCTGTGTAGATTGTGAAGGGATGTGCGGCGCCCTCCAACAAGTACCTCCACTCTTCTAGCGCTAACTTGATGGCAAGCAGTTCTCGGTCTCCGATGGAATAATTCCGCTCTGGGGTGGAGAAGGATTTTGAAAAGAAACCGCACGTAACGAGCCTGCCGGAGGAGGACCTCTGAGACAAAACAGCTCTGGCTCCTGTTGCGGATGCATCCACCTCAAGGACGAATGGTTTGTTGACCTCAGGGCGACGGAGTACGGGGGCCGTGGCAAAGGCACGTTTCAGAGATAGAAAGGCTTCTTCTGCTTCAGGGGTCCAGACGTGTGGGTTGGCTCCCTTACGGATCAAAGATGAGATAGCGCCAGTCAAAGAGGAGAAATGGGAGATGAACTGCCGGTAGTAGTTTGCGAAGCCGAGAAAACGCTGAATGGCTTTCACCCCTTGAGGACGTGGCCAGTTAAGCACGGCCGAAACCTTCTCAGGATCCATACGCAGACCAGAGTCGGAGATGATATAGCCCAGAAATGGGAGAGAGGACTGCTCAAAGGCACACTTCTCCAACTTGGCGTACAGACGATTCTCCCTCAAACGGAACAGGACGCGCCGGACATCTCTTCTATGAGTGGACAGATCAGGAGAAAAGACCAGGATATCGTCGAGGTACACAACCACGCTGGAATACAGAAGGTCTCGGAAGACGTCGTTCACAAATTCCTGAAAGACTGCGGGAGCGTTGCATAACCCAAAGGGCATGACGAGATACTCATAGTGTCCATCTCTGGTGTTGAAGGCGGTCTTCCACTCATCTCCAGAGCGAATACGGATGAGATTATAGGCTCCACGGAGATCCAATTTAGAAAAGATTCGTTCCCCACGCAGCCGGTCAAACAACTCAGGGATGAGAGGTAGCGGATATCTATTCTTAACGGTAATCTCGTTGAGACCACGATAGTCAATACAGGGGCGCAGGAACCCGTCTTTTTTCTTGACAAAAAAGAAGCCCGCTCCAGCGGGGGAGGAAGACTTTCAGATGAAGCCCCTAGCCAAATTCTCCTGTACATATTCGGTCATGGCCTGGGACTCGAGTGGACTCAACGGATAGATCCGCCCTCGGGGCGGAGTCGAGCCAGGAACAAGCTCGATGGGACAATCATATTGCCGGTGCGGAGGAAGGACCTCTGCTTCCTTCTTATCGAAGACGTCCGCGAAGGCCCAGTAAGCCGAAGGCAAGTCCGCAGGGCCCGAGACAGGAGAGGAGCATTTGAGGGGTCCTACAGGGCGGAGACATCTGGTCTGGCAGAAACGGCCCCAACGAAGGATGTCTCCGGAGCGCCAATCCAGAACAGGTTCATGCATCCGCAACCACGGAAGACCCAGAAGCACGGTGTGGGACAAAGACGGCAGCACGAAGAAGGTTATCTTTTCACGGTGCAAGACCCCGATCTGTAAGTCCAGCTCTTCAGTGACCAGGGTAACGGCTTCGCGCAAGGGAGCACCGTCGACAGAGGCTAACTGCCGGGGAACCTCCAAGGACCTGACAGGTATCCCTAATCTCTTCACCGCCTCGAGTTGGATGAAGTTTCCCGCAGCCCCCGAATCAATATAGGCTAACTCCGAAAAACGTTTGGAGCCCAGGAAAAACACAACAGAAAGGGTCAAGGGTAGAGAGGTGTCAGTGACACCTAGGGAGGCCTCTCTTACCTGTCCTAGGCGGAGGAGTTTCCCGGCCTCACAGGACAGGAACGTAGGAGATGGGAGGCGCTGCCACAATAGAGACAAAGGCCATGAGCGAGTCTGTCCTGGCGGCGAAGCTCCGCGGGCCTTAGTCGGTCCACTTGCATGGGTTCGGGAGCTGTGGCTGCGGCGGAGGACCGTGAGCGTGGTGGGCTGTGTGTAGGAGGAGAAAAACGATTGGGCCTTCTCTCCCTGGCGATCTCGCGGGAACGCTCCCGGAAACGCAGATCAACTCGTGTTGCCAGCGAGATGAGGTCCTCCAAAGTCGAGGGTGTATCCCGGCCTGCCAGCTCGTCCTTGATTCGGGATGATAAGCCTCGCCAAAAAGCCCCAACCAGGGCCTCATTGTTCCACCCCAGCTCCGAGGATAACGTACGGAACTGGATGGCGTATTGTCCAACCGAGAGGGCACCCTGGCGCAGGCAGAACAAAGACTCGGTAGCAGAGACCAGGCGACCGGGCTCATCAAAGACCTTACGAAAGGTCTCCAAGAAAGTCGCGAGCTGGGAGACAATCGGGTCATCGCGTTCCCACAAGGGATTCACCCAGGACAGTGCCTCACCCTCAAAGTGGGAAATCATAAAGGCCACTTTGGCCCGGTCGGAGGGATACTGTAGGGGAGCCAACTCGAAATGCAACTGGCACTGGTTGATGAACCCCCGACAGAGTTTGGGATCTCCGCTATAACGTGGGGGTTTAGCCAACCGGGGGGAGGCGTGTGGAACTGCCACAGGTGCCGGTACTGCGGCTGCCGCCTGTAGGGCTAGTAAGCGGTTATCTACAGAGGCGATGTAGTTCAAAATATGGGCCTGGGTGTCGCGCTGCTGGGCCAGTTCCTGCTGCAGGCCGGAGATCTGGGAGGCAACTCCCGGATCGGAGGTCTGCAAAGCGGAAAGTCGGGAATCCATCGATTTGAGGAACGACATGATCCTCGCCTGGTTCTCACGAAGGAACAAAAGTTCCTTTTGGGTCGGGGTCGAGGTACCAGCGGGATCCATGGCCTGACTATACTGTAAGGTACTCCTGGGGTGGACCCACTAGACCGTGGCAACGAACCCCCCAAGGGCGAGCTGACCAGGTGGACCACCCCCTATACAGGGAGTGTATGGGGCAGGCCCACGGGGGACTATCACCACGGTAGCCGGTACCCGGGAAGGTCAGGGCGGTCAGAGAGGTGGATCCGAAGGGCAGGCACTGGACAGATGACACGGCTCGGAGACACAGGAGAGACGGCAAGTCTTGGCGAGACAGGAGGAATGGCAAGGCTTGAAGACACAGGAGGGAAACGGGCGAGGACTGAAGCCACAGAACCTAGGAGAGGAAACACAAGAGGAGCAAGGTAAATGCACGGAAAAGGCAGGGGAGAGCTAGGAGAGCGGCCAGAGTCACTAGCAAATACTAATGATAGTCAGGCATCGCCTCCAGAAGGAGGCGGCCTGATATAGGGAGAGCGAAGGCCTGCCGGGTCATGACCTCCAGCTGGAGGAGGAGACGCGCGTCCTCAGGCGGGGGAGAGCGCGCGCCCGGCCATAGTGAGGAGACGCACCCGCCGAGGAGGAGGAGCGGGAGCGCGCACCAGGGGGCCGGACAGAGGCAGGCGTGGGCCGTGGACGGGGGACCGGGAGAGGCCGCGCCGAGACCCGCAGCGGCCGGTGAGGCAGAGAGGTGACCCCCGGAGAGCGGGTGAGCCGGGGCCGGAGGGAGGTAAGAGAGGAGGTCCGCGGCAGCCGCCGCGTGACATCATGTATCGAAGACTACTGTTATTTTCATATGTCGAAAACTACTATATTTTTCTTTTTCTTATGGAAAACATCTACAGTCATATGTATCCAGAGACCCAACTGTCTCACTATTATTGAACTCTTAATATACTCACAGGAAAAAAAAAAAAAAAAAACCTTTCCAAAAAAATATTTTCAAAAAAATTTTTCCAAAATTTTTTTTTCCCAAAATGAAAAATGTGTTTTTTGTGTGTAACTGAATATCTGTTTTTAGAACATTTTCATGAACCACTATATGCCTCCATAGCTATATCTTATTATGGATGAATCACAAAAATAGACTATCAATGACAAATCTCAATCATAACGGACAAAAAACACTGCACCGAAAACGCACAATATGAATGTGCACTTATACTATACAAACAAAAAACAAGTCACTATACGATTCAAATGTTACGGGAAAGAAAACCAACTAAATACAAGAAAATGTCTTTGCCTCAAATATGTGGAAGTTCATCAAAGCTACAATAAGAGACTCCAGGAAAAAGCACCAACCAGAAAAGCCACATGTGTGCATGTGTGACCTAGTTCTCCTATCAACTTAAAGGGAAATGAGGGAAGATATAAACTCCTTCATAAAAAAATAGCCATGTCTATTCTATCATTAAAACCCAGCGGACCTGTCGCCTGTGTGTTCACAATCCACCTGGATTCTCGTTTTAATAAGATTTTATTTAAATGCCCTCCCTGCGGCGATAAAACCACCTTCTCAATTCCTGCAAAGGAGAGAACATTAGGGTCATTTCCATGTGCATCTCTTACATGGTTAATTAAACGTGGGACTCCTTTTCCCGTTCTAATGGACTTAAAATGCTCACGAAAGCGAATGTATAGCGGACGTATAGTTTTGCCTATGTAGAAAAACCGACATGTGCAAAAAATCACATAGACTACATGGTCTGTCTTACATGTGATCAAATCTGTTACTGTATGTGTGACCTATAGATATATATAAATGTTCTTTAGACGTAGGTCTTACTGCCAAGAAAGGTGAACAAAAAGAAAACGGTCCATACAGTGGTGGTCAATGTTCTGCATTGTCGATTCACCTGTATTAAATCAAGGCACAACTCTTTTCAGTGGCCGAGTCTCTTCAACCCTAGAAGGTTTTCCCCCTCCCAACCCAACCAGCTCCGAGACAGCTCAGCTGCCTTTAGGCATCGTGCACGAGTTGAGTATTTGGTGAGATTTTTGCCTCAATATTTGTAATACAAGACCAGGAGGGGGTTAAAAAATAATACAGAAGTGGTGACATGTTTCTATTATACCTTTCCTCTGATCTACTCCTGGTTTTGGCTTACAAATACTGTGGGAAAAAACTATCCAAATACTCAAGGAATGCACAGGCCTTAACAGCACCTGGAAAGCCCAGACTGGAGCTATGGGAGCAGCCATTCCCACCCATGCTCTTCTGGTCACTCCCAAAATCCAGTTCCATTAAAACTTCTCAGCAGCCTGTTGCTGGAGCTTTCATCTCCAGGGGCTATATCACAGAGGCTATCCACCACAGTGACACATACCTCCCATCCAGGACTTTACCAGCTGCTTTCCTACAGAGTCAATTTACATACAGAAAAATTGAACCATATGTGAATAAGATTTGTTAAAATCTCATCAACTTGTCTGCCACTGTATTCCCTTGTGGATTCTTTGTTTGCAATCATCCAGAGAAAATCTAGAGCATTTCTGTCCAGTGTGAGCTTTGCAATATTGACATTATGCACATCGCTTCCTACACCCAGGGGAAATTCGGCCATCATCCGTAGAATTCTGCAAATTCTCTTGCTCTATGTGAAATGCACCTACTCCAGGGCACATCACAGTTATACACCAGAGATTAGAATTACCTGCAGGGCAATACTGCCCTTTCCAGTGTATGGGGCCCAGTGAACAGAAGCAAAGACCTGGGTCAGGGGCAACAGTAATCAGGGCCACCGTGGCACCACACAGTTAAGTCTCCTATGGTGATTTAAAAATACACCTACAGTGTTAATTGGGCGCTGTACCTTTAAGCCATGGTCAGGTGTATCATGATCCTGATGTAGCTCACTCAAGTGTCATGCACTCCCATTTTAATTTCTGACTCGGAGCAGCGTGTCGCATGCGCAAAGTGGGAGACAAGCGCCATTGGAGGCTGTGGCGGACAGTGTGAGGAAGAGGTGGGTGGACAGTGTGAGGTGAGAAAGAGGTGGGTGGACAGTGTGGAGGCTGTTGAGGGCTGAGGAAGGGAGGTTGCTGAGAAGGCAGGCAGGGTTAGGCTGAATAGGCGGTGGTCAGGGCAAGGAAGTTGCAGGTGGACAGTGTGGGGAGGGGTGGCTTCTGAGGGCAGGCTGAGGAAGGGAGGTTGCTGAGGGGAGACAGCAGATGAGGGGAGGCTACTGAAGGGAGGCTGCTGAGGAGGAGGGCAGGGTGAGTAGGCTGGGGCCAATAGATTCTTCTTGACTGTACGGCGACACCACTGGCTGTGTAACTTACTTGTATTAATTTATCTAAAATTCCAGCACGATTCCATGATACAAATACAATCACCCCCCCCTCTTCCCTAAACAGTCCGACTTGTAGGGATCTTGAAGAGATCAAAGGGGTTAATCACCGTTCCATTTTACAGCAGTGGCAGGCTGAAGCTCGACCTCCTTATAAGGCCTGTTTCACACAGTTTTTCACCATCAGTCAAAATCCGCCAAAATTTGAAAATCGCGGATCCGCTTTTCTTGTGGCGGATCCGCCATTTTTTCCCATTGAGATACATTAGTGGCGGATTTTGGCGGATGGTCGTCCGTTACGTCCGCTATTCGGCGGATCCGCCAGATTTCTCGCAGATTCTGTCTGAGGTGAACGGACTTTGCAACGTTTTTTTGCGCCGTCAAAATGGCGGGAGACGGCGGATCCGCTGTCGTCCGCCATGTGGTAGAATGGGCGCCAGATCCGCCGGGATCCGCTATTTGGCTGAATCCGCTTTTTCGCACTGAGCATGCTCAGAACAAAAGATACTTTTCCAGACAGTCCAAAAACTATATAAGGTGGGCTAATTAATCATTGGGCCCAGACATTCGGCACCAGCCACACTGAGGAGACAGAGACAGCCAGCACCTGCCCAGCAGCAAGACCCCTGGAACCACAAGCCCAGGAGCAAGAGGCCTGTCCGCACCTAGCCAGGACAGAGCGGCCTGCCATTGCCAGCCAGCACAAACAGCCTGCTAGCAAAGCCTGCAATTATTCTGTGAGTATAAAACCAATTTGTGTGGGGCATGTCTGTGTGTGTCTGTGTCTTGCCTGGCTGGGTGTGGTCTGGTTTCCTGCATGTATGTTCGTGGCCTCCCAGTGTTGCATGTCTGTCTGTGTGTGTGTGTGTGTGTGTGTGTGTATTTTTATTATGGTTTTTTTTCATACTTTGTTTTTCTGTTGCATATGTACTGCAATTTATTTTCATAGTACTGTAATTTTATTTGCAATTGTGCAGTGATTTTTGTTGTGTATTGTATGTGGTGTAACTGTGGTATTGTATGTGGTGTTACTGTAGTATATCACTGTTCTTTTTATTTTTCATTTATTGTGGTATTTAAAATAAAGAGCAGAGTAGCTCCTACTTGTGAAAAAAAAATATATAAATTTTTTTTAACAAAAACTGTTCATAAAAACTGTCCATAGTATTATTTTAAAACCAGGTAAAATTAAGTATGGGTATACGTGCAAAAAAAAGGTTACATTAAGTGTTGGTTTTTGGTATACAAGTGTGGTTATACTCTCAAGTGAGAGATTGTAAGGGAATTTACACATATAAACACTTGGGTATACTCTCAGTGAGTTTCAGGGAATTACACACATCCAATCACAGTGTGGTTACACTCTCAGTGAGAGATTGTCAGGGAATTTACACACATGCAAACACTTAAAAGTGTGGGTATATACTCTGTGATACATTCTCAGGGAATTACACACATTAATACCAATGAAGAATTTTTTTTATGTTACTAAAATTCTCTTTATACTTGCAGATCCCTTCAGAAAGGAGCCACCAAGCCGCAGCATACCCGCCACGCCACAGCATACCCGCCAGACTGCAGCAGACGCACATAGGAAAAACTTCAGTTTTCCCAGTAAGTATAAAAGCCTGAAAGCTTTTGTTAACCTTTGTATAGTAGCTTAACAAGTGTCTTTATACTTGCAGATCTGTTCAGGAAGGACCCGCCAGGCCGCAGCAGAACCGCCAGCGATCCATTGAGGAAGGACCCGCCAGCCAGACCGCAGCAATAATGTCTTCTTCTGGGATCACTTCAAGAGGGACTTCAACAAGGAGATGCAGGCCCCGAGTGGATCGAAAGGACGCAGGAGCAGTTGGTATAAATACTACAGAGCCCTGTCGTTCCTCACATCATCAGCGAACTGAGGTAAATAATTTTTTTTTTTTACTCTTATTTTACACATTTTGTATTATGTTTTCACAGGAAGCTGAATCTGAGGAACTTCCAGGAGACGACATGCAGGGTGGAGAAATGCAAGGATGGGGCACGCAGAGTGTAAGTTTAGCAGATACAAAAACTCACCTACATACATAATGCTACACCCAACACAAACATTCATCACAGCACACACAGTAACTCCGCATCCATCCAACCAAAAATTTTTTTTTTTTTTTTACAGTCTTCAGAATCCGGTGCCCGCACTAGAGCGTCTCCCAGGACATCCCAGCGTCGTCGAGGTGATTCATCTGGTGGTCGGCGAACGGTAAGTAACCCTTTATTTGGGCGATTGATTAATGAACCTCATGTTTGAATGTAATTTTTTTTTTTTTTTTTTTGTTTTATTTTTTTTCTTCACAGGTTTCACAGCGTGCTCCCCACAGACCTGTGGAAGATTCATCATTGAGGTTATGCAACCACGGGAGCCGCTGTGGAACATGGCAAACCGCTTACATGTCGACCAACCAACCACCCGACGGCTATGGGATGAGGTGTGTTCGGAGGTTGTAGAGAACTGGGAGGAGCTCGATGCGAGGGCCAGGGATTTTGTGCGTAAGGATTCCAATTTCAGTAACTTATATTACAGCATGTGAAGTGTTGAATACTAACTTTTTTTTTTTTTTTTTTTACTTCACAGGTGACAGGGTTATCACACGGTGGTGGTCGCTCAGGGATCACTTCAAGAGGGACTTCAACAAGGAGATGCAGGCCCCGAGTGGATCGAAAGGACGCAGGAGCAGTTGGTATAAATACTACAGAGCCCTGTCGTTCCTCTGGTCGACGATGGTGAGCAGAAGGTAAATATTCCACACACCATTTCTGTAGTACAAATGTTTACATGTTTAACCTATTTTTTTTTTTTTCAGCAATGTTACATGAAATCAATATATTAAAATATATTTTTTTCTCTTTTTTAGCACCGTCTGCAGCACTCGGGAGCCTGCTTCTGAGTTGCCTCCCTATGGAGGGATCCCTTCAGAGACCGCCACTGGTAACCACATCGAGGTATCCGACCCCTCTCTACCTTCCCTCTTGTCTCGTCCCTCTATCCCCTCCTCCAGCACTGGAGCAGCAGGGCAGACTTCATCACATGAAGCTGCTGGTGACGATTTACAGTACCCTTTGCCCCACCCCTCTGACACTGCCGCAACATCTCGACCAACTTTTGGTTCTGGACGGCAGCGTCAGATGTCAGGAAAGGATGACCTTGTCTGAACTCATCCGTCCAGAATGCTTTCCACGTTTTTGGGCAACAGTTAGCTTCTGGGTTGAACATGATAAATCAAAGTATCATGGAACTCAGAAGCTACATGGAACGGATGCATGCAGAGTCAAACTAGACGCTGAGACATTTTTTTTCATTCAGTTGTCCGGCAAATGGAAGGTTTAAATACCAGCAGATGCATGTGATGCAAGCCTGTCACAATGCTCTAGTGGCTGCAGTGTCCGAAGCATCCCATGCACCTATTCCATCACCTCATTCCACCGTTCATCCTCCCTCTGTCCATCCTTCCCCGTCCATCCTTCCAACGTCCATTCTTCCACCCATCCTCCTACCACCATCCATCATCCTACCACTCCTTCTCCTTTCTCTAGTTCCCCATTCCATTCTTCCCAGTACCTTCCTTCCCCATTGCATTATATCCCAATGCCCTCACCATACCCACCCCCACACACACCTTCAATGTTCCCACAAACCTCCTCTGTCCATCAACTCCCGTCCCAACCTCATGTTTTCAACCCCCCTTCCACTTCTGATCCTCACCAACTCCATTCCCAATCCCCCCCCCCCCCCCCCCCTCGATGTGGTCAACCCTGTTAACCCCTCCGATGATATCTCCACCCAACAATACCAGCATATGTAATTTGCTAAAAAAATTAAAAGTTTCTAAAAAATTAAAATAGTTTTCTAAAAAAAATTAAAAAACGGTATATAATTTTGAAAAAAATGCAAAAATAAACATGTTTCAAAACAATTTTATTGTTTAGTTTACTTTTTTCTTTAGTTCTTGGTAACATTTCAAAGTACACCGGTGGTGTAAAGGTAAAAAAACACAACACTTGGTAACATTTCAAAGTACACCGGTGGTGTAAAGGTAAAAAAACACAACACTTGGTAACATTTCAAAGTACACCGGTGGTGTAAAGGTAAAAAAACACAACACTGTTATTACCCACTATGAAAGAAAAAAGGAAAAATTACTAAAGTTTCTCTTATCCAAAAAAGGAACCTTGGTAAAAAAAAAAATAAAAAAAAAGTTATACCTTGTCATCTTGCCAGTCAACTCTTCCTTCTGGTGACAGAAAATAATCTGCAAATGTGTCCCTCATTCTTGAAACTGACACAGTACTCCGAACACTTGTCTGCTGATAATCCCACAAGGTGGTTTCACAAACATTTTCTTCCATGGAAACAGGTTCCTTTGAAATGACAAAATTGTGCAGGATGACACACGCCTTCACCACCTCATCCAGTGTCTCAGTTTTCATTTTAATGGCAGTTAACAGCACTCTCCATTTTGCAGTTAAAATCCCAAAAGCGCACTCCACCACTCTTCGCTCTCTTGTCAAGCGATAGTTAAAGATTTTTTGTGTGTGTGTCAATCCATGACTTCCATATGGCTTGAGAAGATGTTTAGAGTTGAAATGCATCATCTCCAACACATACAAATGGCATTGGTGGGCCTGTTGGTCCAGGGAGTGGTCTTGGAGGTGGGAATTCAAAATTTGTCTCCATACAAATGACGGCCCATTGCAGACATCTTGAATACCTGTGAATCATTGGATCGACCATACGCACCAATGTCGACCCCAATAAATTTGCATTTTGAGTCTGCAATGGCCATCAATACAATGGAAAAGAATTTCTTGTAGTTGAAAAATTCTGATCCAGATCCAATGGGTTTCACAATCCTTATATGCTTCCCATCCACTGCACCAACACAATTCGGAAACTGGCAGATTTCTTGAAAGTTGTCAGCAGTCTCCAGCCACCTTTCCTGTGTTGGCTGTGGGATGTACTCCTCGTGTAGACAATCCCACAATGCCCGGCAGGTCTGCTGGACTATTCCAGAGATTGTCGATATCCCAAGCCGGAACTGGTAATGGAGGAAGGTGAAGGATTCTCCAGTTGCCAGGAATCTGGTTAAAAAAAAAGGGAAAAAGTAAAATTAGTACAAAATACAAGCCATAACATGACAATAAAAGTCTGCAGAATCTGAAAACTTTTATTGATAACTTATCGAAGGGTCACCATCAAACGCTCCGCCGGTGAAATAGAAAAGCGCATGTAGGTGTCCCTTCTCCGGATTTGCGCTCCACCAATATCTCAAACAAGTCCTGTCTCATCCGCACATAATTGAAGAACTTGTCCGGATTATCCCTCAATTCCAGATAGTGTAGAAAACACGCCAAGGGTAAACCTCTGCGCCTTTATAGGATGAATCCACTGCCGTCTCTTCCTTCTCCAACGCAGGATTCGCAGTCTTCTTTTCTCCCTCTGGAGAGCAATAATTGCCAAACAATTGCAGTGAAGATCAAATTCCACACAGAAGCTGTCAATACTCGCAATAACTCCTTCCATCGCTGCCACTAGCTCTACAACCTTTCAAAGATATTGTTTTACAACACCATAGATAAAGTTTCTCCTAGTTTCCAGGATCCAATCACATTTGGGACCATTTTCCAAGAGCCAATCATATTTGGGAGCATCCCATTTTGGAGGTGTGGAAAAACGGATCCGTTAGAAAACGGACCCTACGGATGGCAAAAACGGATGCCAGCGGATGGAACGGATTTGTATAAAAATCCGTTTAGCGGATCCGTACCATCCGCTTGCATCCGTTTTTGCACATTTTTAGCGGATCCGCCATTTTCACTTTTTGGCGGATTTTGACTGATGGTGAAAAACTGATATGTGAAACAGGCCTATAAGGGCGTGACAAAAAAAAAAAATATTTTGCAGCACTACAGAGGCAAAGGGGGGAGGCTCCTGCTGCACAAGTTGTCCTACAGCAACACACAGGAAAGAAAGGAGGAAGAAGAGTGGGGACAAGGCTAAAGCAATAAGACACAGAATATTCATATATTTTTCAATTTTAATTGTAAAATGAGACAAAATAGGATCAAAGGAAGAGGTTAAGGGAGGGATTGTTGTTTTTTTCTTCTTTTGCACTTTGTGATTATTTTACCATTTAAGCGGTATTTCCAGAAGAGAAGCAAAATAATAACCAAGTGAGAAGCAAGCAGATCATTGTATCATCATATAGGGAATGGAAAGACTGGATCCATCAGAGGCTTAAAGGGAATCTGAGAGCAGCATGATTTAGCAACAGAGACCCCGATTCCAGTGATGTGTCACTTACTGGGCTGCTAGGTGCAGTTTGGATAGAATCTGTAGATGTAGCAGTGGTGGTCAGAGTGCTGAGCTGTGCAGAACCCCACCCACCATTAATTGGCTGTTTCCTGTCAACAAGCTGCCAATCAGTGGTGGTGGTGGGGTTGCACAGATTAGTTGGACTGCCAGTTACAAGACTTCTAGTCATAATCTCCTGCTGATAAAACACTGATTGTATTGAAACAACAACAAGCGACCCATCCCTAGAATCAGGCTCTCTGAAAAGAGGTCATCCATGCGGGAGGCATCTGCCGTGTACTTTGCAGCATATACAGTAATAAAATTGTGCATATTTTTCTATGGATTCCTCGGCAGGTTTACTGCAGATTTCTTCCTTTGCAAATCCAGATTCTTCCATGTTAAAGTCCAATACAGTAATACACATACATATGGTGCCATTGATTGACTTTGTAATGTACATTCCCAGCCAAAGTTTAGTTTTAGTGACGCAGATCTACAAAAACCCTATATGGCTGTAAATTATACAGTCAGATCTGCCTGCAGTCACCACAGGTGTGTGTAATATATGTAGTAGTGATTCTATAATTAAAGGGAGTCTGTTAATTCAAAAATGTAAACTGCTCCTACAGTCCTATAGGGGGGCTTAGCCCAAAACTCATAGCTGCAGTATAGATTTTACTTCTTCAGTTGGGACAGAAAAAATGTTTTTATTTCAATTTGGACACGCTCTCATCCTGCTCTCCTGCCTACAGCGCCTACTCGCTGCACACAGAATCACACAGTAGCAAGCGACCACTGCGGACAGGAGAGAGAGATGAGAGCACGCTTTTATCCCGCTCTCCTGTCTACAGCATCTACTTACTGCACACAGGAGCAAGCGACCACTGCGGACAGGAGAGAGAGAGAGATGAGAGCACGCTTTTATTCCGCTCTCCTGTCTACAGCATCTACTTACTGCACACAGGAGCAAGTGACCACTGCGGACAGGAGAGATGAGAGCACGCTTTTATCCCGCTCTCCTGTCTACAGCATCTACTTACTGCACACAGGAGCAAGCGACCACTGCGGACAGGAGAGAGAGATGAGAGCACGCTTTTATCACGCTCTCCTGTCTACAGCATCCACTTACTGCACACAGGAGCAAGCGACCACTGCGGACAGGAGAGAGAGAGATGAGAGCACGCTTTTATCCCGCTCTCCTGTCTACAGCATCTACTTACTGCACACAGGAGCAAGCGACCACTGCGGACAGGAGAGAGAGAGATGAGAGCACACTTTTATCCCGCTCTCCTGTCTACAGCATCCACTTACTGCACACAGGAGCAAGCGACCACTGCGGACAGGAGAGAGATGAGAGCACGCTTTTATCCCGCTCTCCTGTCTACAGCATCTACTTACTGCACACAGTAGCAAGCGAACACTGCGGACAGGAGAGAGAGATGAGAGCACACTTTTATCCCGCTCTCCTGTCTACAGCATCTACTTACTGCACACAGGAGCAAGCGACCACTGCGGACAGGAGAGAGAGATGAGAGCACGCTTTTATCCCGCTCTCCTGTCTACAGCATCTACTTACTGCACACAGGAGCAAGCGACCACTGCGGACAGGAGAGAGAGAGAGATGAGAGCACGCTTTTATTCCGCTCTCCTGTCTACAGCATCTACTTACTGCACACAGGAGCAAGTGACCACTGCGGACAGGAGAGATGAGAGCACGCTTTTATCCCGCTCTCCTGTCTACAGCATCTACTTACTGCACACAGGAGCAAGCGACCACTGCGGACAGGAGAGAGAGATGAGAGCACGCTTTTATCCCGCTCTCCTGTCTACAGCATCTACTTACTGCACACAGGAGCAAGCGACCACTGCGGACAGGAGAGAGAGATGAGAGCACGCTTTTATCCCGCTCTCCTGTCTACAGCATCTACTTACTGCACACAGGAGCAAGCGACCACTGCGGACAGGAGAGAGAGAGATGAGAGCACGCTTTTATCCCGCTCTCCTGTCTACAGCATCTACTTACTGCATACAGGAGCAAGCGACCACTGCGGACAGGAGAGAGAGAGATGAGAGCACGCTTTTATTCCTCTCTCCTGTCTACAGCATCTACTAACTGCATACAGGAGCAAGCGACCACTGTGGACAGGAGAGAGAGATGAGAGCACACTTTTATCCCGCTCTCCTGTCTACAGCATCTACTTACTGCATACAGGAGCCAGCGACCACTGCGGACAGGAGAGAGATGAGAGCACGCTTTTATCCCGCTCTCCTGTCTACAGCATCTACTTACTGCATACAGGAGCCAGCGACCACTGCGGACAGGAGAGAGAGATGAGAGCACACTTTTATCCCGCTCTCCTGTCAACAGCATCTACTTACTGCACACAGGAGCCAGCGACCACTGCGGACAGGAGAGAGAGATGAGAGCACGCTTTTATCCCGCTCTCCTGTCTACAGCATCTACTTACTGCATACAGGAGCAAGCGACCACTGCGGACAGGAGAGAGAGTGATGAGAGCACACTTTTATCCCGCTCTCCTGTCAACAGCATCTACTTACTGCACACAGGAGCCAGCGACCACTGCGGACAGGAGAGAGAGATGAGAGCACGCTTTTATCTCGCTCTCCTGTCTCCAGCATCTACTTACTGCACACAGGAGCAAGCAACCACTGCAGACAGGAGAGAGAGATGAGAGAGGACCCACACTGACACTGTGTGCATGTCTGCTCGGCTCCTGCAGTGTCAGTGTGGGAACGCTCTCATCCCATTAATGTTGAAATTAAACAAGAAATATAGTTGCTTTCACTGTCTGGATCATTTTGTACATGATCCTGAAACCGTCATACTGCGGAGAACACAGGGATTAAAGGGACTCTGTCAGCACAGAATGACTGTTCAAACCAAGCACAGGCGATCGATGTTTCATTGCGGGTCCAATCCTTTAAATACACCTTCGCACCTGCTTAGTTTCCATCTATCTCTGCCCTCCTCTGGGCACTATAAAGCCAGAGCTGTCAATCAAAGAATAGGGGAGTGGAGATAGAGGGAAAAAAAGCAGGTGGGAAGTGTATATAAATGACTGGCCATACTGTGAAGCAGAGTGACGGGTCTTAACTGGAAGTCAATTCTGTGCTAACAGAGCCCCTTTAATCTCCTGCTGATCGGCCCATTTTTACTTGTTGGCCGACTGAAGGCCCACTCCACTAACCAAGGGAGTAAGACTTGGTGATAATGTGTCCTACTGCATCTAGCGCAAAGGGTGGAGGTTTCTGCTGCAGCCAGGCACAGAATAGAGATGAGCAGGAGGCTGATCTAAGACGCGCACAGAAAATTTTCTTATATACCGTATTTCTCATTCTGATACGAGACAAAATATATTCAAACAAAGGGAAAAGAGGATGTACAGGGATACTTGCTCAAAAAATGGAGTTATATGCCTAGTAAAAATCCCTGCGCTTCCCTGATTCTGCAGATTTTTTCCGTTTTGCGCTGCGTTGCTCCATTGCAGAGATATGCACATTTGTTTCTTCTGGAGAGCAGTATGTGAAATCTCTGCTTTTAGTCCATCTGGGCTTTTGTACCGAGTCTTCTTTGGGGGTGTGTGTGCTTTCTCCACACCATCCCAGACGCTGCCAATCACAGCTTAGCAACTGTGACTGGCAACGTCTGGAAGGGAGGAGTAAAAGCACACGTCCCTATTTGAAGATTCTGATGGAACTCCCCAGCTGGACTGCAAGCAGAGATTTCACATAGAGTGTTCCAAAAGAAACAAATGTGAATATCTTTGCAATGGAACGACACAGAGCAAAAAGGAAAACAGCGTCAGAATTGGGGGAACTCAGGGATTTTAACAAGGTATTTATCCACATGCCACCACATGATGTAAAATTAACATGCAATTACTAGACCTGATCAGGAAGACAAATAGCTATCAGCAGACACACAGAACACATACACGACTGACTAACAGAGGAGCAGACAGGTATAAAGGCTGATTTTCCGTGGATGACATGTCCACATTTATTTCATCTTCCATGTGCATAGAAAATGGCAGTGAGTTATGAAAGAGCAGGGAATGGACAAAACATATAGATTATCTTCTATTCTTAAATGAATCTATGTGTAAAAATGTTAGCATTTAATATCGTGATTTACATCTCTGGATTTTCAGTGATTCCAAATGATACACTGCAATACAAACGATGGCACCCGCGACTGGTAATGCACTGCTATATTTACATGGGTGAGAAAAATTTACAAGACAGGATAGCATACAAGGTTGACACTGAGTAACAATAAAACAAAGAAACATTCATTGGATCCGTATTTCTGTACAAACTAATTGGAACGAGACTTTATTCACATTTAAAAAAAATATCAAGATTTGATTTGACCATAGACAATTTCCCCAAGAATCATTTTTTTTTCATCAATCGCATACCTTCCCTCACATAGCTTGCACCATCACCAAACTACAGAACTACAAGCAGCAAGAACTACAACCAAAAAGAGCAAGGTAAAAATGAAAAAAAAAAAATATATAAAAAATAAGATTGAAAATTAAAAAAAAAAAATAAAAAAAACACTGAAGGAAAACAAACAAAAAAAAAACAAAAAAAATCAAAAACAAAACATCCTTCTTGCTTCATTTCCGCTCGTCCAGGCTAAACCTTCTGAAATAAAATTACCACGTCCACCATGGTCCTTCTCTTTTTTTTTTCTTATTTCACTTTCTATTTCCAACCGTAAAAAAAACAGCAAATAAGGCCATTCAAAAAAAATCGAGTCAAGCATGATTACTAGTACGGAGTCCGTGGAGAGATCTCACACCCAGGAGTCCGGAGACCCCGGGTACTGTTCTGATCTATAAGAAGGTCTCCGAGTGGAGTAAAAGTCAACATAGTTTGTGGTTGATTTTAGTCCGTATTGTGCATTCTGATCGGCCGTTGACGTGAACTGAACGCGCTCGTCAAAATATGGGTCTTCATAGCTGTGCGGAGACTGCAAATACAACCGGTAGGAGTCATAATTTTTCCTATTTGAATCTTCGGGGTTATAATATAGTTGGTGAGGCTGCAAGAAAAAGAAGGTAACGGTATAATTTAATAAAGTAATGCTACAATAATAACAGTAATAAAGTAATAATATAGAATAATAATAATGATAAAGAATAACAGTAATAAAATAATAGAATAGTAATAAAAAATATAGAATAGTAATAAAATATAGAATAATATCAATAAAATATAGAATAGTAATAAAATAGTAATATAGAATAATAAAATAATATTGACTAATAAAGAAAAAGAACAGAGTATTAGTATATAGAAAAAAACATTTGATAATATAGAATATTAGTAACAAAATAATATAAGAATAATATTTGTATATAGAATAGTAGTAACATAATGATATTGAATATAGATTAATAATAGCAATATAATAATACAATAATGGTATACCAATAATATAGTTTTCATCTATGCAACTTGGGCTTTTAATTTAGATTTGGCTGATATTTGCCAATTTTTTTGTGTGTTTCTTATGGAACAATGCCTGTAAGTGTCTCCATATACCTCGGGGTCTCTTTAATCTCTTTAATGACAGCCAGTATCCCACTACAACTAAAGACCCCCATTATACATTAAGCGTATGCGCATACTGAGTATTTTGGGTGAGATTTTGGAGCAGAAACTCCAAATAAATTATTTGGGGGGGGGTTGTGCATATCTGAGAAAGATGTGGAGTCTATTTCTACTCCAAAAACTAAAAACAAAAAACCCCTCTAACCACAGACCGGAAAGGTTTAGTGATGGATTTGGAGCGTTTTTGTTTCTACTACAAAAACTCAGCAAAAAGACTCGGCGTGCACATACCCTTAATAGGGATTTCCGGTTTCGAAAAACCCATCCCCGGGGCCGCATTTTCTTTATAAAAGACAACAGACAAACTAACTGTGCTAATCCCACCCAGCCATGGAGCAGCAGCACAGAGTCTCCACCGCCGCCTCTGTATTGTCCGCAGCATTGATGACATGTCAGCAGCGCTGCAGCCAATCAGTGAGCTCAGAATCTCTGCCCGAGATGACGTCATGAGCTGCTGAACTCACCGATTGGCAGCTGTTGATGTGACGTTAGCGCTGCAGACAAAAATGTACGGCGGGAGCAGAGAAACTCAGAACTGGGGAAGGGGAGCAAAGCAGAGTTTGTATTCTTTTTAGATAAACTGCAGCCTGGGGGACAGGTGGCTTTTTTTCCCAGAAACTGGAAAACCTTTTTAAACTTATCCAAATCTGCCATTTTTGAAGGGATCAGATGACAACTTGTTCTAAGTTATGAGCGCTCCTTTAGGCAACCAAGTTATGAAACATTACCCAAACAGTGCAGTCTACAGAGGGGTTTCTGTCCCGTTATGGGAGTCTCCAATTTGCATATATTTATTGCCCCTCCCCCCCATGTATCATTACTTGTAAGAAGACTCCATACACTGCATCTCTCTTCCAATCTCCCCCAGAACATAGTGTAGAGAGGTGGATGAAGGTATAAGTTTTTGTTATGACACTAAGAAGTCTAGTGCTTCTAGAAATGACAATATTTCTGGCGTATACCAATGTACAATATCGTGCAGGGATCCAGGTGTTAGAATACAATCCCCAAAAGTAAATTAAGAAAAAAGTTTCTAAAGTGACCACTAGATGGCATCAGGCAGAGCTGGCTGGCGGCTGCCAGTGGCAGATCAGACAGATATGGGCTGAACGTTTCTTCCAGCTCGCAGTCGGCGTCCATGAGAATATTGATTTATCATTTCAGAAGGTGGATTCCCAGAACATTCGCCGAGCTCCGGATCCCCTACTACTACAAACATTCAGGCTTCAGCTCGGCCACTGTGAGTTGTACATTTTTGGGAATTTTTTCTGCTGTAGAAAATTGAATGAGACTTTCAGAGAAGCCGCAGCGGATCCAAGAACAACCGCAGAAAACGGGGAGCGCCGCAGCCATTGATGTACACCTCCTGGCTATGTCCCCTCGCGCCTTTTTCTCATATCTAGAGTAATTTAAAGTTAAATTTTTAGGCTTTTAGGAACAGGCGGCTTTCACTGCCGGCAGGTCAGTTATCCACCTTACACAAACAATCAATAAACAGCAGCCGTACGTTCCAGCGGTATCAGACTTCATGATCGCTGAAGGCAGAAAAAAAACAAACAAACAAAGGGCCGAAATAATCAGTCTATAAATTTAGATTATTTTACACTCCAGCCTATCAGAAGCTTCACCGTGGGACGCAGGGCTAATCATTCTGGACCGCGGGGGGGGCTGATCATTCTGGACCGCGGGGGGGGTGTGTGTTATGATTATTATGGACCGCGGGGGGCGATCATTCTGGACCGCGGATGGGGCTGATCATTCTGGACCGCGGGGGAGGCTGATCATTCTGGACCTCGCCTCGGGGCGTGTGTGTGTGGGGGGGCCGATCATTCTGAACCGCGGGGGGGGGGGCTGATCATTATGGACCGCGGGGGGGCCGATCATTATGGACCGCGGAGCTGAGTATTCTGTACTTATTCTGGACGCGAGGCTGATCATTCCGGTACACCCTTAAGAATAATAATAAAGAAGCCCACCAGGTGTGAAGCTTTAGGATCGGTCGGTACTACACGAGAATTCAACCATGAACCTCGTGCGGATGTTACAGCGGATCAGCAGCGACCCGGCAGCAATATCTGCTCGTGTACAGACACGTTCACATGTGATGGGCACGCTGCAGATTTTCCATCCGGAGATCTGACACAGGGTGAAATGTGCGGATAACATTTGGGGATTTCGCTGTGGATCCACATTGGCAGAGTTGTTCTGATTGCATTACATTAAAAGGGGTGAACATTTGCAAACACAAAGGGACGCGCCATGTACTTAACAAATCAGTCTGCAATTCCTTCCACTTCCTCCACACAGCTGGTGCTGGAGTCTGAGTGTGAACAGGCACAAATTCCTTCTTGTACGGAAATATCCTTATTAGTGCCGGGATGGGGGGGACGTCGGTGGTCCGACTGATGGAAATGTTTAACTGTGAATGAGCTGCATTCAAGAGAGATCTTCTGGATGGGCTGTATGTTGGGACTGTGGCCCCTTATTAAAGTGATAGGACCCCAGTTGAATACCTTAAATCATAATGTGAAGAGCAATCGATGCAAAGAAACCCCGGAGCGGTCCCTCACCTGTTGCCTCCTGTTCTGCTCCCGTGCTGGTGACGAGTAGGAGCTGATGTAGATGGGAGATGCTTTGTTGGACCCTGAAAGAACGACATATGATTAGATCCCTCAGAGAACAATTTCTGATCTGCTGTATGCCTATGTACACGCGTGGCGGAGAGCTGTCAATCACCCAGAGCGGTGCAGGGAGCAGCCGGCCGAGGGACCACTCATCGCTCCCTAATGCTGGAGCCTGAGATCACACCTGGCTCCCATTCATGCTGCCCGTAGACTGAGCAGCACCAACAGCTGATGGGTTACATTAAAGAAAGGGCCATGTCAGGGGATTTCCTGTTAATTATTTTTTGCTTTATTTTGACAATTTTTTTTGCTTTTACGCAGGGCTCGGGCCATAGGGAGACCTATCCGCCAGAACGCCTGCCATTGTGCCTGTATACAGATCCATACATCAGTGCTCAGCCTGCAAGAGTGGCCCACAATACCGGATACTTCCTTAATAGAAAGCCCCTGGAAGAGACACACGGGTAACAATGGACCCTGACATGGGCTCCACACCAGGACTGGAGTCATGCCATGTCTCTCCTCACCCACAGTGTATTAATCACCCTGTGTCACTGCCATTATTACAGCCAAATAATGGGGCTGGCATGGCGGACACACACGTAGGGCGATGCCTTCTTCCCAGCGTAGACCACAGCGAGAGTTTCTATTTCCAAGCACCACTCACTCGTGGTCGGCCGCAGTCTGAGTATTAATAGTGTCACCGGGAGTCCGCCATCGCCAGCTTGTGCCCCCCGTGCACCCAGCCTGACTATATACGCGCCATCACGAATGGATTCTGCAGTGCAAGTTAATCGTGTAGACCCCTCCGCCTCTCCCGGGGGTCATTCTACTTAATGAAATTCTGGTATCTGAGCTTTGGTGAGAAGCGGGAAGGGCAGAAACATCGGGGACAGCTGCGGCACGTCAGCACAATCTGACAACTGTCACAACCCATTACTGATGAGAGGCGGAATGAATTGTATTCAATACCTGCTTTATTCCCACAGTATTTATGGTATCAGCAACCTCATTACACCGGACGACTGAGCCGCGGGCCATTATCCTGCTCATATAGCGGGCCTGGAAGTCAGTGACAGCAGGAGGAGGTCAGCTCTGCGGCCGCCGCTGCTGCTCAGCTTCAGAGCACGGCACTTTACGGCGACGTCTGAGCAGATCGACATCTTTATAACTGTGACAGCGCTGCTTCTTCTTCTCACACTAACGTCTGCACAGACACGCCATGGGAAAAATACAACATGCTGACTGCCTGTAATGGCCACCAGGGGGAGCTGCTTAGAGAGGCTGTACCCATGGACCGCAGGGGCCGGACTCTCCACATCCCGGCCAATCAGCTAACAGGAGCCTGTAATATCTTAATAGCTAAAACTTTTATGTTAACTTTGATACCAAATTATATTTGGTTTTTAAAACATTTAGGATTCTTTTTTCTTTACATTGATTATTTTTACTTTTTTTTTTATTTCTTGTGCAATAAAAGCATGTTTTTCTGTTAGGGGGCCATACTCTGTAGAGTGAATGCAGCTAAACCTGGTGGGATCGGGCCTCAGCATAAGGGGGGGCGAGTGAGACCTCCCAAGTCGTCCCCGTCAGATGGCATCGGAGAGACAGGGATCCTGCCTGTTGGCTTTTCATTGGCCGATCCTCTTGATCAGTGGGTAGATGAGCCTCTTCCAGGGGTACACAGAAGAGCTCTGTGTCTCTGTGCATGGGGGAGACAGCTGTCCAATGTGTATGGGAGTCTATAAGCCAGGCATGTAAGCTTAAAAGGGTCACCCACCTTTGAAGACAATTATTTATTTTACCTAAATGCATTTATTTGGAGCTAAAAATTATTTCTGCAATTTGGTTTCATTCAAAAGTTTTCACCATTTGGCTTTTTACAGGCTGCACATTAAACTTTGATGTGGTCTGCGGTCATAAATCAGCTGAGAGGTGCTCCGAAAAAGACAGATAAAATCGTTACAAAAACGCTGTAGTTAAATTTGAATGAGCTCACTGACAGATTCTCAGTTACCTCATTCTGCTGCCGGCAAGAGACCGTAGAGCACAGATGATATAGAAGGCAAACAGAGTAAAATTTTTTATGAAACCCAATTGCAAAAATGATTTTTAGCTCCAAATATGTACATTTAAGTAATAAGAAACAACCCCCCTTCCCTTTTATTGGTAGAAAACAAAGGGCAGTCCTGGAGGTCTTACACCCTCAACTGCACTGCTCATATGCATTGTAATGGGCCAATGGGGGGACCCAAGGGGCACCTTCTCTGTTTAGATGCTGCGTTTTCTATTGACCAGCAAATCATATAAAAAATGAGCACGGGAATATGTAACAAAAAAGCACATGAATTAAAAATTACAATTTTATTGAATAGTACAAAAATAAAATATGAATATATCAATTAGCCAAGAGATGGCACCACATACCAGCAACTGGGGAGAAGAGATCATTTTAATTAACAAAGTCCCTGAGTGGGAATAAGACCGATAATATCTGATATAAGGCAATACCACATCTAATCGGAAGTACATAAAAGTACAAGGATGCAGATTAAGGCAAGTAGCATTTTAATCCTGTTAGAATGTGGTGCACGTTTCGCTGCTTTGCCTTCTTCTGGGGGAGCATCGATTCATACGCATTTCTTTTTATATGATTTGCTATTCCCATGCTGCAGAGACATACTTACTAGTACCAAAGTTATTATGAGCTTACTTTTTTCTCACTTTATTTCTATTGTACCTGGACCAATTGCTTCTATTGACTGCAGAATACAAGGGGTTGACCTGCTGCGATCAAGACCTCTCCAACTGTCGCGGCTGCAGGTGGGCAGCACCTGCTGTTTACGGAGTGGGATTCACCTCCATACACCTGCACCCAGGGCATTTGGACCTTTGTATCAGGAGCAGCCTGCCCTCGCACTGCTGAGCTCACGGGTAAAAGGCGTTTCCAGATTTGACAGCACGGATGTTGGCGATAACTTAAACGTCCTCTACGTGTCAGTCATCGTTACAGAACAGCGCTTATTAGTAAAACATGGAGTAAAGAGTAGTGTTTCCTCAGGTCTCCGCTCCCCGAGCATCACCGCCTAATGCAGCATTTATCACAGAAGTCAGAGAGAGCAATGACTAATAGATCCCGGGCTCGACCTCGAAGGGCGGACGGTCACAATTTATCGTTTCAGACCAGACAGAAACGCCGAGACACGTGAAGAAGCCGCTTACCGCTATACATATCCTTGTGAATTAAGGATTCCCCCTGGCTGTTGTAGTATTGCATAGAGGACTGCGTTCTCTCGTAACCGGAGTGCGGCTCCCGGATTCCTAACAGTGCTGGTGAGGACGACGTGCTGCCCACTGTCCGAGAAAGAAAAACCAGTCAGTCGTACAAGGAACTACTACATCATCTCCTCCTGAAAATGTGAACCTCCACCGCCAGAGCCAAAATCTGATTGGGCTTAAAGAAAATCAGAAAAGACCTATTTTTAACCCCTTTGCAACCTCCACTGTACTAGTACTGCGCAGGTCGCTTCCCTCCCTTTGATGTGGGCTCCGGCGGTGAGCCCGCATCTTTCCCGGCACATGGCAGCTGTTTTGAACAGCCGCGGGTGGAATCGGGATCCACCCGCGGCTATTAACTCATTAAATGCCACTGTCAAACTGACAGCGGCATTTAACGCGTGCTTCGGGCCGGAAATCCTCCCACCGGTGACCCCGTCACGTGATCGCGGGTCACCGGTGGGTTTGCATGACAATCAGAGGTCTCCTGGAGACCTCTATGGTTGTTAGTGCCGGCTTGCTGTGAGCACCACCCAGTGGTCAGCACTCACAGCAAGGGAGTAATTCTGCTTCTTACAGGCAAACTGATCATAGCTTGTATGTGGCAGAGCCGTTCGGGTTATGGCAGCTTCTAGTCTGCCATGGAGACTATTAAAGCATGGCAAAAGTAAAAGAAAAAAGTGTTTTATAAAAGTTTAAATCACCCCCCTTTCGCCCCACAATAAACAAGAAAAAAACAACACACACTTATTTGGTATTGCCAAGATCAGAATCGCCCGGTCTACCAATTAAAAAAAGGATTACCCTGATCACTAAACGGTTTAGCAAGAAAAAAAAAGTCAAATCGTCAGAATTACGTTTTTTGGTCACTGCGACATTGCATTAAAATCCAATAACGGGCGATCAAAAGATTGGATCTGCACCAAAATGGTAATAATAAAAAGGTCAGCTGAGTATGCAAACAACAAGCCTTCACCCAACCCAAGATCACTAAAAACGGAGAGACGCTACGGATATCAGAAAACGGCGCAATTTCATTTTTTTTTTCAACAAACAAGAACTTAGACTCGTAATGTTTAAAGAGAAACGTGGCACAACTGGTGCGGTGCTGGATCCCAAACCAATAGTGCAAATAAGTAAAACCTGCCACTCAACTTGTTTCGCTGATTTACTAGAAATTTTATTGAATAGTCAGTGATACAAATAGACGTTTCGGTCTAACGCGACCTTCATCAGTATACCGACTGCTATAATGAATGAGTCCTGAAAGAGGGATTGACAGAATATTATCCTCTCTGAGCCGGTTGGACTTCCTCAGTCCTATGTGCCGTGTCACTTAGAGTGGTCTCCTTCTCAGTGAAGAGCACATTATGAGGTCTGCATGGTTTCAGAGTGAATGTTGCTGTCCTGGTCTAATCGCGGTATCCACCGCTGAGAACTCGTAATGAACCTGGAGAATCATAATGGCAGGTCACTTTTAGCATTTAGTGAACATGGTTAAAAAAAAAAATCCAAATAAACGTTGTGGAATTGCACTTTTTTTTTTTTTTTTTGCAATTTCACCGCACTTGAAATTTTTTTTCCCACTTTTCAGTACACGACATGGTAAAACCAATGGGGACGTTCAAAAGTACAACTCGTCCCACAAAAAACAAAAACCCTCACACGGCCATATTGATGGAAAAATATAAAAGTTATGGCGCTGGGAAGAAGGGGAGGGAAAAACAGAAATGCAAAAACTAAAATGGGCAGGGTCTCTAAGAGGTCAAATCAGGTTTTTGCATTGTCACTTTAAAACATTTTTGTCACTTTTATTTTAGTTCATATCATAAATTTTTACACTTGTCTTTGGGGTTTTTTTTTTTTTTTAAAAGACTTTTACTTCCTGTCTTTTCAGCAGTCTCATTATCATCAGAGACTGCACCTGTATACACACAGCAAAACTGCTCTAAAAACACCAACAAAAGTCACAATATTTCTGTGCAACGTTTTTGACAATTATCTGGGTAGAAAAGAAAAATGAGCAAATATAAGTGCACAGTGCCATATAATATGATGATTGCAATATATTAAGATAGAAGCTTTGATGGGAGGAGGAGGAATGCGCTTCTTTAATAAATTGGGGCCAAAATCATTTTTGCCGTTTTCTTATTTATCATCTCCATATAACATGCATGTAGTTACATTTTGCTGAACACAGAGTTTCCCAGGTAGGAGCGCGCCTGAGGCGGCCAGGGATGATTTTAGTAATACATCTTAGCATGTGACTCTCCGTTAGCTGTCAAGCTGTCTCCATGCCTGCCAAGCACATTAATGGAAGTGAAGGAGACAAAAGCTGCGGGGACTGGAAATCAGACAAGGCTTGTCAACATCAGCAAACATTACAAGAGCGGCGATATCGCCATGCCGGAACTGCAGCACTTGAGAAACGGTGCGGCGACATTCCTGTGAGCATGGGCTTGTGTCGAGCATCTTATAGTTCATTAGTCTTTAACGGTGTGAGGACAAATGTCACCATGTGGGGCCCCTATGATTCAGGAATATCTAAAATCGAAATTAGATATACCAGGGGGTCGGCAAAGCGGATTAAAGATGACCTGTCGCTTGCCATAAATATGTCATTTTTTTTTTTTACCCGATCTTCTGAACCTGGTGCAGTTTGTCTTTTGTTCCTTGACCTTTACGTTTCTTATTTCTTAAGCATAAAACTAGTCTTTTTAGCCAAGAGGGAGTGGTTCTGGAGAAAACACCATGCCCACATGGCTATCAAGGTTAGGAATGAGGAGGCCGCATCTCAGGACTGGAGGGGTGCAGGAAAAAAAGAAAAACAGCGCCGGATTCAGGAGAACGGCTTCATTTACACCAGGCAAAAATAAACATTAATAGCAAGTGAGGGGTCTTCTTTAAGAGGTGAATGCCAGTCTCTGTGCACATCTAACGGGCAGTGACAAAGAACATAGAGAACTTTGGTTCATACAGGTCTGTATCCTTAGGGATAGGTCATCAATGTCTAATCGGTGGGGGTGAGACACCCGATGCCCCCACCCATCAGCTGTTCCCGATGTCGGCTGGAACTGCCCGGTTAAGAAACTGCACAGCTTTGTCGTCTCTATAGCGGCCGCAGTCTGGTACGCCCTATTGATTTTAATAGGGGGCGGATGTGCAGTACAAGGTCACGGCCGCTATAGAGTCAATGGAGCTCCACAGCTTCGTAACGGAGCAGTTCCAGCCGACATCGGGAACAGCTGATCGGTGGAGGCATCGGGTGTCTCACCCCCCCCGATCAGACACTGATGATCCCGGACAATCCTTTACGAACAACTTTCTAAACCTCACGTTATGGATTGTGTAGGATCCATTTATGAACGCTCACCTGACTGGATCATGGGCGACATTTGCTGATTATTGTTTGATAACGACGGGTGGGATTTGAATCGCTCGCGCTCCAATGTCGAGACCGGAGTTATAAAATGTGATTGATTCCAACCGTCCTATATAGGAAAAGGAATTCAGATGTTAGTGGTGGGTTTTAAATAAAAAAAAAAAAATGGGATATTCATATAATGTCAGTAAAAGTCAAACACCACCAGCAGATATCCTAAAATATGTACAACTGTGTACTGCATTTATGTTACTGAAAATTTGCTCCATAAATACAAAATTTGAAAACGTTCCTGTCCTTTTGCTTCTGCAGAGGACTTCACTCAACAAGATGGTGTGCAAACTCTGCCCCACATCCATTAGAGCTCTGCTTCCGGCTGATGGCGCTCTATGCTCTCCTCTTCCCTTCTCTCACAATTAGACATATCAGCAGGGAAGGGATTGTAAAGGACACACAAGAGATAGGGAGGAAAGCATGTAACCTATTGGGGAGGGCAGGCCACTGGCTGTAGATAGGGAGGAAAGCACAAAATCCATCAACAGCTGTAGAAGAGGAAAACACTAAAAGGAGTGAATGTGTGCTAATGCAGGAGAGCTAGTCTAGACTGCTGCATGTAGCCACAGAGACATCACATGCAGCATGTGTTACTGTGAGGGTCACTTCCACGTGAGGAAAGTCTGAAACCGAGGCAGGCGCAGAGGACAGTAGATTCTCTCATTTGAAAGAAACGGGCCGATTATGCAAATGACGCTGTAATGTCAGCATAGTGTGATGCGATTTTCTCGGATGAGCGAATCGGAGCACCATGTGACACAATAGAAAAGATGGAGAAATTTTGCTCTCATCTTTTCAGTGTGTGGAAATCAGACTGCACTCATGTGTCATCCGAGTGCAGCCTGATGATTTCCACGCATTCATGATCCAAATATCAATTCAAACTTGGGCATGCAGTGATTTTTTTTTTTCCTGGGAAAGACTATCCGAGGAAAAAATTGGACATGTGCACGGCCCCATACATTAACAGTGGTCAGGGTGCCATTCAATGTTTTGTCAAATATCACCCGGACCGACATCATAAGGACACGGCTACAGAGATGTCAGAGCCAACAAGATCTGCTGTTGCCCCTGCTGAGTTGTAGCTATGTAACAGTCCAGACCCTTTTCTCCTTGATATATTTCCATTATTCAGAAACCTATAACAGGCAGCAGTAACATCAGACATCATGAATACAGGTGAGCTGCGCTGGCATACTGCATCTTATGTATAATTTAGCAATGCAAGCAGAATCGGAAAGAAATGTTTTCCACAGCAGTAAAGTTAACGACTGCTGCCAGCCATGCGGCTCACAGATCTGCAATTTTAATTTTTCATTCTTACATATTTTTCCATATACACACTCATTTCTGTTTTTAGTTTTAACAAAATGCAACGTGAATAAAGAAGAGAGAAACCTAAATCAAATCAATATTTAGTGTGACTGCGCTTTGCCTTCAAAACAGCATCAATTCTTCTAGGAACTCAGCATGAGGTTGTTCCAAACATCTTGGAGAACTGACCACAGATCTTCTGTGCATGAGGCTTATGCAAATCCTTCTGCCTCGTCGACGTTGAGTTCAGGCCTCTGTGGGCCATATCATCACCTCCAGGACTCCTTGCTCATGTGAAGACAGTGCTTAATGACGTCGTTAGTCTATTTAGGGCCGTTGTCCTGCTGCAAAATAAATTTGCAAGAACCGTCCACCACACATCACTGATGCCTGCAGACACTCATTACTGTACTCTTCTCCAGCCCTTTGGTGAACAATCTGACTTCTGTTACAGCCATTGCCTGCTGAAATTTTTCTGGACCTCAGTTTCTATGTTTTTCTGCATCGTTCAGTTGCATGACATTGTCTCCATATTGAAAGTATGGCTTTTTAGCCACAATTTTTTCCATGAAAAGCACTTCTTGCCAGACTTCTCTGAAGAATAGATGGGTGCAGCTGATCTGACTGGTTGTTACCAGTTCTGAGTTGATGGCACTGCTGGGGACCTTTCAAGTTCTGAAGGAATTAAGCATGCTGTGTCTTTCACATGCTGCACTAAGTTTCCAACTACTGCATCTTGGTCCTCAACATTGGCCATTCCTTGGTGCTTCTTCGATAGAGCTTGAACCGGATATCTTGAAACTCCAGTTTCCTCTGAAATATTTGCCTGGGAGAAACCTTGCTGATGCATTAGAACTACCTTGTGCCTTGTTGCTCAATCTTGCCATGATGTACAGTATATGACCTGTGATATGACAAGGACTTCCACAACCTCACCTTTGTAGCAGAGTTGGCTGTTCCTCACCAAGTTTTAAGCCTCCTACATAGCCGTTTATGTTTCAATTCATGACCGTTTCTATCTATATATGAAATTGATGATCATGTCTGTTATACTTAGTTACTCATAAGCCTGATTATAATCCTACAAAATCCCTGACTTTGTGCACATTTACCTATAAAAATTGATGCTGATCTAAAGGAAAAGGGCGATCACACCAAATTATTGATTTTATTTACATTTGTTCCACACCTGCCTACAACACTGACAGAACTATATATAGATATAAAATTTGCGGTTGCAGCAAAAGTAATCTAAATTCTACAAAGATAAATTGTGAAAAGGAGACAGAGAGAAAGTGGAAAGTAATGTACAGCAGGATACTCTATCGTCAAAGGTAAAATAGAAGAATGCACGGACCTTCTTGTAGATGCTGCGGAGGTCTCTATATTGCCAGAGCGTATTCAGCACTTGTGCAGCAGCTTTCACCACCTTCAATGAAGATCTAGTAATAGAAAAAAAATATTCTATAACCAAGCTAAAAAAACAAAAAACAAAAAAAAAACACAAATAGACCTCATGTACCACTGAAGAACTACAAGCAGCACAAAACATGACGCATTTGTATGCGAACAATGGTCTGAAAAATATGGTTAGTGTATTCGTACACACAACCGAATCCACACAAAGTTGCAAGACTTAGCGCAAATTATTTTTCCTGTGCAGCGCCGCTCCCTGAAACAGAGTGGTGCAGGGAAACCGCCGGCCCCATTCATAGGGCTATGCTGCACATAACCACAGAGCCGAGTGACCGGGGTGCCGCTGTGCAGGGAAACTGCCGGCCCCATTCGTTTAAATAGGGCTAAGCAGCAGATAACTATAGAGCTCAGTGGCCGGGGCGCCACTGTGCAGGGAAAACCAGAGCTGCAAACCCTCCAACCTGAAGATGAATGGGGGTTTCAGAGGCTGGATTCCACCCATCGTATAGTGATCTGTCATCAGATTATGACATAGCAACTCCCACTTCAACAAACGGACACAGTACGTACAATACATTGATGGTCTTGCCATGTTATCCAATACGGATGCAAATTTTATTTTCCAAGCCCACCCATAAAAGTAGCAAGGATTAAAGGGAATATGTCATCAGGTTTTTCCTATCTCATCTGAGAGCAGCATGATGTAGGCAAAAAGAATCCAACAGTGTATCACTTCGTTTACTGGGTGCAGCAGTTCTGACACAGTTTTTAGCTTAAACAATGCAGCACAGCTAAGGAAGCTAGCCCCGCCCTCACCAAGCTCTATGTACATCGTCTGGTGACAGTGAGTTGCTTATCACAGGAGGGGGCGGGGGCAGACTTGCAAGCGTGGTCAGCTAGTCACAGCAATGATAATGTCCTAGTGATAAAACTTTCACTGTAAATAAACAACAGCACATAGCCTGATAAGTGACACATCATTGAAGTCTGTGATTTAACCCTTACCTCAAGTTGTCCTTAGATTACATAAGCAAATCCCTGCTGACAGATTCCTTTTAAGCAGGGATATTGGTAAATTTGCAGTGCATCAGCATGGACAGGCTTTACTTGGGCAATTTTTATAGGTGGGTAAAGATACAGATGGCAACTAGGGTGAGAACAGAGCGCTCTCGACTTTGCTTAACCCCTTTAACACCAAAGTCTGTTTTTACCTGCCTGACCAGGCCAAGTTTTTTTTAATCTGCCATATGTCACTGTAAGTAATAATAACTACTGGGGTGAAGGAGCTTTCTCTCCCACTCTCAACCTCCTAAATGCTATTATTGCAACTGATTGCAGCATTTAGAGGATTAAACAGACATAGGTGGTGCAGGCAGCTCCTGTGCTCGATAAACGCCAAGACATACCGGTACATCCACTGCAGGAACGCACTGCACAATAGGATGTACTGGTACATCCAATGTCGAGAAGGGGTTAAATAACCTGGAAAAAAAAGGTTGACATCACGGTGATCACCACGCAGCCTGTGGCTCTTACGCTTGTCATGAGTTTTATTAAAGGGAATCTGTCACATATTTTTTCGCATATAAGATGCGGCCACCGCCATCAGGGGCTTATCTACAGCATTCTGTAATGCTGTAGATAAGCCCCCGATGTAACCTGAAAGATAAGAAAAACGAGTTATATTATACTCACCCAGGGGCGGTCCGGGTCCGATGGGTGTCGCGGTCTAGGTCCGGCGCCTCCCGTCTTCTAGCAATGACGTCCTCTTCTTTGCTTCCCGTCGTGGCTCCGGCGCAGGCGTAATTCTCTGCCCTGTTGAGGGCAGAGCAGAGTACTGCAGTGCGCAGGCGCCGGACCTCTCTGACCTTTCCCGGCGCCTGAGCACTGCAGTACTCTGCTCAGAGCAGTACGCCTGCGCTGCGACGGAAAGCAAAGAAGAGGACGTCATCGCTAGAAGATGGGAGGCGCCAGACCGAAACGCAACACCCATCGGCCCTGGACAGGACCGCCCCTGGGTGAGTATAATATAACTCGTTTTTCTTATCTTTCAGGTTACATTGGGGGCTTATCTACAGCATTACAGAATCCTGTAGATAAGCCCCTGATGGCGGTGGCCGCTTCTTATATGTGAAAAAATTGGTGACAGATTCCCTTTAAGAGAAGATGAGCAGGCGGCGGCACATGGAAAAGGAACACCGTGACTTATGAGAGAAAGTAAAATCTGGATTCCATCTAATAACATTAATCTAATTTTGAGAAGAACATGGATTTCTCTTTGTCGGCTCGTTCATGCTGTGAAACCAAATAGCCAGAGGTTTCTAATGACAAGCACGATAATTAATGAACAGATATCTGCAAAAAAGGTTTTGTTTAAAAAAAAAAAAAAAACTTATTACAATCTACTGTATTTCTGCAACTTCAGGGGGTATTGTGCCTCCACGACGCGCGCTGCATAAGGGGCAGTCAAGGGGCTTCTAGAAAGGAATAATTAAAAGCAACAGGTTACTGGCTGTGATAGTAGATGAAGCCGAGGATATCACGGGGGTGTAGATGGGTAATGGATCATTATATACCATTTCTGTACTGGATCGCCGGGCTGTTGAGTACTTGCCTGTCTCCTTTTCCTTTTGTGATATTCACCAGTTTCTCGATTCCTCCCGTGTCCGCCAGAGCCTTCGCATTCTCCATGTTCTTACTGGTGACCTCATGCAAGGCACAGCAGATGGCCGCGATGGTGTCGTCCGATAACACGTTGGGGCCGTTGCCTCCGGGGAGCCGGTTGACAAGGTCCCGCATTGCATATTTGCCTGGAATAGTCAATGAATAATCTCATGGTAAGAATTCTTGAGTTTGCGGATTCTTAAGAAATGATAGGCTCTGATACACTCTAAGGCAAAATGACTGTAGTTAAAGAATGGTCTACAGACAGTGGGACCCACACCTCAGAAACGAGAGTCCTCCAACCCTATCTTCCAACTGCAGGGATTGGAAAGGTTGCTGCAAGTTCCCGGCTCAGAGTTCCAAACATAGGTGTGCCGCTGCCATGGGGTCATTTTTGTTTTTTAATTTGTAGGGTTTGGGGGTTTCTAGATAATTTCATCAATTGCGACTTTTGAAAGTCTCAAACCTTTTGTGCAAATGTACCCCGGTCCCCCTCCCCCTGGAGTGATTTTATGTACGCCTGAAATTTTTGCAATATCTTAGCAGGAAAGTAGCTATTTGTGCTAAATAAAAGTAAAAAAAAATGTTAAAGACCAAAATAAAGTGGGTTTTTTTTATTTTGCACAAAATTAAGGAATCATGTGTGCCATTTTGAAGAAGTTGGATCAAAAAACATCAATGTACATCACAACACAGGAAAAAAAAAAGAAAAAATCCCAAATGATGACTTGGGCTCTTACGAGTATCATTTGGAGGACAAGGACGTGTTGCTTAAAATGCATTAACACACAAAATAAGCCAATAAAGGGAAATTTAAATGAATGTGTGTAAATATGCACCAAAATTATCATCCAGCAGTGATAAATTTGGCACATTTTCAGACTGTCTAGACCAATGGAACTTTTACACAAACTGATAATCAGAAGATGAGCCGGGACGCTTCTTCCAGATTGTCTGCCGATGTAAACATGCTGGTAATTATCCGAACAACGAGCAAAACACTTGTTTGTAATTTTATTTTTAGGCACGCCTAAAAATTATCATTATCGACAGCACATCGTTCAGTGTAAACAAGAGGGAACCTGTCGATTACTAGATGCTGTATGGGAACAGGACACTTGTATTAGGAACCATTCTGTCCTCATCACTGCTCGTCGGCCTGTGTAAACAGGCCAGTAAATAAGCGCCGAACATATTGGGTATAGTCGATTGGTGCTCGTTACTGGCCTGATATTGGCCTATGTAAACAGGCCATACATAAGTCTAGACTTGAGTAATAGTAGACAGGATTAATCTGCCCCTATGTGCTTAGAGGAATGTTTTAGGCTCCGCATTTTATGGCCCTTTCAATTATGTATGTATGTACATATATATTGCATGCATGTATGTAGATACAGAGATTTCATGATAGATGTAAATGTAAATCAGACCACTGACCCTTTCCTTAGGGCGCTGGACTGATTAAATCCAGGGTCACCAAGTACAAAAGTACTAATTTCTAATTAAACTATCTTGGAAACATGCGGAGTAAGAATCAACTCAATCTATTCTCCTTTTAAAGGGAATCGGTCACCCCTTTTTTCATATATGAGCTGCCGGCACCGCCATCAGGGGCTTATCTACAGCATTCTGTAGAAGATGGGAGGCACCGGACCACAACACCCATCAGACCAAGACCGCACCGCACCGCCCCCCCCCCCGGGTGAGTATAATCTAACTCTTTTTTCTTCTCTTTCAGGTTACATCGGGGGCTTATCTACAGCATTACAGAATGCTGTACATAAGCCCCTGATGGCGGTGCCGGCAGCTCATATTCGAAAAAAGGGGTGACAGATTCCCTTTAAGATGTATTTTCATTTATGGCTATTTCATCAACAGGAAAAAGAAGAACAATACCTTTTTTCAGATATATTTAACTAAAGGAAGAATAAAAACAATGTTTATTATGTACTGTGTCGTTTTTCGGCACGGGCTACATACCAATTAGCTCCTTGTTCCGAACATCCAACGCCATATTCCTCAAAGCGGTGGCAACAGAAGACACCACTCTGTCGTTATCCATCCTCAGAAGCTCGACCAGGATGGGCAGACCCTTTTCTTTCCTAACTGCTGCTCGAATGTACGCTGCAAACTACAGAGAGAGGACAGCGGTAATTGACAGCTCCAGCGGGAAGTTCTTCAGGCCACTGCTGCTCCACTTTCTATAGTTTATAAACAACTAGCAGCGGGTGTCACTTTGCCCCGAGCCCCGGCCCTATGAAATATTACAGTAAACAGGAGCCGTCGGAATTGCACGTTTCATGGCTTCATTACCTTCCAGTTGCCGGCGGAGAGATTCTGAAGAGACCCGGCCGAACCTTCTAATGTTGCAGGATTAGAACTTTCAGCTAAGAGTGTCAGATATGGCTTAACTACAGTCGGGTGCCAGAGCATTTCCACCCCCTTTGGGGACTGGGAGAGTCCTGGAATAGGTCCCACGCCGTCCCACTGTAAAAACAAAAATAATGTCACTCTAAGGCTACAAGACTATCTGCGCAACATAATGCAGAATTGCACTACTGAAATATAACTTCTGATGGCAACTTAATGGGTTGTCAGAACTCCAACTCTACTGGATTTCTGCAAGACCACATTGACTATTCGCACTCGCGGATGGCTGCACCACATTTGTGGTTGCAACCCTCACATGGCCACAAAGTCTTGCATTATCGTGTAACTCGAGTTCAGCCAGAGAGACATCACACTAGATTAATGAAAACCAAGATGTGTCATTTCATCATGCACAATCCTTATTTTTGGGGGTGAAGAATAAGCGCCTGCCGGAAGTGTCTGAAAGCAACCTCCTATTGAAGACACGTGAAGGCTGGTGTGCCAGGCTCAGCTCGGGAAGTATTATTAGAAGCTGCAGACTGGACTTGGCGCTTGAACAAGAGAGAACTTGCTGATTTCTGTGGGTTGCAATGCTGGGACCCCCTTCTATTCTGAAGATGGGGCTCCAATACTATGGGACTGGTGAAGAAAGCCAAGTACAGAGCTTGGCTAATTTCGGCAGTCCCCTTGACAATATAAAGAAGGTGCACCTTCCCTTCATTCATGATGGGGCACTGCACAGCCCCGTTCTCCGGATCAGCCGGGATCCTAGAGGTCGGAGCCCCATTGATGAGCAAGTGATCCCCTATCCAATGTATGATTTGCAAATTTCTGAAAAGTATTTTAAAGCATGCAAATAAACTAAAACTGTTTGCACCCACCAGGTCTTCTTGGGGTGGTCTCTTCTTCTTTTTCTTTTTTTTACCCCAACAACTGGAGTCTGAGTCCTTGCTGGGGGATTCCTTGCAGAAGTCCTCCATTTCATTAATTCCCAACAGTCGAGCTTGAGGCACTTCCAATTCCAACCGGTAAGATAAGTTTCTCAAGGTGCAGACGCAGTTCTCCACTGTCTGGAAAAGAAGGAAATTCGGTGTCAGTGTCTGTCACTCCGAGGTTTCGGAAGGTTGGCAGAATCGGAGGATCCGTGTAATCAGCGGCTCCGTGTAATCAGCTCTGCTGCAGAGGAGCCGCTGTCACAGGAAAACTGGAGATTTTATGTGGTTTTCAGACTGCAGATGCTGCACGCGGTAATGACGCCGGAGCAGCTACTCCAAGTAATGGAATGAAATTAAATCCAAGCACTGGGTTATCGAGCAATTAATACCGGACGCCACGTGGTCTTATTAACAGTTATCCAATGTGCATGGGGGACCTGGGGGGGAAATGTGTCAGCAAAAACACATCACCTACTGCTTAAATCAGGTTTTTGAGTTAAATGTATTTAGTAACACTTTTTATTTAAAATTTTCCGTATTAGTATTTATGTATAAAAAAAAAAAAATTAGAAATCTTGGAAATTTTCACACTGGCCACTAAGTCTTTTAAAAGACTAGTCCCTGTTCTGTATATTTTCAGCAGTCTCATTATCACAGACAGGATAACAAGAAAGGTAACAACTGTATATAAAGTAGACAGACAACACAGGATCCACCATTTACAATAGGTGATGTCACAGCTCACCTCCTCATCCTGTACAGTGACTGATAACACCTCTACACACAGCAGATAACACAGGATCTTTCATTCATAATAAGTGATGTCACAGCTCACTTCCATCCCCTTCTGTACAATGACTGATAACATCTCTGTATACAGTAGGTAACACTAGATCCACCATTCTCAATAGGTGATATCACAGCTCGCCGCCTCCTCCTCCTCCTTTACAATAACATCTCTATGTATAGTATATAAAAATAAGATTCACCATTCACAATAGGTGATGTCATAACTCCCCTCCTCCTCCTGTAGAATGACTTATAACACCTCTATATACAGTAGGTAATACAGGATCCACCATTTACAATAGGTGACATCACAGCTCACCTCCTCCTGTACAATGACTGGTAACACCTCTACATATAGTAGATAACAGGATAAAGAGGTCACAGCTCACCTCCTCCTGTCCAATGATTGATAAAACCTTTATACAGTAGGTAACACTGGATCCACCATTCACAATAGGGATGACGCAACTTCCCTCTTCCTCCTGCGCAATGACTGATAACACCTCTATATACAATAGATGGCACAGGAACTTCCATTCTCTAAAGAGGTAACAGCTCACCTCCTCCTGTACAATGACTGATAACACCTCTATATACAGTAGGTAATACAGGATCCACCATTCACAATAGGTGATGTCACAGCTCACCTCCTCCTGTACAATGACTGATAACACCTCTACATACAGTAGATAACACGGAAGCTACCATTCACGATACGTGATGTCACAGCTCACCTTCTCCACCTTTCTTCACAATGACGTTTGAACACATCAGATCATGCACAGATGAGGCAAACCTGGTCTACATTAGAGTATTGCAGCTAATACGGATGTAAAGAATAGGAATTGGTGCCCTGATGAGGTGGGAACCTAGATGGATCTTTCAGATGGGTAGAAGAATAAACCACTTTCTTTAAGGGTTTGTCCACCTTTGAGACAAAAAAAAACCAAAACAAAGCAAAATTGCACGAATGCAATGAAGTGTGAATATTGTAAGCGGTTTCCTAAAATCTGGGCATCTGTGAAAGCATGACACCTCATGCCGCGCTGACAGCTCTCAGACCACGTGACCGTGCCATAATGGACGCATCGATCAGCGAGCACGGAGCAACAGGAGGCACGGATTCACATTTAACCGTTTGTGCCACCAGGGATTTAGGAAAGTGCGGCACAGAGACGGCAAACTTCATTCCTGAAACATCTTTTACCACTAAGTACACAGACGGGAGGAAATTGCCTGTGGCTGAGGTTTTAAGAAAAGCAATTGCTTAATGCGCAGTAAACAAGGCTGCGTAAAACGCGTTATTACCCCAGGAATAAATATAAAATACCTTGCTGTCAAAATCTGACGTGTTCACACAGGTCTGAATCACGAAGAGGAGGGAGTCCACCAAGCCTTCACAGTATCTCATCTGCTTGCGTGCCTCTTCCCCCGCTGAACTCAGATTCCTGGAGGAACAAAAGCACAATTTAAGAAAATGAGCGCCGTCAATAAAAAAAAGTACCATCCGACCGAGGTCGAATAAAACATCAGGGAGCCGGCGTAGAGATTTCTGTTCTGCAGAATATATAAGCCATGAAAAAGATTATGACATTTTTTTTTTTGAGGTAAAGAACAGTGTATAAGGCTACGCTACCACAGAGATTACAGGAAACCAGATGGACCCTATTAAAGTCAATGGGGCTCAGAGTGAGCGGATAGTGGCGTCTGAAAATAGATCTGGGATCGCGGTGCTGGTTCTATTATAAAAGGATGCCATGGGGCTATTCTGGATCCTTAAAAAAATCCTATAAGTTATTTAGGTTGTCGCAAAAGTGTGAAATTAGTAAATGTGGGAGCCACTACAGGTACCAGAAGGCTAATCACAAAGTCCAAAACCTATATTTCTAGCCATCCATCCCTATGCATATCTATCCCTAGCCATCTATCACTATATATCCATATTTACTTCTATCTATCCCTCTCCATCCATATCTATCCCTATCCCTCTCCATCACTCTCCATCCATATCTATCCCTCTCCATCCATATCCATCCATATCTATCCCTCTCCATCCATATCTATCCCTCTCCATCCATATCTATCCCTCTCCATCCATATCCATCCCTCTCCATCCATATCCATCCCTTCCCACCCACATCTGTCTGTTGTGAATTTGCTTTCCGGCCTACCTCTGGTTACTAGTGAAGGTAGTGGAGCTGGTTATACTGACAGAGGGGTCGCGAGTTCTCTTTCCAGGCTCCCTCTGGAGGTTACTGGAGGTAATGGAGCTGATCTAATTAATAGAGGCCTGCCACCTGATAATGAGGAGGATGACTGGAGATCTGGAGTTTCTGACTGGATTTAAGACAGCCGACTCCATCTATCCCTGCTGGTGATTTTTTCCTGCTTCCTGAGGTCTTAGTTTCCAGCTCAGTCCCTGCATGCTCAGCTAAGTGTTCTTTTGCTATTGTTCACATTTGATCTGGTTTTGTCCATTTCAGTTTTGTGTGGTCAGCCAGCTGCGTCTGAGGCTGTGCTGAATCGCCGTCCATATGTTACTGCTTGTGCCAGTTTGTTTTTGTCCCTTATTAGATTGGCCTCTTTTCGCTCTGCTTTCAGAATATACCAGAGTGCTGATATAGTGGGCGAAGTCTAGAGATTTCAGTATTTTTCTATCAGACGTGTTGGGCATTTTTTGCAGGGTTTTTGCGTGATTGCAGACAGAGTCTTTCCTTTCCTGTCTAGTTAGTGAGGGCCCCATCGATTGCTCAGTCTATTTTCCTACCTGCGTTTGTGTTTTCATCTTGTCTCACCGACAATATATGTTTGGGGGCTATCTATTCCTTTGGGGTCTGCTCTGGGGCAGTTTAGATTTCCCCTTTCTTGCTTTAGGCTTATTTAGTTCTCCGGCTGTGTCGAGGCATCTAGGATCATCGTAGGTACGCCCCACAGCTACTGCTAGTTGTGTGGATAGGATCAGGGGTCTGCAATCCGCTTAGTTACCAACCTCTCTGGTTTTCTGTGGCTTAGGCTAGTTTCACACTAGCGTTTTGGGCCGCAGCGCACGGCCCCTAAGCCCCGCCCCCTGCGGTCATCTCCACCTAGTATCGCACACGGCTGCATGCGATCTGCACACCCTATCTTTAGCATAGGGTGCACAGACCGTGCGCCAGAAGAATTTTGCATGCGCTGCGCCCTTTTGACGGTGCTCCGAGCCCACCAAAATGCAACATGGTGCGTTCGGCGCACCGTCAAAAGGGCGCAGCGCACGCAAAATTCTACTATGCTGAAGATAGGGTGTGCAGATCGCATGCAGCCGTGTGAGATACTAGGCGGAGATGACCGGAGAGGGCGGGGCTTAGCGGCATCCGTGCGCTGTGTCCCAAAACGCTAGTGTGAAGCTAGCCTTAGCTTGGTCTTGCTTTCCTCCTCGGTGACCCAATCATAACATCTGTCCCTGTGTATCCATATCCATCCCTATCCAACCATATCTATCTCTCCCCATCCACATCTGTCTTTCTGTATCCATATCCATCCCTATCCAACCCACTCCATCCATATCTATCCATCTCGGAGCACAAGGCACATAGTATAGCCTATCATGTTCAATGCTTTCATGTATCTGGGTGCATACAGCGCTTGCCCATGTTCACACTCTCTTTGGATGAGGTACTGCTTTTTTTTTTTTTTTTTTTTTTATATAAATCACCCCTTTAATGAAACCTCCAGACTTTAGTCCTCTTATCAAAACTGCGCTTTACTCAGTTACGATCAATAACAAGACCAGTTTGTTGGTGGTAAATCTCCCGCAGATGTAAGTTGCCATTTTGTGGACATCAAAATTGGACCACCGCAATCACTAGATAAAAGCGAAGAAAAGCAATTGAGGGTCATTGCCACACGTTGACCCACAGTGATAAATCTCATCTAGATGAAGAGTAGAAGTCCAAACTTTAGAGATGGAAACATTTTATCACATCTATATTTATGACATTTTATTACATTTTTGCTAAATAAAAAAAAAAACCTTCATAAAATCTCAGGTCCAATTTCCATCAGAGAATATTAGTTTTTCTTGCCTCATAAAGCCAGTAAAGCGTTCTCTTACCTCATGCAGCCAGTGGTATTGCGGAGAACGGACGAGGACTGGAATTTCATTTTGTGGTCGTCGTCAAAGGAGGAATTATTGAATCCGGAGTGTGGAACGATCACAGTGTTTGTGAGCGGAGACAGAGCATCACGGATAATGGTCATCTTTACGGCATCGCAGGATGATAAGTTCCACAGGACTCCTGGAAGGACAGAGCACAGACTCCATAAAGTACCACAGGAGAACACAGGCCGCTCCTCCATGTGCCCTCCATAGCACAGTATGTCCCTGTGTTGTATGTAGGCAGACATTGATGTGGGCACAGCACGTATAATGTTGGACAACAGGCGCCATCATCTTGATTAACACCACTTTATTGCATGGTAACCTCATGCAATCACCTCCAATTACCAGTGATAGTTTCCATACAGAATTACATAAAAAAAAGTTAAAGGGGTATTATAAAAAAAAAAAAAAAAAAAAAAAAAAAAAAAGCATTACCATCTCAAATATCCTATGCCAATATGTAGTAGGCGTAATAATAATATTAGCAAATCCCTCCGATTAGAAATGTAGCATAGTTCTTCTGATTCGTTACGTCGATTTCCTCTTATGCAGGCATTGTAGGACCTTAGGTATCCATGGTTACGACCACTAGCAACCAGCTGTCACTATATTAGTGGTCGTAACCATAGATACCCAAGGTCCTGCAATGCCCTGCACATGAGAAAAAGATATCGTGAATCAGAAAAACTATACTACATTTCTAATTGGTGGTATATGCTATTATTATTATTACTACATATTGGGATAGGATTTTGGAGATGTGAATACTTCTTTAACTGTACAAGTAAAAAATTCCTAATCTTATACTGATCCTGAAGCATGGTATGTCTTATATTACATTCAAAATATTACGGTCTTCAGAGCTGAAATTTCCCAGACCTCTCTGCTTGCTCTGCTAACTTGCATTGAAGGTTGCGTAAAGGACCCCATATACATTAGATATAGGTAGGCCAAAACCGCCAATATCAACTGATCATCTAATATGAATGGAGCCTCCAGACTCTCCTATGACAGATGACGCTGGGGGAAAAGAACAATCCAGAATTCTGAATTTCAAGGAATCTGACTATGCAGCATACTTGTGGTTGCTATGCCGAAGCTTTCTATGGTACAACACACTGTGTGTGTGTTCAAGCAGGAGCTGTGCACTCCTAACCCCCGAGCTGTGCGCTCCGCAACCCCCCCCCCCGAGCTATGCACCCCCCGAGTTGTGCGCCCCCCACCCCCCCGAGCTGTGCACCCCCCAAGCTGCACGCCCCCCACCCCTGAGCTGTAAACTTCTACGAGGTTTTTTTGAGCGAAAGGTGAGGGTCTCTGGATTCGGACCGTCACTGATCTGCTTGCAATTGGAGGGTATAAAAATATTTTAAAAATGGTCCAAATGTCAAAAAAATGGAAGACCTGGAACAACAAATTTCATATCAAATAGACTTAACAAGAGGCACTATATTTTGAAGTTTAAACCTGGATGCTTTAGTACTGGGATGCTGTATCTCCTTCCAAGAATGTTACCCCATAATAAGGATTGTTGATTTGTTTTTCCTTTTATGTTGTTATTCGATATATGTTATTCTATGCCTATTTGTGGGTTCTCTAGTTTTTACATTTTTTTTCCGTACCTGTACAATGTTGTTTATTCACCACTCCCTTCCTACCTTCCTTTCCCTACCTTGTTTATTTCTAAAAAACCAATAAAATTTGAAAACAAAAATGGTCCAAATGTTTAGCTACTCTTCAATATACCGTACAAACATTTTTGTGATGTATTTAAAAGATAAACAAGATAATGGAATTGTAAGATTCTCTTTTACTTCATGAACAGAAGCTAATTAGTGTTTTAAGACTCCATAAGGTAGTGGATCTGCAATGCAGCTATCTGGAGAACACTGCACGGCTGATGTACAAAATAGGAACTGTATACAGTACATATAGAAGTATATAAGAGCAAAGCGGAAAATAAGTCTGCAAAGATAAAAAAAAAAACAGGCATAAGGGTTGTAAGAGGTGTTTTTTTTCGGGCCTAAATAAAGGAATTTTACTTAATGCACATTAATCACAGGGAGATAGGGCTTAATAATGAATAGGAGGGTCCTGACCTCCTTTTCTCATAACCAGATTCTTATGTGTTAACTATCAAGTGTGCGTCTACTCCATACAACCTTGATAGCCAGGATTCTAAAGGCGCAAATATATCGAATGTCTGCAGAACCCGCCAATATAGGCTGAGTGTCTAATATGTATGGGGGGCCTCCTGGGACTCTTCCCAGAGAGACGATGTCGGGGATGACAAGGGTTGGGTGGTTTGAATTTTAACCACCGATTTGTTGCCGAGCCCAACGATCCTTTGTGTTGGGGAGTCGAGATTGACAACTATTTAAAGGGAAAATGGCGATGGATGCTGCTCAAACCACGGGCAGCAAGAATCAGAGCTTGGTTGCAGATGAATTTTTTTCATTTTTAAATGCTCGGTCGTTGCAGAGAAAATATAGTGTGAAGGACGGTCAGGGACCAGAGCCAGAGACTAGACTAGTCTGACGTCGCCCTCGGCCAACTTCACCACAGACCTCTCTAAATGATTGACAGCTCTCTTCCATGTGTGTACTTCGCAAGAGACTGGTCAGTTACCAAGAGCTGCGCTTGGAAAAGACGACCAGGTGTGGTGCAGGACTAGTCCCATCTCTGCCTTTGGTCCAATGTCTTCTCTGAAAAGCAACAGTGTTTCAAAGACAAAAAAACTTCATGACTGCAGCCAGGCATGGATTCATGCAGCCGGTGGTTTGGGCAAAATGAATCAAGTGACGGGTTCTCTTTAATGTGTATGGGGACCTTAACAGAGTAGTAGGTTTTAAGTCAAGTTGCCTAGCCTAGCCACTCCACATCTACCCGTGCTACTGTCAACAGAGCACATACTTTACAGATGTCGATGGCAGATGGTGCTAAAAGATGGCCATACCCAAGAGTCATTTCCATCTTCATAAAAAAAAGAAGCTAAAAAGTTCTATCAAGTCACAACCATCTTCATGTGTTTGTCTTCCTACATTCATCAGGTTTTTCTCCTGGTTGATCTTTTGGAATCTCAGAGTTCGCTACGTTGTAGTAGTCATTGTTATCTACTATGGGACTGTCATTTTGTCAGAGTCTCTGAAGGTCACAACGATCTTCATGGGGCAAATAGACTGAGCTACGAACAGTGTTTGTCTTCCTACGTCATCAAGTTTTTCTCCTGGTTGATCTTTTGGGATCTCAGAGTTCGCTATGTTGTAGTGGCCATTATTATCTACTATGGGACTGTCATTTTGTCAGAGAGTCTCTGAAGGTTACAGAAAAGTATAGTCTGGGCTTTGCCCACCTGCCATTTAGAATTTAGCTGAATCTAACCCTACTTCAGACTGGTAGTGAGAAACTAGCCAAGACTTACTTTTGGTGCCTTCATCCTGAATCGGGAGAGACATCTGCTCCAATGGAAATCTCCTTAAAGAAAGTAAACTGCGAGTCTTTACCATATGCCTGAATCTCTTCATATTTTACTCCGTGTGTTATCTGACCTTGGAAGGTTCACACAAAGAGCTCTGCAGGTTTAGCCTGGCCGTGTCATCTTGATACCGCCACCTCGTTTCTCCACAACATGTCATCGGAATTGATGGACAAATTATTAAAACTTTCACTTAACATCCGCCCTCGGCGGATTTGCTTCTTGGTGTTCGTCAGGCAAGTAATACTTTCCTAAATCTGAGCAGACAAGTGCGGTCTCCAGCCATTTAATACAAAACTGTTGTGAAGAACTTGTGTACTGGATTATCAATGCAGAACACACGCGTCTTCCATATGGCCTTGCTTAATACTCTGCTGTGTTAGAAGTTTCGCTGGCATTAATTACATAATTGTTTTCATACCGCAAGTTAAATCCGACACAACAACCTTCACAACGAGGCAGGAACATTTTGGCAATATATATTTGAGTGCTGAAGGGGTCGCAACTATCACAAGCCCCATTATGATGCTCTCCCTCTTGCAGTGGATCTATCTCACCTAACAAGGTCTTGCCCTCGGGAAGGACTGCATATTCCATGGCAGAGACTTTTCAGATTATGAAAAGAGCCTGTATTAAATCTGGGCTGGACCACAGGATTTACGACCCTAAATAATATCATAAGGATCCATGATGCTGTTAGTTCAGGTCTAAAACTGGCAATTGGGCCAGGACATGTTACTGTAGACTGGATTTTAAAATGATCCCACATTACAGTGATCAGAAAGGAGCCTTATCATATCTGGGTAGATGGAAGCCATGAACATGTGAACACTATCATAATATGTCTCCTACTGTCTCTTTCCTCATGTGCAGGACATTGCAGGACCTTAGGTATCCATGATTACGACCACTGATCCAGTGATAGCTAGTTGCTAGTGGTCGTAACCATGGATACCTAAGGTCCTGCAATGCCTGCACATCGTCTTTCCTCCAAACGAAGAGAATGCCCCCTTGTTGTGACAAGAACAAGGGGGCATTCTCTTCGTTTGGAGGAAAGACAATTTCTGCATCAGCATAGAAGAGGGTTCTTCACGGTAAGAGCAGTGAGGCTCTGGAATTCTCTTCCTGAGGAAGTGGTGATGGCCAACTCACTGAATGAATTTAAGAAAGGAATGGAGGCTTTTCTTGTGAGTAACAGTATAGAAGGTTACGAATAACAGAATATTATATGTAAATGGTTGACCCAGCTTAGGGGAAGGAATTTTTTTCCCTATGGAGGAAATTGGCTTCTACTCTGTGGGTTTTTTGCCTTCCCCAGGCTCAACAATGCAGAACAGCTCCACTAAAAATAGGCTGAACTAGATGGACATAAGGTCTTCCTTCAGCCTTCAAAACTATGTTACTATGTACAGTGCCTACAAGTAGTATTCAACCCCCTGCAGATTTAGCAGGTTTACACATTCGGAATTAACTTGGCATTGTGACATTTGGACTGTAGATCAGCCTGGAAGTGTGAAATGCACTGCAGCAAAAAAGAATGTTATTTCTTTGTTTAATTTTTTTTTAAATTGTGAAAAGTTTATTCAGAGGGTCATTTATTATTCAACCCCTCAAACCACCAGAATTCTGTTTGGTTCCCCTAAAGTATTAAGAAGTATTTCAGGCACAAAGAACAATGAGCTTCACATGTTTGGATTAATTATCTCTTTTTCCAGCCTTTTCTGACTATTTAAGACCCTACCCAAACTTGTGAACAGCACTCATACATGGTCAACATGGGAAAGACAAAGGAGCATTCCAAGGCCATCAGAGACAAGATCGTGGAGGGTCACAAGGCTGGCAAGGGGTACAAAACCCTTTCCAAGGAGTTGGGCCTACCTGTCTCCACTGTTGGGAGCATCATCCGGAAGTGGAAGGCTTATGGAACTACTGTTAGCCTTCCACGGCCTGGACAGCCTTTGAAAGTTTCCTCCCGTGCCGAGGCCAGGCTTGTCCGAAGAGTCAAGGCTAACCCAAGGACAACAAGGAAGGAGCTCCAGGAAGATCTCATGGCAGTGGGGACATTGGTTTCAGTCAATACCATAAGTAACGTACTCCACCGCAATGGTCTCCGTTCCAGACGAGCCCGTAAGGTACCTTTACTTTCAAAGCGTCATGTCAAGGCTCGTCTACAGTTTGCTCATGATCACTTGGAGGACTCTGAGACAGACTGGTTCAAGGTTCTCTGGTCTGATGAGACCAAGATCGAGATCTTTGGTGCCAATCACACACGTGACGTTTGGAGACTGGATGGCACTGCATACGACCCCAAGAATACCATCCCTACAGTCAAGCATGGTGGTGGCAGCATCATGCTGTGGGGCTGTTTCTCAGCCAAGGGGCCTGGCCATCTGGTCCGCATCCATGGGAAGATGGATAGCACGGCCTACCTAGAGATTTTGGCCAAGAACCTCCGCTCCTCCATCAAGGATCTTAAGATGGGTCGTCATTTCATCTTCCAACAAGACAACGACCCAAAGCACACAGCCAAGAAAACCAAGGCCTGGTTCAAGAGGCAAAAAATCAAGGTGTTGGAGTGGCCTAGTCAGTCTCCTGACCTTAACCCAATTGAAAACTTGCGGAAGGAGCTCAAGATTAAAGTCCACATGAGACACCCAAAGAACCTAGATAACTTGGAGAAGATCTGCATGGAGGAGTGGGCCAAGATAACTCCAGAGACCTGTGCCGGCCTGATCAGGTCTTATAAAAGACGATTATTAGTTGTAATTGCAAACAAGGGTTATTCCACAAAATATTAAACCTAGGGGTTGAATAATAATTGACCCACACTTTTATGTTTAAAATTTTTTAACATTTAACTGAGCAACATAACTTTTTGGTTTGTAAGATTTATGCATCTGTTAATAAATCCTGCTCTTGTGTGAAGTTTGAAGGCTCTAACTTATTTGCATCTTATCAAACCTGCTAAATCTGCAGGGGGTTGAATACTACTTGTAGGCACTGTATGTTACCTTGACTTACTAGTCTGTCTTTGACTTATTTAGATTTAATCATGTTGGTTGATATGCGCTGTTCTTTCTCGGTTTGGAATCAGCATTCTGTCCACACTATGAGATAATCTTTTGCGCGTATGCATTTCTCTATAGGCAGAATTTGTTTGCCAATACTTGCATCATGACGCGGTCCCCTTTTTCTTGTATTTCATGCATTTACCCCCTGAGGAAGCTGCTGGCTAGCGGCGATACACATGGCGCTTGCCTCTACCTACATTTTCCACATCTTTTGATTAAATTCCATATTCCGGACCTGGTCTCAGTTCCTCCTCCTCTTGATCAGCATACGTATTGGCTGGGTATTATATCTTTTTGTCTAATAGTTAACCTTTTTTCCTTTTTATTTCGTTATTACGCAATTGGCATTTGTATGCAGGGGGTAAGGTGGGAAAACATTTACTGCCTCCATTAGACAATATATTGAGTGTAATTTTCATGTACAGACTGAAGATTTTTTATAAGTCCCTTTGGCATAATTAGATGTTTATATTCGTGTACCATTCCAGGCCCTATATCTTAGGACCCATTTCTTTTATGGGCCGTTACTCTTTTTGATGTTTATGCAGTTGCTTTGGGCAAAGTTTGTTTTTTTAATTGTTTTTCATGTGTTTTGTGATATTGAATAAAACTGTTGCTTTATATTTAGGTGAACATATCGCTTCTTTAAGCTCTCTTGTGTTTTGGAACCTGCACCTTTGACATAAGTGACAGAATGGAATATTTTTGTTATTACATACTCTACTAGTACAATGACGCACACACACAATTAAAGTTCTAGTGAGATTTTGGCTTGTTAACAAGTACCGATCGAACATTTTGGAGCCAAACGATGCGGCGTTCATTGGTTGCTGTACGCAGGCCGACGAATAATGGGAAAGGAACAAATGTTAATTGTTCTCCATTTGTCGGCCCGTCTAAATGCACATTAAGCCAGTCTCCACATTCGCACATGCGGTCATTTGCCGAATACGGCGCCATTCATTATTGGTTGGAATGAGCCACGAATTAAATACCGTAAATGTTCCCATTTCGAAATGAGGTGCTCAAAAAGTAAGATCTGATTGTGAACAACGAGCAACATTTATTTAACTCTGAAGCGTAGAGAATAAAAGGTTCGTCTTGGGTGAAGGATGGAAGCCGCTTCATAGTCATAGCTACGTTAAGCTGCGGAGGTGTCAAAAGTGCAGCAAACAAAATCCACATAAAGCGGCGCTGCATCTCATTTTCCTAGCAGACGTTTAACTCGGTTTTGTAAGTGTTCTGTTGCTAAGCTGAAATGACTTGAGTGCTGCGGACGGAGGGCCGTGTCACTAATGCACCGGCTCTTTCTATATTTGCGCTCGAGAAGTATAATAATAAGGCTCCGGCGCTGCAGGTGACCGGCCAATGAGGTGAGAGACTCTTTTGTAAGTGACGAAAAAGCAGAATGAATTCCTTGTTCTGCTTTGTCGAAGGCGGTAATGTAAAAATCACAGCCCCATAGAGGTCGGCCAAGTTGTAAAAAGCTTCTTTGATTATTTTCACCCATGTGAAACAATGACATAAATGTTCATACCTGGAGCCAGGACTTTCCCTAAAATAGTGACTGTTCCATTGAACTAAACAAAGAATAGGCTTCTATATCTTCCAGTGCGGTCACCGCACCTCACAAAGAAGCGCATTAGTATTCCTTCCAAGTGTAAGGACACCAGGCCAAGAACACTGGCAGCGCCTCAACTCTTGGGCCGTGACATCGGCGCACAGGAAAGAAAAAAAAAATACATCGATGGATTGCCTCTACAGAAAATTACAATTAGATGAGCACTGTTGCATTACCCGGACCAAACTCCTCTCGGCTTTTCATGTAATTCATTCCTGGGTAAAAAAAAAAAAAAAAGTCATAGAACTCCAGCCAGTCTAAACCTCATGGGGGCTTGCCGGTCCAGATGCCACCAGGTGGAGGGGCTTTACGAGAAGTGTCAGACCCAATGAATCCAGGTCATTGATCAACTAACCCCTTTGTTGGCCAATTTCCAACTTGCTTCAACGCTCTAGACAGGGTTTTTCTTTTGCTTTTCTTTGGTAAGAGTGACTCTGCAGGGAACCACCGATGTAACCCAGTCGATAAATCAAATGGAGAAGTCTAAATGGGGTTCTGCCGTTGGGTCTACTACGCTGCCAGAAAGGAACCATTTCCATAAACCAAGTTTGGCTTAGCGACCAAACCGGTAAGTGTTAACAGTCATTGTAACCTTGCCTCTGCTGATAAGTAAACTGCTGTAAACTCTCTTGAAAGGACAAGAAGTATTAGGCCTCAGTTCATCAAAACGTTTACACCAAAAATTCTGGAGTAAAAAGTTGTCAAAATTGGCAACATTTGTGCACACCCAGAATTTGACAAAAATGTTGCAACTTTTGGCATTTTCACAGCAGTTTTGTCCCACTATTCCAAAATGGGTGGGATGGGGGTGCGGTGGGGCCGTCATCTAATTTATGATAAACTGTGGAGTTCCTTAAGTAAGAAATTTTACTCCAGTCTCAGACTGGAGTAAAGTTTGTGGCAAGGTGCACGCCGTTGATCATTATTGCTGTAGGATAAAAGTAGTGTTAAGCTGCGGAAATTCAGATAAATTGCAGTCTATGTAACATGGGGAAAGTCTAAGATCCCTAGAGCAAGAGTCACTGCTCGTTTTCAGCTTACCGGCTTACTGCTCGAGCTCACAAAGGGTGGTCCTGACTCCTGAGTAGAGGACATCCATGAGTTCGAGGACCTTTCCCTACAAGTTTTCCATACTGATTATACTGAATATTTAGGGACTTGATAAAGATGAAGGATATTCCAAGACTGAAATTAGAGAAGTTTCAATTGGCCATGGAACGAGGAGCGCTGGTGTTACCACATACTTGGGTGCACCATCTAGCCTCTAAATAACGCTGAACTATAAGGCTGAATCCAAGCAGAAACCCAATTTATTACTTACACATAAGCAATATGGTGGATTTTTAAATGTTCGTTAGTCACTCCAATATGTTCGAAATATATGTCTAACTGGCACCATTCCTATTTGTAGGAGTTACAGCAAACTGGAGGAATTCAGGGATTTGGATAGACATGTGGCTGTAAAAAGGGCACCACAATGCTGCCGGCGCCCCCACATGGCGCCTCTTTCCCCATCATGGTGGTTCCCGGCATGCTCACCGTCCTCTGCTGTAGTGTGCGCCGCAGTTCCTTGTGGGGCGCCTAGTGTGTGCACACATGCTCCCTTGCTCTTAAAGGAGCAGAGCGCATATAGTGAACTGCCCTCAGCTTGCAGCTGAGAGGCATTTAATATAATTAGTACACCTGCAAGATGATTCCCAGTCAATTGTTCTCCTGTATAAAAGACTCCCTCCCCCCTTAGGGAGTTGCCGAATTAACAATATTCATTAGTGTGTAGTTTCTCCAACTAGTGAATTGTGAGGTCCCATGGTCTTGGTGTGGCCAGGGTCCTGAACCTGATGCCTTGGTCCCGATGTGGCCAGGATCCTGAACCTGCAACCCTGGTCCGAGTGGCCAGTGCCTGAACCTGCTCCCCTGGCCAGTGTGCGGCCATTGTCTGAACCTGCTCCCCTGTTCAGTGTGCGGCCAATGCCTGAACCTGCTCAGTGTGCGGCCAATGCCTGAACCTGCTCCCCTGGTCAGTGTGCGGCCATTGCCTGAACCTGCTCCCCTGGTCAGTGTGCTGCCATTGACTGAACCTGCTCCCCTGGTCAGTGTGCTGCCATTGCCTGAACCTGCTCCCCTGGTCAGTGTGCGGCCATTGCCTGAACCTGCTCCCCTGGTCAGTGTGCTGCCATTGACTGAACCTGCTCCCCTGGTCAGTGTGCTGCCATTGACTGAACCTGCTCCCCTGGTCAGTGTGCTGCCATTGACTGAACCTGCTCCCCTGGTCAGTGTGCTGCCATTGACTGAACCTGCTCCCCTGGTCAGTGTGCTGCCATTGACTGAACCTGCTCCCCTGGTCAGTGTGCTGCCATTGACTGAACCTGCTCCCCTGGTCAGTGTGCTGCCATTGACTGAACCTGCTCCCCTGGTCAGTGTGCGGCCATTGCCTGAACCTGCTCCCCTGGTCAGTGTGTGGCCATTGCCTGAACCTGCTCCCCTGGTCAGTGTGCTGCCATTGACTGAACCTGCTCCCCTGGTCAGTGTGCGGCCATTACCTGAACCTGCTCCCCTGGTCAGTGTGCTGCCATTGACTGAACCTGCTCCCCTGGTCAGTGTGCTGCCATTGACTGAACCTGCTCCCCTGGTCAGTGTGCTGCCATTGACTGAACCTGCTCCCCTGGTCAGTGTGCGGCCATTGCCTGAACCTGCTCCCCTGGTCAGTGTGTGGCCATTGCCTGAACCTGCTCCCCTGGTCAGTGTGCGGCCATTGCCTGAACTAGCTCCCCTGGTCAGTGTGCGGCAAATGCCTGAACCTGCTCCCCTGGTCAGTGTGCGGCAAGTGCCTGAACCTGCTCCCTTGGTCCGTGTGAAGCCAGTGCCTGAAACCTCTTTCTCCAGTCTGTAAAAACAGCTCCGGTCGGGACTGCTAAAACCAGTATCCAAATCAGCCCAGTCTGAATGTAGCCCTAATCAGTGTCAGTAGCCGTTCTGCAGAGGAGCCAAAACTTATTAGTCTGAACAGAGCCCTAGTCCTTAATCAGTGTCAGCAAACTTGACCCCCCTCCGGTGGGAAAACTTTGGTCTCCAACAGTCTTGACTTTTACCAATTCCTGCAGATGAGGCATGCTACTGAAGCACAAGAGATGGCCGTAGACCTTCATATCTCCACGAATGGAGTGTTGGCACATATTGTTCTCAGAAAGGATACCAAAGGCCTGATCTCTGATGCACAAGTCACTACTGATGGCGGTATCAGAAGAACCCATGGATGAAGTCAAAGGGAAGTGGGACACAGACCATGGATTTCTCTTTTCCGACAAGTTGGGTAAAAATATATGAGTCCAGAGGTCTGGTAACTGTGTAGCACAAAGGACGTCACAACCCTTCCCAATTCATAGGATGAATGAAACCTCATTGGTAATATATACAATGGGTTTGAAAAAAGATGACATGTTTCAGTAAGGAAGGAGCAGAACTGAAACATATTTTGGTTGCATCCCCAACCAAGAGAATCATGGATTCAAGTGAAAAAAATTATTTAGTAGAAATTGTTAGTAGAGTATGAGGTGCAGATTCCAATGGAACCTGAAGTTTGCCTGTTAGGTTATTTGGGGGCTTCTGACTCTAGCCCATCAGAACACAATTTGTTTTGGCTAAAATATAATATCACGTAAGGAAGATCATAGCCAAGAACTGTCATGATACTTCTCCCTGTGTTACGAAGTGATTCAGGGACTGAATGCAACAATTCTCTCAGAAAGAGAAGCATTAGCCAAATTCAAAAAACAATGGGGAAATTTGGTTAAACTGCCCAGGGATGGCGACTGAAACCTGGAGAACTGGAATGTTTGGGGTAATGGTGCCCTTAGGACACTCTAAAGGATTTTATGCCTCATCAATGATTTCTTTTTCTCTGGTCGTACAACTAGGGGGACAGGAGGGATATTATCTCTCTGCGTCGCCTGTATTTGCCATATCTTTTACTATTTTTGTAGGGATCGATACAATTTTTCCCACACTTATTGTACTGCTTGTGTGTTTTTAATATCTCTCTAATAAAAGGTTACAAATGAATAAAGTAAAAAAATTATTGACTCTCTGAAAATAAATGGGTGCATAGGCAGGGGGGAAAGTGAGTCTTGTAATATCCATGCAGTGACAGAAGCTTGGAAAATATGTAGAGTCATGGATGAAAGTTGGTTATACACGTTTATTTCATTTGTGTGTACTGGAATAACACAAAAAAAGGGGAAAAAAAAAACCCAAATTGGACATAATTGCACACAAAACCACCAAAAATGGTCCGGACAAAATTGTGAATAAACAACTTTATTTCAAACGTGATGTTCGCTCACACTCACCTGTGGCAAGTAACAAGTGTGGGCAATATGAAAATCACACCAGATATCAGAAAAAGGGGAGACGTTGACTCAATCTTTGCATTGTCTGTCTATGTGCGCCATATTAAGCATGGAGAACAGGGAGGAGACGAGAACTGTCTGAGGACTTGAGAACCAAAATTGTTGAAAAATACCAGTTTCAAGTTACAAGTCCATCTTCAGAAATCTCGATGTTCCTTTGTCCACTGTGCGAATTATAATCAAGGATTTACAACCCATGGCGCTGTAGCTAATCTCTTTGGACGAGGACGGCATAGAAAAATTGATGAAAGGTTGCAACGCAGGATAGTCTGGATGGTGGATAAGCCCCAATCACGTTCCAAAAAATTCAAGCTACCAAGCTATACAGTATTCATAGCTGGGAATCCGGGTAAATACTTATGTTATGTGTAAGATTCTGAACATTCAGGTAAGGTATAACACGATTATAGAGCGGAATCTTCTTACATGTAGATACAAGGCACCGATGCCCGTGCCACACGCTTCCACAACAGCCTGAAAGAGACCCTTGTTGTCAGATCTGGGGGGCTGCATTACTCCCTTCCTGGTGTATAGAAAAACTTGGAAAATTCCAGGCACGCTCTGAAGCACTTGAAAGAACACAGAGCGGAAGGAGCAAAGTGAAGAATGGAGAATATTTAAGATCCCTGACACTTTGTACTTATGCAATCGTACGTTCTATAAAAGAACTGAATTTGTTTAAAACATCTGATGGAAACTGAACGGAATCTGCCCGTCCCGTAATCATTCTCTGAAATAAGGGAAAATGTTCAAAAGGGAAATGGGTCAGCGGCATACACTCTCCAAAAGCAATAAAATAGTGTGCCCGTGTGGTCATAAATACTTTTTTTTTTTAAATAACTACACACCCCTGGGTCATTGGACAAAACTGTTCCAAACGTGAGCGGTGAGGACAGGGTTGTGTCTGTAATATAAACAGAGGTCCAATTTGTATACTGCAAATTCCGCGAGTAATTGCAACACGATCCAAAGAGGAAAACCCATGCAGGCGCTCCCATTTCTGCAGCGGGTGGGCAGCTGATACACAGGAAGAATAGCCTCATCGTCATTAAGGCTAAGGGGACCTTCATGGCTGGAAGATTGCAGTGTCAGTTGGCAACATGACGTCTGAATTTTCTGCAACATTGACCATCCCAAAAAGTCCAAGAGATTAATTTTCGTTCGACGATTGCGTACGACTTTGCTATAGACTGCAGTGGCGGTCACATGCCCTTTGTTCGGTCTGGTTGTTTCTTTGTTTTTCTTTTTATAGCCAAATCATACCTCTAAAATAGTTTTGTGTTAACAAGTCACAGACATGTTGCACAATAAAATACGGTAAGTAAATAAGTAGCATTCAATGATATTCGGCTGCTGATTTATCAGCAGCATGTGAATTGGAAGCAGGGGAAGGGGTTCTTTCCTTTTAACATGAATTAAACATTGAAACAAAACGCATATTTTGGTATGGAATAAAACTAAAAGTAATCTCTTCCATCAGATAGGGAATTTAGATTTCCATAACGCAGCTCTTGCATGTGTAATAATTACATGCTACCATAAACACTTCCAGATTGCATCTCACAGCAGTCAGTGTGGGGGGGGAATCAGAGCTTACAATAACTCTGAGATGAGATCCAGAAGTGTTTCTAATGAAGCTAAACTCTTTTGTATCGCTACACATTAGCTGCAGAGATCAAAAGGGCATGTTCTTTCCTCCCCTGCATGACGCTGCCTCCTTGCGATTGGTCAACCTCATGCAGGGGAAGAAGTACACGTCTCCAAACACAAGTTTATGGTGACACTCAAACTATAACAAATTATAACCTAAAGTTTACAATCTCCACAATACAGAGAAGAATCTAAAAAATTATGGTTTACTCAGCTCTGCAGACACTATTCCATAATGTGCCCAGTTTAACGTGCTCAATTTGGTAACTATTACTTTTTAAATCAGATTTTTGCATTAAGTGTACAGATGAAACCAGAAGTTTCCATACACTATTTTAAAGATAGACATATGCATGTTTTTCTCAATATCTGACATGAAATCAGAATAAACCTTTTCTGTTTTAGGTCAATTAGGATTACCATAATTATTAATATGTTCCAAATGCCAGAATAATGAGAGGTACAGAATGTTTTGAGGCATTTTTATTACTTACTTACACTAAGATTACTATGCCTTTAAACAATTCTGGAATGTCCATATGATGATGTCATCTGTGAGAAAGCTTCTAATAGGTTTTTTTGACATCTGGGTTAATTAGAGACACACCTGTGGATATATTTTAATGCACACCTGAAACACACCACTTTTGTGTAGCAACATGGGAAAGACTAAAGAAATCAGCCAAAGATGTCAGGAAGAGGATTGTGGACTTGCACAAGTCTGGCTCATTCTTGGGTACAATTTCTAGCTACCTGAAGGTACCTCATTCATCTGTACAAACAGTTATACACAAGTACAAACAAAATGGGAATGTCCAGCCATCATACCGCTCAGGAAGGAGAGGGGTTCTGTGTCCCAGAGATGAACGTGCTTTGGTCCAACATCTGCATATCAACCAAAGAATAAAAGCAAAAGACCATGTGAAGATAATGGCGGGAGCTGGTAACATTGTGTCAATATCCACATTGAAACGAGTACTGTATCAACATGGGCTGAAAGGCCACTCAACCAAGAAGCAGCCATTACTCCAAAAGAAACTTAAAAAATGCAGATTAATGTTTGAACACAGGGACAAAGACCTTAATTTTTGGAGACTTGTCCTGTGGTCTGATGAAACTAAAATTGAACTTTTTGGGCATAATAACCATCGCTATGTTTGGAGGAAAAAGAAGCTTGGAAACCTAAGAACACCATCCCAACTGTGAAACACGGGGGTGGCAGCATCATGTTGTGGGGTTGTTTTGCTGTAGGAGGGACTGGTGCATGTTATGAATGAGTCACCGTAGGAGGCAAAAACAGAAATACTAGCTAAGTCCAGAAAACCAGAGAAGTTGGCAACTATCGGATTGCAGACCCCTGAACCTAACAACAACAACTAGCAGTAGCCGTGGGGGGTACCTTCGGTACCCTAGACCCCTCGATCACAGCCGGAGAACTACATAGCCTAAAGACAGAAAGGGAAATCTAAACTTCCCCAGAGCAGACCCCAAGCAATAGGCAGCCCCCAACATATAATGACGGTGAAGTAAGATGAAAAAACACTCACACAGATAGAAAGATAGGCTGAGCAAATGATGGGGCCCAAGCTAACTAAATAGGACAGGACAGAAAAGCTGCTGTCTGCAATCCGCCAAAACCCTCTCAAAAACAAGAGCCAACAGACTGATAAGGAAAAAAGCCCTGAAGACGCTAGGCTTCAAAAAGACTATATCAGTACTCAGGTATTATCTGAAGACAGAGCAAAAAGGAATTCAGCTCACCCAGCAGGGAAAGGCAGAAATCCAGAAAAACAAGGAAAAAAACAAACAAAACACAAATGCAAAAAGTAGAGCAGAAAACTTAGCTTTTGAGGAGCAGGAATCAGACTGGTCTCCAAGAATCCCTCAGAGTAATCACCCGCAAGGCAGAAGGGCGTCGGCTGCCTTATATCCAGTCAGCAATCCCAGTCACCCAGTCATCACCATTCTGCTCAGTTGCTTTGTAATCAGCCTCACTACCTTCCTTCACCAGAAGAGGGAGTTCATCAGACCTCAATGGTGAAGGGGAAAATGAACTCACAACAGGTGCACTTCACAAAATAGATGGCCTCATGAGAAAAGAAGATTATGTGGCAATACTGAAGCAACATCTCAAGACATCAGCCAGGAAGTTAAATCTTGGGCGGAAATGGGTCTTCCAAATGGACAATGACAGGAGAAATGGGCCCAAATTCTGACCCACTATTGTGGAAGGATATCCCAAATGTTTGACCCAAGTCATTCAGTTTAAGGGCAATGGTGCCAAATACTAATGAAATGTATGTAAACTTTTAACTTTGTAATAAGTAATAAATATGCCTTAACATTCTCTCTCATTCTGGGATTTGGCAAATCTTAATAATTATGGTAATCCTAATTAACCTAAAATGGGAAAGGTTTATTCAGATACTGAGGAGAAAAACGTGCAGATGTGTCTTTTTATATAGTGTATGGAAACTTCTAGCTTCAACTATATTTAAAAAAAAAAAAAAATAGGCTAATTTTTTATTTTTCACTAGCTGAAGAGCCCGGCGCTGCCCGGGCATAGTAACTAACTGTGGTTAGTTATAGCAAATTATAATTATCCTCTATCCCATAGTCCCGTGCCCATATACCCATCATACATATCCACGATACCATAGGCCCGTGCCCATGTACCCATCATACATATCCTCCATCCCATAGTCCCGTGCCCATATACCCATCACACATCCTTCATCCCATAGTCCCATGCCCATATACCCATAATACATCCTCCATCCCATAGTCCCATGTCCATATACCCATCACACATCCTCTATCCCATAGTCCCATGTCCATATACCCATCACACATCCTCCATCCCATAGTCCCATGTCCATATACCCATCACACATCCTCTATCCCATAGTCCCATGTCCATATACCCATCACACATCCTCCATCCCATAGTCCCATGCCCATATACCCATCATACATATTCGCCATCCCATAGTCCAGTGTCCATATACCCGTCATACATATCCTCCATCCCATAGTCCAGTGCCCATATACCCATCACACATCCTCCATCCCATAGTCAACCATTATGACATCATAATGAGCGGCGGGGCTTGCAACCTATGATGACATCAGCGTCGCCATGGCAACCATTATGACATCATAATGAGGGGCGGGGCTTGATACACTTTTTCCCCATTATGTAGTTAGGGGCAAAATTGTTTGGTGAATTGGAACGTGCGGGGTTAAAATTTCGCCTCACAACATAGCCTAGGACACTCTCGGGGTCCAAACGTGTGACTGTGCCAAATTTTGTGGCTGTAGCTGCGACAGTGCGGATGCCAATCCCGGACATACACACATATACACACATTTGAGCTTTATATATTAGATATCACAAAGTGGAGAAATAAATAAATCTTATAATTTTCACACCGGCCACTGGGGTTATTCTAGACTAATACTTCCTGCTCTCTCTAGAAATTCACACGTACATTAGCAGCAATAATGTGACTCAAAATATCTTTTGTATTGAAGTATCTAATAAGCATGTATAAAAGACATTTGAAAGGGAGGGGGAGGAGGTAAGCTGTGACATCAGCTATTCTGAATGGTGGATCCAGTGTTATCTACTGTATATAGAGGTGTTATCATTCATTGTACAGGCGGAAGAGGATGTAAGCTGTGACATCAGCTATTGTGAAGCTATTATGAATGGAGGATCCTGTGTTATCTAATATATATATAGATGTGTTATTAATGTACAGGAGGGAGAGGAGGTGAGCTGTGCAACCTCCAATTATTATTAGTGGATCCTGCGTTATCAGCTCTGTATAGAAGTATTACTAGTCATTGTAATTTTATCTGTGATAATAAGACTGGTGAAAAGTGTTCGGTACAGAACAGGAAGTATCAGTCTAATATTAGCACTAGTGGCCAGTGCGAAAAATTTAAAAAAAATTTATTTTATTTTTTTAATGCACATTATGATTTGCAAAATACATTGCCAAAAGTGTCTCAATTTAAATAAAACGGTCATTTTCTGATGCAGCCGGACCATGCTTTTAAAGAGATTGTCCAGTCACTATGTGAATGCAGACTTGTGATTCCTCACATTGTGCGCACTGCGCGCTGTGAAGATTCTCCAGTGTCGGCGATGGGAGTAGTGGGTATGTGTTATGCACACATGCGGTCACTGGACAACTAGCTGGGTGCGGCTAAATGTATTGAGTGAGGACTGGATACAGTCTAGTAGGAATGTGGCCGGAATTATGCAAATCGCATACTTATGGTCACATGACCAGCCGCTCCCGGAGAATACTCAGTGTGGGCAGTGTGCTCGGATTCACAAGTCTACAGTCACTGCAGATAAGCGGAGAAAAAAAAAAACATAATAAAAATGTCACTTTATAAATGTGAAGCTGAGACGAGCAATTTTATACACCAAAAATATGACTGATCGAGACTCCACTGCGCCTCGTCTCTAGAGTACGATGTCCGCAGGCCGTGGAGCGAGGAGTCCTTCTATATTCACGGTGATCGAACTTGAGGTCAAAGTCATCATGCTTGAGAGGCCCAGTGGGGATTAGAGAGGAGATTATCTCACGGGTTATTAAAGAATATACAAGTCTCTATGAACAAATTGGGCAAAGTGGAGAAGAAAAGATCAAATCTAAAAATATATATCTGGCCGCCCTAGAAAGTAGCGACCTACGGGCCCCGCAGAGGACAATGGAGATTATCAGGTTTCAGATTCCTTTTTTTCTTCTTCAGCAAGTTAGAAAGGCTAAAGTAACATGATTAAAAATAAATCCTTCCCTAGTTAAAGTAATACATGTATCGCTCAGCGCTCTAATGAGACAGCACAGAGGTTAGCACGCCCGAGCTGCTGACAGTCTAATTAACAGTCAAATGGCAGAGGGAAAAAGTTTTGTAGTAAGTTTAAAAAAAAGTTTTCCTTTTTCCCTCTGGTGCAGGAGGGAGGAGATTATCAAGAATAAGCTACTGGCAGCAACTACAGGTAGACTTTAGAAATATTTTAATCGGGACAGCCAAGACAAGGGCAAAACAGCAACAGTTAAAATGGAAACTGCGCCACTTTTGCCCATGGCCATGGCTGGTATTGCAGCGTGGTGTGATGCGGTTTATAGGAAATATACACTTTTTTCCCCCCCTAATTTCATGTATTCTATTTTGAAATGACATAAAACGTTAAGTAAGTTTTTCTCTCCGGGCTCCGTTCACACTTGTGTTGAGGGCACTGAGGCAAATTATTTGCCTACCTTCCTGTTAAAACGACAATGGACCGTATATCTGGCCAGGATGAATGCCACAAGAACGTGCTGGGAAATCCTGAAGGTCTTACATAAAAAAATCTGGAACGAAAATCTAAAGCAAATCCAGTGTGTGAACATACCCCAAAGAGAAGAGAAATTAAGCTTCCAAGATATTCTGATAAAATCCAACAACATTTGTTGTAAAAACACAAACATTAAAAACTGTTGCAGCTAAACACCAAAATGAAGGGAGCAAACGGGTTTCAGATTACAATAACTAAAGACTCTGTCTGAAACTCGTTTGCGCCCTTCGTTGTTTTTCTACAATAAATGTTTTTGGATTTTATCAGAATATCTTGGAAGCTGGATTTCTCATGGTTTTTCATCAGTTTTTGTGCCTCTGGATGTTCCAGTGGGTGAGCAGATTTTCCTCTTATATTCTACCCCAAAGCTATTGGAAATCGAGTCAGTTGTAAGGGGCTCTGTGTGCTCATCCGCACTGCAGACGCATACTGGAGCTGCATTTACATTGCATGCATTATCCAGGTCCAGAAAACAGACTAATGTAACGTATGCTCTGATTTTTTTCCAAGCAGACCATTCATTGATCCAACATGGAAATTTAGACTCTGTGTGTAGTACATGGCGCACACGAAACGGGGACAGCACATGGACTGATCTGGTAGTCTGAACGAGCCCTAAGCGTCATACGAAATACCACAATGCAAAGTACTTTTTCATGTTGCAATAATCCAGCAGAATTATTAGTGTCGCCATCAGTCTGAACACAGAATATTGTATTGTATCAATAAAAAAAATGATTAGAAAGCAAAAAGCATCATGTAGAATACAGATATCTTTGGGGTGAGATAAAACACTTACTAGAAAGAAACAGCTTAAGTCTGTGTGTCTGTCTCTCCCATAATCATCAATATGTAGCTGTAATCTGATCACTCAGTGAGCTGACAGTTGACCAGACAGATTTAAGGAGAAGTGGATCATAAGTGGAGAAAACAGATGTTTTACAGTTTCCTGTTGTTTTTTTTTGTTTTTTTTTACTATTAATATAAAACTTACAAAACCTTTGATATTACAGTGAACATTTTACATTATGAATATGTAAAATGTGGCAAGTAGCAAACATATTGTACCAAAACGTAAATTTCCTTTAATTAAAGAAATAAACTGCCAAAATAGGTGATCCGCTGTGTCCTTAGATCCCAGGGCTCACACAATCCAGCCTAACTATCTGAGAAACTCATCAGGGTTTGGGTCTCTGCGCTGCTTTAATTAACACAACTTCTAAATGCGATTAATTTTCTTTTGGGGAAACATCAAAGCCCCTCTGCAGGAGGATCTTTAGTGGAGTTTTCTCATCGCTGTCCTCATTTCTTCCTGTAAGTAGAAGCTAGCTGCAGAAAATACATTAAAAAGGGGTTTCTGTCTGTATAAAAATGAAAGTTACGATCTCTGCACGAAACTCATCAAAGGTTGACACCTACTGAAATCCTCCATTCTTGGAAGCGGTTTTCACCGTAGAAATTTAGATATTGCCACATTTTCTTCACCCCCATCCTGCCAGAGGAGGAACCGCTAATCACAGCACTCATGAATAAACGACATGTTTCGCCCATTTACACTTGATTGATGTCCTGTGCAGCATGTGGTCAGTGCCAGCTGTGCCAAGCGGCATCGGTCAAGGCAGAGCGGGCGCGCTAACCGCGAGGAGGCCGAGTCTAGCAGTGATAATGCCTTTGCACGTCTCAATCTAGGGGGTTTCTTTGCCGGCTCCTCTCCCGAGAATGGCCATACCACTGGTTCCACGACCAAAACAATGCAACGACGAGCTATTCGTGTAATGAAGACTAGAGGGTCTGGATACTGTACATTAAGCCACCCCACCCAAGAGAATGTCCCCATGAAGACCTGCCTCATTGCCTACGTGGTCTTCAGCCCAATCACTGGTTATCAATGAACACAATAGCAGGACTCATTGCTGAAGAGGATAGCCCTCCATTTCGGCCAGAGAAGACTAGCGAGATTTGTGACCAGTTTAACGCTACGTCAATATAATTAGGACAGTGGAAACTGCGAGGCAAATCCAAAAAGATGAACGTTCTTAGAAGCGATCTCCATCGCGAACCGTGGAGAAATTCAACAGGCACCATTGTGTTTGTTTATGCCGAGCCGCCGGGGAATATGACAGATGATGGTCTGGCCGAGAAACCTTCCTAATGACCTGAGATGGAGGCTCATTATGCGCATCGATGACGGGTTTTGGCCGCAGCTTCAGAGTCTTTGAAATCTACTTTAATCTTTCTGAACAAACATACGAGCATACCTATCCGTGACCAGCGAGTGCGAAGAGGCTAATGGGCTGCGAGGCAACCTGACATCAGCAAAAAAAGAGGAAAATAAATGTAAGACAAGAACATGGCTGACTGCGCCGCTCTGATTGTTGGACAATGTTCTTCTCCTCGGCAGGCGTGGAAGGTGGCACACATCCGATCATCTGCCCTTGCTTTGTATCCATTAGATACTGATGGGAAACCGATGAGAATTTACTCTTTTCACCTCTCCGGGGGGAGGGGAAAAAGGAAAAGGAAAAGGAAAAGGAAGGAAGGAAGGAAGGAGGAAGGAAAGAAGGAAGGAAGGAAAGAAGGAAGGAAGAAGGAAGGAAGAAAGAAGGAAGGAAGGAGGAAGGAAAAAGGAAAAAGGAAGGAAGAAGAAAGGAAGAAGGAAGGAAAGAAGGAAGGAAAGAAGGAAGGAAGGAAAGAAGGAAGGAAGGAAGGAAGGAAGGAAGGAAGGAAAGAAGGAAGGAAGAAGGAAGGAAGGAAGAAAGAAAGAAGGAAGGAAGGAAAGAAGGAAGGAAGAAGGAAGGAAGGAAGAAAGAAAGAAAGAAAGAAAGAAAGAAAGAAAGAAAGAAAGAAGGAAGGAAGGAAGGAAGGAGGAAGGAAAAAGGAAGGAAGAAGAAAGGAAGAAGGAAGGAAAGAAGGAAGGAAGGAAGAAGGAAGGAAGGAAAGAAGGAAGGAAGAAGGAAGGAAGAAAGAAAGAAGGAAGGAAAGGAAGAAAGAAGGAGAAAGAAGAAGAAAGAAGAAGCAGGAGAAGAAGAAGCTGTAAATGTAGTTAAAGAAGAGAGAAAGGAGAAGTTGGACGCGGAGCATTGCTCTTATTCTGTCTGACTAAGTTCCCCGAACAAGATGCATGGGGAATATCAAACAGCCACACAGTCACGGCCAGGATTTAAAGACTGCCAGTAAAGGTGAAATGGCGGCACTTCATTTTCGGATGTCAGGAAAAATAAGTGTCGGAGAAAACGAGTCCGGACATTGCTACGCACTTCATTAAAACCGGACGAGGAGAAAGGAAATAATGGACATTTTCATTATTATTACATTTACGGACGGAGTTGGCCTGACAGTAATGTATGGAAGTCACGCTGTAAGAAACGTTGTTTTTTTCTGACCACTCGCTAGGCAGTCTCCAGACTTTAAATGCAGTGAATAAACCCTGCGGTTCTAAGGTATCATTTCCAGGTTTATCAACCATCTACATAAAACATTGTAGTTAAATTATCCAGATATTATACCCCAGAGCTGCATTCATAATTCTGTTGGTTTCTCCTGGAAAACAACCAACAGCCATGCCCGCTAACTACTAAGCTGAGCTTTTAGAACAGTGGTTGGATTTGGAAATGTTAAAGTCCAGAGCTGCATTCCTAATTCTGCATTTTTTTTCTTCATGTAAACACAGACGCACATCTAATAACTCAGCTCGGCTCCTATAATGCACCCATTAGCACTCAGGAAAAGGTGGATTTTATTTTTATTTGATCAGATAATATTTTTGGACAGAGTATGAAGATACAAGGAAATAGGGAAAAAAGAACACTGAGATTTATGCTCTAGTTACTCTAGTATACAGGTAGCTCTATGAAATACAAGCATTAGTACATAATGCTGAAAATTAGGTGTATGACGATTTTAGTTGACCTTGTAAATATATTCCAACTACTCATCGTATACAGATTTATAAATGTTATTTCCCAGAGCTGCGTTCATAATTCTGCCATTTCTTTTTGGACAGAAAGTCAACAGACTCATATCTGATCACTCAGCTCCTAAAATGCAATCTTGTGCACTGAAGAAAAGATGGATTTTTTATTGATCACATGATTGTACCGTGTATAACGATCACATTTTCGAGAGAAGAGACACAGCAGCGAATGTTGGGAGATCGTGTGTGTTACGGATGACATTCAGGTGAATGAATCAACTACAATTCCTGGACTGTGAAGCAAGGAAACAATAGTTGACCATGGGCAACCTGGTAAGCGGCGCTGCGGCAAGAAGAGACAAAGCAGCTGGCAACTCTGTGGAAGGAGGGGCTATGAGAGGAGAAAGCGGTAGTGGGAGGGGCAAAGAACTCAGGGGGCGTGAACAGGCGCAAAAAAGTAAACAACATTTTTTATTACACTTTTTGACTTTATGCAAAAAATTGCCCCGCCTAATCTATGTAACATTTTTGGGTTGTCACTGGCATAAAGCGCCACATACCCGTCGCTCTAGGAGGGTGCGGTTCGACGACTAATGTCATATCCACGTTAATCACCAGCTCGGCTGCCGTCACTTACTGTAAAACCTGCCTGGCAAGCCTATTTCTGCAAGTTCATTTTGATAATTACATCCGTATTAAAATAATAATTAGCTTGTGTACCGTGACACGAACGCAGGGAAGAACGCGGGAGAGGACGGCTCCTGGTCAAACACACTCATCAGTCATTAGCCGGAGAATTTGTCTACGAACGTCGCATTTTTCATTTGTGAATTATGTTGGGAATTAAAAAAAAATAAAATAAATAAATAAAATAACATGAACATTAGTCGAGGAAATTCACGCACGGAACTCAATTATTTTTTTCGCCAATATCATAGCAGCTTGAGATTGAATGTTAATGCATTAGACAATCAGCGAACTTGGCGTCAGAGGCGATTTTATAAAATAATAGTAATAATGAAAATTGCAGAGGGAACAAATTACCCAAACAAAAGCGGGAGGCAGCGGCGCTCTGCAATCACAGGACGCTCCGCGTTACAAACATTTTAATTAGCGGCCGCCGCACTGGTGCTTCTATTTTCATGGCGTGCAACGCAAGTCACGACCCGATATTATAAATATATGCTGGGCTAGTGTTAATTAGATGCGGGACATTTTGAGGTCTAAAGTTAGAGGAGTGTGTCAGAATAAAATGACTGTACAAACCAAGCACAGGCGTCCAGGGCACCCTTGCAGTGGTCGAGGAGCTCAGTGCACTTTTTTCAACTTTTTGTTTTCCATCGATCTTTGCCCTTCTCTCCCCTATAAAGCCAGAGCTGTCAATCAAGGAAGTGGAGGTGCAAAACAAGTACCTGCGAGGATGCACTGAGCTGTTTGGCCATGCCAACTGTGCTTGGTTTGCCGCAAATTTTCCCCATTGAATTCACTGATGAAGTCAAATTTCTGCCATCTCAGAAAGATAACGCCTTAACGATGGCTCTTCGGACATCACATCATGCCGTATAGATCCCCGTATATCCTACGACGGCTGTATCGTGCGATAGTTACAAGGTTCGTCACCGTGCGCTCCACTCACCCGTCACGAGTTCTCTTATTTCTTGGTCATTGGTTTTTCTCAGTAGTCTAAGGAGGGCAGGGATCCCGCCTGCGTTCTTCACCGCAATCTTGTTTTCATCAGTAGATTTGCCATATACTAGGTTTCTTAAGGCGCCACATGCGTTCTTCTGAACTTCCAGAACTTTGTGATCCAGAAGATCGACCAGATGTTTTATTCCTCCAAGTCGACACACCTGAAAAATTAAAAAAAAAAAGATTAAAAAAATAAATAAAAATTAGAAGACTGTAGTAATGAACAATCTAAATACACTACTGCTGGCGTGCCCAGATCTAAAGGGCTGTGCAAAGTCATATTCACCTATACCCAGATGGGAACAATATAACCTCTACATTAAGAAATAAAAATATCACATTCCCTCTGCAGGCAGTTGTTCCCGAACCGATGTGCGTATCCTACTGCTTTGGGGTATTTTCCTTCCTTCTCTTAATATATTTCTTGTATTCTGTGCCATGAACCAACCCCCTTCCCTCCCGTTGGACAACTTCTCACACACACTGTGGGATACTGCAGCTTCATCCCCCTCCTCCCTCATTTTACCCATGATGGATGTTTTGGGTTTCTGAAAGGGAAGAAACAGAAGGAAAAATGCAGGGCTCATTAATGATTCACATTCATTGACTGCAATGGTCTTGCTGGCCTTCTGGAATGGTGGGGGACCTACAGGAAAACAAATCAGCGTTCTTGCAATACAAAGTTACTAAGTATCACCTAGGGGAGGTGGTGACCCTAAAAGTCAAGGTTTGGCTTTTTAATGATCCTTGTTGTAACATGACCAGGGATAAATGCCAAGGTAGAAATTCATCTGCTGACAGCGGTTTTGGGGAGTAATCCCCCTCATCAGTGTAGAGCACAGACTAGCCGTCAGAGTGAGACGCCCTTGAGGCAGCATGGTGGAAGCAGCCTAGTGTAGAGTCTTACTGCAATGCTTCATGGGAGTAAAGTATGCAAATTAGCAAACTAAGAGATCGAAAGAAGCATGGTATACTCTCCCCGTGTTTGTGCGAGTTTCTTGAGGGTTCTCCAGTATCACCCCACACTCCAAAGGGTGAAGCTTGGGGAATTATGTGGATTGTGAGCCCCAATGGGAGCAGTGATGATGATGCATGTAAAGCGCTGCGGAATATAATGGTGCTATATAAGAAATGCATAATAAATACATTTCCATACTTTTCTCCCATGGAGCACTCACTGCCTGTAAGGCCCCTAATTCCTTAAAGAATTTTCCCATCTTCATAGATTTATATTCTTGGATAATGGTTGTAAAACCCAGCACTTTTGCAGTTTACCATTTATTAAAATTTGAAGCCGTCCTTGAGATAGAACACTTTTCTTGTGCTTACAGCTCGTTGCCTAGGAGACTGACCACCGCTGCCGTCTACATTTGTAAGAATGGTGCTGAAGATGGCCGAGATTAGGAGGGAACAGTGCGCTGTGGAGGTGCTAGTCACCTTCAAAAACAGTGCTTACAAGCTTGATAGAAAAGAGCTTGTAAGCTCTGCACATTTTCTGCCGTCTAGCAGCGGTGGTCGGTCTCCAAGGCAACGGACTGTAAACAAAAGAAATGTTAATATCTCAACAACGGCTGAAAAGTTTAATAATCAGTAAATTGCAAAAGAGTTTCTATTTACTAGCAGTATCTGAAATATCCATTTGTGAAGGTGAAAAAAACCTTTCAAAAAGAACTTGTCATGTCCAAAAAAATGCTATTAAATAGCGGATATGGGGTTAATCTTCAGGTTACGGTGCTGTCCGGCCGCCTTACTGAAAGTGGGACTACCGGGACAAAAAGGAACTTTATTCCTCTTGGAAGCCGCCGGCTTTCAGTTAGAGGCGGAGCAGGGAGATTACAGTCGCTGCGCAGTATACAGTGAGCGGCAGCTATATGCACGCCCTGACATTTTGATTGACAGCTTGCACTGTTAATGCCAGTTTAATCACATCACCTCCTCCTAATTGTACCGGTAAAAAAAAAAAGAAAAAAGTATGATGTAAAAGCAAATTCTCTTGCTCAGGCGCAGTGCGCTCTCGTAGCGATCATCTGCAGCGCGCCGATGATTATACAACCACTTTAGATGATGGTGTAAATCCCGAATTCATGCGAAGTGCAAGTGATAGAGATGAGATGGTTCTACCTAAATAACAGCGTTTCATTTCTGCAGCCTGAATGCGGCTCGTATTCTGTGACAGAGGAAAAGATTGCTATAATTTCGCCGGAGTTTAAAACACAATTATTGCTATAGGGAAAACGTTTTGTTATTTATTGATGCAGGTTATAGCGGATGGATTTTGCAGTTTTTTTTTTCTTTTGTATCTTAAAAGCAGGTTTTCTTGTAAAGATCGGTCACTGTTAGCAGCAGGCAGGTCACTGATCAGGAAACAAAGCCCCTGAGATGCAGAATCGAGGCTGACTATTGGGGAAAAAAAAAAAAAAGATCTATAACCTATAAAGAAAAGCTATGTAATCTGGCAGCATCTAGCCTGCTTGTTGATGGTTTCCAGCAGGGGAGTAATGATCGCGGTCACAGAGGATGAGACCTCAACTGGGCTAGTGTGGGAGGGAGCCTGCCGATGCCAGCACATATTTCATTTGGCCGGGATGGGAGACCTCCACACCAGGACGGGAGACCACCAATACCAGGAAGGGCCCAGGCAGAGGGAAATCCATAATAAGATGGGCACGCATGGCCCAGGATGAGGGACATATATACCTGGAGGGGGCAACAAGTATGTGCTCATAGGATTTAGAACACTACAAGAGACCATACATCTGACCAACATGTGGGGCAGGATGGGGGGGGGGGTCTGAATTTTGCACCAGGGCCCATCGGGCTCTAGTTATGCCAATGGTTTCCAAGTAACAGTTTTCTATATTGCTTCTAGGCTCCACACAGATTAGATTAAAGGGAATCAGTTAGCATAAAATGACTGTTCAAACCAAGCACAACTGCTTGGTGCACCCTTGACATGATCAAACAGTTCAGTGCTTGTGCTTGGTCTGAATGGTTAGCATCCAAATGACTGTTCAATCTAAGCACAGGGGCTAAACTGTTTTGCCAAGTCAAGGATGCACCAAGAGGTTGTGCTTGGCTTGAACAGTCATTTTGTGCCGACAGACTTATTATAAAGTCAACCAAACCTACCGATTTCCATTTTTCCTACTGAGAAGGATCAGGCTTGTCGAATTCAAACACCACCTCATTTTGGTCTTCCGATAGATGAGCCACTGCCAGGAATATCTGGCAGAGGCTTTCTCCCCTCCCCTACTATAAGTACATGAATGCTCAGCCAAACTCAGCGTTCATGTGTATGAGGGAAATGGAGGAGGTAGCCATCGGTCGAGAGAGATTTTGACTGACAGCTAGTTAACATGCATGGAACGAGACCATTGAAGCGCTGTTTATATCTGCACCAAGTCTCAAGCCGAAGTCAGAATCCACATGTGTCGGACCCCCTTGACTTGTAATGGGGTCTGTCTCAGATCCATAGTGGTTTCCATCACGTTGACGACAAGATCGGTGATATTTTTGCTGTCAGAAACGGAGGCTGTAAACGATGCGCAACATTCACGACATGTCTGATTTTATGAGAAGGGATCTACATTAATATCTTACCTCAATTTTGATTTTATGGTCCCCGAAGCAGAGATGTTGAAGGTAAGCAGCGGCATTTGCTTGCACTGAAGGGAAGTGATGCTGGAGCATATGGATGACCTCGGGTAGTTCGGGATCGCGCCAAGCAAACTCCCTAAACCAAGAAAATATGTTATAATTTCAAAATTATTCTTTACATTACTATAGCGCCATTTATTCCATGGCGCTTTACATGTGAGAAGGGGTATACATAATAAAATACGAGTACAGTAATCTTAAACGATACAAGTCACAACTGGTAGAGGAGGAGAGAAGAGCCTGCCCGCGAGGGCTCACAATCTACAAAATAGCATTGATTTAAAAAAAAAAAAAAAAAAAAATAAAAAAAAATTAATAATCCATATACAGTGCGATTTACAGTAAGAAAAGGCTTTGAGACTGACTGCCAGGAAGAGCTAACAGAGGAAGGCAGAAAAAAAAACAAAAAAACTGCGGGTGACAATCGGCAGCCATTCACGAAATTCTCACGGAAATCAATTTGCTCAGATTATTTTTAGATTCAGCAGTATTTTTAAGCTGTAAAAGGGATGTAGAGAGATCTGCAGCGAAAAGAGTGGGCATTATCTCATGGGGTAGAGAAAAGAAGGCATAGACAAGGAGGAATTAACATGGAAGGGGAAGTACTGAACTGGAGCTACACTGATCTATGACAGTAAGTGAAGGAGGTAGTACTCTACATGCACCCAGTGCTTCCATCCAGCCTATATTACTGGGAGAGACACTCTCACAAAGGAAAAATCTGAATCTGGAATCAGACTGAAAACTGTGCATCAAGGGGTGTGACAATGAATACAGATCGAAAACTAGTGTAATTTTAAGTTAACTACTAACATTTGCAAAAATTATTTTTCTCGACGTCAAAGGTGTACAAAGCCTTTAAGAAAAGACGATCAGGCATTTTGACATCCCAATCTTTCTTTTCCCCCCAACTTATCATTTGGGAAGACGAGAGTCAGGCTTTTATATTTCAGCATGTCGGTTCTTTTTCAGGAGAGATAGACCGCAAATTAGAGGAGTCTGACTGCGGGGTAGGAAGAATGGCAGTCATCCTCAGGAGCAGTCAGGACCCCTGAGGGGCACCTCCGCATAAAGCAGAGGAGTCCGATCCCACCGAAATCGGTCACAGTTTATCTAACGTGCATGTTCACTTTTATTGTAGTTAAGTCTAGAAAATCTACATGACAACTAATTTGGCAGCCAAAAAAGCCACCTACAACGTCCAATCAGCCTCCTTTTCCAGAAGCAGGGGAACAGATGGCTACTGACCTCAGTAGGTCAGTCATTCCTGAGGCTGGGAAAGGTGAATGATGAACCCTGTGGGTGCAACAGTAGAATCCTAGAACGTTAAAGTTGAAAGGGACCTCCTGGGCCATCTGGTCCAACCCCCTGCTCAAAGAAGGGTTCACTAAATCATCTCATACAGATATCAGTCCAGCCTCTGCTTGAAGACTTCCATTGAAGGAGAACTCACCACCTCTTGTGGCAGCCTGTTCCACTCATTGTTCACCCTCACTGTCAAAAAGTTTTTTCTAATACCTAATCTGTATCTTCTCCCTTTCAGTTTCATTCTGTTGCTTCTCAAGCTTCCATGTGAGAATATTGATGATCCCTCTACACTGTGACATCTTTTCAGATATTTGTACACAGCTATTAAGTCTGTTCTTTTCAAGCTAGGTCCTTTATCAGTTCATTGTAGGACATAGTTTACAGTATGCTCACCATCCTGGTCGCTCTTCTCTGACCCTGATCCAGTTATTCAAAGTCTTTTTTAAAATGTGGAGCCAGAACTGGACACACTATTCCAGATGTGGCCTGACATTAGAAAAATTAGGAAAAATAGAAATGCTCCAACAAGAAAAGCAAGTATAAAAAAACTTAACTTTTCTTACATTGATTTTAAAAACGGAGCCTGACATAACACACAGGTTAGGGCGGGCTGACGCGTTTTGACGTTCAAGCCATAGTCATGGTCATACATTAGAAAAGGTGGAATTTCATTTTTACCTTGACGTTTTGGGGATTCCTCTATTGGAGCCCTTTAAATAGCTTTTGGCCATAAATTATAATTCCGTAACATGTAAGTGCATACGAAAGACGCAGCCTTTCGGAACAGGTACAAACGACCCGGTAGATTGGAGAAATTGGTAATGGAAATTAAACCACAAGGCGCCTCTGACCTCACTTAATATTAAACATGAGTAATAAATTGCCTCCGTCCATAAAATGTACACTTCCATCTGCCGAGCCAGCAAACCTCTCACAGCAGCGAATATCAGAAATCTATTTAGTGCTAATCATATTATGCCTGAAGAACACGAACGCCGGCTGCGTCATCCGACCGGTGGATTACTGGGAAAATAAAGACAAAGTGCCACCGGCAAAGTGACAGGACCGGCTAACGGCGTGCATCAGATGAAAGCCATAGTCTTGTGCTGCAGACAGGAAGCGTTCTGGCTCGGTTTCCATACCTGTAGGTTTGCCAGCACCTTGTCGGAACGTGATAAGAACACTTGACGGCCCCTGGCATATCGTGAAAGTAATCCGCCAGTGTGCCCGCGGCTTGTGCCAGCTCAACGTATCCAACAGGCGCGACACAGAAATGCTGCTGTGTCATGATCAATTATACCGCGCGCCCGGATAAAAGGGAGGGATGGTGACGTAGTGGTAGTCGCCCGAGCTAAAACTAAGTCTGTAGGGTGGAACCATTTGTGCTGCATTTTTTCCTGCAGAGCAGCGCTCTCATCCGCGTCACTGTGCGGGAAGCTGCAACCGGACCCGATCGCTAGAAATGGACGCTGCCACAGCATGGGCAAAACTGGAGGGGATGCAGTGGTGAAGCGGCTCTGCGGACCCTCCTCAGGGTTTTCTCTCAGCGATCAAGAGGTGATGGCATATCGTCAATAATTCATCTATTAGTGTCGAGAACATGTAATGCCCCATTACTCCTGTTGGGGCGCTGCAGGTAAAGCTAGACAAAGAAACGCGTGTTGCAAACGACTGCTGACTATCTCGGCGGCTGGACCCGCTGCGGTCATAGTTGGGGGACCGTTCAAACAAAAAGTGGATAAAAAGCAATAGACATAAAATAACTTGATGCCTTAAAATTTCAGTAAAATAAGACTGCGCTTCTTCATATATTCCATTTCTGACATTTTTTATTTCGTTTACAAATCTAGTAATATTTATTTCCAAACAATCAAAAACAATTAGCATTAAATATAAGATCTACAAGGATCCAAAGAACGCCTGTGCCGCTGCTACATGGCAGCAAAACATAGGTGAGCGGGTACTGATCTATATGTGGCGTCTGCGGGAAATGCCCCCCGATGAGACACATATACTCAGTCTCAGGGCTGGACCTTTTCTACCTCTAGGATAACAGCTTTGCTCCCATGATCAGAGATACAGTTGCAAATTTTGGGCCGGATCAGCACAAATTGTAATAATGCAAAGTACATTAAGTGATGTCTTGTAATGAAACCAACAGGTGGCGCTGTTCTCTTGCTAGGCGACAGCCGATCGGGGTGCAGTAACAGCTGTGCACATCGGCCAACAATGCGCTTTACAAATCACTTCCATTCATGGTTTATAAAAGTACAAAATATGGATCAGTTCTCCTATTCTAAGGGTAAAAAATACAAATTGAAAGCGTTCTTCAAAATTCCAAACTCCTACCTGAGTGGATATCTAGTGAGATGAGATGCTGGGTGGTGTAGTTACGCACGCCACCGTACATCACCTGGAAAGTATTGTGTATGGGTCCAAATAATTCAAAACAGTTTCTTCCAACAGGCGTTGGACAGGATTAATGCATGCTGGAAAGTGCGTAGAAAGGAAGTTCCAGCACCTATAGTGCTGGCAGAAAGTCAATGGTCAGATTGTCACTGATTTAAGTGATGGGATATCATCTTATTTTACATAAAACCCAACGTTTACTTGCCTGGGATCCTTCTGTATGCTGTCAATGGATGGCGATCTTGTGGTCCCATCGTCGGCGGGGGCTGTGTGTGGCATCCGGTTGTAGCTGCCTTCGGATACCCGGTACGGCATTGATCTGTATGGCTCTGCATAGGTAGCTGCAGTGTTGAGAGCATAATTATTTCTTTGGTATGCAAGTGTGTTACGCTGGCTCAATGTCCTGTGTAGATTACCCGACCCTAGCAAAATAAAACGATAAGTTCACGCCGGACCTCCAATAAAAAGTTACCAAACTAAGCCCCTCACTACCGAAAAACACACAGTATGACATTAGCACAAGGGTGATGGAGACAACAAAAGGAGACCCTTATCAACGGGTATGACAACATGCAGCTGTACAGCCTGGGGGGCAGGATAACAGGTGGATAAACAATGTATGTCATGGTGTCAGGCAGGTGCTCCGTCCCCATCGGTGTATGACACCTATGGCATTCTGCCATAACAAGCATGGGTACTATGGACCGTGGCAAACTAGGGTAGCAAGGGCCCACCCGTAGCACTGAATTAGGGGGGCCACTGTTTTTAGTCTGTAATAATATAATAATAAATTTTATTTCTATAGCGCCGACATATTCCGCAGCACTTTACATTTCAGAGGGGACTTGTACAGACAATAGACATTACAGGATAACAATAATCACATAGATTATAACAAATACCAAGAGGAACAAGGGCCCTGCTCGCAAGCTTACAGTCTATGAGGAAAGAGGTAGACACGAAAGGTGGGAGGTAACAATTGCCCTGATTGTATGGACCAGCCATAATGTTAAGTGTGTAACAGTACAGACACAGAGGGCTAATGGATGCATAAAGCATGTGGGAACATGATGCGGGGAACCTGGTTATGGTAAAACTTTTGGCTGTGTCACACAGGGATAGATTAGGTTAATGTGTTGAGGCGGTAGGCCAGTCTGAATAAATGCGTTTTCAGGGCACTCTTAAACTTGTGGGGATTGGGGACTAATCGTATTGACCTGGGAAGTGCATTCCAAAGAATTGGCACTGCACGTGTATTGTCTTGGAGACGGGAGTGGGAGGTTCTGATTATTGAGGATGCTAACCTCAGGTCATCAGCAGAACGGAGGGCGTGGGTAGGGTGGTATACTGAAACAAGGGAGGAGATGTAGGGTGGTGCTGAGCCATGGAGGGCTTTGTGGGTGAGGGTAATAAGTTTATACTGAATTCTGGAGTGGATGGGTAACCAGTGTAATGACTGGCACAAGGTAGAGGCATCGGTGTAACGATTGGTGAGGAATATGATCCTGGCTGCAGCATTCAAGACAGATTGGAGAGGGGAGAGTTTGGTAAGAGGGAGACCGATTAGAAGAGAATTACAATAGTCGAGACGAGAATGAATAAGAGAAACAGTAAGAGTTTTTGCAGAGTCAAAAGTAAGAAAAGGTCGAATTCTAGAAATGTTTTTGAGTTGCAGATGACAAGAGCGAGCCAGTGATCGAATGTGGGGGGCAAAGGAAAGCTCAGAGTCAAGTATGACCCCAAGACAGCGGGCATGTTGCTGGGGAGTAATAGTGGAACCACACACAGAAATGGCAATGTCGGGTATAGGTACATTAATAGAGGGAGGAAACACAAGAAGTTCAGTCTTTGACAGGTTCAGTTTCATATATAGTGAGGACATGATATTAGACACAGCGTTTAGACAATCGCCGGTGTTTTCTAGAAAGGCTGGCGTGATGTCAGGAGAAGAAGCGTATAATTGGGTGTCATCAGCATAGAGATGGTACTGGAAACCAAATCTACTGATTGTTTGACCAATAGGGGCAGTGTACAAGGAGAAGAGGAGGGGGCCTAGGACTGATCCTTGAGGAACCCCAACAGTAAGGGGAAGATGAGAGGAGGAGGACCAGCAAAAGATACAGTAAAGGAGCGGTCAGAGAGATAGGAGGAGAACCAGGAGAGAACGGTGTCCTTGAGGCCAATGGAAAGGAGCATAGTGAGGAGGAGCTGATGATCCACAGTGTCGAATGCTGCAGAGAGATCCAAGAGAATTAGCATGGAGTAATGACCATTTGATTTAGCTGTTAGTAGATCATTAGAGACTTTAATGAGGGCAGTTTAAATAGAGTGTAAAGAGCGGAAACCGGATTGGAGAGGGTCGAGAAGAGAGTTATCAAAGAGATAGCGGATAAGGCGGGAGTGAACCAGGCGTTCCAGGTGTTTAGAGATGAAGGGAAGATTAGAGACAGGTCTATAGTTAGCGGCACAGTTTTGGTCGAGGGATGGTTTTTTAAGTAGTGGATGTATGATGGCATGCTTAAATGAGGAGGGAAAGATACCAGAAGAGAGGGAGAGGTTAAATATTTTAGTTAGGTGAGGGGTGACAGCAGTGGAAAGGGACTGGAGGAGATGTGACGGAAATGGGTCACTGGTGCAAGTGGTTGGGCGAGAAGATGTAAGGGAGCCTGCTTACTTCTTCCTCTGTGACTGGTTCAAAGTCAGAGAGTGAGCTAGATGCAGTGGGGGAGGGAGGACAGTGCATGGTATGAGGTGATTGGGAGATAATTTCCTGTTGGATCTGGTCAATTTTTTCTTTGAAGTAATTGGCCAGATCGTCAGCTCGGAGCTCCGTGGTAGGGGCCTGTACTCTCGGGTTGAGTAGAGAATGAAAAGTGTCAAAGGGACGTTTCGGATTATTGGACAGTGAGGTGATGAGGGTGTTGAAATAAGTTTGGAGAGGTGAAGGGCAGTGTTGCATGTTCCAAGCATAAACTTATAATGGATGAAATCTTCGTGTAGATTGGATTTTCTCCACAGACGTTCGGCGCCCCTGGAGCACCGCTGCAGGAAACGTGTTTGCACCGTGTGCCAGGGTTGTCGCCGTCTGTGTTGTGGTGTTCTATGTATAGGAGGTGCAAATTCATCCAGGGCACTTTGAAGTGTTTCATTGTAATGCTTCAATGCAGAATCAGGACATGAGAGAGAGGAGACAGGGGCCAATAAAGACTGCAAGTTCTTCATAAGTTTCTGGGTGTTAATGGCCTGTATGTTTCTATAAGTATGGACAGTGGGGGTGTCTGTACATAGTGCACTAATGTATTGGCCAAAGTCTGCTCACATTGGGGGTAAGTGGCTTACTCTTCCATAGGGGCCCACCCGAGGATTCTCCGTTTCTCCGGTGGGCCAGTCCGAGCCCGTCTATGGATGATGTGTGCTTTTTTATGAAAGGTGCTTTACTCAGATCTCCATGAAGACAGAGAAAATTGATGAGACTGGGAAGCTGCCATTGCCCCTTTAATCCTGTGATTGGTGAGGGTCTCAAAGGTGGACCCCAAGTGATCATAAACTGCAATCACATTAAGAGATGGGACCGCCAACGATGAGATCTGTGACCACAAATTAATCCTTTTTTTGCCAAAATAACACTACAACCTGTTTGTAACATACAGACATAAGTACACCCGGCAGCTTGTGACGCCGGCTGGAGCCAAGCATCTGTCTGACACCATGTAGATAGAGTACAATTAAATATTAAAGCGATGTAACCAGTGATTCACATCATGCACACGGACACATAACAAGTCACTCCCGTTATGTTATTAGAGTACAGGATGAGACGTTAAACCCATGTTCTTCCCGCTGTGACCGGTGGAGCGGAGTTTACCTCTGTCTTCCGGGTCTATACATCACAAGTCGGGGGCTTCACTGCTCCCATGGCTTATAATCTACCTGATCCAACAAAGAAGGCTTTGTCTTTTTAGGACGGCGCTACACTTTAGACACAAAAACTAAACTTTTTTTTTCCTTTTATTTTATATTATCTAGACAAGAAACAAGAAAGCCGGAGTATGACTGATTGGAGGTTTGTATGATGGCGCGGAGTTAGCCGAGCTCACAAGCAGTAAGTGTTGTCATATAGGAACAGGAACTTCAACAGTAAGAACACATTTTTTTTATTTCATTTTTTTTTCTGTCGACTGGTTACTTAGGCTACGCTCTGTAATACAATTTTGAGTCCATCCACTATATACCAGTGATGGCCGATCTGTGGATTGACAGTCGTTCCATTCTACAGGACTGCTGAGCGCTGCACTTGGCTTTTTCCGGCAGCCCCATAGAGTATGAATGGGGCGGAGTTTGGGAATCCGTCCTGCCCCTTCCATTATCCCGATACCCATCATCGGTATGGGTCTCAGCAGTTGGACCCCCACCCATCAGTAAATTACCACCAATTATGTAAATAGGTAATAACTTGTTTTTATTGAACAACCCATTTATATAACTGGAGATTCACAGGCTGCAGACCAATGCAATAGATATATAGTGGCATGTAAAAGTTTGGGCACCCCTGGTCTGAATTACTGTTATTGTTAACAGTTAATCAAGTTGAAGACAAAATGATCTCTAAAAGGGCTAAAGTTAAATATGACACATTTCCTCTGTAAAATATATATTGCTATTTTTTACATTTAAAATTACAAAAAAGGAAAACGGACTGTTGCAAAAGTTTGGACACCCTTGGAGATATGTGTGGTCAGGTAAGATTGAACTAGGTATCAGACCTTAATTAGCCTGTTAGGGTTATAGCTTGTTCACTATCATGGTTCGGAAAGGCCAAGTGATGCAAATTTCCCAGCTTTATAAAAACCCAGCCTCCATTTACCTTGTGCCGAAAAACAGCAGCCATGGGTTCTTCTAAGCAGCTGCCTAGCACTCTGAAAATGAAAATGGTGGAGGCTCACAAAGCAGGAGAAGGCTATAAGAAGATAAAGCATTTTCAAGTTGCTCTTTCCTCAGTTCAAAATGTGATTAAGAAATGGCAGTTATCAGGAGGTCAAGATAAGGTTTGGAAGACTAAGCAAACTTTCAGTGAGAGCTGCTCATAGAATTGTTAGAGAGGCAAATAAGAACCTCCGCTTGACTGAAAAGACCTTCAGAAAGATTTATCAGACTCTGGAGTTGTGGTACATTGTTCTACTGTTCAGAGACACCTGAATACTTCTAACTCTGATTTGTATGGTGAGGATGCAGGAGAGGTTTTCTTCTGATGACACTTCCATGAAGGCCATATTTGTATATGGCCTTCAAGGAAGAATCATCAGAAGAACCTCTCCTGCATCCTCACCATACAATTCAGAGTCAGAAGTACGCAAAAGAACATCTAAGCAAACCTGATGCATTTGGGAAACAAGTCCTGTGGACCCATGAGGTTAAAATAGAACTCTTTGGCCACAATTATCAAAAGGTATGTGTGGAGAAAACAGGGAACAGAACTTTAGGAAAAGACCATCTTGCCATTAAGCATGGGGGTGGATCAGTCATGCTTTGGAGTTGTGTTACAGCCAATGGTGCAGGGAACATTTCACGGGTTGAGGAAAGAATGGATTCAATGAAATTTCAACAAGATCTTTATGCAAACGTAAAACAATTTGTTAAAAAAAAAAGCTTTAGTTGAAAACAGGATGGCATCACAAATGGATAATGATCCTAAACACACGTCAAAATCCACAATAGACGACCTCAAAAAGCTCAAGCTAAAGGGTTCACAATGGCCCTCACAGTCTCCTGATCTGAACATCATTGAAAATCTGTCGCTAAACCTCAAAATAGCAGAGGATGCAAGACGACCCAGGAATCTCACAGAACTGGAGGAATTTTCCAAGGAAGAATGGAAGGAAATCCCTCAACTAAGAATTGATGGTCTCTTGTCTGGCTACAAAAATCATTTACAAGCTGTGATACTCGCAAAAGGGGGGTGCAACGAGGTACCATCCATGCAGGATGCGCAAACTTTTGCATCTGCCCACTTTCCTTTCTGTAATTTTTAAATTGTGAAAAATGACAGTATTTTTTTTGCCTTAAAATACATAGGAAATGTGTCATTTTTAACTTTAGGCCTTTTGAGATCATTTCATCTTCAACTTGCTTAACTGTTCACTATAGCTATTTTGACCAGGGAAGCCCAAACTTTTACATGCCGATGTTTAATATCCATAAGTGTAAAATGATAAAATAAAAAGGATCATATAAAGAAAAAGAAAAAAGTAGGGGTAGCATAGACTATGCATTTTCTATGCTGCTTTAAGAAAATCTGCTGCGATTCACAGTTCAAGCGACGTGCACCCAATTTCCTAAAAACTCAGGACCACTGTGCGTCTAACGACCCTGTAAGGCGCACACGGTGCGTATTCTGTTTAGGAATTTTCCGTGCAGAATTCACTAAATCCGCAGGTCAAATGACCTGCATTTTTCCTGCGGATTTAGTGCATTTTTTGTGCGGTTTTAGTGCAGTTTTAGTTCAGTTTTTGTGCGATTTTCCCCTGCGGTTTTCTAGAATAGAGCAGAGGGAAACCTGGAGAAAAACCGCACAAAAAAGTCACATGCTGCAGTTTTCATTCCGCACCAAATCCGCGCGGAAAAAAACGCACCATGTGCACAGTGGATTTTATTTTACATAGGCTATAATGCTACTGTACATCACATGCAGTTCTGCTGCGAATCCGCAGGGCCAAATCCGCTGCGGATCCGCAGCAGAATACGCACCGTGTGCACAGAGCCTTAAACTGTTTTTTTTTTGTTGTGAGTTTTTCTCCCCCTATAGCCTAAATGCAGGTATGAAAAAAATTGTGTTAAATGCAGAAGACCAGCGTTTCAAGGCTAAAAAACACATTTAAAAAACGTTGCAACAAATCTGCACAAATAAAAGGCCTAAAAACCAAAAACAGCAAAAGTGCAAATAATCTGTGCAGATTGCGGCTGTGTATTTTCGTGCAGAAATTTGTAGCTTAAACAAAGCAACGTTTCCGCCTGTGTGAACATGGAGTGATGGTGCCCAGGGCAAGAAGTCCAGTTAATAAAGACCTGTCATTTTTGGCAACATCATAGATGCATTATGGTTTCTCCATTTGGCCTTAGCCTAAAAACTTGGAGCCGACACTCGCTTTGCAAAAAAATGCAAAAGCGTGGTAATCTGCGTGCAACCCAACACCCCACTGTCCTACAAATGCCACTTGAAAACCCAAACTTACAAAAATAAAAATGTATGAAAAAAAAATTCCCTCAAATTGTAATTCAAAAATGTAAAAAAATAAATAAAAATGTCTAAGGCTCCAAACAGGACTTGTTTCCCAAATGTATCAGGCTTGTTTAGATGTTCTTTTGCATACTTCTGACTCTGAATTGTATGGTGAGGACGCAGGGGAGGTTTTCTTCTGATGAGTTCCACGAAGGCAATATTTGTATATGGCCTTCAATGAAGAATCATCAGAAGAAAACCTCTCCTGCGTCCTCATCATACAATTCAGAGTCAGAAGTATGCAAAAGAACATTTAAACAAGCCTGATGCATTTGGGAAACAAAATTTGTAATTCAAAAATGTAAAAAAATAAATAAAAAAATGTCTAAGGCTCCAAACAGATAGAAATGGGTAGTATCAACCAATCATAATGTTACTTTTAATTATACAGGACAATGAAGCTGTGTCCTGATTAGTTGCTCCATTTACGCTCTTCGCTGCGGTGGCCTTGGATGATGCTGGGCCCCGTGCGCTTCCCGCAGCTTCTAATAAATAAAGGCCGTGTCTCGGTGAGGTTAAAAGGCCATATTATCCTCAGGAGACACTTGTAATGGCGGCCTGACAGCCATATATTACGGCCTGTAGACTGTAATAGAACATCGCATTATGATCCGGCACTCCTGCTCGAAATCGACAGGAGCGCCACACCATCACACCTAATGGATGTTTAATAGGGAAGGTTATTTGCATGAGGTCGTTGAAGCTAATGGGAGAGCCGTCTCTGACAAGTTATGAAATTGACTGGGTTGCCAGAAGGAGCCATTTGTGGAGTCCGGGCGCGGAGAGCGGTCAGGGATCAGCACGCAGAGGAGAAGAGCGGCCTTTATTCTTTTAATAGTGGTGTCAGATCTGAGCTCCGTCACTATAACTCCGCACATTATTAAAGTGGAGCTGTTCAGCGGAGGAGATTTTATTTCACCATTTTATTATGCAGTAAAAACTAAAAGCGACTTTTCTCTTATTATAAACTGCAGGGCTGTGAAGGCGTTGGAAGAAAGGAGGGGGATTTAGAGGAGACCCCTTAGAACGAGAGATCGGGTCATAACCGAAGAGCAAGAGAGGAAAGGGAATAAATATATATCGAAGAGAGATGAGATCATTATATTAGGCCACACCGGAAAGACAATCTCATCGTGGTCCTGCAATATTTCACATCCGTGCAGGTAATAATCCATCATGTGCACAAGGTCGTAGTGATCGGGGACGTCGCACTCTGAAGGTTTCCTGAGAAATCGGGCAGGAAATATTAACTGCAGATTATTCAGGGCTTGTCCACTTTTGGAGACTTTTTTTCCTAGTTAAAGGGAATCTGCCAGCAGGTTTTTGCCATTTAATCAGAGAGAAGTATCATATAGAACAAGAGAGCCAGATTCCAAGGATCTGTCACTTATTAAGCTGTGTGCTGTAGTTTTAATACAATCAGCAGGAGATTATCACTAGAGGACTAGGTCTCACGTGCACAGCAGTATAGATACTGTGTAACTGCACCGCCACCACTGATTGGCAGGTTGTACACAGTGTACACAAGAAGCTGCCAATCAGGGGTGTGGGAGGAGTTATACACAGCTCAGCATTTGAGCACGGCTACATTTACAGCATAGAAAACAGGGATTCTATTAAAACTGCACCAAGCATTCCAGTGACACATCACTGGAATCAGGGTGTCTGCCCCTACATAGTGCTGGTCTCAGATTACATAGCAAAAACATGCTGACTTATTGCCTTAAATACATGTAATTGGGGATAAAAAATAATTTTGGCAATTAGGTTTTATTAAAAATGTTGCACTGTTGATTTTCTTTAACCTCCTTGTTTCACTGGCAGCTGCAGAAGGAGGTTACTGAGGATTAGACAGAGCTCAATCTGAAGGAAGGGTTTGTGATTTTTTATATTTCTGAGCTCTTTGCAGCCGAATTATGACCACATCAAAGTTGTATGTGCAGGGAACCAAAGAGCTAATAAAAGCCAAACAGAGCAATATTTCTGACGAACCCCAAATTTCAAAAATGATAATTAGGCCCAAATACATCCATTTAAGTTAAAACAAATCCAGAGCTGTCAAATCAAGGGAGAGAAGGGTGGAGATAGATGGAAAACAAGCCGGTGGGAAGGTGCACTGAGCTGTTTGGCCACACCAAGGGTGCACCGTCGCCTCTGCCTAGTTTGAACAGGTATTTTGTGTTGACAGACTCTTTAGGGTTCACATGTCTGTGTATTTTCCAACTAAGTGGTCTGCATCAAAAGACAAAGACATGTCTGATTAGGATCCGAGTCATGGATGAAATTCACCAAGTCTAGGGGTCCATAAAAAAAAAAAAAAAAAAAAAAAAATCGGACAGCACTCAGACGCAATCTGTTTGCTAGAAGAAGCCGGAGAAACTTCAGTTCTGTTTTTCCTTCATACGAGAAAAATTGACGTAACAGTAATGGTAAAAACTGACACCAAATTCTGATTAAAAACCATGAAAAAACTGGTACTGATTTCTGCATGCGAGAAAAATCACGGACGTCTGAACGGCCCCAAGGCTGTAAGTTTGGGTGAGGAGACCTACAGTCAGTCCATGCATTGTGGGCTACATATGGGCCGAGAAACACGGCTGTGTGAACCACCTGGTGTAAAGTTAAAGGGGCTGTCCAGGCTTGGGGCCAAAGTCTGCCGTCGCTCTATGTGACTGCAAAATTGTGAATAATCACAGAACGCACTGTAAGGATTTTCCGTCGCCGGCAGTGGACGTTCATGAGACCGAAAGTATGAGATTTGCACACTTCTGGCCACATTCTGATGAGACGCATCCAACCTCGCTCAATTCACTTGCATTGAGTGAGGTCGCGTACGACTAGTCAGCATGTGGTCGCATGTATGCCAATACCAAGCTTTCAGTCACGCGCCCGAGCTGCTGGCAATGGAGAATCCTGTGAGAATTCACAAATCTGCAAACACAGAGAGTGACTGCTGACTTGAACCCCAAGTTTGGACAACCCCTTTAACTACCGTTGATTGACACTTGTGTATGGCCTCCTTTACACCGGCTGACAAATACTGTGCAGAGAAGATAGAACATAAAGACGAGTGTTCTGTCCCTGTACAGCGTCACGTTATAGGCAGTACATCGCCTGCTTACATGGGGTGACGGACAATGATGACTTCTTACGCCTGTACATACGATCTGATCACCCAATGACTGAGCGCTTAGCTCGCTGGTTGGGTGATCAGGGCCATGTTGGCGGATAATGGAGACTGTGCATTCTTAAGGGTTTGCTGTATTGTAATAATGGCGCTCTCGCTCTGCTGTATTTTTTATAGCAGCGTCCCTTTAAGCCTGAAATCATCAATATCCTGCATGTTACTAATTGGCGTCCAGACTTTAATTACTGCAGTAATGAGGCGGATTCCCTGACTCCAGCAATACTGAAGTGGAAAATTCCAAGTTCTCGGAAAGTTCGGTTAGTTGGCCATTCCTGTAAGAGTCTTCAGGACGTCGGGGAGGCCTGTCAACACTGTATTGTACGCGCGTCCATCAAACCATTAGTTTAAATCATTTACAGCGGGGCGCTCATTTAATCAGAGCCGGCTGATTCAGTGGCCCCGCCGGTAATTGTCTGATACAAAAGGTCCAGTACAAATGACTTTTGTGCGGAGTAACATGGTCACATCTCATGTATACAGCACATTCATCATCCTGCGGACGACTCCGCAGCCTCCATCACTGCCACGAGGTACAGACAGAGGGGCTTTATAGAGCCCAAAACAAGCCTGGCGATCACTGATTAATTCATCTCCTCGGGGAGAAAACTTTATAAAAGCAGAATATTCTCCTTAATTTATTTCTCTAGGACACTCCATTACTTTATAGTGTTAAATGGGACCTGTAAATACTTGTACGCATGTAAAATATCAATTCTGGGGTATTTTTTCCATTACAATTATGCTGTTCCTCAGTTGCTACTCCTGGAAAAGCATGCATAAATTGATAAATGGGTGTGACCAGTTGGGGGTGTGTCACTGCAGTGAACACTGATTGGACAAGGTCAGTGTCCAGAGACACGCCTCTAGCTGTCAATTTATTCATGAATTTCCAGGAGGAATCACAGAGGAACAGAACAAAGAGTTGTATTTGAAAAAAAGCTCAGGAATTCTCTTACTTGTTTTTACTACACCAGACTGTCCAAGAGATGTAAAAGATGCAATTTAAGGGAATCAACTGGGTCAGTAAGTGGACCCTTTGTCACCCCCTGCAGGCGTTTTTAAGTAAAAGAGCCACCTTGTGCACCACTAATGCTGCATTCTGTCAAGGTGGCTCTCTTATTTAGCGTCCCCTTCCACCGCCTAAATAATCGTTTTTAAAATTGGTCAGAGATACCTGATATTTGTCAGGGGGGTAGGGCTTTCCCCCTCTGACAGAGACGCCTCACACATGTCAGTCATGTCCAGCTTTTGAATTTGGCGCCGCCTCCTCAGCGTTCATTTCTTCTCGTGCCTGCTGCACCGCTGCCCTGCTTAGCTCCTCCCCTACTGGTCACATGGTGCTGACGTCATCACAGGTCCTGCTTGCACCCACTGCTCTGGTGAGCTCAGCCCCTACTGGTCACATGGTGCTGACGTCATCACAGGTCCTGCTGCACCACTGAAAGAATATTACAGCGCAGGTGCAAGAAAAAGAAATGAACGCTGCACCTGCGCTGTAATATTCTTTCAGTGGTGCAGCAGGACCTGTGATGACGTCAGCAACATGTGAACAGTAGGGGCAGAGCTCACCAGAGCAGTGGGTGCAAGCAGGACCTGTGATGACATCAGCACCATGTGACCAGTAGGGGCGGGGCTAAGCAGGGCAGCGGTGCAGCAGGCACCAGAAAAAGAAATGAACGCTGAGGAGGCAGCGCCAAATTCAAAAGCTGGACATGACTGACGTATGTGAGGCGCCTGTGTCCAGGGGGGAAAGCCCTGCCCCCTCTGACAAATATCAGGTATGTCTGACCAATTTTAAAAACGTTTATTTCGGCGGTGGGACGCTAAATAAAAGAGCCACCTTGACAGAATGCAGCATTAGTGCTGCAAAAGGTGGCCCGCCTGGGGGGGTGACAGGTTCACTTTAAGAGTACTAAAATTAGTTTTTGATGATCAAGTTGTACAAGTCATAGGCAGGAGAGCCAACATCGGTCCTCAGCGAGTCTTTTTTGTGATATCCAGGTGGGCACAACCAGCCTAACCCAAAACCTTCAGGGTATGTTCACACGGTGCAGTAAATCCACTGTGCATTACAGGATCACAGCGCGTCAAGTTTATGTCATGGGTTTTTACCATCGATTTCACCCTTGTTGTCCGAAGTACAACAAATTTTCAGGTTAGGCTAGTTTAACATTTGCATCTTTGTGCACAGCGCATCATGCGCAAGTAGAAACTCATGCAAAAACGCATCATGCGTTTTTGCATGCGTTTGTGTTTTTTTATGCGCATTCGTTCTCTAGGTGTTAAACCAGTGTCTACACGTTTACTCTTAAAACGCAGGCGTGCGCATTCCCATAGACTGTAATGCGTTGTTTTGGCGCATTCCATGCGCCTTTGGGCGGGCCCAAAAATGCAACAGGTTTTGTCCGGCGCGTCTAGACGCACACCTTGAAAAAACGCATGCACACAAAAACGCAGACGAACGCAAGACCATGCATACGCCATGTTAAACATAGGTACGCATGACGCAAGCGCACGGATGCGCTGCGCACAAAAACGCTAATGTGAAACCAGCCTTACTCGTGGCTTTTGCAGATTTGTCTTTAAAAAAAATGCCACAAATAACTATTTCTATTGCAATTTCACATGCATTTTTTGTATTTTTTTACGTAGATTTTATAATAACAGTCCGTGCCAGGAGACCCGCGCGGCCAGCCCGTGCCAGGAGACCCGCGCGGCCAGCCCGTGCCAGGAGACCCGCGCGGCCAGCCCGTGCCAGGAGACCCGCGCGGCCAGCCCGTGCATTCTGGTCCATATATAGGGACCATGACATACAACTGTCTGAACCCGGCCTTACTTGAAGCCGCCCTCTCGGTTGCTGACTGCCCGCTACATTTTCCAGTCTGACTACCCTGCCTATCTAACCACTTGCATTACTTTTACATACCTTGCAAATTGGTTATAATTTCTACTTTAAGGAATTGCTCAAGCAATAAATTGACTGTAATAGAAGTACAGAGCATTTAGTAGAGGAAAGCCAGTATTTCTAGAGACTAAAATCCATTACCTGTACACACAAGTCTCATTTTTACATCTTAGAAATAAAAAAAAAAAAAAAAAAGTACACCCACCTGAGCCGGTGCGGTACACGGCCGTCTGTGAGCCCTGGCGCAGCTCGATGGTTCCGTGGTTGGCGTTCCGATACACCGGACTGTAGTACGTCCTCCCCTCGTATATAGGGGTGATCTGCAGGTCGGGGGATACAGTAGAACGCAGCTCCTGGCCTAGCTGACTATGCTGACTCGCGTAAGAACTTCTTAAACCTGATAAGATGAATAGAAATTAGAAATGGATCCCAAAAAGTTCTTATTTATCTGAAATTTCTAAACTATGCACAAGTTTCACACTACTCTTTCTGCCAATAGGGAGAAGCCCATCACAAGCAGGAGGCAGAAAATACAGGCAGTATGGACTGGGCAGCAGATTTATGGCAGTGATCCAGTACAGAAAATGGTCAAGCTGTCAATGTCTAAACAATGGATAAGTATATATCTGTAGGACAATTAGAGTTATGTATTTTTGAAAACCCCTTGTAGCTGAATAGACTGTCTACATTAACCCTTCACATACTCACTGGCTACATTCTTACTCCTCTTTCTGGCTCCCAACTTCTCCATAAAGGCATCTGTCTGCGCAGTAAGAAGTGGGTAAATCACTGAACTACATTTCCCACAACCCCCTGCTTCCCCTCCAGGCTCCCTTAGCAACAGGTGTGGAGCCAGCGGTATGGCAATACTTATTACTTCATTTTTATTAATTTTTTAATATTTATATTAATCATTGTTTTCTGTCCCCACCACCCTGTGCACTAACTCTACATGTGTTATAGATATATTTCCCCTGTGTGCGCCAGGGCTGTGGAGTCGGAGTCATGGAGTCGGTGCTCATTTTGGTGGAGTCGGAGTCGGTATAAAATGGACCGACTCCTAAAATATATAATAAATTGGGTACAGTAATTCAATGCAGGATGTGCTGAATATTTTTTCATAGGAGTTTGGGAAAGTTATGAAATGTCCTATAAATGGCTGTTATATTCCTGATCTAAGGCTACATTCACACACAGCGTTTTTCCTTTGTTTTTTGAGGATACGTTTTTCAGCTGCAAAAGTTGATCATCTTTTTAAAAAACTGCATCACCTGAAAGGTTTTTGAGCTCATAGATAATGTTCTCAATAGCAAAAGCAGATTAGAAATCTGCTCTATCTATCCATTTATCCATATCTGTCTATCCATATCGTATCTGTACCAAAAAGAATGAAAACCGGGTAGTACACCAATATATATTCTGTTCTATCTAAATATCTTGATTATTGGATCATAAAAATGATTAAATGTCTGAGGTTCACATTGTACTACAATAAATTTTTCACTTAAATATAAGCAATATGTGTGGGAGTCGGAGTTGGAGTCGGTGTAAGGGAAATTGAGGAGTCGGAGTCGCAGGTTTGGCTTACCGACTCCACAGCCCTGGTGTGCGCTCTCCTAGCTGTTTCTTGCCCATAGCAACCAATCACAGCACAGCTTTCAATTCACCAGAGTAATTTCAAAAATGAAAGCTGAGCTGTGATTGGATGCTGCGGGCAACAAAGACAAAGTTTTCCCATCAGCCATGACCCAGGTGTATTTATATTGTGTTGAAGGGTAGGAGGCGGCCATTATAGTGGACATGGACTGAAATATGCACGCCTTTAATGAGAAAAATCATTAGTGGTTTAGTGGCTGCTACTTCTAAGCTTACGGCTGGGAAGCACAATCAGAGGCGGCTAGTTTTACCTCCTTTCACAGCAGCGTGTACTGAGCATGTGCGACCTTTCATTAACTACAGGACGTATCCGCGGGCAATCAGAGAAACGTGTAGATTTTCAGGCGGTGATATCGAGAGCAGCGAGCGTTTTTGGAAGTTGATTGCATTTGACAAGCTGTTTTTTTTTTTTAGGACTTTGAGTCATGAAACTATGACTGATATTGCGGGATTAACCCCTTTAAGACCTTCCCGTACACAAAGGTGAATCTGGTGACATTTAAAGGGAGACGCATAAAAATCAATAAAATATGAAAAATGACTGAAGGACGTTCCAATGGCGCACGCTATCCAGAAGCCATCACGCGGCTTTACAAAGCTCAATCAATGTAATAAATCACAAGCTCTGGAAGCTTTATATCACAACATATAATGTCTTGGTGTCAGATTTAGAAATCCATAGGGCGTCCCTAGGTTCAAGGATATCTGACAGGATATGCTGCGGCAGGTCCCTGGAGTTGTGCGGTAATTAATGGTAGAGCGCTACGGCGTGCACGCCGCCATCATCATTCCTCCATACACTTACATCTCCAGGCTCCATAGAAATAACATTAATATCCATACATCAGCCGGCCACATTTACATTCCAGACGGGTAAATAATACATGGCATTACTGCACACCTCTGAAGAGAGGTTACACCATATACAATAAAGGGCCCGAAAGATGGGCCCTATGTGGAAAACCACATAAAAGCTAACCTATAGGTGACGAAGCCTAAGGATTACCTAGAAGACCCTATTTCTATATGCAGGTCCCTTTCCACTGGCCACGTCTGATCTGTTACCACTGGAGGAACGTCTCTTACTTGCTGGTATCCGTGGCTCTTTTCTATTAGCCGGCCTGGTGCCAAACCATCGCACATGTGAAGTCATGTCAGGCTGGCTAACGAAAAGAATGGCAAGGTATGCCGGCGGGTAAGAGACGGTACTCCGGCTACTGTGATTCAGCCACAGACATTGCCAATGGATATTTTCGCACCAACTCTAATACCTATATAGTAGGATACAGACTAAGGCCGGTTTCACATTTGCGTTAAAGGCCGCAGTGTCAGCCTGCGCACGGCCGCCGTTAAGCCCCGCCCCTGCCGCGCCTCCACCGGTAGCTCCGCCTCATGGCGCATGACGCTGCATGCGTCCCCTATCTTTATCACTGAGGACACAGGCCGTGCGCAGTATGCGTTTGGCGGCACCTGCGTCCTTTTGATGGTGCGCCGAGCGCAACCAAATTGCAACAGGTTGCGTTTGGCGCTGGTCGGCGCACCGTCAAAAGGACGCAGGCGCTGCAAAAACGCATGGCCTGCGTCCTCATTGATAAAGATAGGGGACGCATGACGCATGCAGCATCATGCGCCCGGAGGCAGAGCTACCGGCGGAGGCGCGGCAGGGGGTGGGGCTTAGCGGCGGCCGTGCGGAGGCAAACGCTGCGGCCTTTAACGCAAATGTGAAACCGGCCTCAGGCTGGTTTCACATTTGCGTTAAAACAACGCTGCGCCCTGCGTCGTTAAGCCCCGCCCCGAGCCGGCTCCCTGCCCGCCCCATCCGGGATCACCGCCTACTTTCGCATTTGCACGCATGCGATCGGCGCACCCTATCTTTAGCATAGGGTGCGCAGATCATGCGCTGCCAGTGTGAAAGTAGCGTGCTGCGCACTTTTGACGGTGCGCCGTGCGCGCCGAAATGCAGCATGTTGCATTTCGGCGCGCACGGCGCACCGTCAAAAGTGCGCAGCACGCTACTTTCACACTGGCAGCGCATGATCTGCGCACCCTATGCTAAAGATAGGGTGCGCCGATCGCATGCGTGCAAATGCGAAAGTAGGCGGAGATCCCGGATGGGGCGGGCAGGGAGCCGGCTCGGGGCGGGGCTTAACGACGCAGGGCGCAGCGTTGTTTTAACGCAAATGTGAAAACAGCCTTACAGACCATTTTTTTTTGGAGATAAAGCTTTAGACCTTCACTTGGTCAAGATTAAAGCCACAATAACCCAGCAACGGATTAAGTCATAGAATCAAAGAATGTTAGAGTTGGAAGAGAGCTCCGGGGTCATTAATTCCAACCCCCTGCTCATTGCAGGACTCACTAAACCATCTCAGACAGATTTCTGTCCAGCGTCTGCTTGAAGACTTCCATTGAAGGAGAACTCACCACCTCTCGTGGCAGCCTTTTCCACTCATTTATCACTCTGTCAAAAAGTTTTTTCTAATATCTAATCCGTCTCCTCCCATTCAGTTTCATTCCATTGTTTCTAGACTATCCTTGTGCAAATGAGAATAATGATGATCCTTCTACAATGTGACAGCTGTCAACAAATATCTGAAGGGCTATTAAGTCTCCTCTCAATCATCTTTTTTGCAAGCTAAACATTCCCAAATCCTGTATCCGTTCCTCATAGGACATGGTATAAGAAATACATACACCAATATAGGAATTTTTTTTTGTTTTTTGCAGGTAAAGGCATAACCAAAATGTGTTAAAATAACAAGTGCCATGGCCGTTTGGGGACTAAAGGTGACGCTTGCAAAGTTCGGCGCACAAGTTTAGAGATTTTTCTCTTTTTCCAGGTCAATCGTGAGCTACAAACACAATGTGCAAATAATACAACATCCACAGTCCAAATGATAGCTGGCACTCATATCTTCTTAAAAGAATTGCTTTATTGATCCAGTAGAGCAAAAAAGGTGTAAACAATGGTGGAACACAACAGCAAAAAAAGTTAGAAAATAAATATCCGCTGCGCTCCCAAGTGAACATGTTACAGACCTGCATCGTCTGGCTTGACAAAGGTCCATGAAGGTCTGAAACATGTTGCCCTTGGGAGCGCAGCGGATATTTCTTTGCTGCGGTTGTGTTCCACCGTTTTTGTGCGCTTTATACTACCTGATCGGTGAAGCAGCTCTTAAGAAGATGTGAGTGCCGGCTACTGTTTGGACTATGCGATTATGGAGTATTTTGCCGTCACTCGGACATGTGAGCCGATTGAGCCTTCTTATATTTTCTGAAGAATCCAACATGTACAGGACTCGCGAGAGTCGCTGAGAATTTGGCATCCGGATACGCGGGAGGGTAAATGTGCGAACGCAGATCGCCAAGTATGTTATCCTTAATTACTGACCGGCTCCTTTAAGGAATATTAAAGAGCGGAGATGTCTCCTAAGATGAATCCGAAGTCATGTGGAAACGCCAAGTGTCAGCAGAACACAGGAGTGTAAGTCAATGGCGTCTTCAATCATCCCCACTAAGCCGGCACGGAGCAATATTAGAGCGCACGAGCTCGGAGAGAAGACGCCGGTGGCAAAACCTAATTATAAGCGCTTATTCTATTCTAAACACGGCATTAAGAGTATGAATGTATGTCATCTGTCCCGCTATCTGCGACGTGAATGTGTGCCGACGGTTTCCGCATTTAAACCCCGATTCTGACTGCGGCACATACGCCAAATCATCTCCTCAGCTGAGAATACGATTCATCTAAAAGCAATTATGTGGAAAAATAGCAAATGGAGATTGGGCAATTTGTTATTGATAATTGCCATTCCCACCTGGCATGATTTTTCTGATCTGAATTTCTAGATAATTGTTTCATCTGAAAAGCGCTTTTATGGCTTGGAAACACTGTACATTTTTGCCCCAGGCACCAAAGAGGAAGGTCTGGCAGAATGCAGAATGAGGTTTTAAAAGAAGCGCAGACTCCTGATCACTGAGCTTACTTAAACGGGTTTTTCCCCATTTTGGAAATGCCCCCATTCCGCCGGCTGCAGTCCGTTTTCAAAAACTGAAATTTCTTGTACTCACCCTCCCCAGGTCCAGTGCTGAATCTAACCCACTATTCCCGGTGTCTGGTATTGTTGGCAGCCAATTACTGAGCAGAGCTCATGGATTGGCTGCAGCGCTGTCAAGTTGACATCAGAACTGAACACAATAGGATATGTCGGGAGCAGCGTCAGTCTCAGCAATGGACCAGGGCAGGGTGGGTAAAGACAGTTTGTTTCTTTTTATTTTACTTGATAAAAAATACCAAAAAAAAAATTAAAGGAATTTGCCTGTATGCATCTGAACGAATCGTACCATGATTACCAAGATTGTAGACATCTAACACAAAACTATGGATTCATATGCGTTACACGCTGGGCTATACAAGCTGTCCTACAAAAATATTAAACTTTAGGGTGGTTTTGCAAGTGTCGGGATTTTACAACACAAACGGATCTGATGTAAAAATCTGCATATTTTGCACATAATGGTAAATTGCCAGCAATATTCTACCAGTGTACATACATTTTTGTCTTTAATTAGGGACAGCCGAGTCTGGCTATCGTTTCAGTACATGCCCCACTGTGAAAAGCATGGGCTCACTCTACGACTTTCTATGAACTACATGAAGAGATAGTCAAACTGACTGTATGCACTGTTTACACTATGTGCATTATATCCTAAGAACTTAAGCTTCACACTGTTCATTTCTGATAACAGGGAGAAGCCCATCACAAGCAGGAGGCAGAAAATACAAGCAGTATGACTGGCCAGCAGATTTATGGCAGTGATCCAATACAGCAAATGCTCAAGTTGTCAATGTCTAAAAAATGGATAAGTATATATATGTAGGACAATTAGAGTTATGTATTTTTTACCTCAAGCAAGCAAAACTAAACTGTTAAGATTTCTTCATCAAGCTTACTAATTTGGAAACTATACAATACTACTGTGGAAAAAAAAAAGTTTTTCTTATTCTTTACCAACCTGTAAGGCTGTCAGGTCGTGATGGAACCATTCTTTCATAAATGTCAAATGGCTGATGACCAAATTGGTCAATGTCATGCAAGTTCCTCTGTAACGTTCCCATGTGCTGAGGAACAGCAGTCATTCCCGCTCGCTTTGGAGAGGAGGAGGATACAACAGGAGTTTGGGATGATGTGCCAACTCGATTTTGCGTTTCTGATAAAGTCAGTGGGGAACCGACTCTAACTGAAGTACCTAGTGTTTGGTAATTTGAGGTGATGCCGTTAGGGTTAGAGTTTTGCCGAGAAGTGAGTGAACCAATCCTTCGAACACCCGTTGGAGAGTTAGACCTCCGGATTGTGTAAGGAGAAGCTGCTCTCTGAGAAGGCAACGTTGTAGAGGAGTACGTGGTGGAAGCTGGAAGTGGTCGCGAATCTGTAATGGATGGGGAGCCGTAGCCACTGCCAAGTGAAGTTCTCAAGGACCCTCTAGATGGCGACACTCCAGATCCAATGACGTAAGAAGGGGACTGTGATCTTGAGGGAACAGAGCTGACGCGCCGAACTGCCCGGTTAGCTGCCATAGCATTTGTTGGCTACAAGTGAAGGAAAAACAATCTCAGTCAATAAACAATTGGTGTACAAAACCATAAACACTAAAAAAAATAATAAAATAATGTTTGTGCCTTAATGAGACCATAATTCCCCAGACAGTTTTCACTTTGAGAACATTGACTGTTTCAGCTTTTCATTTCCCAATTCTTCGATCAGAATGTTGGGGTCTCGTCGTAAAGCATAAACACTATGGTTGATAGGAAGGGACGTCTCTCTGGCTTACCATATGGCCCACACATTGATACAAAAGTGAGATTCATTCTCATGACCAAGTCTCCATTATCATTTAACGATCACATTCCCAAAAATAAAGAATTTGGAAAAAAACTGGGGGGAAAAAAAAAAAAAATTCTCCAGAAAGGAAGAACAAAGAACATAACGTTCTCAAGTTTTCTAATTTATAGATTTTGGAATGCATTCTTTGGCCACATGAGACCAATAAGGGAATTAGCTACCTAATTATTAGTCATGGCCACCAACCCTGGAGGATCCTCTGTTCTGGAAAACCTCCCATGACCCAAACACAGAGAAAATGTTTTAAGGAGCAGGATAGATTGAAAAATATAGTTATATGGGAAATGATTCAGCATAGCTTAATATGTAACGTGTAATTTAGTCATTTACAGCTCTGCTCATTTGGGTTTTAGGAGTCCAGTGGGCGGTCCTAATTATTGATTGACAGTCTATCCATTGGCGAGGTCGCTGAGTAGAACTCCTTACTGCATTCCTAAAACCAAAATTAGCAGAAAAAAAAACTATTTTGCCCAGTCTTTTCCCCAAAAAATATATAATAATCATCTCATTTGCTATAACATATAGTCTATTTGCAATGGACCGTGTTTTCAGCGTGCTGTGGTCACTTTAAGATCGGTTCAGGGCAGAGAAATGATGACGAGGAAGGCTACATATGCAATGTACATAACGATGAAGTCGGAAAGTCGTCTTTATGAGCCGATTCCTCTGAGCTGAACACAATTAAAATTACAGAATGGAAATACATCCAGACATGTACAATAACAAGATGAAAATATAATAAGACACCGCTGTCTTCGCCAAAGCGGTTACAGCGGGAGGATAAATCATATCTTTAGAACAATGTTATGAGCAAAAACATGAAAAAAAAAAAGGATAACAATATAACACTGTGCTGGATTTTTCACATTACAGAAACATCCAAGCAGCCGTGATCCGATCACAATGAAAGCGAGAGAATACATGCAGACAATGACACTTAGGAAATGTAACCTAAAATAAAAGCAATAAACGTCTACCTGGACTACGGTTTGGCCTTCAGCCCGTGAGGACCTCACCAAGTGGTTACTGGTAGATCCTGAGAATGAGTGTTGTTGGCGCAGTTCGGGTTTACCCGCATTGTGGTTGTGAACAGTGCCGGCTTCCTGATATCCGCTGTCGGAGTACGAGTTCATCTGTGTGGAGCTTCTTGAGTTGCCTAAAGATCCTGAAAACCCAGAGTAGTAAAAGTTAAGCAGCAAAGTAAACCCAAAGTAGCTAATAACTTTCACATAAGTTATCTCAGTGGTAAGAATGAAAGAAAAAATAATCCAAAAACAGACCCTCACTTTCATGGAGTGACGTCTGCTCCGGGGAATACATGGTCACAGGTTCTGGGTCAGGTCTGATGAGGAAGTGGTTGGGGTGAGAAGAGTCAGACAGTCTCTGCTTAGGGGGACCTCCGGATGACGCATCTGAAACCGAAAATAAACCATCACGTAAACAGTGGTGTATTCATTAAAGAAGGGAAATAACATTAGAAAAGCAATTCACTTGTCTTAAAGAGAATGTTATAAGCTAAATAGCTTTATAAGGTCCTCCTTAAAGGGACTGGACTGTGGCCGAGTGGTCTACTCTTGGCTAATCCCACTTCATACGCTTTTGGCTAATCCATAGGATATGCCATCACAACACAACTTTTTAGTAACAATTTTTTCACACTAAGTTACCGCTTACCACCAGATAAGACCCTGTTGCTCTTTTTCTGTTACCTAGTTTTCCTTCTACTACTATAAACTTACGGCTCACCCTTCGGATATGCCATAAGCGCACGAGATGGAGACAAGCACTGGCTTGTAACAATGGTCTGATGATTTTTGGCTTCCAAGCCAAATCAATCCTTGGTAGATTTAGAACACAGAGATCAATCACAAATGTTCGCTGCCATATTCTTACGAGGTCCGATCAAAAACCAAATATGCATCGGAAGAAGATCGACTAGGAGTGCTGGTATGGGTTACACTACACTGCAAATAAATAAATAAATAAACAAATAAATAAAGACCCTCCAAATCGCACTAGACAGACCTCCCTGACATATAGGGTCCATTTGGGTCCATCAAGATTTCTGTTGGCTTGATGGCAAGAGCGACACGTCACTCTTGGTGAACCCCAATGGAATGGACTCTCTAGGTCAAGGAGGTCTGTCTAGCGCGATTTGGGCTCTGGCGCAGTGGCATGGCTCTTATTGTAGGCTGAAGCTGGCAGTGCTAAAATGGAAAACATCTCAAAGGGCGAATTTACTCTCTTCATGTTGGTTGGCACTATTCTTCATGTCAAGATGCCAAGAATCTTGATGGAACGACTGGCGCAAATGTAGACATAGCCTAATCTAACATCTCCACAATTAAAGACGTGACTATTGTCTTAATTTGCATTTAATAAATAATACACAGGAAAATAAACAATTTTGCAATATCTCTCATCAGGAGAAATCTGCATCTTTCTTCTCCTGGACTGATCACTCATTTTCAAAAAAGTCTCAATTCCCGGGTAAAATTTGTCTTCACTGAAAACAAAAAACTTTCCGATTACTGAGACAGGAGATGTCAGTTGGTGCTCGTAAAGTTCTATGGAGAACTGGAACGGTCATTTCAGGAGAGCTTGCAGTAGACTGTCTGTCTCTAGCTCCTCCCTATTCCTTCCCCCTTCTCATAGAATCTTATAAACACCAACTGTCATCTCCCATCACATTAATGAGAAAGTTAGTCAGTTAGGTGGGGGAGTAATATTGGAATTACCAAGAGAACGGGTCTTCAAATTTCTATGTATGGCCAAAGTGCAGAACACGCAAGCTCTGTATCTCTTCATAAGAGACGTGAATGAAGTCACCGATTGTCCTCTACCCAATTTCTTTTTTTGCAGGTGGGAATCATCTGAAGTCTAATATCTTAGTTTCAAAAATGTAATTTTTAAAAAGTTAGGAAATGGTTAATTTAGTTTTCCAGCTGGCGCCGTGCCAGAGCCGACATCCTCTTCCACCATTTCTCCAATTATAGCACAAATTGTATAAATAACTAAAGAGCCAAAAAACTTCCTTCCGCAGACCCAAAGTTTACCATCTCTTGTGTTAGAACCACTTATATGCCTCTCATCGTAGAAAACAAAGTCTGAGAGCGTCCTCCCAGGCTAGGATATCATATCTCATATTGGCCACTGGGGCTATTTATAAGCTCATACGCCCTACCCGTTCACAAAGAGTTCAATCAATTCACCTTTTTTTCATTAAGTAAAGCACAAACAAATGTGCAGTGAATTAAATAAATAAATAAATTAAAAACTGGAGATAAATTTCCAAACTCTCATTGCCAAGAGCCAGAATTTTACTTCATACAGAATATTATTTATCAGATATGAGGTTTGCAGTATAGTCCAGATAAAGGGGGACAAAGCTGCTGCTAAAGGTTAATCTGCAAGGAGACCACAGCTGCATCTCAAGGAAAAATCTAAAAAGAGGAAACAGCTGATTGTAAAGGGTAAATCTACTATGGGGTACATAGCAGCTTTGAAATCTAAAGGGCAAAACTTAGTGTATCTCAACTACATACACAAAGAGCCCACAGAAGACGCACTGAGGAGAAGCTGTGACATGCTTTACCTAGGAAGATGTTTCTTCTAGATGACGCCTCCATAATACACAGAAATTAATCGTCATAATTCACTATAACAAGCACGAAGACAGCAGCATAGATCTACCCTCTGTTTCCATGCTGGTTACTGACCCCTACAATGGTATCCTCCCAGCTCAGAGGCAGGAAGTCTCACACAACTGTCACAATAGTGAGATAGTGGAGCCTCCCTCTCTTAAAGGGCCAGTGTCTAATGATATAAATAAATAAATAAATAAGTAAATATACGGGCCAGTGTCATATATATATATATATTTATTTATATCATTAGACACTGGCCCTTTAAGAGAGGGAGGCTCCACTATCTCACTATTGTGACAGTTGTGTATATATGTATATATATATATATATATATATATATATATATATATATATATATATATATATATATACACACACACACATACACAATATATAAATATATATATATATATATATATATATATATATATATATACACACATACACACACATACATATTTTATGGGGCTATTGGAGTACCCAATAGATTCTATGGAGGATAATAATCTTTATTTTTTATATAATCTTTATTTTTTATATAGCGCTAACATATTCCGCAGCTCTTTACAGTTTGCACACATTATCATCACTGTCCCTGATGGGGCTCACAATCTAAATTCCCTATCAGTATGTCTTTGGAATGTGGGAGGAAACTCACACAAACATGGGGAGAACATACAAACTCCTTGCAGATGTTGTCCTTGGTGGGATTCGAACCCAGGACTCCAGCGCTGTAAGGCTGCAGTGCTAACCACTGAGCCGCCGAGTTTTTTTATTATAATAATGCAAGTGACAAAGACTATGAAAGTGTGAGTCTGCAAGATCGGGTTGATTCCATGACTTTCCCTTTTTGTGCTGTGAATATTAAATCTCTACCACTGACTACACAAAGATTCTAAACAAAGGAGAGAAAACCGACCCAAGGGTCGTAATGTCCTGCCAAGGACTGGGAAGAGTGAAAATGTGCCAAGTCCCAGTACTCCAAAAAAAAGTTGGTGTTGTATCATGATTAGTATTACAAGAAACAAGGACACCGTTTCCGTTGCCAAAAAATCTTTCTCTATGTGCAAACTTGAATCTAAAGGGGGGGCAGCACAGTATTGGAATAACACTGTTACAAACAACGTGCGGAGTTACAGCTCCGTTGGATTTTATTTCAATGGAGCCGAGATGCAATACCAGATGCAACCTATAAAAGAAGTGTGGCGCTATTGCATAAAGATAACCGCATTTAGCTGGTTTATGGCACTTTGAAGTCAAAAGGGGCTAAGTTACAATACAACATATAACCCATGGACCGGAGTGGTGCTTTTTTTGTTTTTTTGGAGAAGACTTCTGCAACACTTACCATCTGCAAAAATGTGTTGCATAAAACTAATGATTGACGGATGTAATTTGAATTTTTCATCATTTTAATCAAGAGTGTGACAGCCGACGCTTCAAAACGTGTGTGTACGGAAGACATCGCTCAATCTGGGAACTGCGCGGAGAAGCCGAAATGTCACAAGAATGATCATCGAAGCCAAATAAGCAGCTGTGATATCCGCACGAGTACGGGAACGGCAGCCGCCTGCATCTCATCAAGAGCATTTCTTTAAATGAACCCGTTCCAGGAATCCCATTCAGATGATTTAATTTTAGGTCTGCTGCTGGATGCATCCAGGGCTATGCCAATAATGGAGGCTTGGTGAATGCATTACAGCGTCTGATGCCGGAGTGATGACTCCGCACAATCGCCTTATGGAGAGATCGGAACGGCACTAATCCCGCACTCCAGGCTGTTTGAGCCTTGTTGACATGCTATAAAAATCAGACACCACTTCACGCTGCGGGAAAAAAAAAAAAAAAAAAAAATTTCAAAAGCAATTCCTGCAAACTGACGGATGCTGATAATTACACGGCGTGAGAGACGAGCCGAGAGGCACGTGCCATCACACTCTCCTTTAGCTCCGACAGCTGAAAGAACGCCGATAATGGCTGCTCTGGTGTGATCACAAAGAAGGAACTGACCTGAACAACAGACAGAAATGCCTAGTTCTTATCAATGAGATAAACTGAAAAACTCAGCCCGGCTGTGAGAACACGTATGTGCATAGCTCCCACCACCCGGTACATATCCCCGAGGCATCCACTAATACCCATTCATGGCTGATTCTTGCGTTGTCCTTAAGAGTATTCTCATCTCCAAGATCCTATCTCAATATGTAGTAGGTGTAATATTAGCAAATGCCTCCAATTTGAACTGTGGTATAGTTCCCCTGATGAGCTATGTTGCATACCACATGTGCAGGGCATTGTAAGTGATTGTAACCATGGATACCTAAGCTACTGCAATGCCCTGCAAATGGGGTAAGTAACGTAGCTTATCAGGAGAACTATACAACATACTGGGATACGATCTAGAAGATGGGAATACCCCCTTTAAACATTTACAGCAGTTTTGTCACCACAGGTTACAAATTGCATACATTAAATGGATCTTAGACCTGAAGGCTGGCATACTTACTATGAAAATCTATATTTCAATGGTTTGAAAATCCTGATATTAAAGGGGACGAAAAAAAAATCATTGGGATAATTTATAGTCTATTTTTTTTACTTTTCAACACAGTCTCATTATGATTACAATGACAAGACTTCTATGCACCAAATTCATATACACAGTGTCTTCAATCAAATGGTGCCATAGTGTGGTAATGTGCACCCGCTGACTACTCCGGCGCTATGCGTAAGTGTCGACTCCAGCGCCCCCATCCCGGCTTCAGACAGGAAGGACGCATCTACCGTGTGTGTGCATATATATATACACACACACACACACACATATATGTATATACACATATACATACAGTATATACACATAGATATGTACATGTATATATAAATATCTATTATATAAAGCTCAAGTATGTGTGTATGTATGTATGTATGTATGTATGTGTGTATGTATGTGTGTATGTATGTGTGTATGTATGTATGTGTGTATGTATGTATGTGTGTATGTATGTGTGTATGTGTGTATGTGTGTATGTGTGTATGTGTGTATGTGTGTATGTATGTGTGTATGTATGTATGTGTGTATGTATGTGTGTATGTATGTGTGTATGTATGTATGTATGTATGTATGTGTGTATGTATGTATGTATGTGTGTGTGTATGTATGTGTGTATGTATGTATGTGTGTGTGTGTGTGTGTGTGTGTGTGTGTGTGTGTGTATGTATGTATGTATGTATGTATGTATGTGTGTATGTATGTATGTGTGTGTGTGTGTGTGTGTGTGTGTGTGTGTATGTATGTATGTATGTATGTATGTATGTATGTGTGTGTATGCATGTATGTATGTCCGGGATTGGCATCTGCACCGTCGCAGCTACAGCCACAAAATTTGGCACAGTCACACGTCTGGACCCCGAGAGCGTCATAGGCTATGTTATGAGGTGAAATTTTAAGGCTAAGTGCACACGTTGCAGAAAATTTCTGCTCAAAAACCTGAATCCCTTCCCAGAAACCGCACCCATTTTTCCACGGCGTTTTTTGCGCTGTTTTGATGCGTTTTTTTCCGCAGCGGTTTCTAATAGCATGGGAGGAGCTTAAACCACGGACAAATCCGCAAAATTAATGTGCATGCTGTGTTTTTTACCGCGATGCGTTTTTTTCGCGGAAAAAAACGCATCAATGTGCACAAAAAGTGCAAAATGCAGAGAAATGACTGTGCAGCTTATTTTTAGCGGTTTTATAGTGAAAACCGCGGTAAAAACCGCTAAAAAAACGCTGTGTGTGAACACAACCTAACCCCGCGCGTTCCAATTCACCAAACAATTTTGCCCCTGTCTACGTAATGGGGAAAAAGTGTGTGAGTATCAAGCCCCGCCCCTCATGACGTCATAATGGTTGCCATGGCGACGCTGATGTCATCATAGGTTGCAAGCCCGCTCATTATGATGCCATAATGGTTGACTATGGGATGGAGGATATGTATGATGGGTATATGGGCACGGGACTATGGGATGGAGGATATGTATGATGGGTATATGGGCACGGGACTATGGGATGGAGGATATGTATGATGGGTATATGGGCACTGGACTATGGGATGGCGGATATGTGTGATGGGTATATGGGCACTGGACTATGGGATGGCGGATATGTATGATGGGTATATGGGCACTAAACTATGGGATGGCGGATATGTGTGACGGGTATATGGGCACGGGACTATGGGATGGCGGATATGTGTGACGGGTATATGGGCACTGGACTATGGGATGGCGGATATGTGTGATGGGTATATGGGCACGGGACTATGGGATGGCGGATATGTGTGATGGGTATATGGGCACTAAACTATGGGATGGCGGATATGTGTGACGGGTATATGGGCACGGGACTATGGGATGGCGGATATGTGTGATGGGTATATGGGCACTGGACTATGGGATGGCGGATATGTATGACGGGTATATGGGCACTAAACTATGGGATGGCGGATATGTGTGACGGGTATATGGGCACTGGACTATGGGATGGCGGATATGTGTGATGGGTATATGGGCACGGGACTATGGGATGGCGGATATGTATGATGGGTATATGGGCACTAAACTATGGGATGGCGGATATGTGTGATGGGTATATGGGCACGGGACTATGGGATGGCGGATATGTGTGATGGGTATATGGGCACTGGACTATGGGATGGCGGATATGTATGATGGGTATATGGGCACTAAACTATGGGATGGCGGATATGTGTGATGGGTATATGGGCACGGGACTATGGGATGGCGGATATGTGTGATGGGTATATGGGCATGGGACTATGGGATGGCGGATATGTGTGACGGGTATATGGGCACGGGACTATGGGATGGCGGATATGTATGATGGGTATATGGGCACGGGACTATGGGATGGCGGATATGTATGATGGGTATATGGGCACTAAACTATGGGATGGCGGATATGTGTGACGGATATATGGGCACGGGACTATGGGATGGAGAATATGTGTGATGGGTATATGGGCACGGGACTATGGGATGGAGGATATGTATGATGGGTATATGGGCACTGGACTATGGGATGGCGGATATGTATGATGGGTATATGGGCACGGGACTATGGGATGGCGGATATGTATGATGGGTATATGGGCACTAAACTATGGGATGGCGGATATGTGTGACGGGTATATGGGCACGGGACTATGGGATGGAGGATATGTATGATGGGTATATGGGCACGGGACTATGGGATGGAGAATATGTATGACGGGTATATGGGCACGGGACTATGGGATGGCGGATACGTGTGATGGGTATATGGGCACGGGACTATGGGATGGAGAATATGTATGACGGGTATATGGGCACGGGACTATGGGATGGAGAATATGTATGACGGGTATATGGGCACGGGACTATGGGATGGCGGATATGTATGACGGGTATATGGGCACGGGACTATGGGATGACGGATATGTGTGACGGGTATATGGGCACGGGACTATGGGATGGCGGATATGTGTGATGGGTATATGGGCACGGGACTATGGGATGGCGGATATGTGTGATGGGTATATGGGCACGGGACTATGGGATGGAGAATATGTATGATGGGTATATGGGCACGGGACTATGGGATGGCGGATATGTGTGATGGGTATATGGGCACGGGACTATGGGATGGAGGATATGTATGACGGGTATATGGGCACGGGACTATGGGATGGAGGATATGTATGACGGGTATATGGGCACGGGACTATGGGATGGAGAATATGTATGACGGGTATATGGGCACTGGACTATGGGATGGAGGATATGTATGATGGGTATATGGGCACTGGACTATGGGATGGAGGATATGTATGACGGGTATATGGGAACGGGACTATGGGATGGAGGATATGTATGACGGGTATATGGGAACGGGACTATGGGATGGAGGATATGTATGATGGGTATATGGGCACGGGACTATGGGATGGAGAATATGTGTGATGGGTATATGGGCACGGGACTATGGGATGGAGGATATGTATGATGGGTATATGGGCACGGGACTATGGGATGGAGAATATGTGTGATGGGTATATGGGCACGGGACTATGGGATGGAGGATATGTATGACGGGTATATGGGCACGGGACTATGGGATGGAGAATATGTATGACGGGTATATGGGCACTGGACTATGGGATGGCGGATATGTATGACGGGTATATGGGCACGGGACTATGGGATGGCGGATATGTGTGATGGGTATATGGGCACGGGACTATGGGATGGCGGATATGTGTGATGCGTATATGGGCACGAGACTATGGGATGGAGGATATGTATGACGGGTATATGGGCACGGGACTATGGGATGGAGGATATGTATGATGGGTATATGGGCACTGGACTATGGGATGGAGGATATGTATGACGGGTATATGGGCACGGGACTATGGGATGGAGGATATGTATGACGGGTATATGGGCACGGGACTATGGGATGGAGAATGTGTGTGATGGGTATATGGGCACGGGACTATGGGATGGAGGATATGTATGATGGGTATATGGGAACGGGACTATGGGATGGAGAATATGTGTGATGGGTATATGGGCATGGGACTATGGGATGGAGGATATGTATGACGGGTATATGGGCACGGGACTATGGGATGGAGAATATGTATGACGGGCATATGGGCACGGGACTATGGGATGGCGGATATGTATGACGGGTATATGGGCACGGGACTATGGGATGGCGGATATGTGTGATGGGTATATGGGCACGGGACTATGGGATGGCGGATATGTGTGATGGGTATATGGGCACGGGACTATGGGATGGAGGATATGTATGACGGGTATATGGGCACGGGACTATGGGATGGAGAATATGTATGATGGGTATATGGCACTGGACTATGGGATGGAGGATATGTATGACGGGTATATGGGCACGGGACTATGGGATGGAGGATATGTATGACGGGTATATGGGAACGGGACTATGGGATGGAGAATATGTGTGATGGGTATATGGGCACGGGACTATGGGATGGAGGATATGTATGACGGGTATATGGGCACGGGACTATGGGATGGAGAATATGTGTGATGGGTATATGGGCACGGGACTATGGGATGGAGGATATGTATGATGGGTATATGGGCACGGGACTATGGGATGGAGGATGTGTGATGGGTATATGGGCACGGGACTATGGGATGGAGAATATGTGTGATGGGTATATGGGCACGGGACTATGGGATGGAGAATATGTGTGATGGGTATATGGGCACGGGACTATGGGATGGAGGATATGTATGACGGGTATATGGGCACGGGACTATGGGATGGAGGATGTGTGTGATGGGTATATGGGCACGGGACTATGGGATGGAGGATATGTATGATGGGTATATGGGCACGGGACTATGGGATGGAGAATATGTGTGATGGGTATATGGGCACGGGACTATGGGATGGAGGATATGTATGACGGGTATATGGGCACGGGACTATGGGATGGAGAATATGTGTGATGGGTATATGGGCACGGGACTATGGGATGGAGGATATGTATGACGGGTATATGGGCACGGGACTATGGGATGGAGAATATGTGTGATGGGTATATGGGCACGGGACTATGGGATGGAGGATATGTATGACGGGTATATGGGCACGGGACTATGGGATGGAGAATATGTGTGACGGGTATATGGGCACGGGACTATGGGATGGAGGATATGTATGACGGGTATATGGGCACGGGACTATGGGATGGAGGATATGCATGATGGGTACATGGGCACGGGACTATGGGATGGAGAATATGTATGACGGGTATATGGGCACGGGACTATGGGATGGAGGATATGTGTGATGGGTATATGGGCACGGGACTATGGGATGGAGGATATGTATGATGGGTATATGGGCACGGGACTATGGGATGGAGGATGTGTGATGGGTATATGGGCATGGGACTATGGGATGGTGGATATGTATGATGGGTATATGGGCACTCGACTATGGGATGGAGGATATGTATGATGGGTATATGCGCACGGGCCTATGGGATGGTGGATATGGATCATGGGTATATGGGCACGGGACTATGGGATGGATGATAATTATAATTTTCTATAACTAACCACAGTTAGTTACTATGCCTGGGCAGTGCCGGGCTCTTCAGCTAGTATGTATATAAAACCGTATATATACACACACACACATATATATATATATATATATATATATATATATATATATATATATATATATATATATATATATATACAGATATCTATCTACTAAAAGTGTAGCATGAGCGTTCATGGTGTTAATTTTTGGGATTGAAATGTTTATCAAGTTTCCACTAATACTATTCTTTAAAGCAGTTAAAAGATTAAACTCTGAAAATCGCACTGCACATCAAAACTTGGCGATAAAAAAAAGGAGATAAAACAAAAATAAAAAACCTGACAATATTTATAAATGACCCTTCGTACATTTTTCACATTAGAATGAAAGGTCAATACTGCTTTTAAAACGTAAAAGTGTAAAAATAAATAAATACAAGCATTCATTCTTCTAAAAGAAAATAAATATTTAGATTTTTGACAGTTAAAAAGAACCCAGCGACTCAGCGGAGCGCATCGCGGCTGCCGCACAGAGAGATCAAGCTGGCATGTCAATCTCACCACTATATGAGCTGCTGGCGGCTGACGTGCCGCATTTTACAAGGCACCGGCTATGTCGGAAGACTATTTAAACTGTAACGCCACTTATACAGCATGGCGGGAGGAGAGGCCTGGTGTATGGCAAGCTATAGCGAACAAGCCTCAGCTTCACTGACACGTAGCAATCAGGCTGCCCTGTACCATATATTACACACCGTGTATGGAACCAGTAAACGATTCACGATAGGGTCCAAGACCCTTAAGAGGTGTTTTTTCCATTTTACACAGAATGTCTTATTGGAATATGACTTTGTGTATTAATCAGGCTTTTATACAAGTGTTGTTTTTGTTTTATAGATAGTAAAATGAAAGATAAAAAAACAAACAAACAAAAAATAAACATGTAATATTCACACTGCCGCTAGGTCAAATGTTATAGCTTTACTTCCTGTTGGACACATGGACATTGACAGAAATATAATCCAGTAGAGTCTGAGTCAGTGAATTTAATGAGTGTGCTGTAATCTGGGCAAAAGTAATTATGAATAGAGGAGGAGGAGGTGAGCGGTGACATGACCTATTGTGAATGGTGGATCCTGTGTTATCTACTGCATATAGAGGTGCTATCAGTCATTGTACAGGAGGAGGAGGTGAGCTGTGACATCACCTATCGTGAATGGTGGATCCTGTGATATCTACTGTATATAGACGTGTTGTCAGTCATTGTACAGGAGGAGGAGGTGAGCTGTGACATCACCTATCGTGAATGGTGGATCCTGTGATATCTACTGTATATAGACGTGTTGTCAGTCATTGTACAGGAGGAGGATGTGAGCTGTGACATCACCTATTGTGAATGGTGGATCCTGTGTTATCTACTGTATATAGCGGTGTTATCAGTTATTTTGTAAATGGTGGATCCTGAGCCATACACTGTATATACTGCTGTTATCAGTCATTGTACAGGAGGAAGAGGAGGTGAGCTGTGACATCATCTACTGTGAATGGAGGACCATGTGCTATATACTGCATATAGAGCCTTATTAATGGCTTCTCAGTGTTCCTTCTCCCTGATGAGATCTCCCACTGCTCAATACAACCTGCAGCTGTCTGGGAGGTTGGAGACTAAATAAACCTGGGACTCAAGAGCTTTCTCATTCTATAGAGGGACTGAAAAAACATGAATTATTGTGAGAACTCACCGTAAAATCCTTTTCTCCGAGACGCTCATTGGGGGACACAGAGACTGCGGATGTATGCTTCTGCCGCTAGGAGGCTGACACCAAGTGAAAAAAAGAGGTTAGCTCCTCCTCCGCAGTATACACCCTCGCCCCTATTGTGGGCGGAAATCAGTTTGGTGCCAAAGCAGCAGGAGGACAAAAAAAAAAAAAAAATCAGCCTTAATACAGGTACAACATGTCTAACGAAAAAACACCACCCCTATATCAAATAAGTAAACATATATTGATTTAAACAAAAGAGCCAACTGGCTAATAGGGTGGGTGCTGTGTCCCTCAATGAGCGTCTTGGAGAAAAGGATTTTAAACGGTGAGTTCTCACAAAAATCCATGTTTCTCCTTCGCTTCATTGGGGGACACAGACTGTGGGACGTCCAAAAGCAGTCCCTGGGTGGGAGATTGACTCACCGATCCAAGCTACATGCACCTCTTGTTTAAAGGTGCGCCACCGCTGCTTGGAGAATCCTTCTACCCAGGCTCGCATCCGCTGAGGCCTGAGTATGGATATTGTAATGTTTGGCAAATGTGTGCAGGCTGGACCAGGTTAATGCATTGCAAACCTGTTCCGTCGAAGCTTGATGCCGAAACGCCCACAGCCCGAGTAGAATGCGCTCCGATCCCTGCTAGAATCGGCGTGCCTCTAATGCGGTAGGACTCCTGAATAGTCAAATGAATCCATCTGGCTATGGTCGATTTTGAGGCAGCGAGTCCCTTCCTGCGCCCTTCGGGGAGCACGAACAGCATGTCCTTCTGACGAAAGGGCGCCGTCCTCGACACATACCTCCGGAGGGCTCTTACCAGGTCTAACGTGTGAAGAGCCTTTTCCACACGGTGCATCGGTGCTGGACAAAAAGAAGGCAAGATAACATCCTCATTAATGTGAAATAAGGAAACAGCCTTCGGGAGAAAAGGAGGGGCTGGTCTGAGCACCACCTTATCCTTATGGAAAGTGAGGAACGGAGCTCGGCAGGATAAGGCCGCCAGCTACGAGACCCGCCTGATAGAAGTGATGGCCACCAGGAACACCACTTTCCAGGAAAGGTACCTCAAAGACACATCCTGCAGTGGTTCAAATGGAGCTTCCTGCAGAACACTTAGTACTAGGTTAAGGTCCCAGGCGTCCATAGGTGCCCTATAGGGAGGTACCAAATGGGAGACTCCCTGGATAAAAGTCTTCACCTGCAAATTGATAGCAATTCTGTGCTGGAACAAAACGGATAAGGCCGATATTTGTCTCTTGAGGGAACTCGGGGCCAAGCCCGAGTCTAGGCCCGACTGGAGAAAAGGCAAGATGTTGGGGATCGAGAATCTCAGCGAAGAAACACCACGGCCTCGACACAAAGCGAAGAACACCTTCCAGGTGTGGTGGTAAACTCGTGCTGAAGCAGGCTTCCGGGCGCCAATCATTGCAGCGACCACCTTGCTCCCGAACCCTGCCTGGGTAAGAATCCAAGATTCAATGGCCACGCCGTCAAACACAGGGCCCCTGAGTTCGGGTGGCAAATCGGCCCTTGAGAAAGTTGGTGCAGGCGCTCTGGTAGACGCCAATGGACGTCGGCGAGTAGGAGCATTAAATCTGCGACCCACGCTCGATGGGGCCAATCTGGGGCCAGCAGGATTGCCGGCACCCCTTCCGTCTTGATCTTCATGACGACTCTCGGAAGTAGTGGCAGTGGGGGAAAGATACGGGAGGCGAAACTGGTTCCATGGCAGAACCAACGCATCCACCGCGATTGCCTGCGAGTCCCTGGACCGAATGACATATGTGGGCACCTTGGCGTTCACTCTGGAAGCCATCAGGTCCACATCCGGTGTTCCCCACCGCTGACAAATCTGCTGGAAGACTTGGGGATGTAGAGATCACTCTCCGGACGCAAGACCCTCCCGGATGAGAAAGTCTGCTGCCCAGTTTTCCACGCCCGGGATGTGAACTGCTGAGATCACCGAGTGGTTTGCTTTGGCCCACTGAAGTACATGCCCTACCTCGCGCATGGTTCCTCTTCTGCGAGTGCCCTCTTGGTGATTTATGTAAGCCATCGCCGTGGCGTTGTCCGATTGAATTCGGACAGGGCGGCCTGCTAGGAGGTGATGAAACTTCTGGAGTGCCAGCCGAATTGCTCGCATCTCCAATAAATTGATCGGGAGGCGTGCCTCCTGTGGCGACCACCGTCCCTGGGTTATGTGGTGGTGAAACACAGCTCCCCAGCCAAGGATACTGGCGTCGGTTGTCACCACCAGCCAATGGTCGGGGGGAAATGGTTTCCTCTGGGTCAGAGAGGAACTGGTTATCCATCATCCGAGAGACTGTCTGACCTGAGAGGACATATGATACTGTCGATTAAGCGTGAAAGGGCTCTTGTCCCAAGCTGACAGGAGGGTGTGCTGCAGGGGGCGAAAGGTATCGCTTCCATTGCTGCCACCATTTTTCCTAGAATCCTCATCCCAGATCGGATGGTATGAGGGACTGGTTGGCAAAGTGCCCGGACTCCCTGCCAGAGAGCCAGTACCTTTACCTGAGGGAGAATCACCAACCCTCGGCAAGTGTCGAAGATGATTCCCAAGAAGGAGATCTTCTGAGCTGGCACAAGGGATGACTTCTTTGCACTGACCAACCAACCTAAGCGGGCAAGAGTATCCAGCGTGATGCTGACATTTTCCTTGCATGCCCGTATTGAAGGGCCTTTGACCAAGAGGTCGTCCAGATAAGGCAAGACGACTATGCCTCGAGAATGCAGTATGGCCATGACAACTGCCATAACTTTTGTGAACACTCTGGGAGCCGTGGCTAGCCCGAAGGGTAGCGCTACGAACAGAAAATGTTGATCTTTGATGGCGAAGCGTAGGAACCTCTGATGAGGAGGAAAAATGGGAATATGCAGATATACATCTTGGATGTCTATTGAGGCCAAGTATTCTCCCTGCTCCATGGCCGATATGACTGAACGGAGAGACTCCATCCGAAAATGTCTGATCCTGACGAATCTGTTCAGAAGCTTCAGGTCCAACACAGGCATGACCGACTCGTCCTTTTTGGGAACCGCAAAGAGGTTGGAATAGAATCCCTGAGCTCTTTCGTATTCCGGCACTGGAATAATGACTCCGTTGTGCTGGAGCGATTTGATGGCTCCCAATAGAGCCCTTGCCTGGGCATCTACCATGGGAAGCCGGGAAAGAAAAAACCATCTTGGAGGGCATCTGACAAATTCTATTTTGTAACCTGAGTACACCAATTCTTCTACCCATGCGTCGTGAGAGACATTGGCCCAGACGTGGTGAAACCAGAGTAGGCGGCCGCCCACCCTGCTGGTGTCGTTTGGTAAAGGCCTCAAGTCATTTGGCTGATGATCTTTGGGATCTGGATCCTCTCGATCTGGCCTGTTGAGCACACATTCTTCCCAATGGGTTGGCTCTATATGAGACCTGCGGCCTGAGGCGGCGGAATTGGGCCCTGTCGTCCACCCGGGGTTGCGAAAGGCTCGAAAACGTGCCTGAAAAGGGTGACGAAAAAGCAGTTTGACCTTCTGTTGAGGGAGAAACCCGCTCTTTCCTCCTGTGGAGTCGGAGATAAGTTGGTCCAACTTTTCCCCAAATATGCGGCCGCACTGATAAGGCAGGGAAGTCAAGGACTTCTTAGAAGTAGAATCGGCTCGCCATGCCCTCAACCACAGGGCTCTTCTGATAGAGATTGCATTAGCGCCAGCAAATGCCGAACAATTGGCCGCATCCAAAGACTCATTAATTACATAGTCTCCGGCCATCGCCATCTGACCTGCGACCTCCGAAATCTCTGCAAGTAGATCCTGTTCCTGCGCAATCTTGTTTAATGTTTCTGACCATGATATCATGGCCTTAGCTACCCAAGTTGCTGCGAACAAGGGAGCGAGTGCAGACCCTGACGCCTCATATACTGACCGAGCTAAGCTCTCAATAAGGCGGTCCGTGGGATCCTTAATCGAGGAAACACTAGAGACAGATAACAGGGTCTTAGTGGCCAGGCGTGAAACCGGCGGATCCACTATCGGGGATTCCATCCATTTTTTACGGAGGTCCAGAGCAAACAGATACCTTGTTTAGAGTGCCTTTTGACCTGAGAAACGCTGGTCTGGACGGTCTCTATTCTGCTGCACTATGTCCTCAAACTCAGGGTGAGAGAAAAAAATACCACCTTATGCCCCGTAGCCGCTGCAGGATCATCCTCAATCCCCAAGGTCTGATTGACGGCTTCTATGAGGCTGTTCACTGATTCACGTGACCCTGGAGTACCCAGGTCAAGGGGCTCATCTGAGTCGCAATCCGAGGTCTGCTCGCTATCAACCACTGGTGACGGGGAGCGAGAAGCAGAGTTTACGGATGCCAAGGCACCGGATAGACTGGGCGACACCGTGTGGATTCGTTTCCTCCGGGTCTGCCTGGAGTGAGAGCGGCCTCTGCAGCCCGGAGGCTCTAGTGAGGTGGAGGTTCCTTCTAAAGACAGTGAGCCACAGTCCCTGCCCCTATCTGGGGCTTGAAGGGACTCTATTGCTCTCGTAAGCGACGCCATGGATTGTGACAATGATCAGGCCCACTCCGGGGGATTTGACACATTGGTCGCAGTCGCAGGGGAGGGCTCCTGGGCGCGTTCAGAATCGCAGGCTTCGCATAAACGCTTGCTCTGCGCCCGCGGCCCGACAAGAGATGCATGCAGCGTAAAAGAACGTGTGCGTCTTTTCCTTCTCGGACATGCTGTATCTGTCTGCTGCAGGGTCTATGGGGAGGAGGTAGCACCTCGTTTTTCCCTGTAGCATGGCCTCTCGGGCACTTACCCCAGTCCTGCGCCCCCCCGACGTGGATCTTCCTTCAAATCGCGCGCCGACATCTGCGGTGCGCGCCAGCCTGTGAAAACGGGCCTAGGGGCGGTACTTCCGCTTTGCGGCCTAGCCACGTTCCGAAGCCTTGATTTCTATCGTCGCCCAGTGCAGGGCGGGCGGAAGTGACGCGCGGTCCTGGGGGCGGGACTTCCGGCCGCGGCCTAGCTCCGGCCTCAATTTTTCCCCCTATCCGACCGAGGGGGGTGTTTGGGGACGGTATGAAGCTACTGACCGATGCGGCGTTCCAGGTTGCCGCCTGACAAATCCTCTGCATGGCTAGCGCTGTGGGCTCCAGCCCGAAGACTTCCAGGAGCCCTCCCAGACCCTCTCTCCGATGATCCTCTTCCGCCTGCAGCGCAGGTATGTGAGGGGGTCTTTGACAAAAAAACAGATAGGACGGTGCAGGCACCCTAGCTCCATCTAACCCCTTCAGGGGGTGAGGAGAGGGACCGACCGCCACCTTGCAGCACCGCAGTCCGAGCATTGGTGGAGCAGTGGGGGCCGCACGGACTAGTCTTGTGCCTCTGTACAGCCCATGGTTTCAATACCTAGGGGTGGTCAGGGCTAAGTCCGGCATTGTGTCCCACGTCGCGGGAGAGGATACGTGGATGCGACACTCACGTGCTTGCCCATTGTTGGTTTGGGGAAATCGGACCCTTTCAATAGGATCCGTTGCCCCTGTCACATCTTCATGGGAAAAAGATGAAGAAAAGGTCTGGAGAAAAACAGACGTGTGCCTTCATGGACACTAAGCAAAAAAACTGATTTCCGCCCGCAAAAGGGGCGAGGGTGTATACCGCGGAGGAGGAGCTAACCTCTTTTTTCACTTAGTGTCAGCATCCTAGCGGCAGAAGCATACACCCGCAGTCTCTGTGTTCCCCAATGAGGTGAAGGAGAAAAGATCATTGTAATATTAGGATTATACAGCCTCGCTGACATGGAATTTCAAAGTGAATGCACCAGCTTCATCAAGTCTAAAAGATCCATTTATCAACATATGCACTATGGTGACAGATCCACTGCAGAGCTCTCTACTGGGGGTCCAAGTTTTGTTTTGAGTTTATGGTTAGGGGAACTTGCTAACAAGAAGGGAATTTTGAAAGTGGAGAGCCTCTTTAAAGAGGATTTGCCCCAGTTCAAAAGTTTCCACTTTTTGCTCCTATTTTATTCCCATCTCTCCCCTGTATGTTCCGTTTTTTTTATTCCTTGTAGACCTGCCATACGGTTCCAGAGATAAGGGCCTTTTCATTTAGTGGTAATTTGTTATGCTCTTTACTAAGTGGGCGTGGCTCACAAAGTTCCCTGGGGGCGTGTCTTTAGGCTGATCTGCTTAATTACCCTATTTGGCCACACCCCCTTAGTAAAGACAATGCAAATCAGCACTAAGGGAAAATAAAAAGGCCCTTATCTCTGGAATCGGAGAGGAGTGAAAATTCCATAAATATAACATGTATCACTTCCGTCAGAAAGTACAGATATTATCTCCAACTGAGAAAGTGATGAAATCTGGACACTACCGTAATTCTGATGTTCTCTGAATTAGTATAATATTTATAGACAATATTTTCAGTCTAATATCGAACCAATGGAACAACCAGAGAGGAGTCATTCCCTTTCCATTCTTAAAGAGCCAGCAGCCTCAAATATGAACGTATAATCCAAATGAAAAGAAAAGAGGTGGCACTCACCGGAATGAAGTCCAACTGTTAGGGACGGCGTAACGCACTAAATATTAAATAAAGGAATGTGCGTTCGCCACCCGGGGTCCACCGTGCAGAGGTGTCAAACTGCTGCTATATAACGGCAGATGCACAATATGGCACCCGGTGTGTACTGGGCGTACTCTGTTGGCTTCACAGAGACGCCTAAGGCATAAACATAAATGCTGAGCCTGTTGGACTCACAGGTCTCAGAGAAATGCACGCTCGGTATATGATCACAGGAGCTGGGCCCAAGGCAGAGGGTCAGAGTCCGTCTAGACCTACCGTGCGTGCGGCGTCGCTACCGCGGACACCCACAAGTGCTGCTGACTGCAGCGCGGTGACTGACTCAGCCGCTATACGACAGTGCCCAGGAGGGGTGCACTGTCGGACGCTAGTTAGGAGATGATATGCACTGTGGCCTGAAGCATGCCACTGACTGGTGCTGACTCTAAGACTAAGTCCCTATCCACACACGTAATATCAGAGGGAGGGGAATCTTAATGAGTCATTCGCAGATTCATGCATCCGTCATCATTCACACAGGTAGCAACTAGAGTCTATACTAGCGCATGGCCGAGCGGCCATGCAAACCTTTTATAGCCAGGACCTTCTGGAAGCTTGCAGATCTCTGAGATGGACCAATCGGATCTGGAGAAGGACCTGGGCATGTGACTCCTGATCTCCAAAGGGAGATAGTCTCGTGAGCATGCTCAGTGGAACGACAGAAGGACTTAGCCTCTGGAGTGGTTTGCTGCTGAACAGCCTGCATTGCTATTGCTGGCCCAAAGGTGGCAGCAACAGCCAGACCCACAGAGCAGGTCTGGGCAGAGCGTCGGGAACGACGGGGCTGCTGAGCAAGCTCCTCTGCGGTCGATGGATCATGGGAGACCGCAGAATGTGAGGCTCTGGATTCCCGCCATGCAGCTGCAGGAACCCGACGCCTAACAAACTTTATTGATCCAAAAAATGTTTAAAACTTCTCAGGCAGGTGGGGGGCTAAAAAGTGCAAAGACGACGGCCGTTTCGCGTTGTGCTGTGCTTCTACGGGTCAGAAGTGCAACACAGCGCAAAACGGCCGTTGTCTCTAGCCCCCCCACCTGCCTGAGGTGTTTTAAAATTTTTTTGGACCAATAAGGTTTGGACTTCATTCCGGTGAGTGCCACCTCTTTTCATTTCATTTGGATTATGCATCTTGCTCTGGTGTGCACTTGAAGGAAAAAGGTTTTATGCCTGCGGTATTTTTGTCAGCTGATTGTATTGGCTCTGTGAATCACCAGTGGTGCTCGGCTTTTTCTATTTTCTGTGATCAAATATGAATGTAACACAGAAAAGGTCTCTGGTGCCAAATGCACAAAATCACATTACAGCTTTAATTTTTTCCAGTGCAGCTTTTAAGGGGGATCTTTCTCCTTTGGATAGCGTCTTAACTTAACATACCACCCCTATATGCATTTGATGAACGCTGGTCAAACCAATCTGCTAATATCGGCAAGGGGGGGGGGTGGAGATAAATGTGTCCAATTTAGGACGCACTATACTTCTGTTCTCGGTCTTATAAGCCAGGGAGGTCTACCAGTAGGTCTCTTATATAGAACATAGGAGTGTTTGGTATTGAGCCCACATCGATCACTGAGGGTTTCATCACTGGGACCAGCAGCAACCCCGACAACAGGGCTCTCCTGAAAGAAGCGGAGGTCGAACATGCACACCTCTGCTCCATATGCTCTATGGAAGTGCCAAAAAAGCAGAGTACAGCACTCCCCCAACTCTGCAGAGCCCCATTATTGGGATTACTGAGGGTCACAGCCATCCATAAGTTGGGACAGGGGATATTTTTACATCTTGGGAACACCCCTTTAAAGAACAATGGCGGATTTGTGATTGCATGCTATCAGTAACAAGACCAGTTGTGGAGCTCTTGCATTGGTGGGTCACGTATCTCCGGCAATTCAGTCAGCCGTGTAAATCAGTCCGAGATCGGAACCCAGAGGCCGGACTGGCTGGCGGCTCTCCCGACCCGAGCTTGACTGTTTTGTATAGAAATACATGAAGCCTATTCTGGTACCTTGAAATTCAGTGACTAATTATGAGATCAAATCAATCCAAGTTGTGCTCCATTAAAATCACCAGCATACGTACCTAGAAGCGCAGGACACCCCCCATCATACAGACTGTATAATTACTAGACCTTTATGCAATATTTTCTGTATCATAAAAGGAAGTAAAGAACTTTCAGGCATTATGGGATTAGCGTTTTCTTACCTGCTGATCTCCAAGGAAATGACTTCTCTGTAGAGCTGAAATAAGAAAAAAAAAAAGTGAGAAAACTTAATGAACAGTCAAACTGCCAAGTATCGGCTCCATGTGAGCATAGCATCGAGAAAACATTAGTAGGAGAACACAATTACAGCAATGTTCAACCATTTCCCTAAATACCTTACGTACACGGGCGTTAGCTTTGTTGCCATGAGAATCATCTCCACTTTCTGCCGGGGCCAAGTTTTTACAACAGCTCCTAATCACCATGTTTTATTAGGAAAGATTTAAAGGGTTTATTTTTGGGATCAATATCAAATTGGCAGGGATCAGACCCTTAGGTGCTGGGTTTCAGCTCCCACTGAGGTGAAGCTAGAGCCTCTACACAGTGTAGGACACTCAGGTGTTGTGACTCCATACAATAATTACTTTGGGCCGTTGCAGAACCTGCCTTCAGCTGATTGGTTTGGTGCAGACTGCCGGTTCAATATGGAGCACCTATAAGCCCTGGATAACATTTTCGAAGTGCTCTACTGAAACTGGGATAAAAGACTTGACTCACGACCCCATGTCAAAATTAATGTGTCACGGATCTTGAAACAGATTTACAGCAAATTCCACAGCAAAATCTGCAAGGTACAAGTGTTCCTGTGCATATCCTCATCATAAAAGGCTTGTGCCCCGGACCACACTCAGACCCATTATAGCCAGTGGGCTAGTGCACAGCAGCAAAAAAAAAAAAAAAAAAAAATCACAGAACAACAGACAGTAGTGCATGCAATAGAAGACGCTCCAGCACAAATCCGCAGTGCACACAGAGCGGTCAACAATTTGCAGACATGATGGACCCATTTTTTTTTTTTTTCAATATGGCCGTCCGATCCCAGCTTACAAGGAGGTCTATTTCCACTGCAGATTTTTTTTCAGTCCAGCTTGCATTTGGAGCCTATACTATATGCAGTACTTTAACCTATGGTTTCTTGACTGTATCTCAATTATCTTTGCACATCGTGGAGTGCCCATACTGATTATTCGCAGATGAAAGCTTTCTACTTGCACTGCAGCTGCGCTCAGCTCACACCAAACACAAGACAGTGATGGAACCTCAGAACACGGAGCGACAGAACCCAGGCTCTTAGAGGAAAAATAACCCCAATCCCCCCCCCCCCCCCCCGCCATCGTATAAAATGTCTCCGGATGCAAAGGAATAAAAGATACCGATCCATCTATAAAAATTCCAGTCTCCGGGTGACTTCCTCCCTGAGATTACACATTAAATCAGGACACAATAGAAGTCAGTGTCTGCCAGGCTCACACGCTGACATTAGGGTTTTTTTCTTTTGCCTATAAATGACACCTTAGCAGCCAGGATGACATCTTCGCCGATAGATGGGCGGAGGAAGGAGAAACATTTTCTTTAGAAATGTAATTTTTATTGGAATCCCACGCTCAAAAGAAGTCTACAATCCAGCTCTTTCCAGTGTAGGTTTATAGACGGCTATCGAGAGAAGAAAGGGTTCTCTAAAGATTACCATAAAGCTTGTCCCATCTCCATTCTCAACAGATGAGCAGAAGGTGCCGTCGCCCATCATCCCTCTATGGGCCCTGTCCACCCCTGAAGGACTCTGATGTACAAGCGAAACCAGTCTATGGCGTTCCATTGTCAGACTGAGGGCAAAAAAAAAAGAAAAAAAAAGGTTCATTTTGGCCTCCACTTGACCGATAGATCACATACCACCAAAAAAGAAAAAGTTTGGTAAAAACGTAGAATATTCTATTCTGTCCAGCACATGCATTTTTTTTTTTTTAACACCTACGTCATGAGCGTTACAAGAGTTTTTGAAGCATCCATTAAACAGACACCTTTATAGCCAATGGGTGATGGACACCTAACAGCGCCATCCGTCTCACGGCTATAATGGCGTCGGTATAATGGATATATCACGAAAGGCAATTGACAAGCTCTTGCGACGGATGCCCGATACTCTTTATACTCTTTCCCGGAGTACGCATTGAAAGCTAATCAGGATGTCAACAAGTTCTTATTCTTCCTTGAGCACATACAGGTTATTCTCACATCTGTATTATTTTTCCCTTTCCCATTTTCAAATGGAAAAAAATAATACATGCTATTTTTCCGGTAAAATGATGCACACCGTAACGGAAATCCATCGGGCTTTATCATACACACTGAGGCTCTACTGGCACCGTCGGCATCGGTCAAGTGCATACTTGGTGTATTCCATATTTCTGCTTCCTAGACTGAAGACAAAGACACAATTCTACATTGAGGCGTGAACTCAGCCTAGAAAAAAAAACATCCTTAAAGGCTGCAGAGGAGATCTAAAAGTTGTGGGCACCAAAACAGGAGTCCAACCTATCTGCTTACATGCAGTAAGCAGTCACATATAGGGTCCACCGGTCTTTGAAAGCTCACCGAAAACCATAATTTCCAACGGGATGATAAATAAAGTAAGGTCATCAAACATAGGTAATGTAGGAAGGACGTTGCATCAGGATGAGGGGTTATTTCTGGCCATAGTCCAGTTGGCCACATTAGTCGCGTAACTCACAATTCCTCATTCTTATAATGCTTCCTATATGTATTACATCATCTGATAAAATCTAGTGTCTACTGAGGATTTTAGGCAAGCCCAATGTTCTCACAGGCCATGCCTTTCAAAATGAGGCCCCTGGAGCTTTTCGACTGGCCAGGAATTAGCTCCAGGAGCCGAAAGAAAACACGTGGGTTACCAGGCTGCTGCGAGGGAAATGTAGGGTTATAGGGTGGTCATTGAGACGGATGGCTCTTGTCTTAATACAAGGATTGCTCAAAACTGCCGGAACAGGGGCTTCTTTCTGGCTCATGAAGGGGCGTCCGGAGCAGTATCTCTTCATGAGTCAACCTCTTCAGTTGGCTGGTTGGATTTTTCCAATCATTCTGGAGACAAGTGGTGCCAGAAATGTGCTTTATCGCAGAAACTGCTCCACTTTGCCCTTTACCTCTGGAATCCATAACCGGCAATACTAAACACAATCCAACTACATCAGAGAAGCCGCTTTTTTATTTCCTTATATAGTTCTAGAGGTTTTCTTAATTGAGTTGTGTCGTGGGAGCTTCCATTACAGAACATTACTAGAGAGGTGTAAAAGATTTCCATAAACATCAACTCTGGCCTCATCTGTTAAGAAGCCCTCCTCCTCCCATCAAAAGTATTAATGTATTGCAATCATCATATTATACAGCACTGTGTACTTACAATTGCTCATTTTTCCTTTCTATCCTGATAATTCTTTTTTCCATTAGATCTATGACATCACGTCATTAACTGAGTAGCTGAATCCTTCTAAGCTCTATGTAGAAACAGGAAGTCAATTTTCTCTGTACGAGTCATGAGTCACTGCAAAAGTCCCTGGCAGGGGAGGAGGAAGCAGCTGGATCAGGAGTTGAAGAGGGGAATGATAAATGAAGGGACAATAGACTGTTTATACATAGAGCTGAGAAAATAAAATAATTAATTGGGCAGAAAGACAAAATGAGCAATTATAAGTACACAGGGCTAAATAATATGACTGCAATATATTAAGAGGATAAAACCTTTGATGGGAGGGCTTCTTTAACCCCTTCACGACATGCGCCGTACAAGTACGGCGTATGTCGTGTCTCCCCCTTTGATGTGGGCTCCGGTGGTGAGCCCTCATGTTTCCCGGCACGTCATCTGTTTTGAACAGCTGACATGTGCCCGCAACAGCCGCGGATGGACTCGCGGTCCACCTGCGGCTATTAACCCGCTAAATGCTCCTGTCAATCACTGACAGAAGCATTTAACACGAGCTTCCGGCCATTAGGCCGGAAATCCGCCCACCAGTGACCCCCGTCACGTGATCACGGGTCACCGATGGGTTGGCATGACAAGCAGAGGCCTCCTGGAGACATCTATGGTTGTCACTGCCGGCTTGCTGTGAGCGCCTCCCAGTGGTTGGCGCTCATAGCAAGTGCGGTATTCTGCTACATACAGGTGATCTGATCAATGCCTGTATGTAGCAGAGCCGATCTGGTTATGGCAGCTACTAGTCTCCCATGGAGACTATTGAAGCATGCCAAAAGTTAAAAAAAAAAATAATTTTTTTTTTTATTAAAAAAAAAAAAAAAAGTTCAAATCACCCCCTATTTCGCCCCATTCAAAATAAAATAAATAATATATATAAAAAAAAAATCAAACATGTACATATTTGGTATCTCCGCATTCAGAATCACCCGATCAATAAAAACAAACAAAAAAAAAAAAAGAATAACCTGATCCCTAAACGGCGTAATGAGAAAAAAAAAAGTCAAAACACCAGAATCACGTTTTTTTTGGTGGCCGCAACATTGCATTAAAATGCAATAACGGGAGATCAAAAGATTGTATCTGCACCAAAATGGTATCAATAAAAACATCAGCTCAGCTTGAAAAAAATAGGCCCTCACCCAACCCGAGATCACGAAAAATCGAGATGCTACGGGTCCGGAAAATGGGGCATTTTTATTTTTTTAACAAACTTTGGATTCTTTTTTCACCACTTAAATAAAAAGAACCTAGAAGTGTTTGTTTTTTTATCCAGGTCATTACGAGTTCATAGACACCAAAGAAACACAAAAACGAAAAAAGGGGTCCATCATGAAGGGGTTAAATTACATTAGGAATTTTTTTTTTTACCTCATTTATATAGCGCATTAGTTTCACAGCGCTGTACAAACATCCCTAGCAGTATGTCTTTGGAATGTGGGAGGAAACCGGAGTACCCGGAGGAAACCCACGCAAACGCGGGGAGAACATACAAACTCCTTGCAGATGTTGTCCTTGGTGGGATTTGAACCCAGGACCCCAGCGCTGCAAGGCTGCAGTGCTAACCAATTTTGCAGCTTTACATCACTCTCGCCCCATGAGCCATACATAGTATTGAATGTGTGGATTTCAGCCTCAGTGATAAAGAAAATGGGAACATTGATTGCATTCCCGCTTCTGTTTTCTTACAGGGGGGCACGGAACAGAGGTGACCTCATTTACTGATAATTGCCTGCCACCCGGATCAATCCCAGAGACATCATTGCTTAAGGAGAAGGTGCTGGCGAGGAAAGGAGGAAGGAGAGCGGCCACCGGATAATTTCACTATAAGTTATTAATGACCTGCGGTACCTCCGCTATACGGATCTCTAAAAATATTTGCAGAAGTGAATGTTCTGTTCTCTGTAAAAGTTTTACTATTGGCGAAATATTAACGTCCAAACCAATTAAAGCGAAGGTAATGGAGATCATCAATATTCTCTCAATATCTAACAAATCGCAAAGGAAAAGAAAACTTAATTCTTATTTAAAGGAACAATACACCAATAAATTGGGAGTAGAAAGTTTGAGATTTATTATTAGCGTTTATTAATTTTTGGAGGGCAGACAACTAAAGAAAAACTGCAATTTCACCATTTCCCCCCTTTTTACCATGTGATGTTGGTCTACTAGGCAATGCTCCCACCTAGCCAGAATCCTACTCCACACTGATGAGGGACAACACCCCGAAACAGCTGTCTGTGGATGGATACCTAGCCTTGATATTTCCCTTGTCATATCTGTAAACTCTTAAAGCGCTGGATATTGACTTAAAGGGCCACTTAATATGGTGGTTTCCGAAAGGAGCCACTCCTTGGCTGGGTCCTTCCCTGGAGGAAGATCTGGCTAGTCCCGTGTTTGAGACTCTTAAATGAGGCTCCACGGACTTTATTTGCATTTTCGTATTTCCCAGGGAGCATTGCACCTAGGATTTCACTGATTGAGCGCCATTGCCGGCTGCCGCAGTGTTTTCTTTGACTGGTCTCCCTGAGGTCAGTGATTGTTTAATGACAGAGCGGCAGAGATCAGATAGTCAAAAATCCCGGATTTGTCTTACAGGTCTTACTTCTGACGGGATTTTGCAATTTTTAAGATATTTAAAAAAAAAAGAAATTAAAATGGCATCGTCCGGGACTTTGACACTGATCTAGCCCTGATTTTGATATAATTAAAAATGAATTAAAAAAAAAAAAAATCACCGACGATCCAACATTTCGGATCCCCACCAATCGGCTGTTAGCAGATCCCACCAGTGGAAGGAAGTACACAAAAACCGAGCTGGGAAAAAAAAAAAAAAAAAATCAGCTCCTGACACTATGTAGTAGTCATTCCTGGGTACTGCAGCTCAGATCACATTCACATTAATGGGAGCTGAGCTGCAGTAACCAAGAGCAGCCACTATGGAGTGTATGGCGGTGTGGTGTTCCCACACCGTACTCCTGTACTTTCGCTATCTGTGGGATAACAGATGATCAACAGGATTGCCGGGTGTTAGATCCTCGCCATTCTGATATTTATCACCTCTCTAAAAACAGCACAGCTTTCGGCCATCTGCAGCAGTCCTATAGACAATGAATGAAGCAGAGGTGCGGGTGATTGACCTCCATACCTTTTAGATGGGTGTATGCGGTACTGCAGCTCAGCCCTACCCACTGCCTCAAGAATAAACCATGTCTTTTTTGTACCATTTAATAGCGCTATAGGTGTTTGCTCGGAATTTCACGCCGAGAACATTCTCCTAGGATAGGACATAGGTGATTAATATCAAAACCAAGGGAGTCGGATTCTCCGCAAAAAGCTTGAAAAGTCTATCAATTGTACATATATTGGACTTAGACTTATTCTCGAGGTTGAAAGTTATCCTCTATCTTTGGGAAAAGGGAATAATTTCCCGGTTGCTGGAGGTTTGACAGCTGGGACCACCACCCATCCAGAGATCCGTGGCTCTAAAAAGCCCCATGTGAACCGAGCGATGGTTGACTATGCGTATCGCCGCTCCATTCATTCTTATAGGAGTGTGGGAAAAACAGCTAAGCGCAGCGCTCGTCTATCTCCGGCGTATTGAGGATTAATAGAGCGACAGCGCGCATTAGGGTAAGTGCACACGTAGTTTTTAGGTTGTGCGGATTTGGTTGGAAAATCTGCAGGATAAAAGTCCTGCGGTTTATCTGCGGATTAGCCTGCGGTTTTGCCCTGCGGTTCCACACCTCATAATGATAAGGTGTGAAACCGCAGCGGAAACCGCACAAAGAATTGACATGCTGCGAATTGTAACCCGCGGAAAAATCCGCAGCATGTGCACAGCGTTTTTTTTTTTTCCATAGGAAATAAAGGTACTGTACAACAGCAGAATCCGCAGCGTGTGCACATACCCTAAATCAACCATCGCTCCATTTACATGGAGCTCTCCAGATCTCCGATTCTCAGGATCAGAGGGGATTCCAATGATCAGACCACCAGAAATTGTGAAGGATAGTATCCCTTATTCCTCAGATTTGAGAACACCCCTTTAATTACCAAATTCCCTTAACTCCAAACGCAGAATTGCCTTATAGAGGGACACCTGTTAAAGGGCATTTGCTTTCTAGCTTTGTAAAGTGGCGCAAACCCGAGCCAAAAGAATCATGAAAAAGCCCAAAGTGGTCCCATGACGGGCTGTTCCACCCAAGCATCATTTGGATACGGAAATTTTGGCTTTTAGTGGATGCAATTATATTGAATATTAATTGTCCCTTTCCCTTGGCAGTATAAGAACAATTATTCAGCTGTACATATACAGACAAGCAAACCAAGGAGTCAAAAACATCCACATTGTGCATCAATGGATTGGCGCCCAGACGGCAACTTAGTTGAAGCCATTTTCTGCTCCTGAAAGTTTCATCTGCGGAGTGCACTCCGAGCATCTGATAAACCATCATTAAAGAGTCACACCCACGGGATAAAGTCATCCCAGCAGCACATCGGGGAAATAACGGGACGAGCGCAGAACTAGTGTAGCACATCTGGTTTACAGCTCCGCTGTGCTGCGACGACTCCCGCGGTAAAGAGCACGGCGACAGATGTTTCTTGCTCGATGCCAGTTATTCTCACCTCCCTTTTATTATCAAGCAAAAGAAAAGAGGATTATAATATAAAGAGGCTTTAATTAAAAGAATGCAATATTAACAAGGGCTTGGCGATGTGACAGGACGTCGAGTCTCGATATGGAAGCATTCGGTGTGGATTGTTTCACCTAAAACCACATGAAAGCGGACGCACTAGCGATTGAGTGGTCGTCTATAGGAGACGAGCCGATCATCGATCAATGGCCTGTTTAACCGACCGCACTTTATACCAAGTTATCAGCAGCATAAGTTCTGGTTACGCCGGACGATGTGCTGCCAAGAAAGCGCATTTTGAATCTGACTGTTTGACGACCTATTTAAAGGGGGCAACATAAGGAACGGGAACAAGCGTTCTTCTGTTTCCCAACTAAATAAGCCCTAACTTTCAGTAGCTTGTTCGTTATTTAATCACCTGCAAAGATTTCAAAATACAAACTGCATACATTACTAAATAGAGCTTTTTGACCTGAAGAGGCTGGTATGCTTGCTTTGAAAATACATGTCAGGATAATGGTAGAAACCTGACATGAAAGTGAAGATTTTACGAATCCAGATAGAAACTGAGAAGTGATCTCAAAATTATTAAATGTTAATATAATGAATGATACGGCCATTCTGACCTGGAGGTATAAAGCTAATACACCAGCCTCATCAGGTTTAAGAGATATGTGTAGTTTCCATTGTGAAATCCGCTTCAAAACAAACCTAAAGAGACAGTGGCACATCAGAAGAAATGGGGACCTCAGATATTGTGATATTGGAAATTGCCTTTTCCTGTTCTCTAATAAGTGGAAATACATTATGAATATTATGAATTTGTGCAAAAAAAACTGCAACGAATACCACAAATCTTTGAATTGGAGACCCTCATGTTATCACCCACAAGAAAAGTTTTCTTAATTTTTGTAGAATGTGGACTAAAGCCAAGTATAAATATGCCAAGTTGCTTCACTAAAGGCAAACAGCAGCTATTCTTCCTACACATCATCATCGCCATCCCAATAGATTTACTTAAAATAACTTGAAGCTGTACCATAATAGCTCAATGTGCCTACCATCTGAGAGATGGTCCCCAAGCTCATCCATCACCTGTGTCATAAGGTGGTAATAGTGACTACCATCACCTGTGTGTAATAAGGTGGTCCCCAGGTTCATCAATCAACTATGTCAAAAGGTGGTCCTAGGGTCAACCATCATTGTGTATTATAAGGTGGTCCCCAGATTCACCCACTGTGTGGGATAAGCTGGTACCCTAGGGTCAACGATCATCTGTGTGTCATAATGTGGCCCCCTAGGTTCATCTATCATTTGTGTCATAAGGTGGTCCTAGGGTCAACCATCATCCAAGTGTCATAAGATGGTCCTCAGGTTCATCCATCATAAGGTAGTCCCCGGTTTCATCCATCCTCTGCGTCATATGGTGGTCACTGGGTTCAACCATCATCTGTATGCCATAAGGTGGTCCCCAGGTTTATCCATCCTTTGTGTCATGAGGTGGTCCTAAGGTCAACCATCATCTGTGTATCATAAAGTAGTCCCCAGGTTCATCCATCCTCTGCGTCATAAGGTGGTCCCTGGGTTCACCCATCATTTGTACGCCATAAGGTGGTCCCCAGGTTTATCCATCCTCTGTGTTTCATGAGGTGGTCCTAAGGTCAACAATCATCTGTGTATCTAAGTAGTCCCAGGGTTCATCCATCCTCTGAGTCATAAGGTGGTCTCTGGGTTCATTAATAAAGTGTGTCACAAGGTCGTCCCAAACTTCATCCACCCTCTATGAGTCAGAAGGTGGTCCCCAGATTCGATTCACCCATACGGGTTGTGCTGGAGAAATCTGGCCACCTATGTCTGCCGTCCTCCTCATTTCGGAGAAGATCCAAGAAAACCCTTCACCTTATGCAATGCATTCATTTCTACATCTCATGAAAATATATTATTCCTCCACAACCCCGTTCTGTGTTACAAGAGACGCTTCCCCTTCAGTTCACTGTGTATTGTCCTTGAGTCATTAAGTCTTCATACTAGCTGCCCGCTCGGTGCAAAGGATGAATAATGTGGTTAATAAAACAGTGGTCGGGGCGGTCCTCGCTTCTGACTAAACTAGAAGAGCACACAATTATCACTCTGCTGATCATCGGTCCCTGCAGCCGCTGGGCGAGATCAGGCAAAGCTATTCACTTACCAAGAAAAATGGTAGATTAACGCAAAGACACGGTAGAGAAGGAGACATGGTCGGCTAAAGATACCATCTAGTACTCAGCAAAAGGTCTAGCCCAGGAATAACTATGGGACCATTGCTTCAGCTAAGGTTTTAGGAGACCATTGCAGATAATCTTCCAGCAATAGTTGTTTCACGGGCACAAAAAGCAGAGAGTGAATGTGATGCCATCTTACAAAACACGGAGTCAATGAACTCAGAAGAAAACTAGATATAGAAAATATATAGTCTCTTCTCCTTGTTTCCCAGGAAATAAGTGTCCTTGTGTCTGGCAGTAGGACAACTGACTACAGCAGGAGTCCTGCCCAATGACAAGATTGCTAAACTCTGCTCAGATTGGAAGGGATCAGGGGAAATCTGTGCACACCGGGATTTCCAGTATATATTGAAAGTCAATTCAGGATATGTTCCTTATATGAAAAGTTTTTTGTTTCCTGAGTCAGTTTTGAAGAGTCTTTGATGGGTCTTCAAAGAAGGTCTTCAAAAAAGCAATATTCGCTTTCATTTCTCCCACCTGGCGTTTTTCAAAACCTGAGGAGGGCGAAAAAAAACCCTCCGAAGCCTTAACATATGAACACCAAAGTGGTTTTGCAAAAAAAAAAAAAAAAAAATATGCAAGGAGAATAAACTGCTACTAAATACGGCAACACTTGAAAAATTCAAACCTGCACAAACCTGTACAACGTCTTGTAAGAGGTCTTACCAAGAACACAGACGCTAAGCTATTTTTGTTTTTTAAGCATTCAATTCCAAGTTTATTGTTCCCTTTATAAGTCAAGTTAATCAGGAACACAGACCACTGCGGAGTAAAAATAACTTAACGGTATGCCCAACTTACGTTATGGGAAGGCCCCAGGATATTCCAATATGATCGGTGGTAGTTGGACCTCTGGGATTCTTCTACAGATCTAGAAACTTTTCTAAGGATCATTGGGCTCCCATCAGAGAGAATCCCCCCCTCACCATTGTTGCATTCAGATGGCCATATGTAAGGGTCCACATCCAACTAAACCAGATTAAAGGCCACCATACACATTAAGTTAAAGGCGGCTGAAGTCACCTAAATCAGCGGAAGTGGCCGACACTCCGATCTGTAAGAGTGCTCCCCCGACTCTCCCATGATAGATGAAGTCATGGAAGAGAAGGATTCGCTCTGCTGAATTTCAGTGGATGAGCCTTTGGGTCTCTACAAGATAAACCGGGGAGAAATCCAACAGTGGCTCCCGGATATAGAAGACAGGAGCCCTCAGCCGACTCCAATATTCCTGTCTACAGGGGAGAAGGTGGTCAGCTGAATGATGGTATGGGGGAGATTAGATCCACAAGTTCAAGTGCGCTAGCAGTATTAGGACAGTAATGAATGAAGACAGCAGGGCGCACCACACCGTAGTATCAGCCTTTCCCCCACATGTATAAAGAGCACCGCATTTCGTGGCTTGCTCCCTTTAAATTATACAATCAAAAAAAGCCTGAAAACTGCTATCGAAAATTTACAACACACTATAGCTTAATAAAGCAGAAAATGTTATTCCGCTGCAACACCGGGGAAAATATCCATAAACTGCATGAAAATAGCTATGAAAATGGAACAAAGCTATTGTAGATCGCCCAGGGCCGTGCGTGGATGCAAATGAGATTAAATGCAAAATTGTGATGATCTGTTGCTTTTAAACACTTCAGACATCAGGTACATCCAGGAATCTATCATGCCACACTTCACCCACCGCAGCGGGCAGAAACCTCAAACGCAAAATATACAACGTAATGCTGGAATCTCACTGGTTAATCAGAAATAATAGGCGACTGCAAGACCCCGGCAGGGTACAGGAGCCCGGGCAGGGATGGGTCCTTAAGGTAAATGGACTGATTAATGCCGGCTAATCAAGGTAAACCGTTCTCACACAACCGTTCTCACACATACCCTTCTGTATGGCAGTCAACGAAGCCAACGGGAAAATGACAGGCAAATGTGCCGCATTACGACTAATGAACCGTAACAAAGCTAATTCCACTGATTGGCCGTCCTCACTGCGGACAGACTTGTACAGTCACTTGTCACGCTGGACGCAATACGCCGTGCCTGCACAGATCGCTGAGTACGCGGTAATGGAGAATCGAGCTATAAGCAGGACAATCTGCTGCGGTGGCGGCTGCTCGGAGTATACGGATTATCAAATATCTGCAATTACACCTGGACTAGGTGACAATTTAAAGGGGCTGTCCATCTGTGGAATATATATATATATTAATTGAAAGGACTTGTCCAAAACTATTTATTTTATTATGGGCCTAAAAACTAACAGGAAGGCAGTCGCTACAGAGGCAACTATCTGTCCGTTCTACCTGGCACCAGTTATGGACATCAACGCTCATCATCACCGCCAGGTGACCCGGGTTCCCTGATGAGTGTTGTAGTCACTACCTGACGTCCGTGAATTGCAGGAGCTTGGACTACGGAGGAGTTTTGTGGTAACAGTTGGGTAATAAATTGCTGAACGAGGGACAGTCTATTGTTTTTATGTCTTTCTGGTATCCGTTTTTGGATTATTCCGGATTTGTTGGATTACTTCGGACCTGCAGGGGATTTTATTTTTAAATAAATTGGTGAACGAGGGATAGTGTGGGCGAGTCTTTATTCAAATGATATGGGGGTATCAGATAGACACCCCTCCATTACTAATCCCAAGGGTTGATGGCAGGTGTGATTTTTGACAAATCACAGCTGTCCTCAACCCCAACTACCATTATCCCGATTGCCACCGCACCGGGAAGAGCCGAGCAAAGCGCCAGAATTGGCGCATGTAATGTGATGTGCCAATTCTGGGCAGGCTGTTGAAATAGATCTGGACATACAAATATCAATCATACCAATATACTGGTTACTCAAGTCTTGATGGTTATATAGGATGCAAAAATTACCATTTGAGCATTAAAATCCCAAGATATGGAAATACATAGCCAAACATGCTAAAGCTGATTGAAACAGACCAGACATAAAATGTAAGCAAAGCAGCAAGACAAGAAAAGAAGAACAGTACAAAGAGAAGAGGATGACATCAGGAGAGAGGGGGCGATGAAGGAAGGTACAGTAGCATGACAACTTTCCCGGATGAGACCCAGAAGATGAAGTTCAGTTCTTCCTCATAAAGGCCAAATAGTCATCCACTGATCTGAATTCCATCCAATAAAACAAGGTATTGTAGAAAAGACCATAAGAATTCTTAATCGTGGAAATTAGTTCTTCCAGTTTCACCAGAGAGAAATTGTTATAACAGTACCTTGGTTCCAGAGAAGGGGAATGCACTCTCTTGCAGTCGCTCAGCTGTCTGTTTTACCTTGGCTGGTTATCCCAAATAGAGGGGACCCCACGTCATTTTTTTAAATTTATGTGAAACCAGGCTAAAAACATCTGCGTAAACGCACTACAACATTTGCACTTTTTTTTTTAACTACGGATTTTCCGCCACTAATGCAAGTCTGTGGGGAAAATCCGCACAGAAGACTGAGCATTCCTGCAAGAGGATTTGACATACTGCGGCTTAGAAACCCGTACCACAGGTGATTTTAGCGCAGTGTAAAAAAGAAGCAAAGTGGTGTGTACTGTGCAGACGAACATACGCTGCGTCCAGAACGCTAGTATTACTGATCGTGGGCATGCAGCCTTAGGTTGTCACAATACATACAAGAAAGAAGGTAGTTCAGGATTAAAAAAAAATAAATGGCTGCTTTCTTCGGTAAACCGTATTCCACCTGTCTACAAGTTGTGCCAAGTATTGTTGTAGCTCAGTTCCTGTGAAATAAATAGGGTTGAACTGCACTACCACTTACAACCTATAGATAGGCGTGGCGCTATTTTCGGGGGTGAGGAAAGCAACAATGTAAAAATCACCTTCTCAAAATCTGTTAAAAAAAGTATAATAAAAGGATCTTACAGATTTATGCCTCAAATTCAAACTTTTATGTTACCGATCTTAGATTTCCGATCGGCTCAGATGCAGCCGCAATGCAAAAAAATAAAACAATATATTGTAGTTAGAAACCTAGATAGATGTAGATTTTCTTTAAAGTCCCTGCCCTAGGAAGCCTTTATTACTTGTCAGTGATGGCGCTCGTCACCACCTCAGCCCTGGTTTTTCCATTACTTGGGCTGAGCCCACAGTGTCGGGGGGATTAGCAGCTGCAGCTATTGTATCTGTAAGGCTTCACCTGCCATTTGTTGAGTTGTCGCTATTAACTTTGCCTTTTCTTTTCACAAGAACGTGGCCTCCAGGCAACATCGACGGCTTCGCTCTACAAAAGCCGACCCCTGTTTGCATTCAACGTCTGGCAGATATTTATGGCTTTGTGCGCAGAGAAGAGAGTGGGAATTACTCCTATATTAGTTTATAGATTTACGAATATATATATATATATATATATATATATATATATATATATATATATATATATATATACACACTCACTGGCCACTTTATTAGGTACACCATGCTAGTAAGGGGTTGGACCCCCTTTTGCCTTCAGAACTGCCTCAATTCTTCGTGGCAGAGATTCAACAAGGTGCTGGAAGCATTCCTCAGAGATTTTGGACCATATTGACATGATGGCATCACACAGTTGGCGCAGATTTGTCGGCTGCACATCCCTGATGCGAATCTCCCGTTCCACCACATCCCAAAGATGCTCTATTGGATTGAGATCTGGTGACTGAGGAGGCCATTTGAGTACAGTAAACTCATTGTCATGTTCAAGAAACCAATCTGAGATGATTCGAGCTTTATGACATGGCGCATTATCCTCCTGAAAGTAGCCATCAGATGTTGGGTACATTGTGGTCATAAAGGGATGGACATGGTCAGCAACAATACTCAGGTAGGCTGTGGCGCTGCAACGATGCTCAATTGGTACCAAGGGGCCCAAAGAGTGCCCAGAAAAAATTCCCCACACCATGACACCACCACCACCAGCCTGAACCGTTGATACAAGGCAGGATGGATCCATGCTTTCATGTTGTTTACGCCAAATTCTGACCCTACCATCCGAATGTCGCAGCAGAAATCGAGACTCATCAGACCAGGCAACGTTTTTCCAATCTTCTACTGTCCAATTTCGATGAGCTTGTGCAAATTGTAGCCTCAGTTTCCTGTTCTTAGCTGAGAGGAGTGGTACCCAGTGTGGTCTTCTGCTGCTGTAGCCCATCTGCCTCAAAGTTCGACGCACTGTGCGTTCAGAGATGCTCTTCTGCCTACCTTGGTTGTAACGGGTGGCAATTTGAGTCACTGTTGCCTTTCTATCAGCTCGAACCAGTCTGCCCATTCTCCTCTGACCTCTGGCATCAACATGGCATTTCCGGCCACAGAACTGCCGCTCACTGGATTTTTTTTCTTTTTCGGACCATTCTCTGTAAACCCTAGAGATGGTTGTGCGTGAAAATCCCAGTAGATCAGCAGTTTCTGAAATTCTCAGACCAGCCCTTCTGGCACCAACAATCATGCCACGTTCAAAGGCACTCAAATCACCTTTCTTCCCCATACTGATGCTCGGTTTGAACTGCAGGAGATTGTCTTGACCATGTCTACATGCCTAAATGCACTGAGTTGCCGCCATGTGATTGGCTGATTAGAAATTAAGTCTTAACACACAGTTGGACAGGTGTACCTAATAAAGTGGCCAGTGAGTGTATATATATATATGTATGGCGGACCATAGCAACATCTCAGACCATTGCACAATGAGCAATTCATAAGATATCTCCATTATCTGGCGGCAACGCGACTTAGAGGACGGAATGGCGAATCAGGGCACAGCACAGGGGCAGGAATGGTGGCTCAGGGGACGGCACAGGGGTAGGAACGGCGGCTCAGAGGTGGGAACGGCATGATGGATCAGGGGAAGGCACGGCTGCTTAGAGGTCCTAGGTTTATTTCCAGCCAAAGAGAACATCTGCCAGGAGTTTGTTCTCCCCATGTTTGCGTGGGTTTCCTCCTGGTTCTCCGTTTCCCTCCCACATTCCAAAGTCATACTGATAGAGAATTTAGGTTGTGAGCCCCAAAGGAGACAGCGATGATGATGTCTGTAAAGGCCTGCAGAATATGTTGGTGCTATGTAAGAAGGCATAAATGAATGAAAAATTTAAATATATTATTCAAGCATCTCAGACACAGGATGTTTGATGCTTCATAGAAATAAAACTGAGTTCACATTGTCCAGCAATCATTTGCTTGAAATGGATCCAGTAAATTAGATCAGGTACAAACAGATGAATAACTGATGAATTTTTAAATCCATTCACACTGACTTCAATGGTGGAACAACTTTTTGCCTGACTTAAAAAAAAAAATATATATAATAATAAAAAATAAATAATAATAATAATAATAATAATAATATTGCTAATAAGAAAAAAAAAAAAAAAAAAAAGATTGTTGCTGGATCCGTTTGTTAAACCATTAAAGTCCAATGTGGTAAAACATTTTGCATAACTTGCATCTAATGCTTTGAAATCCTGACTTTTTTGTGCAGTCTGGGCGGTCTTTATCAGTGATTGGCAGCCATCAATCCATGCATGCATGCTTACACAGGGAAAGCTGTCAATCACTGATTAGCACCGCCCACTGGACCTGTGAGCCTAGAATGAGCAGGGATTTCATCGCACAGAATGCAAGTGCAGGCTCATTTAGACATCCATGCACAGACTGCCCACGGCTCTCCCCATGTGAGCAGGACAGGCTCAGAAATACATGAAGCGGTCATGCTTCGGTCAGGAGCCCTGTGGCCAGTCTATACATTAGCAGTCCGATCTATGACCAATGTGCACGGACATCTGAATGAACCTTTATTATTAATCTTTTCCCTACTAAACTGTATCTCAATGTGGTCGTCTCCTCCTGATCTATAACACACAGCTGGCAGATTGCACTGAGTTTCCAAACTCACAGGCTCCCATTAAGGTGCACTAAAATTAGAGTCACCCTCACTGTTAGTTTGCAGCTTTTTCTGCATGGTAGGACTCCTACAGAGAACAGGGATGATATTTAGTAGATGGAACTGATGAAATTAATAACCCCATAATTCAAGAGGGTATAAATCTTTTGTCTTGCTGGAGACTGGGCATCGGGGGGAGGCTCCTGCTGCAGCCAGTTGTCTTACAGCCGCACCCAAATGCAGCGAGGAGGAGGAGGGTGGACATGGCATTTGTGCACTGTAATCCATTAATTTCACTGGGTAACATACAATCTTTTCTGACAAAATCAGAACTTTTTGGTTTCCAACAGTGAAAAGGAAGAAAGGGTCAGGAAGTATATTGGCAGGGAAGAGACTTCTGGACAAGAGGCATCCTAGTCATAGGATCCCTTTTAATAGCACGGCGTGCACCAGGGTTGACTTTTATACCAGACTACCACTTAAAATGGATCAAAAACTTCCTTATATGGCATCTTGCAAGACAATACGGATCAGAAAAGATGTCCTCCGCATGGAAATAAATATGTATTCCATGAATGGAGATAAACCGCGTCGGTGCGACGTCCTTCTTCCATATGTATGGTATAGAAAAGGTTATTTGTAAATGTCACGGTTACTTAGGCAGACACAATTCATTACGTCCTATGGCTGAGGACGTCTGGGACATTTATATTTCTTTGAAGTTCTCTTATCGTTACAAACCCACAAATGTCCTCTTATTCCAGCGAGCGCCCACATGCAGCTTCTGGAGGAGCGCCGCTCGTTTTGGGCGCTGCAGATAGGATACGACGACGCAACGTTTCTTCATCATATTTTAATTTAATTTCGGATATAAAGTGGCCGAACAATTACAGATTGTAAACTTTATACTCAACTAGACCGTCTCCAAAGACAAATAGAGATTTGAGAAATTATTGGTACAACTTAAAAGCCGTTCCCAAGAAAGAGAGCGGGTCCTTGTGGCGTCACACTAATTTCTTACGTTACTCAATTTTCCAACTGTTTTCCAGATTGTGGCTCCAAATAAACACATACTGGTAGCTGTAGTAAGCTACGCATACACGTGTATGGGCCACAATCTCCCGGTGATCCAATATTGTATGGATGGATCCTCCTGGGTGGTCCCCAGTTTCCTCCGCCCACTTCACCATGACTGACAGGTCTCCCCTTCAATTCTGAATAAGAAGGGCAGCATTACCAGGAAAGGTCACATTTGTATGGACGTCGCTGATCCGTGAAAAGTTGTGATGAGGTTTCAACACCCAAATGAACGCCGCTGCCTCCCTGGTTGGCGCATCATCCAATTTTGAGGTTAATCAGTCAACAGTTGTTTTCCTTCACTATGTATAGATATTCATTATGTAAACTAGGGGGCGGGTCAGTGAGGGATCAGCGACCTGTCAGCAGTGAGCATTATGAATACCTAATCAGGGCACCACATGAAGACCCCCCCCCCAGGTCGTCCCGATGCATGCGCATATCATTAACGCAAAACAGAAAAAGATTAAACAACAACCACAAGGCGGATTTCATCACCAGGTATCATTGTAATCAGTATAACGGTGCTGACCTGACACTGTGTGTAGTTTACTGTGCGCAATCCTGCTGACAGGTTCCCATAATAATAAAGATCTTCTCTTAAAAACTGCATTTTGTGATTACTTGTGTTATCGTTGACCAATATTTAAAATCTGTTTGGTGATCTGAAACATTTAAGTGCGACAAACATGCAAATGAATAGGAAATCAGGAAGGGGGCAAACACTTTCACACAACTCTAGGTGCTCCGGGCAAATGGTGTCAGGAAAGATAAGAATCCGGTATGTCTGATTTTTGAGCACAGACAACAATTTCATGACTAACTGCAGTTTCCGCACCTGAGCTCATTAGCCTCATGGGGGGGGGGGGGTTCAGGTCACAAGACCCAAGGTAAGTCCTGAAGTCACATATGGAAATCTGAACTCAGCTTCAGGCAGAGAGACCACATCATCTCCCTCGTTATGCCCCTATCACAGCGTTGAGACATGCCCCTCCTTTTATCTAGTACTATAACAGATATTCTCAATGTATCAAATTCCTTTAGTTCGACGGCATGAAAATAAGCAAGTTTGCAATTGACTTGCTTTTTTTTCCTGCTACCATTCTGCTGCTGTGAAAGCTTTTATCTTTCATATGATACAGCTGGTTTCCATGGAGCTTGGCCTCTAATGACTGAGCTATGAGAGATGTTAACTCGAACCATACCACCAGCCACCTTTCTTCAGCTAATTGATTTCTTCACAGCAGTTAACTGATTACCACCCTCCCCCTTGTGCTGAACTCCTGACAAACTGCTGTTATCAATCTTGCAAAAATTATCAGCTCCCACCATCAGCAGATTTTAGGAACAGTTCCCCAATTACTGCTGTCACTGAGCCATGTGCTTGTTCAAATCCCTTATCTCTGTGTGTAAACGCAGTGATAGCAGTGTACACTTCAGAACAATCCACTGATAGCAGAATGTGTTACAGCTTAATAGTTGTATTAATACTACAGCTCTGCTACTCACCAGAACTGTCAATCAAGGAGGAGTGCCCGCCCGGCCAGACACCAGGAAGTAAGGAGACTGTATGGAGAAGACTCTAGGGACACTGCAGAGTTAGGAGGTGCTCAACAAACAACTTGAAAATACCCTTTTATTGCTTTACACTAGGTATTTTGTAGTTTCCGAACGTTTATAGAGAGGAAGATGCCACTTATCAGATACATTAAAAAAGTATAATATTGTATTACCTTTACAAGTACCTATGAATACAAAGTGAACATAAAAAGATCAGTAGACTTTATACGAGACGGCACAATCAGCTTGTAATGCCGATACATTGCTCCTTATGTACATGTTATTTCAGAAAAATAAAAACAGTAGAAATTGCTTGGAGCGATGTGTGAAACAAGTCTTGCTCCAAAGCGTGCACCGATGAAACCTTCCCAACACTGAGCCTCCTACGCAGTTATTAAGCAGAGGAAGGAAAATACTTGTTAGCGAGGCGTATTTGCCTGCAGATGAGCAGTAGTTTTCTCTTTAATTCTGTTTACATGATTATACTTGTGTGGCAGCACAAACCTTCCGCTACTGCTACTTGTATCACCAGGCTCTTCTAATTAACAGTCGCGGGAGCAGAAGCATTACTGCAGATTAGAACGTGCATGATTGTGCTCAATGTGATCGCTGTGATCAGAGATCCCAAGGCTTCAGTGATACTAATCATCTGTGAACACTGCAGATAGGACACGAGTGCAACAGATCTGCAGGTCCTCTTCTATTGATTGAAGTGAAGTTCCGGGGGTCTCCGATGCCACAGTATCACACAAATCCGCTCTATACTGGGTAGCCCATTTTGTTGGGAAGGTTCTCCAGAAATTTTACTATAAAGATGTGAATATGACGCCAATCAACTGATTGTAAACCCAATTGCTCTGTCCCCATATGTCGACCCTTTGAACACGATCGTGTACAGTCATGTATGTCTTGAAAGACGACACTGTTGTGAAATGGAACCAGTCTCTAAATTTTATTATGGCTGAACACACCAGTTAAGCCAAGTAATGTGTTTGCAGTCTCCTGATCTCAGTGGCAAAAAAAGTATCAGGCAGATGGATGTCAACATGTCTGATTTTTATACAGCAGATAGAAAAAAAAAAAGCAAGTCAATTGTAAACTTGCTTATTTTCATGCCGTCTAACTAAAGCAAAATGTTCTGACAGTGACTTAGTCCTCTCTCCCTATTGAAAATAGATGCTTAGCCAACGTTACCGTGCCTGTGTATGGGGGCCAGGAGGAGTATCTATTGGCTGCATGATCAGTTCCTCCATTGTCTGGTTAGAGTGGATTTTCTTAAATCATGAGGTCAGAGTAGAGGTCAAGCAAATTATTTACAGAGGTTTAAAAAATTGCAAGCCATCTCCTATCAAAGGGATGGGGAGAACTAGCTGACCATTAAGTTTGAAGGTTGGTGCCTCCAGTACGAGCTTTTGGAAACCCAAGAAAGAGGCTTAGTAGAGTTGATCACATACTTGACGCCCGCTCCATTTATTGTCTATTCGACTGTAGCAGATAACGGAGTACTGTACTCCACTTTCTACGGCTTGTCCCATGGAATGGAGATTTAGCAGAAGCACCTTGGCTTTGGTCAAGATGGCGCACTTTACAGCTACATTCTTGATGTCCCTAAGGGTGAGTGCACACAGTCCGGATTGAGCTGCGGATTTTTCCGTGCGGTTTCGCAGGTAAAACCGCAGGTAAAGTGACCTGTGGTTTTACCTGCGGATTTGCCAGCGGTTTTCCCCTGCGGTTTAACACCTGGACAATGGAACACGTGTCAAACCGCTGCAGAATCCGCAGAAAGAATTGACATGCTGCGGATATAAATCCGCAGCATGTGCACAGAGGTTTTGAAATCCCATTGATTTGCATTGTACTGTACAATGCATGCGGATCTGCAGCGGATCCGCAGCAAAATCCGCACTGTGTGCACATACCCTTAGCCCCTTTTTTTCCACTGACTGGAGCAAATTAAAGTCAATAGATAGGCGATAACGTGTGATTTTGGCAACAACCGCTCAAAATCCTTGATGATCAATAAAAAAACAAAACAAAACAGATTTCAGAACTTAGCCAAGAGACACCGTGAGCTGCTAGGTCATTTTACATCACAGTACCAGGTATCTGTTGCGCTAAGTCAACCTTCTCCGACCAGGACATTTCGATTTCATGCAAGTAAAAATTAACTTCTGCGACTTCCTTATATACTGAGTGTTTCCTTCCCAACCATTTTAAATCTCTCTGCCTATTGTCAGCGAACGGAAACAGTTTTTCTTTTTTAAAAGGCTTTTTCTCAGTTCACTATATAAAGCACATTAGTCCCCGTATATATAAAAAAAAAAAAATCTAAATTGGGAAAGAACATGAACATTTGCATTCGTCTTGTGGTCTATTAACAGGATGCTTCAGTAAGTCCAATCCTCCTCCAACAAGAGAACGTGGCTGCAGCAAACACCTTAAGCGGCCGGCTGTCCTTCCGCAGATTAAGACGTGCATTTTTAACTCCGGCCGATGGGCAACATTCCTGTTTGGAGATTCGACATCCTGGACAAAATTGACTTGTGGCAGCAATGAGCGAGATCGGAATGCCAATGAGCCGAAGTAATTAAAAAAGGCTTCACCATGCTTTGTGATTCAGTAAATTGCAGTACTAGAATAATAAAAAATAATACAGTGTGGCAGACGGGAAGCTCTGACCGCTGCCGCCGTGAACGCACAGAGCACTTGGCCGGCCGTTTGGTGCCTTGTACTGGGGGGGGTTAATAGATCAAGATCATCAACAACTAGTAAACCCATAAGTGTCATAGAAAAGCATCAGAAGTGCAATAATAAAGAAAATTAGATGACCAGCGAGGAACACTGGCCCCGGCCCACAAACCGCGCTGACCGTCAGCTGACACATTTACATTGTGAACTTTATGTAACCTCCGAACCCACACAATAAACATTCTGTCAACTTCCTCAAAGTCCGCAAAGGATTTAAAAGGGGAAGCACAGAAAATAAAAAGTTCCCTGACAATCTCTAAAAAAAAAAAAAAAAAAATTTGAAGACCTAAGATCTATGCTCCCACGAATATCTTAAAAAGACATATTAGTGTTCTGGTGATCTCTTAAGGTGAGATCTTAGTGATTGCCTGCCCCCTGACCTAATAAATACGAGCCAAGTGCATGCATAGAAGAAAGACATCGGACGCAAGGTCAGATGTGTGCCCCTCTCTCGGCAAAAGCTGGCACAGAACTGAACTTTATTAGTACAAACAAAAAAATCATGTAACAGGGAGGAAGAGGACGTTACACAGCTTCAGCCATATATGGTCTTCAGTGTATCCACCTCACATTCCAAGGATTCCAGGACGTAGTTCCAGGATGTAGACACCATCTTGTCACACCACATATATTACTAGCTTGTGCAAGGTTAATAATTGATTTCATTAGCCGTTCTCTCTTTCACATTAGAAGGTGATTTCATGTCTCAAGAAAATGAATGCAAGGACTTCAACAGATTATCAGGCTATGTATCATATGGAGAACAGGGTCTGCTTTTTTCCCCCCCTTCTCTAAAAAACAGCATTATTCTTGTCTGGTTTTGCAGCCAATTCCTCCATTTCTTTGAATGAGGCTGAGATGCAATGGAAGAAATGGCCTAAGGGCAAAAGTGGCGCGGTTTAGGGATGTAAAAAAAAAAAAAAAAACAAACAAAACTATAAAAAAATAAAAATATATTTTTCATCTTAAACAACCAAAGTTGAGCAAAAAAAAAAAATCTGTAGACCAGAGTCCGGTCAACCACCTCCTACTAGTCAGTATCGTTGGCCCCTCTTTTGACTAATAGAGCCGTCAACCGAGTGACGTTACAGCGCCTACTAATCAGAAGAGGTGACAGGTACGCCAACCGGTGGTAAGAGATTCGCAGGGCACTAGTCCTCTGGCCACACACTACCAAGGGTCCTGCAAATCTTTTGATCATCCCACCGATCAATACTATTTTTTTTTTTTTAAACCTAATGTGTGCAGGGATCATAACCGTCCTGAAAACCATGGAAATAAGTATTATCACTGGAAAAGATTATGGAAATATGAGAACCAAATGTTACGCAACCATGTAAAAATATTACCGTTATTGCCTATTATTATACTCGGTAAAAAAAAAAGCAAACCATGAAATTTGTGCAATCTGGATTTCTGGTCGTTATTGTGTCAGCGTTTCCAGTTTTATTTTACTTCTTTTTAATAAATCTTATTCCAGCATTTACCGTGCTGAACTAGGTTATTTTCACAAAGAATGTTGTCAGCGCCAGATGCATCAGATATAGTAACTGGTACGAGCGGGAGATTATAATCACCGACATTTCCAAATGTTTTAATAGTTCAAATATGAACATATTTTTTCAGAAAATTCTATTATTTAAGAACATATGGCAAAGATGACAGTTTTATGCTGCAGACTTGTTGGCTTTGCTGCACAGGATAAGACAAGATCAACAGAGTAGTCTCATTAATTTTAGTGGAGAGGGGCGCGTCTTCAGGGTCAGATAAGACTGGATAACACAGCATGTGATACAAAAAGATAAAGATGGTCAGACACTTTAGATGATTGACAGCCAAACTTGACAAGTTTAACAGGGGGGCTTCTTCACTTCTCCATCCCCTGCGGAAGTCAGACGTAACATGGATCGGACATGTTCGATTTTAAATTAAAAAGATCCTTTGTTCTCATGAAAAAAATAAACACCGAAAAAAAAAAAGATAATGGGCTTACTACTCTCTCCCCATTGAGAAGACCTCCATGCTTCGGTGAGCCTGCATATTAAGTAGGAAGGAATAGTTGTGGGCAGGATGAGTGTTAGGCTGATAGCTAGCTATATACACTGGGTGCAGAATTATTGGGCAAATGAGTATTTTGATCACATCATCCTTTTTATACATGTTGTCCTACTCCAAGCTGTATAGGCTTGAAAGACAACTGCCAATTATGTAAATCAGGTGATTTGCATCTCTGTAATGAGGAGGGGTGTGGTCTAATGACATCAACACCCTATATAAGGTGTGCTTAATTATTAGGTAACTTCCTTTCCTTTGGCAAAATGGGTCAGAAGAGAGATTTGACGGACTCTGAAAAGTTAAAAATTGTGAGATGTCTTGCAGAGGGATGCAGCAGTCTTGAAATTGCCAAACTTTTGAAGCGTTATCACCGAACAATCAAGAGTTTCATGGCAAATATCCAACAGGGTCGCAAGAAGCGTATTGATAAAAAAGGCGCAAAATAACTGCCCATGAATTGAGGAAAATCAAGCGTGAAGCTGCCAAGATGCCATTTGCCACCATTTTTGCCATATTTCAGAGCTGCAACGTTACTGGAGTATCAAAAAGCTCAAGGTGTGCCATACTGAGGGACATGGCCAAGGTAAGGAAGGCTGAAAAACGGCCACCTTTCAACAAGAAACATAAGATAAAACGTCAAGACTGGGCCAAGAAATATCTTAAGACTGATTTTTCTAAGGTTTTATGGACTGATGAAATGAGAGTGACTCTTGATGGGCCATATGGATGGGCCCGAGGCTGGATCAATAGAGGGCAGAGAGCTCCACTCCGACTCAGACGCCAGCAAGGTGGAGGTGGGGTACTGGTATGGGCTGGTATCATCAAAGATGAACTTGTGGGACCTTTTCGGGTTGAGGATGGAGTGAAGCTCAACTCCCAGACCTACTGGCTGTTTCTGGAAGACACCTTCTTCAAGCAGTGGTACAGGAAGAAGTCGGTATCATTCAGGAAAAACATGATTTTCATGCAGGACAATGCTCCATCACATGCATCCAAATACTCCACAGCGTGGCTGCCCAGTAAAGGTCTAAAAGAAGAAAAAATAATGACATGGCCCCCTTGTTCACCTGATCTGAACCCCATAGAGAACCTGTGGTCCCTCATAAAATGTGAGATCTACAGGGAGGGAAAACAGTACACCTCTCCGAACATTGTCTGGGAGGCTGTGGTGGCTGCGGCACGCAATGTTGATCGTAAACAGATCAAGCAACTGATAGAATCTATAGATGGAAGGAAGGTGAGCGTCATTGCAAAGAAAGGTGGCTATATTGGTCACTGATTTTTTTTGTTTTGTTTTTGAAAGTCAGAAAAGTTTATTTCTAAATTTTGTGTTGTTATATTGGTTTACCTGGTGGAAATAAACAAGTGAGATGGGTATATATTTGGTTTTTATTAAGTTGCCTAATAATTCTGCACAGTAATAGTTACCTGCACAAACAGATATCCTCCTAAGATAGCCAAATCTGAAAAAACCCACTCCAACTTCCAAAAATATTAAGCTTTGATATTTATGAGTCTTTTGGGTTGATTGAGAACATAGTTGTTATTCAATAATAAAAAGAATCCTCTCAAATACAACTTGCCTAATCATACGACACCGTGTGCAGAATTTACAGCCGGCCTTGGAAAACCCAACTAATGCCGGATGAGGAACCTTGGAAGAGGTGTAATAAATTTATTTTTTGCACCATGAATAAAAGTATATAAAAACTGTAAAGGGACGATTTTTGGGGACACAGGAAGATGTGTTTAGGTTTTAGTTATGAATATATCAATCTTTAAAAGAATATTTACAAACATTCTAGAATTACTTAAGGGGTTGTTCAGACTGAAGATATTAATGACCTATCCTTAGGGTAGGTCATAATAAATATTAGATTAGTGAGGGGTCCGACACTCAGCATCCCCATCTATCAACAGTCAGATGTAAACAGTGTACCCATTGTGCTTCGTGGCCATTGCCAAGAAATGCACAACAGTAGTTGACCTGCAGTCTTCGGCGATGCTCAAAACAAGGTGGAGAGAGTGGTGCGGAACCCCACCAATTTAATACTTTAAAGACCCCTTTAAATCAGATCTGTCACCATAGTTCACTACGCAAACTGCATACATTATTAAATCAATCACTTAGACCTGATGACCTGGTGTGTGTACTTTTAAAAATCCATGTTAGACTAGCTGTACAAGGGTGAGCATTCGAGGAGTCCAGCCAGAGCATGAAACCTAAACCGTTCATTCAAATAAGATTATGCATGGATTGCAAAGTATGTACACCAGCCCCAACAGGCCTAAAAACGTATTTAATAATGTATTTAGTTTGCATTGTGAAATCTGGAGACAGAGCAGCTTCATGTGATCTTAAAACAGGAGCTGAGCCTGACAAGATAGTAAATATTCCCTGTGGGAGGTTTCATGAAGTAGTGCAGAGTCCATGAAGCTGAGATGAAACATATGGGAGTATACGGAGTTCATTCAGAAAGCTGCATAGCCCGGTCACAATGTGCATGGCGGTACCATCCTCTACTGCCGGGCGCTCCGCTCCTACGGGCGAGGGGGGGGGATTATCATTTCAATGAGGCTTTCATTTATAATGAGGGCGATTTATTCAGATTTATGTACATATACGATATATTTTGATAAACTCCCATGAAAAACGTGCTGTGATGTCTCTTCCCCACCGTCAGCTGCTTCAATGTGACTGCATGACCCAACGTGGAAGAATTCACCGGAGATGAGATGGCTAATAGTAGACTCTAGTCCATTATATTCAGAAACCTTAAAATCGAAACATGTGCAACTCGGCTAGATCTGTCTGTCCACAGCCCTGCCGCCTCCATCAGGATGACCATGTGCAGACAACGTCCTATAGATTAGTCGCTGACCATTTTAGATCCCAATCGATAATCCCTCTGCATCTGAACAAGTCCTTAAAGAGGTAGTACAGAATTGTAAAAACATGGCTCCTTTCTTCTAAAAAACAGTGCCGCTCCTCTCTGCAGGTTGTGCGGGGTATTGCAGCTCACTCACTTCAGTGAAGTAAGCTGCAATAACCAGACACAATGCCTCTTCGCTGTTGCCCTCGGTCTTTATTAACAGGCTGCAGCCAATCACTGACCTCAGCAGCATGTGCTGTCTACATAGGCATTTCTCCTCTTAGCCCAGAGAGTGTCTGCAGAGGTCAGGCCTGCTATAGTTATGATGTCACCGCTGCCGCCTGTCAATAAAGACGATCAGAGCCATCACTGGACCTGCGGACGGTAAGGAACTCTTATTTAGTTTGTTCTTCCTTGACACAAGGCGAGAGGCATAAAACAATATGTAAACGTAAACATTAATTCTTGTGAACATTGGCGCCTCCACGTTCATCTGAGCTTAAGGCTATGTGCACACGCTGCGGTTTTTGCTGCGGTTTTGGCCCTGCGGAACTGCAGCAGTTCCGCAGACATGGTACAGTACCATGCAACCCTATGGGTTTTCAAAACCGCTGTGCTCATGCTGCAGTTTTTTCCGTGCGGTTTTGCTGCGTTTTTTTCCCCGCAGCATGTCAATTATTTCTGCGGATTCTGCTGCGGTTTCACACCTTTAACATAGTAGAGGTGTGAAACCGCAGGGCAAAACCGCAGCGAAACCGCAGGTCACTTTACCTGCGGTTTTACCTGCGTTTCCGCGCCAAAAAATCTGCAGCGGAATCCGCAACGTGTGCACATAGCCTAATGGTAATAACGATAGGTCTCAAGATATCTGTCTGTGGCATCTCTCCAAGTGAAAGACAGATCAGAAAACCTAGTGGAACATGCAAAGCTAGTCACATCTGTAAGACTGTCTGCAAGGAGCGGGTCTAGATTATATCTGCACTCTAAATAACCAGTCAATATGTCTGCACAGAGGATCTCCAAAGGGAGAGAACATCAAACATGATTATAGATGGGGAATCAGTAAATTATAACAGATGGGTTAGTGCTGTATAGTGAATAATCATAGAAAAAAAAACAAACAAAGCAGAAAAGCTCATTGTTACAGGAAAAAAAAAAAAACATGGGGAGAGAGTGGCAATGTCAGAGGCGGTGAAAGAGAGTCCGAGGCGGTGAAAGAGAGTCCGAGGCGGTGAAAGAGAGTCCGAGGCGGTGAAAGAGAGTCCGAGGCGGTGAAAGAGAGTCCGAGGCGGTGAAAGAGAGTCCGAGGCGGTGAAAGAGAGTCCGAGGCGGTGAAAGAGAGTCCGAGGCGGTGAAAGAGAGTCCGAGGCGGTGAAAAAGAGTCAGAGGCGGTGAAAAAGAGTCAGAGGCGGTGAAAAAGAGTCAGAGGCGGTGAAAAAGAGTCAGAGGTGGTAGGCATAAAGTGGGCGCAGGTGTTGAATCAGGAATTGGATTGGATTCAGCTTTTGAGAACTCTGAACTTTTGTTGGAGGCTCTGGGGTGAAGCACATAGATTGGGTGTCCCGAGTGCCACCCCCTCTTGACAACACACAGTGTCACCAGCATTCGCTTCCCTTAGGGTTGTCACAGTTCATTCTGAGATGTAAACAAGATAACGCTAGCTTGCCCATCAGGCCTTGTGGATAACCAAAAAACAGCACCAGCACCAGAATCCTAATGTAAAGTGCAAGAAAGTGATGCACAATGAGACTCGGCTGATGGAAAGTCGTACATTTATTTTGTAAAAGTTCCAACATTAACCTATAAATATTCCCAACCAGCAAGTAGAGCAGGGAAATAAATTTTGCGCGGTGGCTGGTTCGTGGAAATGGCCATTTCACAGTATGGTAGCAAACAGTCATTAAATTGTGTACCTTACGCTGGCGATGCTCGGCGACTCGGCTCCCAGTCTGCATCGTTCTAGCTGATTGGCAACAATTTGTCTTTCCACCTCGAGCTCTCTGGTGAGCCGTTCAAATTGCAGCTCCTGGAATTTCAAGAAAATGAGAAAGAAGCCTCAGGTGATCTGCAAATACACTGATTCATGCACAGGCGACCGAGGGGGAGAGATAATCTATGCTCGGCTGTTAGCAAAGGGCCAAAACCCATCTGCCTGCAAAACTGCTCACAACACACATTTTATTTATTTATTTATTTTTTTATCAGTTTCATAAAAGAAGACGGTTCTGACAGATCGCAGAAAACGGAATATTTCATGGATTATTATTGACCTTTATCTGCAATTCAGGGGGCGCGAGGGAATTCGGCGGCTCTTCAACTTTAATGTAAGAACCCAACGGTTAATCTATGGCCAAAAGTCATAGTATTGCACAGAGATACACGCGTACAGACGGAGATACTGAGCAAAGAAACCAAAACTCCATCCATGAAATGAAAAGTGAATGTCTGTTTATACCGTGTAAAGGCGGCAGAACTAATAGGAAGCAATAAATACGGTTCTGCTTGCGGTAAAAAAAAAAAAAAAAAAAAAAGGAGTAGAGAGAAAGCTAAAGAATACGTCTGCCTTCAATATGAATCTGTGTCAAAGCAACTCAAGATCCAAAGACCAAAAACAAAACAAACCTACTATGTTTACAGTTCAAATTATGACTTGTGTCTCCATGGCAACAGACTACAGAATGACAATGCGTAGTCTGGAATACTCCTTGTTACTTTAACAAAATATGAGACACTAGAAGTACAAGGACAGAAGGAAGATCGCTCATAAAAATAACCTGTAAAAATGTAGATGTCAACAGTTTCATAATAATAATAATAATAATAATAATAATAATAATAATCATCATCATCATCGGAAACCGCCTACACAGACGGTGAAAAACCCTAAGCTCTATACTTCAGCGTATGCTAAAAGTGTGTCTTTTCAGCATACGCATGACAGACTATTGTGACTGTATGGAAAAAGATTTTCTTATACAGAGGGACGCAGTAAAAATAAAGTCTACAGAATGTTTTTTTTTTTCCTTCTTTACAACGGGAGTCCTGTGTTACCTACACAGTAGCGAACGTCAGAGTTTCCAGGTGGAACATACCGACAAAAAAAAAAAAAGGGGGAGACCACTGGGACTCTCCGAAGAGTGGAAAATCTGCGGCCCTACTGAAGCAAGACTGGGAGTGTAGAAAGCTTAAATAGTTAAAAATGGAATAGAACAATAGACCGTGAGAAATAAAGCTAATTTCCAATTGACTTACTATTTCTCCCTGCATTTTTTCTCCTCCTATCCTTGCTTTTCTCTTCTTCTATGTCTCCTGTTCAATGCCAACGCTACTTGTAAGCACTGCCCTAGAGAGCTTGTAAGCACCTCCCCAAGGGCGGACGCCATCACTGAAGAGTGCATTAAACACCTAATCCTGACCAGCTTCATCCCTACTGCGAATCCAATGCTACAGAAGAAAAATAGCCTCTTGTAGCAGCATGGGGAGGAGCACAGATCAGACCAGTGGTGCGACGAGAACTGTCAGTCAGAAGCACACAGGCCCCCCAGGAACCAGGAAGCCAGCAGTCTAGGGGGTCACTGAGCTCCTGAAGACACGAGGTGAAACCTTTAGGCTGATGCAAGGGAAATAGAAGAAACTGTTACGTTCATTTTTAGAACAGAATGTTTTAAAAACATATTGTATTTATTTATAACATTTCCATAACTTGTGTTCTTTATGGACGTGAAGGGTTCAATCAGAACAGGTTTTCAGCTAGTGACAAGAATGTTTCATTCACACATAGCAAGCAGAGAGCTCAAAAATAAGATAAGCTGCTTATTTTATTATACAGTGATAATGTTTTATTTACATAGGACCGGACAATGGCTTTCATAAAAACCCATTAAAATAAGAATCCAATTAAAGAGACAAACGGCGTCCCTATGGCGAGTGCTTAAAGTAAAGTCGTCTTTTGTTAATGCAAAGTCTTCAAAATAAAAAAAAAAAAAAAATCATCTGTGTGTATTATATTTACAGACAATATAATCCATTTTCTACACAGCTCAGCAGCGCTGTGCCGGCAATAGGCATTTATTCTAAAAGGAGCCTAATGATCGGGTTTATTATGACCTCTGTACATTAGCTGAGGTGAGAGGTTGGGGGGGGGGGGGGTAGATATAAATCATTCTTCCCTATAGTATACATATATCCCTGCCCCCACATACACGAACATTTGCATGCATCAGCGCAAATCTCCTCCTACTTCTGTCACTGATTCATTCATGTGCAACCTGGTGGTTGGAGGAGATAGCAGAAATCCAGCAGCCTTACTGCAAGCAGAAGGAAGGCCGAACACAATGCAGAACACAATGCTTCATCTAAATCACCCGCCGGAATTAAAACTTTGCAGGGCAGGAAAAAAAACAAACAAACCGTAAAGTAGTTTGAGAGTAAAGGCCTTCCATACAGATAAGAGTCACCTGATCTTGCCAATTTTTGTGGGATCGGCCAATCCTCTTATGCCGGGGGACATAGGTATTGGGTGGCTGGAATTCAATAGGCCAAATCTGTTGTTTGACGGCGAGATAGAGGATATCATGAATTTCTTTTGCTCCTACTCTCCTATCTACTAATCTACATACCAGACTAACAGAAAGGAAGTTCCTACACCTATAGTGCTGGAAGAATTCTAATGGAGAAAATGCTACTAATCTACATACCAGCCTAAAAGAGAGGTGGGATTTGTAGTTCGGATCCATGTAGGGTGGGAATTTAGAGAAAGGGAGTTCCTACACCTATAGTGCTGGAAGAATTCTAATGGAGAAAATGCTACTAATCTACATACCAGCCTAAAAGAGAGGTGGGATTTGTAGTTCGGATCCATGTAGGGTGGGAATTTAGAGAAAGGGAGTTCCTACACCTATAGTGCTGGAAGAATGCTAATGAAGAATAAATGCTACTAATCTACATACCAGCTTAACAGACAGGTGGGCTTTTAGTTCGGATCCATGTAGGGTGGAAAGTTAGAGAAAGGGAGTTCCTACACCTATAGTGCTGGAACAATGCTAATGAAGAATAAATGCTACTAATCTACATACCAGCCTAACAGAGAGGTGGACTTTGTAGTTTGGATCCATGTAGGGTGGGAAGTTAGAGAAAGGGAGTTCCTACACCTATAGTGCTGGAAGAATGCTAATGAAGAATAAATGCTACTAATCTACACACAAGCCTAACAGACCAGTGGACTTTGTAGTTTGGATCCATGTAGGGTGGGAAGTTAGAGAAAGGGAGTTCCTACACCTATAGTGCTGGAAGAATGCTAATGAAGAATAAATGCTACTAATCTACACACAAGCCTAACAGACAGGTGGGCTTTTAGTTCGGATCCATGAAGGGTGGAAAGTTAGAGAAAGGGAGTTCCTACACCTATAGTGCTGGAAGAATGCTAATGAAGAATAATTGCTACTAATCTACACACAAGCCTAACAGACCAGTGGGCTTTTAGTTCGGATCCATGTAGGGTGGAAAGTTAGAGAAAGGGAGTTCCTACACCTATAGTGCTGGAAGAATGCTAATGAAGAATAAATGCTACTAATCTACATACCAGCCTAACAGACAGGTGGACTTTGTAGTTTGGATCCATGTAGGGTGGGAAGTTAGAGAAAGTTCCTACACCTATAGTGCTGGAAGATTGCTAATGAAAAGGAAACGCTTTTAACAAAAGGGAGCGGATAATTCATTAGACTGGAAAGTGCATCATAAGCGACTTTATCTTGTTGTGGGGGGTGAGGGCAAGGAACGGAAAATATCCCAAGTTCTCCACCAGTATTAATGCTACTCTGAGGTGCCTGCAGGCAATGGCTAGTCAAGGTCATCAAATGTTTCATATATGCTCAATTTTGCATTTAAAAAAATAATCTAGTGTATTCCATGGAAAGTGATACTGTTGTACTGACAGTGAGCAGGGGTCACAGTCATGAGGGCTTGTGTCCTGCGACTGTGGAGGCGGCATGGTGCCAGCACAGTATTTTTTATCCCCCATAAAAGACATTTTGTTTCCTAAAAACAATAAATCACATGAGAATTTCAGCTTCATGGGATTTTCTACTGAGGAAGGAGGAAGTAAAAAGTTACAAAACTTTTCTTTTTTTCCTGGTTAAAAAGCCTATGGTTGAATTGTAACTGATGAAGCCCAATGTCGCATTACACCGGAGAACGAGGCAGCATTGCACAACTCAGTCTCTCATTAGGTCTCCATTTAGTACTAATAAAAGATTCCAGATCGTGTGCGACGTGGGCGGGGAAATCTCCTCGAACCTCTGACCCTATTGTCCTGAATGTCGCACAATCTCATCTGATCCACAAGCCTCATTTATCCATTGTGGAAGGATGCGGATATATTAATGGAATGGCTTTCCTAAAAGGTTATGCTAAACACAGCACCCTGTTCATAGGATAGAGGACAATGTACTGATCACTTTGGGTATGAATGCTGAGACCCACAACGATTCCGAGCACTCGGCCCTCCAGAGCCTGTTATGAATGGATCAGAAGCGGGCATGCCCGATTTCCACCCCCATTCATCCTCTATGGGGCTGACAGAGAAAATGAATACAGAACTCAGCTATTTCCAGCAATCTCATAGACAATGAATGAAGTGGAGCTCCAGCATGTGCCGCAGCGCTCTATGTAAAGAGGTGCTCCACAAAGGACCTGTTCTGGGGGGCTGCCAGAGCTCCATTTTTGTGATACCTGAGGGTCTCTGTAGTCAAACCCCAGAGAATCTTAATAATCTTTATTTTTATATAGCGCTAACATATTCCGCAGCGCTTTACAGTTTACAGACATTATCATCACTGTCCCCGATGGGGCTCACAATCTACATTCCCTATCAGTATGTCTTTGGAATGTGGGAGGAAACCGGAGAACCTGGCGGAAACTCACAAAAACACAGGGAGAACATACAAACTCCTTGTCCTTGGTGGGAATCGAACCCAGGACTCTAGCGCTACAAGGCTGCAGTGCTAACCACTGAGTCACCGTGCTGCTCGACAGCAAGTTATCTTCTTTCCTACAGATTGGGGATAATTTCCTACCTTGTAAGTAAGCCTTTAAAAGGTAATCAGTCACTAGATCAAAAGTAACCAGTTTTTGCTCATTTTATTTAATTCCCACTCTTTTCGGGTTTTTATTTTTTTCAAAATCCGCCATATGGTTCTACAAATACGAGTCTTTTTTATTTAGTGCTACTTGTTATGGTCTTTTCCAAAAAGGGGTAGTGTTCACATGACACAAACGCTGAGCAGCTTAAAAACACGCCCCCGAGGATCCTGAGAGCCAAGCCACCTCGTTAAGACCACAAAGTTTAGAACTAAATGAAAAAAAGGCCCTTAGCTCTGGAACCGTATGATGGATTACGAATGAAATAAAAAGGGAAAACTCAGAGGAGCAGAGGGAATAAAACGGCAGCAAAATTAGACACTTTACCTGGAAAGGACAAGTATTTGTTGTCTTGTTGGAGTGTCCCTACCAGTAATAAAGGCTGGATGTCAGTTTCACCTTCATTTCTTTTTATAAATATCAAACTTTTTGGAAGCAACTTTGAATAGTATCCAACCATTTGTATTTAAAGAGCCTAAGAAAAATGTCTCCATGGTAACAGACTACAAACAAACCCTGTGTAGTCTGATCGTACAGTCTCGATCCCTCTTCGCTCATCCATTCATTGGCCTCTAGGAGACAGATGAATTGTTATAAATTAATGAGTATTCTTATTTCCGATTATTCATTTAGCCCGTAACGCAACAGTTTTCAACACACATTTTAACGCGGACATATATTAAAGGCGACACGTTGGCGCGTATATGCTTAGCGTTTCATGCTTGTCATTTATTTGAGGCCATTCTCGGGAGAGCAGTGACAGCGCCTGGAAGCTAAATAGAAGATTTAGATGAAATGGGCGCTCTCTGGGTAGAAGCGGGCTATTCCCATCATCAGCAAAGGGTTTGACAAATGCAGATTGAATTTTCAACCCCTGTCATCATGAATATTTGTATCCACACTATCCCGTACCACAGGGGGAAGGCGAGCGACTTCATTATTTCCAGGAGGTATTCATGAGATGACACGATGTCAGCTGCACTTGGTAAGTCAAGGCAAGTCCTGAATATAGATGTGCGATAAAGGACTCCTACAGGATGGCGACAATACGGGGCGAGGATCACACGGGACGAGATAACATTGCGTCTTAATCCTGCCGCGATCGGGAACGGCCCGCGGACATGATCTACTGCAATGAGACTTATTGTCTTATGGGGGTTGTCCTGACATTGAAATCTATGACCCATCAACTAAATTCAGGGACCCCGGGGATTATTAGTATGAGGGTCCTGAGCCCCCCATTCCCGAACGCTGTGATGAAAGCAAGTGTAAAGCAGCAGTGATTGATAATAAACGGTGTGACCTCATTCAATGACTGAGGCAACCGGAAACCAGACGGGCGCTGGACTAACGAGTCCTACAAGAAGGAAAAAAAAAAAAATTGCTGGGGGTTTGGTCATTAGGACCCCCAATGATAAAGATCAGGGGTCCTCAGGGTCACCACCGATATCAGTGGATTCACACTTATTCATCTATGGGACTGGTGCAGCAGCGCAGGTACAGCACTCCGGTAGGTCCGGCAGTCTCTGCACACAAAACCTCCATCCAAATAGACCCCCATACAGACCGTTTTATCGAGATCAGAGCAAGTTGGTGCTAGCTTTCCAATTTTGAGAAACAACGCCCCCCCCCCCCCCCCCCCGGCTCCTTGCTGCAGAAAAAAAGCGCCTTACTCACCTTTCCCAGGTCCAATGCAGAGTCTCCACTGCTGCTCCGAGTGTTTGTTATTGTCCAACGCTACATTGACAGCGCTGCAGTCAGTCAATCAGTGAGCTCAGCGGAAAGGAAGGTACAAGCCACTAAAGTTCACTCGCTGCAGTGCTTTGACATCAGACAATTAACACCATTAGTAGGGGTGGAGTCAGTGCTGGACCTGGGGTGGGCGAGTAAGAACAATTTTTACTATTAATATATATATATTTTTTTTTGTTTTTGTTTTTTTGCTTTTTAAACCAACTGCAGCCAGGAGACAGGCGGTTTCCGAAACCGTAAAATCCCCTTTAACTTATTATTGTGATTAGTGTCTAAAGTGCATCAGTGCCTTCTATTGAAATGCGCTGTGCAGTTGTGTCAGCTGTTCTTATGACAGCTTGTCATTGCCATTCAGGAGTCTGGGAAAGCAGGGTGGCGGCCCTTTTAAGGGAACCAGTCAGCAGGTTTTCACATATGGAACTAGAGTTATGGCTTAATAGGCACTTGGCCCCTTATAAAAACGACATCTTTTTCGTAGTGCTCCGATGTGACGGTCACAAGAAATCTAGTGTAGAAGTCATATGCAAATCAGGCTGAAAGTGCAGTGGGGGCGTGTCAATCCATCTAAGTGCTCTCACACGCCCCACAGAGCACTTCCAGCCTGATTTACATATAGATTCTACAGTAGATTTCTCATGACTGGCACACGGAATGCTTTAAAAAAAAAAAAAAAACATTTTTATTTTCTGGATGACAAGTCATAGCACTACTTCTATATGTAAAAACGTGCCGATGGGTCCCTTTAAAAGCTGTCCCGTCTATTCCCCAGGCACAGATAATAATTCTATCCATCCTCTTCTGAAGATGGTAATCAGCCCGGATGAAATATTCAATTTCCATTTAAAAGAGCGGCTTATTATACCTCATGTATACGACCTTGAGAAGCCACGTGACGGAGCAGCGTGGATCATAATGCCGGCCACATCGTCTGATTAGGTCGTGAAAATTTATAGAACATGATTTTTGCATAAGTGAACAGGTGGCGCTATAATGTTGGCGCTATAATAATCAGTTCCCTACAGGTAAGTTCCTTTTCTCCGGAAAAAAAAAAATGTCTACATTTTTATTACAGGGACGCGTCAAAAATATCTTCGGCCAAAAGATTAATGCAGGAAAATCCGGTCTCTGCTCTTACCTTATCTAGCTACTGTAAAGGGCAGAAGGTATCAGACGGATAACGGGCGAGTCCTAAGAGGGCAGGACGGGCGAGGGTGAGAGAATGAGGGGAGAGTGGAAATAGCTCATTATCTCAGCAAAAGATCTAAATACAACAAGAAAAATTGCTAAAGTTTGTTAAAAAAAAAAAAAAATATATATAATAATAATAATAATAATAATAATAATAATAATAATAATAAATATATATATATATATATATATATATATATATATATCTCTACCTATCTATCTATATCTTCACCCTCCCCAGGTCCAGCGCCGAGTTTGCACCACTACTTCTAGTGTTTGTTATTGTCTGCAGCATTGATGTCACTTCAACAGCGCTGCTGCCAATCAGTGGGCTGTAGCTGTAAGTAACTTGTGCTGTCTATTCAGGCACAGCAGCTAAGTTCACTGATTGGCTGCAGCGCTGATAACATGACAACAGCGCTGCAGACCGTAACACAGACACGTCGAGCAGCAATGAATGCCACGCCGCAGGACCCGGGGAGGCCAAATAAAGCACTTTTTTTTGTTTTCTTTTGATAAACTGCAGCTGAGGAAGAGGGGTTTTCCGGAGATAAAATTCTGTCTGCCTGCTGTCGCCACTAGGGGGAGCTTCTGTTACACTGTTTATACATTCAACTTAAAAGGCAACTTTGTCAGTCACTAGGTTTTTGCTATGTAATCTGACATAAGTGTGATATAGGGGCAGAGATCCTGATTCCAGCAGTGTATCACTTAGTTTAATTGGTGCAGCAGTTGTGATAGAATCCCAGTTTTCTCTGCTGCAGATCTACCAGAGCTCGGAATGCTGAGCCGTGTAACATCCAGTCTACACCACTGATTAGCAGCTCTCCTGACTACACGATGTACACAGAAAGCAGCCAATCAGTGCTGGGGGCGTGGTTGGACTAGGAGGCATGAGGCACCTGGTCCTGTAGTGATAATCTCCTGCTGATAAAACACTGATTTTATTAAAAGAGCAAAACACAGCTCAGTAAGTGATACACATCACTGGATTCATGACACTACATCTTGCTGTTCTAAGATTACATGGCAAACACCTGTTGACAGATTCCCTGTGATAAAAACTTAGAAGGCTCCCTCTAGTGGTTGACACAGTCATGCACAATTTTATCAGTTACCCCATATCTTTCTGGGTGACTTGGAGATCTGTACCAGAAAACAAGAGCTCTGATCCTTATAAAAAATACATTTAGAAGTGAATCAGTACAGAACAAGTTAAGTCTCTGGTCACATGTCCAGCTATTTATATCAATTTGTTATAAGCCGTCTGCTCTCAGCTCCTTACAATACAAGATCATTAATCACAATAATTAGATCCGAACCCAGTTCCACAGATAAGAAACGACCCCGCGACCAAACCCCATCTTCTTGCATCCACAGTCATTCTGTATGAGGATTCTCTCAATCATTCCTTACCAGATTTCACACGACGCCAGCACTAGAGCGAACCAGGATCTGCCCGATACGTCGTATTAGATAACGCTCGCTGTGTTCTAGGGGCACTGGGATCATGATGCTTTAAGCAAATCGCCAACCTCAAAGCTCCGACTTGGGCCGTACACCCATGACATTAGGAGATGTGTATCACCTGACCACGCGGTATGTAAGCAAGTTGTATGGATGCGCCACCGGATACGGTGCCATAAAGGGACACTGCGACACCTGTTTGGACAGTTGCCAGAAGGCGATGCATTTTCCATTAGATGGTAACCTAAGAAGTCGATTGTCCAGCGCGAAATTAGTTTAGTCATTTTATGGGACCTGTGACAACACAATTATACGTAGAATGTACACAAAAATTGGCAAATAAATGATTAACCGGCGTTTAATTATAGTAATCTTGGTGCAGAAGCAGGAAAAATCGGAAGTGGAACTTGACTATACGCGCGCACACACTGCACCATGTGATCACCCACAATATCCCCCGGTTCCTAACATTTGTAGCAAATCATCATAAAGTAGACTATAGGTCATGTGATCATGACAAAGCATATTCATTGGTGGTCACTTCTGATAAGTTCAGTGACTAGACCGTCCTGGTTTTGCCCCTTAGGGGCGGAACATCACTAGTCCGGCCCATGAGGAATAACACCACGTATTCTTACGTACCCCAGGATCATTGTAACCCTTGTGGTAGCCTTTTTTCACTATTCATGCAATCCAAACAACATTTATCATATGACATAAGAGGAAGGAAAAGAGAAGATAGCTATATTCAAAAAAAACCCATGTTCACACACTTCTAAGGCTGAAAAGAATGTGGTTGAATTACCCCTTTAAAATGGCATTTGACGGAGGTTTAATTCACTCAACAATGAATGCTGTGTAATGTATCAGTCCTGCAGATAAAGATTTGGATTAAAATATTGAAAAAAAAACATTATAAGTTATTTAGAGGAGAGGGGAGACAGATACATAGTAAAAACTCTGCATTTCCCAGGAGGAAACATTGAGGCTCAGCTCCCTCTGAAGATTTTCTATTGGGTTCATGTCTGGAGCCACTTCTTAGTTGCCCTTGCTGTGTGTTTGGATCATTATCATTCTGGAAGACCCAGCCGCCACCCATCTTCAATAATCTAATGGAGGGAAGTAGGTTGTTGGCCAAAATCTCGCCATACATGGCCCCAACCATCCTCCCTTCAATGCTGTGCAGTCATCCTTTCCCCTTTCCAGAAAAGCATCCCCAAAGTATGATGTTTCCCCCACCATGCTTCACGGTTGGGACTGTGTTCTTGGGGTTTTACTCATCCTTCTTCCTCCTCCAAACACGGTGAGTGGAGTTGGCTTCCGGTTTTTGTGGGCCCCTGGCGGAAGTCTCAGTTAGCCCCTTCGACACACACCACAATTCATGATACAAAGATACGGCAGAGAAATATAGGTATAGTACAATGCCAAAGATTTCACTTCTTACATTATATGAGTGATATCTATTGTAAATTCTACAATAGCTCAGAAACCGGACAGTATAGACCTCCATTCAGTACTATAAGCATCACATAGTCCTCCATACAGTATTGTGGGCATCATGTAGCTCTCCATAAAGAATATGCCCCATATACTGCTCCATACAGAATAATGGACCTCATATAATGCGAACATGCACTGCGTTCAAAGCGCTGCTAGCTCCGGATCATCTGCACATACCCTTAAATTTCAGCAGAACTAGAGCTGCTACGAATCCTATAATGAATCGTGACAGTAATATATACATATATAGCTCTGGCAAAAATTAAGAGACTACTGCAAAATTTTCAGTTTGTCTGATTTTTCTCTTTATAGATATATTTTTGAGTAAAATGTAAATTGCTTTTTTATTCTATTAACTACTGACATGTCTTCGAATTTTCAAGCTTTCCTTTTGCCACGCCTGGTACAAAAATGTAAGCAGTTTTTCTTTGTCTGATGGCTTGTGACTATCCATTTTCCTCTTGATTACATTCCAGAGGTTTTCATTGGGGTTCAGGTCTGGAGATTGGGCTGGCCATGACAGGGATTTCATGTGGCGGTCCTTCATCCACACATTGATTGACCTAGCTTTGTGGCATGGCGCATTGTCCTCAGAGTTGGGGAACATTGCTTGAGCAGAAGGAATCAACTTTTTCCAGGAGAACCTTGTATGCGGCTTGATTCATACGTCCTTCGCAAAGATTAACCTACCCAATTCCAGCCTTGCTGAAGCATCCCCAGATCATCACAGATCCTCCACCAAATTTCACAGTGGGTGAAAGACACTGTGGCTTGTACGCCTCTCCAGGTCTCGTCTAATCATTAGGTGACCAGGTGTTGGGCAAAGCTGAAAATTAGACTCATCAGAGAAGATTACCTTACTCCAGTCCTTTATGGTCCAATCATTATGGTCTTTGGCAAACTTCAGCCTGGCTCTCTTTTGCTTCTCATTGATGAAAGGCTTTTTTCTAGCTTTACATGACTTAAGCCCTGCCCCTAGGAGCCTGTTAAGAACTGTTCTTGCCGTGCACTTCACCCCAGCTGCCATTTGCCACTCCGTTTGTAGGTCACTTGATGTTATCCTGCGGTTGCTGAGTGACATTCGAATAAGATGACGGTCATCCCGGTCAGTGGACAGTCGTTTTCGCCCTCTGCCAGTCTGTAGCTTTGTTGTCTCCAATATCTGCTGCTCGACCTTGTTGTAATAGACTGCTGTCTTAGAAATTTTAAGGATGTAGGCAACATGGCGCTCATTGTATCCCTCTGCTAGTAAAGCCAGAATTGAGCCCTTCTTTTCCTCACTCAAGACTTTTCTTTTCAACTCCTTTGGCATGGTTAAAAGTTATTTTTTCATTCCTATTACTCTTGGGATATTACTAGCACTTGTTTTGCTATTCAGCTTGTCCTACAGCAGGGTTTTTTATACTTTCCTTTGCTAAAGAAGATTTGGTTCAGGTGATCACCTAATCAGAAGCACATTAAGTAGAGTGATGTGTCCTCTGGTTGGAATTCAACTGACACTGGAACGGAATGGCTGTCAGACATGAGAGAAGCTGATTTTTGTAAAGCTGTGCAGCGGTCTCTTAATTTTTGCCAGCGCTGTGTGTGTGTGTGTGTGTGTGTGTGTGTGTGTGTGTGTGTGTGTATATATATATATATATATATATATATACACACATACACACACATACATACACACTGTATATATACACACACATACAGTGGGGAAAACAAGTATTTGATACTGTCACAATTCATTATAGGATTCATGGCAGCTCTGTTTCTGCTGGAATTGAAGGGTATGTGCAGAAGATCCAGAGCTAGCAGCGCATAATATATTAATATATAGATTTTATTATTTTTTTTTGTAGAGAATCTACAATCTCAGCAGAATTTCAGAGCGACAAGTTCTGACAGTTATCATGGAGTCTGAGCTTGGCAGAAGCACATTCTGCCTATTGTTTAGCAAACATCCTGTACCCACGAGGTGGGTAACCAAAAAATAGCTTGCAAAATAAAATATTTCCTGAGTTACCGTACTTTTATTTATGTTTACTAAAAATCTTGGACTCCTTTTACAGCCATACACCCCACCTCACCCCATCCAAACTTTTCATTTGAGGTCCGCAAATTATACAAACTTAAAACACATAATAGAAAAAAAGCCACCACTAAAACACCAATCATAAAAGGGGTTGTCCAGTCAACGCAATTTTTTTTCCGGCAAGCACTGCAGCTTGTCGAATCCCAATAGTGTGGATTTTCCTCTGCTAGCCGGTTCAGGTGTTGTCACACAATGCAGTCACGGGCAATTTTGAGTCTATTTGTAGTTTTCTCAATGTTCTATTCAGAAAAGTTAATTAAAAGCAAGTGACTGCAAGTTTGAGAAATCACATACTTGTGGTTATGTCACAACTGCTTGGACAGGGTAGCAGAGCCGAATCCTAACAGTAGGTATATTACACACTATAAGGCTATGTTCACACGTTGCGTTTTTTCCCTTTTTATGCAAATTTTAAGCTGCATTTTACAGTACCAACAAAGTCTTTCAGGTTTCAGAAAACTCATGCACGCAAGTTTTTTTTTTCCTGAGTGATTGGGAAAACTGCTGCTTTTTTCCAACTGCAGCGTGTCACTTCTTAGGCTGTGTTTTTTTATGTGTTTTCGCGGTGTTTTTTTCAGCGCGGAAATGTTTTTTTCCGTGCGTATTTGCACGGAAATTGAATCAGTCAAATCCGCAACAAAAATGCAGGTCTAAAAAGGTTTGCGGATTTGCTGAGTTTTTGTTTGCGTTTTATCGTCTCCTATGGTGTTTCCCATGCTGTCATCTGTGTGACACCGTGGGAAACACTGGCGCGGTAGTTCTCATTGGCGGTAACACTACCGCCGGTAAGACCGTCGGTCTGGGAGCTGCGGGGTCATGCTGTCAGATGTCATCGAGACCCCGCAGATGTGACTGTAACCAGTGGTAATGCTACCACAGACTGTCAGTCAAAACGCTGTGGGGTCATGCTGTCAGATGTCAGTGTGACCCCGCAGCTGTGACTGTGATCCGCAGCGGTGACCTGCGGTAAAAAGCTTACCGCAGGTCAGGAGGCGTGGGCCGATGAGACTACTGGTCCCAATTGGGCTACTTCGGCTGTCACTGATAACAGTGACAGCAGGTACCGCTGATGGGAGACGTAGTCTCATCTGCCGGCGCCTGTGCTCACAGTTAAAAGTAAAATAATAATTACATACACATTCAAATAAAAAACGAAATTATACTCACCCAAAACCAAATCCCCGATGCCCTCGTCTCCTAGAAATAATGTAAAATAATAAACAACCTATACTCACCTGTCCACCATAATGCACGTAATCCAGAGCGTCCCACAGCAATATCACATGTAGAACAGTCACATCAGGAGATACGACTGCTCTACCCGGCTGCCGGCGACACACTGACAGGAGGCGATTGCTCCTGCAGTGTCACTGAGCTGCTGTGAGAGAGTTCACCGGAGTACAACAGCTGATCAGCTCTGGTGCTCTTAATTACGGCACCAATGTGTGAGACGTTTCCAACACAGCAGTGGTGCCTTAAGGGAGATCACCGGAGCTGACCTGCTGATGACCTCCGGTGACATCTTTTAAGGCTGCCCAGTGCTATACAATGCGGGAGCGATTACCTCCTGTCAGTATATCGCCGGCTGTCTTTGAGAGCAGTCACGTAACTGATGTGACTGCTCTCAAAGTGATCAGGATCGCTGTGGGACATTATGGATTATCTTCTTGGCGGACAGGTGAGGAATATTGTGGTTTATTATTTTATTTTTGTTGCAGGATACGTTGACTTCGGTAGAGTAGGCATTCAGTGAATATGGTTTAATTAAGATTGAATAAGAGAGTCTGTCATTATTTCAAATTCAGTACTTTATTCTGGGAGTCTGTGTTTTTAAACAATATCACTAGGGGGTTACTAATGGAACGGTATCTTACAGACGGCTCTCCATTACTAACCTGTGGGCTTGATGTTACCTGACAATACAAAGGTGACCCCATAAATATGAACCCCACTTGCCACTTCTACAGGGCAAGTGGGAAGAGCGAGGTTAAATGCCAGATTTGGTGCATTGTATAGATGTGCCTTTTCTGGGGCGGCTGAGAGTTGATGTTTTTAGTCTGGAGGGGGCCAATATCCATGGCCCCTTCCTAGGCTATTAATAACAGCACGTAGCTGTCTGCCTAGCCTTTGCTCGTTAGATTTTATAGGGGAATCCTATGTCAATTTTTTATGGAGTCCCCCTAAAAATTAGCCAGTAAAGGCTAAGCAAACAGCTGTGAGCTGATATTAATAGCCTGGGAACCTTTATGGCTATTGGCTCCTTTCCAGAATATTAACATCAGCTCTCGGTTGTCGGCTTTCCCTCTGCTGGTTATTAAAATTCTGCGGGAGCCCACGCAACTTTTTTTTTTCATTTTTTTTTTCATGAATATTAACAGTTGCTGTTTGGTTACAGCCTATGCATTTTCATTCTTTTAACGCTCCTACATAGGCTGGTGATAATGTGTGTGTTTACTTACTGGCTTAGTAATTAGGGTGTCAGGCTGACACCTTTTCATTATTAAGCCTAGAGCTAGGTGTTAATGACAGCTGCTGACACCTAGCCCTAATCCCATTACTCTGATGCCACTGCATCAGGATGAAAAAGGTGGTGATGAACCAAGAAAATACATCTCAAGACTTTAAGAAAAATAAATCTTTATTTAAGCTCAAAAAAGCCTTAATTGCTGTACAAAAACGCATGCAAAAATGCACCAAAACCGTACGTTTTTGCCGCAGTGTTTTTCTTGCCAAGAGATGAAGAAACCCTAAAGAAATATCTGCAAGCAAATACTCAATGTGCGCACATCGCCTTTCAGTGGTTTTTTTGCATCGTTTTTTCACCCATGGAAAGCAATGGGCAAGTGCAAAAACGCAGCAAAAAAACGCAGGTACCTGTTTTTGCTGTAAAAACCAAGGAAGTTAAAAATCAGGACTTTTTGGGGGGCACTAAACTTTATCAGTATGCATAAGGCTGAGTTCACACGTGGCTTTTTTTCGCGTTTCGGCGGCGGTTTTGCCGCGAAAACGCGAAAAATAAGCATCCCATGCATTCCTATGGGATTCCGCAATGCTGTGCGAATGCTGTGGTTTTTACCGCGGCGGAATCGCTTCGCGGTAAAAACCGCAGCATGCTCATCAATTTTGCGGAATCGCGGCGATCCCGCACCCATAGGAATGCATTGTTCCGCTTACTTCCCGCATGTGGCTGTGCCCACCTTGCGGAAAGTAAGCAGAACATTTGCGGATGGTACCCACGGTCCGGAGGAGAGGAGACTGTCCTCTGGGCTTTGGGTACCATATCCCTGTAAAAAACAGAATTTAAAATAAAAAATATTGTTATTCTCACCTTCCGATGTCCCGCGCAGCCTTCCCGCTTCTCTCCACGCTCTCGTTCCCAGTAATCCTTTGCGAAAATGCCCGCGATGACGTCCATTCTCGTGGGATCGCGAAGTCTCGCTGTCATCGCGAATTACCGCGAGACATCGCGATCCCGCGAGAACGGACGTCATCGCGGGCATTTTCGCAAAGGATTACTGGGAACGGCTGCGCGGGACGTCGGAAGGTAAGAATAACACCATTTCTTTTTTTTTTTTTTTACATTTTATCTTTTACTACTGATGCTGCATAGGCGGCCTCAGTAGTAAAAAGTTGGTCACACTTGTCAAACACTATGTTTGACGAGTGTGACCAACCTGTCAATCAGTTCTCCAAGCGATGCTACAGATCGCTTGGAAAACGCTAGCATTTTGCAAACTAAATACGTTTGCAAAATGCTAGTTTTTCCGCGGGAAAATCGCGGGAATTTAAAATGCGATTTTCCCGCGGAATGGAATTCCGGAATTCTCGCGGTAATTTCCACGAGAGTTCCGCTGCGTGTGGACTTAGCCTAAGAGACAACAAAAACACAGCAAAACTGGCTTTGTGTAAGCAGCTTGTTTACTGCCAAGAGAGCAAGTTTTGCCTGCAGAAAAAAAGCAGAAAAAAATACAACATGTGAATGTAGCCTCAAGTCTCCGTAAGCTACACTGGGCAGGACCGCCCCTTCAAGGGCCTGTTCCTATATGCCATATACGCAGATTTTCAATGCTAAAAAAGTGCAATTTTTTTTTTTTGCACACCTCATCATTTGCATAATATCTGCACTGACTTCAGCTGCAAAGATGAACGTGCTGAGGATTTCAGATATGCAATGCAAGTAAATTATAATTTGTTATTCACTGATACTATAAGGGTGAGTGCACACAGTGCGGATTGACCTGCGGATCTGCAGGTAAAACTGCAGGTAAAATGACATGCGGATTTGCCAGCGGTTTTCCCCTGCGGTTTGACACCTGGACAATTGAACGGGTGTCAAACCGCTGCGGAACCCGCAGAAAGAATTGACATGCTGCGGATTTCAAATCCCATTGGCTAACATGGTACTGTACATTGCTTGCGGATCTGCTGCGGATCCACAGGGCCAAATCCGCTGTGGATCTGCAGCAGAATCCGCAGCGTGTGCACATACCCTAAAACGCAGCGGATTGTCCGCATGCAAATGCACAATGGAAAAAAGCAAAGCGAGAACATTCCCTGGATGTCACAGCGATCATGGAGTTAATATTTAAAATATTAAGATATTATTGCAAAAATGAACAAATACACTTAAAAGGGAACCTGTCCCCAGTTTTGCAATATATCAACTAAAACTATCACCTTATGGGGGTGGGGACAGGATCCTTTTAAAAGAGCAATACAAGAAAATCTGCGGGAGTGGGGCATGGCGCTGGGATTCAAAGAAAAAGACAACACCAGAGTCATTTACTGCACGCATTGCGCTACGCTAGGACCAAAAATGATTAGTTCTCTCCTCCAATAAGATATCGATGACCTGTCCTGGGTATTAGTCAGTAATATTGGAAGACTGGAAAACCCTTTCAAAACAAGACCCAAATTGCACGTGTATAATAAGCCACAAAAACTCTTGTAAGATTTCTGTCTGTAGCATATTTACTTTTCACATACATAAAAAAAGGACAAAGAAAAAAAAAACTACTTAAAGGAAAACTACTGCAGATCTCATTTCACACTTTTCATTATTGTCAAGCCATCCAGAAACCATCTGTTCCATCAGGGCACAAGAATCAGAGATTAGGAGAAAACTTTCCAAATTATGAAACACCAGGGACCATTGCGAAATATCAGAAGTGGCATTTAACCCCTTCATGACAGAGCCTTTTTTCGATTTTGCGCTTGCTTTTTTTTGCTCCCCTCTTCCCACGGCCATAATATGGTCATGTGAGGGTTTGTTTTTTTGCCGGAGTTGTACTTTTGAACGACTAAATGCTAAAACTGACCTGCCATTATGATCCTCCAGGTCATTACGAGTTTGTAGACACCAAACATGTCTAGGTTCTCTTTTATATTTATGCTGTGTAAAAAAAAAAAAAAAAAAAAAAAAAAAAGTGTCCCATTTTCCGAGACCCCTTTCCATTTTCCGTTGTTTCAGGTTGGGCGAGGGCCTATTTTTTGTGTGCCGCGCGGACGTTTTTAATGATACCATTTTGGTGCGGATCCGATCTTTTGATCGCCCGTTATTGCATTTTAATGAAATGCTGCGGCGACCCACAAAGTTAATTCTGTAGTTTTTATTTTCTTTTTCTCGTTACGCCGTTTAACGGTCAGGTTATTTTTTTTTATATTGATAGATCGGGCGATTCTGAAAGCGGCGATACCAAATATGTGTAGGTTTGACTTTTTTTTATAGTTTTATTTTGAATGGGGTGAAAGGGGGGTGATTTGAACTTTTATATTTTAATATTTTTATAAACTTTTTTTTTTTACTTTTTGCATGCTTCAATAGTCTCCATGGGAAACTAGAAGCTGCCATAACCCGATCTGCTCTGCTACATAGAGGCGATGATGAGATCTCCTGTATGTAGCAGAATTGCTGACATGCTATGAGTGCTGACCACCAGGCGGAACTCATAGCAATCTGGCATTGACAAGCCATAGAGGTCTGCAGAAGACCTCTGGTTTTCATGCCGACCCATCAGAGACCCGGGGTCACCGATGGGCGGAATATCTGGCGCAATTGCTAGAAGCACCCATTAAATGCCGCGGTCAGACTTTGACAGCTGTATTTAACGTGGCTGTTCCGGGCACATGTCAGCTGTTCAAAACGGCTGACATGTGCCAGGAAAGATGTGCGCTCACCGCCGGAGACCACATCAAAGGGGGAGACACGACATGCGCACTACATGTACTTCTTTTGTGAGAAGCACCTGTATGTATTCTTTGCGTTAATGAAAACTCTTGGTAACATGTAAAAGAAAAATGGCTTCAGGCCCGGCTGCTTTATCGCCTACAATTTACTTCACTTTTAAAAATTTCTGGTCCAGACATAAAACAAGAGAATATAAAGACTTTGCATCTGTAAGCGCTAATCAGACGGATGTGGAGAGACGATACGTGTGCGCAGATTTACATCTCCGGCATCATCACAAACAAGTGAAGCAATCACAGGGAACTTGTTCCAACCGCGGATTCAGATCAAATGAAGCGGCATTTACTTTCCACAGAAAAAACGTTATCTGAAACTCAAGACTCATCTAAATGTGCCGAACATGTGTGCAAGAAAAACTACCGTACATAACATGTGATGAACACGTCTGCAAGGAAAACTACCGCACATGTGCCGAGCACAGATTAGGACTAACATCATCAGCGATGAGAAACACTTGGCTGCGGGTTCTGATAACTTTACCCATTATCGTCAGAGACTGGATTCATTTTCAAGGCAATAAATGTGTAAGAACGGCCCACCGATATAAAAAAAAAAGGAATTTACAGACATTAAATGCAAAGTAAATAAGCGTTCACGTTCTGTGTGCCGCTGTTCTCTATAACATGAGGCGGAACGATTCGTTTTAATGCAGTCTGCAATATAAAGCTGCGAGGATGGACTCCGGGATGGAGGAGGGTTTTGCCGATCCTTCTGTTAAGCAATTTAGATTATTGCTGTTTTACTGGTAAAGAGAATAAATTCTGTGTACAGTAATGGTATAATAGGGTTTTACTATATAGGAGGTAGTGGAATAATAGGGCTTTACTGTATAGAAGGTAGCGGTATAATAGGGCTTTACTATATAGGAGGTAGCGGTATAATAGGGCTTTACTGTATAGGAGGTAGCGGTATAATAGGGCTTTACTGTATAGGAGGTAGCGGTATAATATGGCTTTACTGTATAGGAGGTAGCGGTATAATATGGCTTTACTGTATAGGAAGTAGCGGTATAATATGGCTTTACTGTATAGGAGGTAGCGGTATAATAGGGCTTTACTATATAGGAGGTAGTGGTATAATAGGGCTTTACTGTATAGAAGGTAGCGGCAGCTATATTGTATAGAAGGTAGCGGTATAATATGGCTTTATTGTATAGAAGGTAGTGGTATAATAGGGCTTTACTGTATAGAAGGTAGCGGTATAATATAATAGTGCTTTACTGTATAGAAGGTAGCGGTATAATATGCTATATTGTATAGAAGGTAGCGGTATAATAGGGCTTTACTGTATAGAAGGTAGCAGTATAATAGGGCTTTACTGTATAGAAGGTAGTGGTATAATAGGGCTTTACTGTATAGAAGGTAGTGGTATAATATGGCTTTACTGTATAGGAGGTAGCGGTATAATAGGGCTTTACTGTATAGAAGGTATCACCACAAAAAAGTGCCCACACACCGTTAAATCCCCAAAAGAGGGTGATATACCACAAGTCAATACTATTGTCACCTTGTGGCAACCTTAATTTCTAATTAAGAATAGGTGCCACACAATGGTATATCTTAAAAACCAATCTTTATTATACAAAAATGCACAACTGAAACCAATAAAAAGAAGGTGCCAGACCAAATTGACAGAGACCCATTAATTATGGGAGCACAACACTACAGCAATAGAAGGTATAACTGTATGGCATAACATTGGATATTGCTTCATTCCCAAAAAGGGGGAGGCACAAAAAGAGACATAAGCAATGCAGAGTGACATAGTCCCCTGTTAACAACTCTCAACTACCACCAGGCATATTACTGAAGTTAGTGGGACAATCACGTATAGTCCCTAATGCCTTCCCTATCGGTGCCACATGCTAAATAAACAAGCCAGATGTGTCATTTGTTGCCATAACTACATACCGCAAGCTGGTGGTGCTTCCCCGGCGTCCCTTATGCCCCAACGCGCGTTTCGCACTGCTTCATCATGGAGGCTTTACTGTAGATGAGGTAGTGGTATAATAGGGCTTTACTGTATAGAAGGTAGTGGTATAATAGGGCTTTACTGTATAGGAGGTAGTGGTATAATAGGGTTAACTGTATAGAAGGTAGTGGTATAATAGGGCTTTACTGTATAGGAGGTAGTGGTATAATATGGCCGTTATTACAGCGAGTGATTGCACCATGAGGCTCGATCGCACTGTATGGCGGCAGTGGTGATGTAGGCACATTCCCGCAAAGAGGAGCTGAATGTGCCGCTGCTTATACAGTGGGGCAAAAAAGTATTTAGTCAGTCAGCAATAGTGCAAGTTCCACCACTTAAAAAGATGAGAGGCGTCTGTAATTTACATCATAGGTAGACCTCAACTATGGGAGACAAACGGAGAAAAAAAAATCCAGAAAATCACATTGTCTGTTTTTTTTTCATTTTATTTGCATATTATGGTGGAAAATAAGTATTTGGTCAGAAACAAAATTTCATCTCAATACTTTGTGATATATCCTTTGTTGGCAATGACAGAGGTCAAACGTTTTCTGTAAGTCTTCACAAGGTTGCCACACACTGTTGTTGGTATGTTGGCCCATTCCTCCATGCAGATCTCCTCTAGAGCAGTGATGTTTTTGGCTTTTCGCTTGGCAACACGGACTTTCAACTCCCTCCAAAGGTTTTCTATAGGGTTGAGATCTGGAGACTGGCTAGGCCACTCCAGGACCTTGAAATGCTTCTTACGAAGCCACTCCTTCGTTGCCCTGGCGGTGTGCTTTGGATCATTGTCATGTTGAAAGACCCAGCCACATTTCATCTTCAATGTCCTTGCTGATGGAAGGAGGTTTGCACTCAAAATCTCACGATACATGGCCCCATTCATTCTTTCATGTACCCGGATCAGTCGTCCTGGCCCCTTTGCAGAGAAACAGCCCCAAAGCATGATGTTTCCACCACCATGCTTTACAGTAGGTATGGTGTTTGATGGATGCAACTCAGTATTCTTTTTCCTCCAAACACGACAAGTTGTGTTTCTACCAAACAGTTCCAGTTTGGTTTCATCAGACCATAGGACATTCTCCCAAAACTCCTCTGGATCATCCAAATGCTCTCTAGCAAACTTCAGACGGGCCCGGACATGTACAGGCTTAAGCAGTGGGACACGTCTGGCACTGCAGGATCTGAGTCCATGGTGGCGTAGTGTGTTACTTATTGTAGGCCTTGTTACATTGGTCCCAGCTCTCTGCAGTTCATTCACTAGGTCCCCCCGCGTGGTTCTGGGATTTTTGCTCACCGTTCTTGTGATCATTCTGACCCCACGGGGTGGGATTTTGCGTGGAGCACCAGATCGAGGGAGATTATCAGTGGTCTTGTATGTCTTCCATTTTCTAATTATTGCTCCCACAGTTGATTTCTTCACTCCAAGCTGGTTGGCTATTGCAGATTCAGTCTTCCCAGCCTGGTGCAGGGCTACAATTTTGTTTCTGGTGTCCTTTGACAGCTCTTTGGTCTTCACCATTGTGGAGTTTGGAGTCAGACTGTTTGAGGGTGTGCACAGGTGTCTTTTTATACTGATAACAAGTTTAAACAGGTGCCATTACTACAGGTAATGAGTGGAGGAAAGAGGAGACTCTTAAAGAAGAAGTTACAGGTCTGTGAGAGCCAGAAATCTTGATTGCTTGTTTCTGACCAAATACTTATTTTCCACCATAATATGCAAATAAAATGAAAAAAAAAAAAACAGACAATGTGATTTTCTGGATTTTTTTTTCCTCAGTTTGTCTCCCATAGTTGAGGTCTACCTATGATGTAAATTACAGACGCCTCTCATCTTTTTAAGTGGTGGAACTTGCACTATTGCTGACTGACTAAATACTTTTTTGCCCCACTGTACATCTTGGATGAGAAATACTACCGATATATCAGGATTTGTTTGGGCACCACAACAAGAACAACATATACAGATCCTGAGTGGGTTTTCATAAGGAACTTTCCAAAGACGCCCAACACCTTGGTCCTCGCCTTAGTCACAGGGTGTACTCCCCGGGGGACACAACGCTCTCCTGGGGCAATGGAGTTGCATTATAGAAGTGATTTGCAGATTGGAGACCACTACTGTACGGCATACTGACCTATACATAGCATGTATATTATATATTTATTTACACCCTCGGACATCTATGTATGTCAATACCTGGATAAGAATGAAGTGATTAAACAGAGTCAGCATGGGTTTGTAACTAATAAGTCATGTCAGACTAATTTAATTTCCTTCTATGACGGTATTACTGATTGGGTGGATCAAGGAAATGCTGTAGATATAGTATATCTTGACTTCAGCAAAGCATTTGACAAAGTCTCTCATACAATCCTTATTGAAAAAATGACTAAGTATGGAATGGACAAGGCAACTGTTAGGTGGATTCATAACTGGCTTAGTGATCGGACCCAAAGAGTGGTCGTAAATGGCTGCACATCCAGTTGGAAGAATGTCTCAAGTGGGGTACCACAGGGCTCTGTCCTGGGCCCTGTATTGTTCAACATCTTTATCAACGATTTAGATGAAGGAATTGAGGGTAAACTGATTAAATTTGCTGATGACACAAAGCTAGGAGGGATAGCTAATACTAGAGAAGAGAGAGAGAGGATTCATAAAGATTTAAATAAACTGGAGAAGTGGGCAGCAACTAACAGAATGGTTTTTAACAGGGAGAAATGCAAGGTACTACATCTGGGCAATAAAAATGAAAAAAGCATATATAGAATGGGAGGAATAGGGCTAAGTGACAGCACATGTGAAAAAGACTTGGGTATACTAATAGATCACAGACTGAATATGAGTCAACAGTGTGATGCAGCAGCAAAAAAGGCAAATGCAATTCTAGGATGTATTAACAGAAGCATACAGTCTAGATCACGTGAAGTAATTATTTCCCTCTACTCCTCTTTGGTCAGACCTCATCTGGAATATTGTGTCCAATTTTGGGCACCACATTTTAAAAAAGACATCAACAAACTGGAGCAAGTTCAGAAAAGAGCGACCAGAATGGTGACCGGTCTGCAAACCCTGTCTTATGAGGAAAGGTTGCAGGATTTGGGAATGTTTAGTTTGCAAAAGAGAAGACTGAGAGGAGACTTAATAGCTGTCTACAAATATCTAAAGGGCTGTCACATTGTAGAAGGATCAACTTTATTCTCATTTGCACAAGGAAAGACTAGAAGCAATGGGATGAAGCTGAATGGGAGGAGACACAGATTAGATATTAGAAAAAACTTTTTGACAGTTAGAGTGATCAATGAGTGGAACAGGCTGCCACGAGAAGTGGTGAGTTCTCCTTCAATGGAAGTCTTCAAACAGAGGCTGGACAGACATCTAACTGGGATGATTTAGCGAATCCTGCTTTGAGCAGGGGGTTGGACCAGATGGCCCAGGAGGTCCCTTCCAACTCTACCATTCTATGATTCTATGAATAAACACTTCTTGACCAATTCCGGAGCATCATACAACTTGGCACTGTGCCATTCCTGTCTTATACCCCCTGAAAATGCAGAAATAACCTTTATTACCTTACAAGAATGGACACTTTATATATTTCCAGGAGGATCAACAGAGGAACCATAGAAAACAGATTTCTCCAAATAAATCAATGCCAGATCATCTTTTCTCAAAGTCACAAGCCATCCCCCATCCAGGGAATAATTACTGATCAGTAGGGGTTTGACCCACCGGGACCCTCAGCAATCTCAAGATCGGGGTTCCAAAGTTCTGTCTTTAAAGAGAACCTGACGGCTCACCCAGAGACAGCATGTCAGGATGTGTATGGCAGTGGTTGCCGGATTTCAGCCATGTATATTTAACTCTGAAGCTAAGAACGTACTTTACTTGTCGGGAACCGAACTTACTTGCCGGGGATCGAGCCACACAGGCGGGTCAACGGCTGCTTCTCCTCATCCGTTGCCCTGGGGTAGCAGATGTTGGTGCATCTATAGGGAGACACCTGTCACTCACTCTAGGGCAGCAGGCGACAAGAAGCTGCCAGGGACCCACATATCCAACTCGTCTCCAGTGCGGCTCGGTCCCCGGCGGCTTAACCTAAGATTTTATCTCTAACGTCGCAAAATTTAAGAGCTAAAGAAGCGATGCGCTCAGTAAAGTTTTTATCCTCTTAATATATCGCAATCGTCATATTATTTAGCACTGTGCACTTACAATTGCTCATTTTGCCTTTCTACCCAGATAATTATTCTCTTTCCTCTGCTCCTTGTATAAACAGGAAGTCTCTTTTCCCTGCATTTATCATTCCCCTCTTCAACTCCTGACCCAGTTGCTTCCTCCTCCCCCTACCAGGGACTTTTGCAGTGATGAATCATGTTGGGAAAATTGACCTCCTGTTTCTACATGGAGCTTAGAAGGATTCAGCTAGTCAGTGTTTAATCACGTGATGTCATAGATCTAAAGGAAAAGTGAACAAATAACGGGAAACGCAAAATGAGCAATTGTAAGTACACAGAGCTGTATAATATGATAACTGCAATATATAAAGTATAACAATTTTGATGGGAGGAGGAGGAGTGCTTCTTTTAAACATACATGGATGAAAGAAAACAGCAAGTGTCTAATACATGCTGCCCATGGATCGGGCAATGTATATCAGTTATCAGGTTCACTTTAAGGAGAATCTGTCAACCAGGTTTTTGCTACTCATTCTGATAACAGCATAATGCAAGGACAGAGACCCTGATTCCAGAGATGTGTTCCATACCAAGCTGCTTTCTGTCATTTTGATAAAATCACTGTGTTCGCCGCTAAAGATCTATTAGTTCTCTGACTGTTGAGCTGTATATTCCCGCCCACATCACTGATTGGCAGCTTTCTGCGTACACCGAAAGTGATGGGGGCAAGGCTGGCACTACTTAGTAGCAGGTTTACTAGTCCTCTAGTGATCATTTCCTGCTGATAAAACTGTAATTTTATCAAAACTACAGCGAGCAGCCTAGTGAATGACATATTGCTGGAATAAAGGTCTCTGCCCCTACATTATGCTACTCTCAGATTAGGTGACAAAAATCTGGCAGAGATCGAGCATGGGCTCCTCCACTCCATTAAAGGGAATTCGCCGCCAGATTTTTGTCACTTTATCTGAGAATAGCATAATGTAGAGTCCTGCACCGTGTCCTCTGTAGTAATTGCAACATGGAATGATAACACAGACTTGCGGGAAACTTGGCTGACAACTCCTGAGAAAGCAGCGATAGTGCCTGTCCGGGTTGTCAATCACTGATCAGAGTTTATTTTGCATTCGGGAATCAGTGATTGACGCCACAAACAAGAAGCTGCCCCCTGGACGGTCGGGATCAGGCCCAGCCGCCGGGTCTGTAAGAAGCTTCCTTATGAGTAACGGTCATCTGTGGATCATCAGTCTCATGACACATCCAGCTCGGCGAGGCCAGATCTACCTACAATATCTCTGAAGATGAACGCAGTGAAGGAATATGGGACAAGCGCGCGGCGTCCACACAGCGCAAGTCCCAAGAGTGCTGAACGGAAATCTTACAAGCGATTTCTCTGTGTAAACCTACAGCAGGGGATGTACGGAGCCGTGGGGAGAGCGTCATCACTGCTGGATATTATACTACGTGGATATGTGCATAGAGCATTGTATCCTACAAGAATAAAAACATACATAAAGCAAGTTCTTTAGGTGCGATCTGATGTCAGCTCAGATCTTCTGGCAGATTAAATCCCTCCCATAATGTTATGGCTTTTTAATAATTGTCCACCCTTACAAAAAAAAAAGCAAACATTTGTGCACCATCTGCAGCATTATCCATCCTCCCTAAATGTTCCCCATTTATTCCCACTAGATAATGGCAGAAAAGAACCTCATGCATTTTATAAGATCTTCTGTCACATGCCAAGAGCAGCCTGCCCCCTCCACGGCAACAACAGAAGTGGCGGCCCTGCGCGACACCAACAGAAGTGGCGGCCCTGCGCGACACCAACAGAAGTGGCGGCCCTGCGCGACACCAACAGAAGTGGCGGCCCTGCGCGACACCAACAGAAGTGGCGGCCCTGCGCGACACCAACAGAAGTGGCGGCCCTGCGCGACACCAACAGAAGTGGCGGCCCTGCGCGACACCAACAGAAGTGGCGGCCCTGCGCGACACCAACAGAAGTGGCGGCCCTGCGCGACACCAACAGAAGTGGCGGCCCTGCGCGACACCAACAGAAGTGGCGGCCCTGCGCGACACCAACAGAAGTGGCGGCCCTGCGCGACACCAACAGAAGTGGCGGCCCTGCGCGACACCAACAGAAGTGGCGGCCCTGCGCGACACCAACAGAAGTGGCGGCCCTGCGCGACACCAACAGAAGTGGCGGCTGTTATGAATGAGTCACCGGAGGAGGAAAAAACAAAAATACAAGCTAAGTCCAGAAAACCAGAGAGGTTGGTAGCTATCGGATTGCAGACCCCTGATACTATTCACAACAACTAAGAGTAGCCGTGGGGTGTTCCTACGGTGGTCCTAGACACCTCGTTCACAGCCGGAGAACTAAATAAACCTAAAGAAAGAAAGGGGAAATCTAAACTTCCCCAGAGCAGACCCCAAAGCAATAGACAGCCTCCAACATGTATTGATGGTGAAAACAGATGAAAACACAAACACAGACAGAAAGACAGGCTGAGCAAACGATGGGGCCCTTACTAACTAAACAGGACAGGAAAGAAAAGCAACAGTCTGCAATCACGCAAAAACCCTGCCAAAAATAATGTCCAACACGTCTGATAGAAAAGGCCCTTAAGTCACTAGACTTCAAAATCACTATATCAGCACTCAGGTATATTCTGAAAACAGAGCAAAGAGATCAACAGATCAGAGACAAAAATGGAGTTCAGCCAGTCCCGACCAGGGCTGGCTGAACACAAACACTAAGTAAACCAGACAAAATCTCATGGAACAATAGCAGAGCAAAAAATTAGCTTTAGTAGACAGGACTAAACTGGAGGCCAGAGCTCAGAGCAGAGAGGATCACCAGCAACCCAGCAGGGCGTCAGCGGCCTTATATCCACTCAGAGATTCCGGATGTCCAATCACTCTCCACCTGTTCAGATGACAGGTTTTTCCCATCCAAATCAATTTCACTACCTCCTTTCACCAGCAGAGGGAGTTCATCGGACATCAAAGGTGAAGGAGAAAATGAGCTCATAACAGGCGGCCCTGCGCGACACCAACAGAAGTGGCAACCCTGCGCGACACCAACAGAAGTGGCGGCCCTGCGCGACACCAACAGAAGTGGCGGCCCTGCGCGACACCAACAGAAGTGGCGACCCTGCGCGACACCAACAGAAGTGGCGACCCTGCGCGACACCAACAGAAGTGGCGACCCTGCGCGACACCAACAGAAGTGGCGACCCTGCGCGACACCAACAGAAGTGGCGGCCCTGATATTTATACACATTGCTAACATATGATGCTGCTCAGGATATTAGTATGCACACTTCCCTCTTAGTAGGAGCCCCGAGATTGTCTGTAGGGGCAGACCTCATTGCCTATTGGTAGTTTCCCTGGATAGGTCAGATACGGTTTTAAGAAGTGATACATAAGAGAACAATGGGTCACATTTTGGGAACGAAGGATTTCTCTCATAGTGATTGACTGCCAAGAAACCTGTGAGAGGCGACACAGCAAAGACTGCTGACAGCGACCGCACATCTGGATGCAAAATCTCGGTCAGGTTTCCTCTTTTTAGCTGGAGCTTCATCTTCTTTCTAAATCACATCTCAGGATGCGTTATGATGTAGCCATTTCTCAACGTAACGTGTACTTGTTCTTTTCTTTGCCTTTTCAATCAATTGTCGAGATTTAGAAGAGCCTCCTTAGAGCGTGGTCACACAGGGAACACCCTCTTGTTCTGCCACAAGATGAATTTGCCGTTCTTGCCTCAATTGTATAAGTTACTGAAGTGGTCGCAGGGTTGTGCTACTGCCTATGGGAGTGTACGGGGTGTACAAGTGCAAAGGAACGAAGGAGACAAGTGAAGATTTTTTTTTATAGCAAGAAAAAGAAACTATGCTTGAACAGCTGCATCCCAAAATGTAATATCTGCATTCAGTAATGAAAAAAAAAAAGGGTAAAAATTAAAACCAACTGAAAACATGCACAAAACCAAATGTGCCGCAATGAGAGTAAAAGTTTAAACTCAAATAATGAGACAAGAGACTCCGTCACAGGAGAGATCAGAAAATATCCAAGGAAAACCTGTTAAATACACACACATACATACAAACAATGAATGGAAAAAATTGCACAAAATATATCAAATGAGCAGTACCGGTAACAAGAAAAATGTGAACTAACACTGTGGATAAATACCAGTCCAAGGGAAAGGGTAAGTAGGCTAAATGAAAGCAAAAATTTCCTGTGAGGGACAAAAGAATCCCAACACGTATCGCCAAAATTTGACTTCATCAGGGGAATCAATTTTTTTTTATAAACATACCAATAAAATCAGAAAGAAATCCATATAGATTGTACAAAAAAAGTGAGAAAACCCCCCCCCCACTTATGCTGCATTCACGTGTGTGTCATGGACCGTCCACCCAAAAAGTCAACAGCCTCGTATACTAGCAATATGACGTGTGTGAATCCAAACTCAGAATTCTTTATTTTGTTCCTCAGTTTTTCCCACTGATAACATAGTAATAACCTAATGTGATCGCCAACCTGTGGTCACCAGACGGTAAAAGTGTTAAATACCGCTACCCCATTACTGAGCGTCACAATTCGTTGCACACGAGGATTATCGCCAAATTTACCTTTAATATTTCAATAAAAAGAAATAAATTGAGTCCGAACAGTAAAAATCAGACCGCAATTTAATATCCGATTTACAATTATGTAAAATACGATGGAGCTGAATGATGACAAATTAAATAGAATAGGATAAGAAGTTACACTTAATAATGCCGTAATAATGCGATATCAGCTGCCAAGAAACCACGCGAAGAATAAAAAAAATAACAGTCTGGCAAGACGGGAGGACATAAAGAAAGGCAGAAAAAAAGGATTTCTTAAAAGGGGGTTTCCAGGGTCAATAATTTTTTTTAGTCCAGAGGAAAGCAAAGGTATAAAACAACAAACTGAGCTGGTACTCACCCTCCCCGGGTCCAACTCTTCCTCTTTGCTGCTGCTCTGGTGATTGTTTACAAGCTGCAGCAGTGACTGAAGCGGACACAAGACATCGAGTCCTGTGATTGGCTGCAGCGGTGTGGTCACGATTTCACGGCTGCAGCCTGGAAACAATCCACAGGACAGACGGATGGAAGCGCTGGAGCTCCAAAACCCACACCAGACGTGACGAGCCTGAAAAAAGTGCACCTGCTCCTTAAGCTACGCACCAACAATACGTTTCCGATGTTGCATACTTTCTGCGCCGTTTTTGCACCCATTATGTAAAATCGGTTACTTGGGATTTTTTTCTAAAATCTGCAGCGTAAAAAAAAAAAAATCACCAAAACCTCATGGTGGGAACGCAGCACGTAGCCTTACATGTCACCAACTTAAAGCAGATTCTTTGTGGAATCAATTGACAGTATCCAATCAAAAATTAGCAAAAAACTCAATGTGGGGAAAAAATGCTAAACAAGAAAAGAAAAAACAGGGCAAAAAACAAACAATCAAAAAAAGTTTCCAGAAGTGGATCAAAAAAAAAAGAAAAAAAAAAAAAAATGCTATAAAAAACCCTAATGTTTAGTTCTCACGTTGCGCTTTCTGTACAATGATTCTGCTGCGATTTTGAGGCAGAAAAAAGAGGTTTTTTGCTTAAAAAAAAAAAAAAAAAAGGCATGGCAGCTGCACCGTGTGAATGCAGCCATCTTGGACTCATCAGATGAGGCCTGTTTCACACTTCCATTTGTCTCCATCAGTCAAGATCCGCCGTTTTGCAAAAAAAAACGGATCCGCCATTTTTCTTGGCGGATCCGTTTTTTTCCCCATAGACTTGCATTACCGGCGGATCTTGACGGATGGCCATCCGTTGGATCCCTTTTTTTGCAGATCCGCCAAGATTTTGGCGTCCGCTAAGAAGACTGGACGGACAATGCAACGTTTTTCTGGATGGCTGGATCTCTCTCTCTCCTCCCCGGACAGTGGTTCCTTTAAGTTTCTTCCTTCGCCGGATCCATCAAAAAAACGGTCCGGTGGCACACGTTGATGTCCGTACGCAGGCGGATCCGTTTTCCGCCAACAACTGACAGAAAAAAAATGTGTGAAACAGGCCTTACTGATAGACTAGCTCCCTTGGGTCGGACTGCCAGCACCGGGTACTGCTCAGTTCCGCAGCACCGGGACCCCCGCCATACACGTATTGATCTCCTATCCTAATAGTCCATATTTAATCCCAGGCATAAAGAGGTTTTCATGGCAGCGTTATTATTCTACGAGTTTAATCCGCCAATTACTTCCAACTAGTTACAGATATAAAAGGAATAAAAAAGTCCAAAAAGTTAGGAGTCATTAGTAAATTCCTAGTCTTCTTGGCTACCTGGGATCGGCCTAGAGCCCAAATCATGAGCGATTACATAGGACTATTTGCACACAGCAATAACTGGTCCTCAGTGATGACTCACTGTTAACAGATAGGCGACATGTCAAAGCCACCAAGCTAAAGGTTACTGGTCCCGATAAGGTAATACAGGCAAAGTCTGCAGGACCGCACCTTGTGGGACACAGGTGACGGTGCTCAGGGCTAATGGTGACCACAAGCCGCCACGGTGCAGAGGCCGCAGCTGTCACATTATGGCTCCTGCCAGTGTACAACATATATTATATGGATGTGGTATCACTTTCATACACAACCTAGGAGCATAAAAAGCGACATGCATCGAGTTGCAGGGAATAAATGAGAAGTTCATTCGCTTACCCTTCATGTTTTTATGACCAGCGGTGGATACCGCGTCGCTGATGACTGCACGCCAGCACCCCCACCCACCCAGGTACTAACTTTATACAGGCTCCATGGCCAGGTGCCCGACCATTCTCATTTAAAGTGACTAAGATGTCACTCTAATTATCGCACTGAACGCGATCATCTACTAAACTGCAGTCTGTTACTGATGAAGGCCGGTGAGGCCAAAACATCTATTATTTTCTGGCTGCATTAAAAATCACATCACTAAAATATTCTAGAAGTTGAGTGCCAAGTTTTCTTTATTACCCCATGTTTTTATACGGATAAACTTAGAAAATTAAATGCTATGTACACTTCTATCTTCTTTTTTATCACAATGTATGCTTTACATAAACATTTTCAGTTTGTTTTTCTTTTCATTAAAATGACTACCCATTTTCATTCTGCATACAATACATTGCAAGCTGCTCCATGCCTTTCAGTGTCCATTATGATGATACCCTCCCTGTCAGATTAGTCTTTAGCCCCATTTTTTCTACTCATCAAAACTCAAATCTGATCCAATCAAATAAATACAACCAAAATAAAAATCAGATTTGAGCCCAGGTGAACGCTAGGGAGAGACGAGAGGGGGGGTGTGGCTGGCGGGACTGACTACGAACAGCATTGAGCAGCTTGCAATGTAACGCAATGGCATGCTCCCACAAAGTGAATATTAATGCTCAGAAAATCTGCTACATCTTACAATATATCAGCAAAAGAAATAAAAATGCTAAAGACTCAAAACTGCTTCACTTAATCCTCAAAAAAATATGCAATGTGAATTGGCCTGTGTTACACAGATGAGTGCACCCTTTGTATCCCGCTCTTCACTGTAAAGAATCCAGAGCAGTAAGGAATGTACGGACATACTAGAATATATGCAAGATGTGGAAGCAGAAATGGTTAAAATGTATTTTATTTCTTACATAATGCAAGCAATACAAAAAAAAATATGCAAAGATGTCTCTAGCATTGAAGGTTTGTAATATAGAAAACAACCACTGTTCCGCAGATTCTACATCTACAGTATATAAATGTTTCTAAGGCGTACTTCACACATAGCGAGATAGTGGAAAAGTCACCGATTTTGTGACGCAACAGTGACCTCGCTACGTGTGACACATAGCGGCGACCGTCTCCCCCTGCTGGATATCGCTGATCGTGCTTGAATGTCCTGGGCCATTTTTTTTTTTTTTTTTTATCACTGGCGTCCCGCTGGCCAGCATCCATCGCTGTTTGACGCCGACGAGCGACCTCGTTGGCGACTCACAACTCAGGGACGCAGGCGGGAATCATCAGAATCGCTGCTGTGTGACAAGGTCCCAACGACCGCCGAGGTCATTATACGGATCGCCGGTCGTTGAAGAGATCTGCCTGTTTGGCAGCTTGCTAGCGACCATGTAGCGACGCACCAGCGATCCTTACCAGGTCGTATAATGGTTGGGATCGCTATAAGTAATGGGACCCTAAGACATCAAATGCGATAGAAGAGGTGTACAAAATAGAAGCCTGAGAAAAGCATGACCCCAATGCACCCCAAAAACGGCAGCTATGTCATATAGTAATACCGCCACACTGTGCACAAATAATGCCCATGCAAAAACATTACGCACCATCATATTCATAAAGGACCTTGTCATCAGGATATTATACCCCAAATTAAGGGCATATACGGTACATAAAGGTGCTTTACTGCTGGTTAAATACTTACCTTGTAAAGCAGAAATCCATTCCGCTGTTTTAGAGAAACCCATTGATACAATTATACCCTGCAGTTCTCATATTTGGCCACTAAGCCTACAACTAGACTCGCACCTCCTGATCTGCATAGATGACATTTCAGTAAGCTCATTATCATCACAGACATGATTACAATGAAAGGCAAATAGCAATGAGTGAAAATGCTGGGAAAAGCATATTCCTGTGTTAATCGAGAGTCTTCAGCATGCTCGAAAAACATGTTCGAGTCCCTGCGGCTGCATGTCTTGTGGCTGTATATGCAGGCGCGGGAACTCGACCATATTTTTCAAGCAAGCGGAAGTGAATCTGTTAGCACTCGAGCATGCTCAGATAACACCTTATCCGAACACACTCGCTCATCACTAAAGGCAACATCTCTATCAACAGAAGATAATACACAATCCACCATTCACAATAGCTGATGTCACAGCTCACCTCCTCATCCTCCTTTCATAAGGACCTTTACCCCGATTAGAGCATGCTCATTAAATATGATTCAGGAGGGTCAGAGCTGAGTGCTCTCCCAGCTCAGGAAACCTTGCCTCTGCAGCATGGGAGAAGTGCAGGGGTAATACATTTGGAGGTCTCCAGGAATATGGACTGCTGCAGAGCAGGGATGCATGCTCCTTACCTAGGCAACTGGACACTAAGACTGCCGGTTAGATGCAACCTAAAATATGAGCTGCAGACTATACAATTAAAAGTCTCACTCAGAGGATTTGTAACAGAGGGTGAACTGAAAAGTTGCTTATTTGTTCAAACACCTGTCAATTTTACTCATCTAAAGTATAAACCTGTCAATTTTCATTCTTATTAAATTCGTGCTGCATATCTGATAATACCGGTTTTCATTTTTTTTTTTTTTTAAATTTGCCATATGGTTCCAGAGATATGAGACTTTATCTAGTGGTAATTTCCTCACAGGATCCTCATGGGCGGGTCTTTAGGCTCTTCTGCATAATTACACTGAGCGACGCCCCTTTGGACCATAAAAATAACTTGAACTAAAAACGCCCATATCTCTGGAACCGTCCGACGTATTAAAAAAAGAAAAAAAAAATGGAAAGATCAGGGGAGCAGCAAGAATAAAATAAGAGCAAAGTTGGTCCTCTAAAACCACGTGAAGGGTCTTCTATCAGGTGGTTCTAGATTTTTTTACTTGGATTCTATACACAGTAAACTTTCCTGGGCGCTGCTCCTTATTAAATCAACATTTCTATGCTGCCATCTTGGCGCAGGGAAGAGAGGTCTGAGAAATTGCAGGGACACGCGAGACTAGTGATTTGAGAGGAAGAGCGGATGAAGGGCTGGCTGACTGCTGTGCACAGAGAATATAGTTTTGCAGAAAGCATCGACATAAAAAGGATTTGTGGGCATGTCTATACAGGAGCGCACCTGAAACAGCTCTTCTCTCTGCCTTTCACTGCGCTGTAATTATGAGGAAAGGCGCCACGCTAAGACATCAATGGTTTGTGCACAATACGAGAATTGTAGGATAGGAAAGGCTCAAACAAACAGCGCAACTGTGCGACTGAATTATGCACACCACCACAATAAGGGCAGCAAGCAGAATTCACGCACGCGTCGGCCTGTCTGCCGCTTCACCATACCCTCCCTGCTTACAAATACTCTGGAAATGTTTGCTGGCGTGATCCCGGCCCCAGGTGAGTGGAGAAACTTATCCACCCTGGAGGCAAATGACTTATAATGCTCAATAGCTGCCTGACTCATTGCTCAGGGTCACCGGGTGCAACAGAGTCAAAACTGCAACTCAATGCTTTCCAATGCAGCTGAATTTCCTACAAACATCATCCAAACAACGGGCAAAAGCAGAGCGGAAAAATCCACAAAAAATAATTTGCACTACTTAGGCTATGTGCACATGGAGGTTTTTTTTAGCCAAAACATCTGAAGAAGGCTGGCTAGAGGCGAAACGCTTTGTGTTTTCAAAATAAAATTTTATTTTATTCTTCTGGTACCTTTATGGTAATCTGATTTCCTCTGCCTCAGTTGAAGTACCCTCTTCACGTGGCATCTTCACACTCATTATGAAGGTTTTTACAGGAGTTATTGGAGCAGAAACTGAGTGCGCACTCCAGATCCTACTCCAAAAACTCAGCAAAAAAAAAAAAGGATTCAGTGAGTATACACCCTTACGTTATGTGCACCCATAGATTTTCAAGCAAAAACTCTCCAAAACCTTCCCACAAATCGCAACACTCGTCAAAAATGTAGCGTTTCCGCTCTGCAAAATCCTTACCATGCGGATTTGTCACAGATTTTGCTGCAGTTTTCACCCCGTTTATTGCAAATGGCGAGATCGGAAAAGTCAAAATCGGCAACGTAGACAGATATGCTGTCAACGTAAAATCCACATGGACGCTTTATGCAAATAGTGATGTAATACTTGGTTATTTTCCGCTTGAAAAATCCAAAAAGAGTATAACTAAAGGGTACCTAAACATTTGTTTTATATGTTAGGGCCCCTGTTCAGCAGTGTTCATCAATAGGTATCCCGGTAGTGAGCTCGCCACCCCCCCCAATAGTGCTCAACCAACAGGTAGAAGTGCTCAGCTTACGCTCAAGGGGTGAAGGGGATAAAGAGAAAATCTACAGGAGTTACACCACTTTACTCCAACTCTAGCTACACAATCTGTCCCTTGACCTAAGCGATCAATGAAGGTATCAGGGCGCAGTCCAGCAAGGATCAATATGACTAAACATAAGCTATAACATCAGGAAAAACTTGTAAAAGTTTACTAATTCTTTAAAAAGTAAACTTTATTAAGATTAAGAAACCTTCCGTCAACAAGAGGATCTGGAAGAGGTCACTCCGTGTAGAGTAGATGGGTCTCTGGAGGACGGAATGATATTTTTCTGACCACTGTTAGCCGATTTTTTACTTTTTATGCAGGTTTTCAACAGGTTCCTTCTCGGATACTTAAAAAATAAATAAAACGAAAAATTAAAAATCGCTTTTTCTGCTATTTTTCGACTTCTGCAAGAACTTCTGTGCACAGCTACACACGGACCCGTGCGCACCGAGAGCGATCAAATCCCACAAGTTCTTTTCTGACCGATTTAGCGGGGAGGAGGGAAATAAAAAGTCAGAATAAAAAAAATTAAGGTGCATAAAATGACCAATATATTTAATATGGAGCCATACTGGCAAATGTTTGAGACACAGATCTTCTATACGGTCATATGCAAGAGGCCAAACTGGGGAAACTGGTCCAAAGGACAGACGTCACTGGCGTGGGTTTATCACACCTGCCTAAAAATTTCTAATAAGCCCCCAATACACATATGAAATATAGTAATTCTGAATCTGTCCCGAACGTGGCGGCCTCCATAACACACAAAGCCGGGGATCCTTGGATTCTTCCCGGAGACTTCACATTTGCAGCACGTAGCCGTCCCCGCAGCTTTATTGAAATACCTTTTTTATTCTCAGCGTTTATTGTCCCATTTAAGAGCCGCTCATGAAGCCCCTGCGTTCTGCTAAATCACTGCAGTGTTCATTACCAAAAACCTTACAGAACGGGGGGGGGGGGGAGGATTACAGAACAGATCAGAACAGGGCACTTTTATGGCAGTGGACATGCCCGACCGCCCCGCCATGCGTTACCTACAAAGGTGGGGGTCCGAGATCGATCAGAACAGGGCACTTATGGCAGTGGACATGCCCGACCGCCCCGCCATGCGTTACCTACAAAGGTGGGGGTCCGAGATCGATCAGAACAGGGCACTTATGGCAGTGGACATGCCCGACCGCCCCGCCATGCGTTACCTACAAAGGTGGGGGTCCGAGATCGATCAGAACAGGGCACTTATGGCAGTGGACATGCCCGACCGCCCCGCCATGCGTTACCTACAAAGGTGGGGGTCCGAGATCGATCAGAACAGGGCACTTATGGCAGTGGACATGCCCGACCGCCCCGCCATGCGTTACCTACAAAGGTGGGGGTCCGAGATCGATCAGAACAGGGCACTTATGGCAGTGGACATACCCGACCGCCCCGCCATGCGTTACCTACAAAGGTGGGGGTCCGAGATCGATCAGAACAGGGCACTTATGGCAGTGGACATGCCCGACCGCCCCGCCATGCGTTACCTACAAAGGTGGGGGTCCGAGATCGATCAGAACAGGGCACTTATGGCAGTGGACATGCCCGACCGCCCCGCCATGCGTTACCTACAAAGGTGGGGGTCCGAGATCGATCAGAACAGGGCACTTATGGCAGTGGACATGCCCGACCGCCCCGCCATGCGTTACCTACAAAGGTGGGGGTCCGAGATCGATCAGAACAGGGCACTTATGGCAGTGGACATGCCCGACCGCCCCGCCATGCGTTACCTACAAAGGTGGGGGTCCGAGATCGATCAGAACAGGGCACTTATGGCAGTGGACATGCCCGACCGCCCCGCCATGCGTTACCTACAAAGGTGGGGGTCCGAGATCGATCAGAACAGGGCACTTATGGCAGTGGACATGCCCGACCGCCCCGCCATGCGTTACCTACAAAGGTGGGGGTCCGAGATCGATCAGAACAGGGCACTTATGGCAGTGGACATGCCCGACCGCCCCGCCATGCGTTACCTACAAAGGTGGGGGTCCGAGATCGATCAGAACAGGGCACTTATGGCAGTGGACATGCCCGACCGCCCCGCCATGCGTTACCTACAAAGGTGGGGGTCCGAGATCGATCAGAACAGGGCACTTATGGCAGTGGACATGACCGCCCGCCACGCCATGCGATACCTACGGAGGTGGGAGGTCCGACATCAATCAGAACAGGGCACTTTTATGGTAGTGGACGTGCCCGACAGCCGCGCCATGTGTATTACCTATGGAGGTGGGGGTCAGAGATCGAAAAGGGCACTTTTAACCCCTTCATGACCCAGCCTATTTTGACCTTAATGACCTGGCCATTTTTTGCAATTCTGACCAGTGTCCCTTTATGAGGTAATAACTCAGGAACGCTTCAACGGATCCTAGCAATTCTGAGATTGTTTTTTCGTGACATATTAGGATTCATGTTAGTGGTAAATTGAGGCTGATAATTTTTGCGTTTATTCGTGAAAAAAATGGAAATTTGGCGAAAATTTTGAAAATGTCACAATTTTCAAATTTTGAATTTTTATTCTGTTAAACCAGAGAATTATCTGACACAAAATAGTTAATAAATAACATTTCCCACATGTCTACTTTACATCAGCACAATTTTGGAAACAAAATTATTTTTTGTTAGGAAGTTCTAAGGGTTAAAAGTTGACCAGCGATTTCTAATTTTTACAACGAAATTTACAAAACCATTTTTTTTTAGGGACCACCTCACATTTGAAGTCACTTTGAGGGGTCTATATGGCAGAAAATACCCAAAAGTGACACCATTCTAAAAACTGCACCCCTCAAGTTGCTCAAAACTACATTCAAGAAGATTATTAACTCTTCAGGTGTTTCACAGGGACTAAAGCAATGTGGAAGAAAAAATGGACATTTTAATTTTTCCAACAAAAATTTTTTAGCATTTTTTTTTCATTTTCACATGGGTAACAGGATAAAATGGATCCTAAAATTTGTTGGGCAATTTCTTCTGAGTACACCAATACCTCATATGTGTTCATAAACCACTGTTGGGGCGCACGGCAGGGCTCAGAAGGGAAGGAGCGCCATTTGACTTTTTGAATGGAAAATTAGCTCCAATCGTTAGCGGACACCATGTTGCCTTTGGAGAGCCCCTGTGCGCCTAAACATTGGAGCTCCCCTACAACTGACCCCATTTTGGAAACTAGACCCCCGAAGGAACTTATCTAGATGTGTGGTGAGCACTTTGAACCCCCAAGTGCTTCACAGAAGTTTATAACTTAGAGCAGAGAAAATAAAAAAATATTTTTTTTCCTCAAAAATGATTTTTTAGCACACTATTTATTTTCACAAGGCTAACAGGAGAAATTGGACCCCAAAAGTTGTTGTGCAATTTTTCCTGAGTACGCTGATACCCCATATGTGGGGGTAAACCACTGTTTGTGCACACGTCGGGGCTCAGAATGGAGGGAGCGCTGTTTGACTTTTTAAACGCAAAATTGGCTGGAATAAATGGTGGCGACATGTCGCGTTCGGAGACCCCGTGATGTGCCTAAACAGTGGAAACCCCTCAATTCTAACTCCCACCCTAACCCCAACACACCCCTAACCCTAATCCCAACGCTAATAATCCTAACCACAACCCTAACCCCAACACACACCTAATCCCAACTTTAAACCTAACTACAAGCCTAACCCTAATCCCAACCCACCCCTAATCTTAACCCTAATCCCAACTCTAACCCTAATTCTAACCCTAATTCCAGCCCTAACCCTAATGGAAAAATAAAAATATTTTCTTTATTTTATTATATGTCCCTACCTATGGGGATGATAAAGGGGGGGTTTATTTACTTTTTTTTTATTTTGATCACTGTGAGAGTTTCTCATAGTGATCAAAATAAATGAATGAATCTGCAGCCGGCGCACTGTGCATGCGGTCGCCATTTTCCAAGATGGCGGCGCCCATGACGCAGGACACCGGGACGGCCAGAGGGACAGGAGGTACCAGGGACGGTGGGTGTGGGGGGGGGGAAATCGCAAGGCTGTGGGGAGCGGAGGGAAGGGACCTGATGATGACTGCGGCGTCAGATCGCTGCCGTCAGTCGGTGGCGGCAGCCGATCGGCGACATCAGTCGTTGGGTGGGGGGGGTCTTATTGCTGTCTCCAGCCATGGCCGATGCTATTGCAGCATCGGCCATGGATGTATTGTAATATTTCACCTAATTTAATTGGTGAAATATTACAATTGTACTGTGCATGCGCCCGCCATTTTCAAAGATGGCGGCGCCCATGCAGGAGGGACGGCGGGACATGACAGGTACCGGGGAGGGTGAGGGGGGGAATCGGACATCGGGGTGGAGCGGAAGGAAGGGGGGCAGATCGTGACAGCAGCGGCCCATCGCTGCTGTCAGTCCGTGGCGGTGTGGGGGGGGTTAAATTAGTGTCTCCAACCATGTCCGATGCTACTGCAGCATCGGCCATGGCTGGATTGTAATATTTCATCAAATTTCATTGATGAAATATTATCGCTCTGATTGGCTGTTGAAAGTGAATCAGAGCGATCGTAGCCACGTGGGGGCTAAGCCACCCCGCCTGTGGTGAAGCATAAAGGGTCCTTTGTGTGCGGGTAGAGTGACCTTTCATTGACCCCGGCCACCCAACCCTCAGGGGGGGCATCATGGGTCGTTTGGGCACGACTTTTCATGACGCCTACGTAGGCGTCATGGGTCGGGAAGGGGTTAAGGCAGTGGACATGACCGACCGCCACGCGATACCTATAAAGGTGGGGGGTCCGACATCAATCAGAACAGGGCACTTTTATGGTAGTGGACTTGCCTGACCGCCATGCCATGCGATACCTATGGAGGTGGGGGTCCGAAATCGATCAGAATAGGGCACGTTTATGGCAGTGGACATGCTCATCGCTGCGCCATGCATTACCTACAAAGGTGGGGGGGTCCGAGATCAATCAGAACAAAACACTTTTATGGCAGTGCACATGCCCCATCGCAGCGCCATGATTCACCTATGGAGATGCTGAGCGTTCTGCTGAACTTTTTTTTGGCAGCCCCCTAGAGGAGGAATTGTGCGGCGGTCAGGCGTCCAACCTGCAACATCGGATAAAAGTTCCCCGTTGCGGCTTAAAATCCACCATTCAGTTTATTTGGAAAGTAAAAATGCCGCAGTGCGGATACATGACCCAATTACTTCCTCCCGGCGACGTTCTGCAGGAAGTCCGAGGGGAACTCTCCTCCAACCAACCGGATCTCAAATGTTAAAAAGTTTCCTTACCACGGAGTGATGTAACCTAATATTTGCAACCCCAAAATCCTAATGTCAGAGCATGCTGAGACTTGTAGTTGGAGATCATCACTGCCATAAAAAACACATACTAGTACAAGAAACGCTACAGAGAGCAAGGTGAACGACACAGGGATCCAAATCCCCCCAAAAAAGACTTTTCCTGGATCACATCCCACCGGTTACAGCACTGTGTGTAATTTAATATCGAAATAGTAAGAGGTAATATAACAAATTCGGACAGTTTTCCAGGTCTCCGCTTGCTGGTGTATAATTGGAACTTTTACGAGACAGACAAAACTCTCTCCTAGTGATGTGACGGACATATAGATCCCAAAAATCATCCATGTACCCGAGAGTCCAGAACACACGACCAGTAAACCTGGAAGGATCCCACTGATGACCGCAAGCAGTGATCTTGAAAAAAAATTACGTTTTTGGTCTGAATACATTTCATCCGGGCATTGCAGACAAGATCTGCTCCAGAAACGGATCAGCGCTGCGGACATCAAACTTGCAGAGCGTCCATTTACGCTGCGGATTTCACACTTTATAAAGCGGAGTCTCTGCAATGATATAGGCAGCGTTTATTTTTTTTGCCGCTGAGGATTTTGCTGCAGATTTTTCCACTTTTGGTCAGACCCTTGCGCACACACCCAACGTTGCGGTCAAATTGGGGGAGCTGCAAAGTCATGACAAAATGCTGAAAATGTAACAATTTGGACAGAGAAATAGGAGTTCATTCTGAGTGTTCTCCTGGCCTCAGGACAGGATTGGTGGGGATCAGAGACCTTCCAAGCCCCTCACCCAGCAGGTGTAAACCGGGAATGGAGCTGAACGACACGGCTCCGAACGGGGCAGAGACCACTGCCAGGCACAGAACCGAACTGTCGCCGGAGTTGAGAACAGATATTCGGTGATGGGCCGATACCCAGAACTCCCATTGATCAGATATTGATCACTAAGAAAAGGCCATCAATATCGCAAAGCCGAGAACCCCTTCAAAGGCAATAAGTCACCAGAAAATACTGTTTAAAACAGATTTTTAAGTTAAATGTATTTTTTTTATAGTCTCATTATCACAGGCAGGATTACAATGACTGATAGCACGTCTATATACCATCTATATACAGTAAATAACAGGATCCACCATTCACAATAGGTGATATCACAGCTCACCTCCTCCTCCTCCTGTACAATGACTGATAACACCTCTATAAACAGTAGATAACACAAAGGATCCATCATCCAATCAAAATAAGTGATGTCACAGCTCACCTCCTCTTCCTCCTTTACAAATCATTGTTAACACCTCTATACAGTAGATGACACAGGATTCACCAGTCACAATAGGTGATGTCACAGCTCACCTCCTCCCCCTCCTGTACAATGACTGATAACACCTCTATAAACAGTAGATAACACAAAGGATCCACCATCCAATCAAAATAAGTGATGTCACAGCTCAACTCCTCTTCCTCCTTTACAATCATTGTTAACACCTCTATACAGTAGATAACAGGATTCACCAGTCACAATAGGTGATGTCACAGCTCACCTACTCCTCTTCTATAGATTGATTGATAACACCTACTGTATATATACAGTAAATAACACAGGATCCACTATTTACAATAGATGATATCACAGCATACCTCCTCTTCCTCCTGTGCAACCATTGTTAATACCGCTATACAGCAGATAACACACCAGTCACAATAGGTGATTTCACAGCTCACCTCCTCCTCCTGTGCAATGACAGATAACACCTCTATAATATAATAGATAACACAGGATCCACTATTCACAATGAGTGATGTCACAGCTCACCTCCTCCCCCTCCTGAACCCAAACCATGTGACCAACAGCAAATAAGTGTCTTAAATTTGGTCTTGTGGTAAGTGTGAAAATTATGATTTTTTTTTTTTTAACATTTAGTGAAATAAATAAAAAACTAAAAAAGGAAAGTGTATACAGCTAAAACCCATTTTTTCCCTAAAGAAGCATCCCCATGAGTGTTGCTACAAGCTGCATCCAGAACATGTGTGTGACCATTATTCCAGCCGTTCGGCGCTTTCCTGCACTGGTGATGTAACGCAGCAGCGCTTCCCTCCAGTTACAGCGGGCAATTCTTCGTTCCGCGCTACGCTCCTCTGTAGGAACAGTCGAGCTTTTCATAGCAATGATACTAAAACCATTGTGCGGGAGAAAGACCAAGAATACCAGCAAACCACAGTTTTTCCACCGCCAGACTCCCACTTGGCAGAAGGCTCAGTTTGTTTTCTTAGTGCTGTCGGCTAAAACAAACCCACGATTCTGCAGATCATTCTGCTGCCACAAAGCACAATGGGGTTTGGGGAGAATCTGCTCCTTCAGAAGCTCGGACTCCGCTGTACGAAGCCGGAACAGTCGAGTCATTATTAGATCAGGTGCAACACGGCAAAGACCCGGAGTCACAATGGGCTGATATAAAATTATCCAAACAAGAAGAGCCATTTGTACCACGGAAGGGCCAATAACCCCCTTTTACTGCAGGCCACTGATGTCCACGGATGTGATCAGGTCCTCTCCGGAACAATCGGGACATGAAATAATTTGAAAGTTCAACTTTTGCTGATAACTCCTCACCTCAGTGTCAGGAGGCTGTAATAAAGCCACATATTAATTGATCAACAGCAACTAGACTCCCCTGTCACTGCGGAACTCCATCACCATTGCATTCTATGACATCATCCAAGTTCTGTTCAATAGAAACAGGAGTAATTCCAAGTCTTGTGGTCACATGAAAGTCCTGGGCTCAGGAACGGACCAGGAACCAACATTATCTGCCTTCACATTTGTAGTCTGTTACCAAGGAGAAACATGCTAATTATGCAAATTGTCTCTTCAGAGAGGAAGAGGACTAGAACTCTAGCGCCACCTATTGGAAGTAGCATTCCTAAAAGTCAATGTCGACCCTTTAACGAGCCTTGTTACATTACTTAGGGTAAAAGCCAAGCCAGAATCTCCATTTGCAGACACTGTGTTTCGGAGTACTGCCCCTCGTCAGTGCAAAGTGTGAGATCTGGCTTGGCTGTGAGAGAGGCGTCTGACCAATATCCAAGAAGTATCATTTTTCCTTGCGGAGAATGACATGCTAAGCATGCCGAGAAGAGGAGACTTAAAGCTGCAATGCTCCTCTGGGAAATATGCTAATTATGCAAATTGTCTCTTCAAAGAGGAAGAGGATTTAGAGGAACAAGATCAACAAAAATTGATGTTTCTATTCTTCTACATAAAGAAAAAAATTGTCTCCTTGCAGAGTTCTGTGAAATGGTCTGGATAATAGATCATGTCGATCTTACAAAAAATGTTAAAGGGAACCCATCAGAAGGTTTTTGACCCCAAAGAACCACCACCTTATTGTTCTCCTCAAGTGACATGTTGCTACAAAAAAAAAAAATAAGTTAAGGGTTTTTCACTGTTAGAAAAAGTGGACCCCAAATGTTTCCAGTATTGTAAACTAAGAAAATGGGATAGGACTTCCCCCTCCTCAGATCCAGCGCCAGCTCTCCGGTCCTCCAGCCTCGGTGGTGACATTCTGTCGACGGCGCACATCACTGCTGCAGCCCAAACACTGAGGACGCAGCGGCGGCATGGCATTGGATCCGAGAAGCAGTGGGGGCACCACCTTATTTCGTTATTTTGGGATGCACTTTTCTAAAAAGTTTTAATGCCCCACTCAAGCCAGATATTCGTGAGGTCTTTTCACTCAAGGAGGTGGAGATGCTGCAGAGTCAAGACGAGCTGTTCACACAGTATCCGCACCACATATGGCTTCACTAACGTTCCTGAGATCAGGGCTAATAGGGATGATCTCTGTTCTCTGTGGGATCAATCGATCCATAGGTTGGGAATAAGGCGTGAACAGCTCGACTCTGCAGCATCTCCACTCCGGGTCGGTGCCAACGTCGACCCATAGAAGCCCCTCCAGATACAAGGTCAGCTCCACCGCCCACCTCATGTATCAGCTCCCCTCCGTGCTGACTGTAGGAGACCCCCACTGCCACATCTAGCTGAATGGCTCAGTGTAAAGGCCGGAGATCCCATCTCCTCGCTCAGTTGTGTATGTTGTTCGATTGATTTATAAATTAATAAAACCACGGTCATCCGGCACACGGGCTCCTTATCCATGATCAGACGCATGGCGATCAATATATCACAGCAGGGCCTATAATACATGAGTTATGGGGTAAAAATCCATAATAACATACTGCCAAGGAGTGATGTTACCCTAAAGAGCCATAGAGGCCTACAGAGAGAATGACACGAGGAAGGACGCGACGCCCAATTATTTGGCATTATCAAGAAATAATGAGACACAAATTGTCCTACTGCCGGGGCGGGTTAGCCACATTTTGTTGACTCTCTGGCATAGATGGAAATTGTCCGCTTGGCTTCTTATCACTTCTACAGCTGTCTGCAGGATATAGCGTAGGGTGTGGCTCAGCATTGGGGACAGTTGGGGGGGGGCGGACCATCCGGGTGACCCCTGACAATCGAACTATGTTGGGGTACAGAAGGATCGGCAATTACAATCTCAACGACTAATTTTGTTGTTTTCTTGGGTGACAGGTCACAGACACAAGCGTCTTCCTGCAACTCGCTCCTCTCTCCCCTTTGAAAGAGCATGAGCACTCAGCAGAGCACCCATGTGCCTGGGAGGTCAGAAGACAGGGCTGTCGGGCGATCCGATATTTTTGATCCCAGCAAAGAGCAAACAGATGAACGGCATACTAGGGCACACAAATCACCACATTAACAGACGGAGCTATTTAGCTGAAGTATTGCGGTATATATATTTCAGTCAAAAAATGGAGGTGCTTGCATGAAAAAACATGAATATTTCAATGTGAAGCGAAAAAAGGAGAAATATGCAGCACTCACCAATATAGCTGAAAAACCAGGGCTGTGGAGTCGGAGTCGTGGTCGGTGCTCATTTTGGTGGAGTCGGAGTTGGAGTCGGTATAAAATGGACCGACTCCGACTCCTAAAATATATAATAAATTGGGTACAGTAATTCAATGCAGGATGTGCTGAATATTTTTTCATAGGAGTTTGGGAAAGTTATGAAATGTCCTATAAATGGCTGTTATATTCCTGATCTAAGGCTACATTCACACACAGCGTTTTTCCTGTGTTTTTTGAGGATACGTTTTTCAGCTGCAAAAGCTGATCATCTTTTTAAAAAACTGCATCACCTGAAAGGTTTTTGAGATCATAGATAATGTTTTCAATAGCAAAAGCAGATTAGAAATCTGCTCTATCTATCCATTTATCCATATCTGTCTATCCATATCGTATCTGTACCAAAAAGAATGAAAACCGGGTAGTACACCAATATATATTCTGTTCTATCTAAATATCTTGATTATTGGATCATAAAAATGATTAAATGTCTGATGTTCACATTGTACTACAATAAATTTTTCACTTAAATATAAGCAATATGTGTGGGAGTCGGAGTCGTGGAGTCAGAGTCGGAGTCGGTGTAAGGGAAATTGAGGAGTCGGAGTCGCAGGTTTGGCTTACCGACTCCACAGCCCTGTGAAAAACTGTGCGTCTTTATTTCACATGAATTCCATCAATAGATATGTGGACATGCAGGACGTTAGAGGAATGCTAGGGGAGGGAGGTGCCGGACAATGGACCCGTAAAAGCGAATAATCGCGAAACGGCCGTTGTCCGGCACCTCCCTCCCCTAGCATTCCTCTAACGTCCTGCATGTCCACATATCTATTGATGGAATTCATGTGAAATAAAGGCGCACAGTTTTTCAGCTATATTGGTGAGTGCTGCATATTTCTCCTTTTTTCCCTTCAGATCCAATATTTTTTCATAAAAGAACATTAACTTTTGCTTCTAAACCTATGTTTTTTTATTATCCTATTGGAAGAGAAAAACATTGTTGTCCAAAGGAATCTGCAGATTGTCCTGAGCGGTTCCTGGCAAAAAGTAGATATTGCTGGGAAAAGCTGTGGTCAGCCGGCTGACGGGGAAATGTGGTCTTACATGGCAGCCATTCAGATGAATTAGGATATCATGCCCTTATGGACAGTCCCTCCTGAGGTTTCAGGGTGCGGTGTGCAGCTAAAAAGTTCCTTACCCCCTGCAACTCTTACGTCTTGCTGGGGTGGCAGCACTGATGGGAGATGGGAGCAACAAAGGTGTCAGGAAAAGGAGGCCAACTATAACCGACCTACACTGTGGCTGTCCAGTCTGGTAGGGTGGGAAAAAGTTTGTTGGGGGCCCTTCTTTTTTCAGTAACAGCTAGTGATGGACAAAATCCTAGTGCACGCTGCCCCTTATTTGTGTGCCACGCCGTGCCTTCTTCGTGCGCCGCTTCTTCTTTGCGCGCCACGCCTATTTTGCACTTGTGTAAAGTTACATTCTCATGGCTTCATAAAAAAAAAAAAAAAAAAAAAAAAAAAAATCCCATTTAGACACCACAGAAAAGGTTACAAGCAAGACCTTGGCTGAACACAATAAGAGTAACTGGAAAGTTACACAAACATTCATCCTTAGGGTTCACACGGAGTCTTTTCGCATAGTTTTCAAAACAAACTAGCCAATCAACACTCATGGTTTTTGGAGCAAATGAAAAAACAAAAAAAAAAACTCCATGTGAACATACCCTTACAGTGACATAGCAGTTTAGTCCGACAGATCCATTTTATGACTTGAGGACTTATTCAAAACAGAGAGTCCCACCCACGGTCATGACGTATCCGGGCAGGAGGAGACGAGAACATTAAATCGATACATGAAGTTTACTTTTCACACACTCACCTGTTCTTTTACAGACGCCAAAATGTTTGTGGCTGTGGACTCTGGCTCCACGCCTGTGGTGGAGGGAGCATCCTGGTGGGCTTTTTGCAGCCCCTCTTCCATCATGGGAGTCTGCTCAGGAGCTGGCATGGCGCCTACAAAACAAGAACAAACAAAAAAAAAATGTAAAAGTTGCTTAATAAATCTGTCACCAGGCAGTTGTATAGTGTTTTCAAGTTACAAAAACTTTTGCAAACTTTTTGGAACTTTTGCATTTTGCCTTTCAGTGTGTGTGACATTGTGTGAGGACGGAGCAGGATTTACGGTAGGTTTCTACCTGTCTGACATCAGTCAGTCTCGGTCTTTCCCGGATTAGAGCACAATCCGTGCTGGGCGTTGTCAGCATGTAAACTACCTGCCTTTACATTTCCGCTGGTTGTTGGGACTCGTCCTGTCATTTACTCAACAAGCAAAATAATCAACCAGAGGAAGGAGAGAAAGGAGCCATTAATGTAACCAAGAGCCCACCGCCGGAATCTGTCAGAAGTGGAGCCGATGTGCACGTCATCGCCGATCCGGCAGATTACAATGTGTGTAATTAAGTGATGGAAGCGGCATTATTCGGTAGTCGGTGACATCACCACCCGCGTGTCGATGCGCGCCACCGTCCAGTGTCACGACTGGGGGTTTGAGTAACATTCGCAGGGATTAGGCTGCACTTTTGCTGCAAATTTTTTATGGTTCACAATCTACGCAGAAAATCTGCAATTCAGCTCCTCCTGCAAAGTCTGAGTGACGCCAACAGAGAACAACGTATGAAAGGGAGATCAGGTCCACTGAAGAAGATGCGGCATATGCAGGAAAAGCTTCACATCCAACAAACCATTTAATTTTGTGTTAAGCAAAAGAAAGATGGAGAAGGAGCCGAAATATGACATTTTCTGTGTTATACTTGCACATGTGGTCACCGTGGACATCTGGTGGTCCCTGTGGTGCTGCGGCATACCCATGAGCTCAGTGGCCCCTGCGGTGACGCAGCATCACCGTAATCTCAGTAGCCCCTGCGGTGACGCGGCATCACCGTAATCTCAGTGTTCCCTGCGGTGACGCGGCATCACCGTAATCTCAGTGTTCCCTGCGGTGTGACGCGGCATCACCGTAATCTCAGTGTTCCCTGCGGTGACGCGGCATCACCGTAATCTCAGTGTTCCCTGCGGTGACGCGGCATCACCGTAATCTCAGTGTTACCTGCGGTGACGCGGCATCACCGTAATCTCAGTGTTACCTGCGGTGACGCGGAATCCACGTGAGCTCAGTGGCCCCTGCGGTGACGCGGAATCCCCGTGAGCTCAGTGCTCCCTGCGGTGACGCGGAATCCCCGTGAGCTCAGTGCTCCCTGCGGTGACGCGGAATCCCCGTGAGCTCAGTGCTCCCTGCGGTGACGCGGAATCCCCGTGAGCTCAGTGGCCCCTGCGGTGACGCCGCATCACCGTAATCTCAGTGCTCCCTGCGGTGACGCGGCATCACCGTGATCTCAGTGTTCCCTGCGGTGACGCGGCATCACCGTGATCTCAGTGTTCCCTGCGGTGACGCGGCATCACCGTAATCTCAGTGTTCCCTGCGGTGACGCGGCATCACCGTAATCTCAGTGCTCCCTGCGGTGACGCGGCATCACCGTAATCTCAGTGTTCCCTGCGGTGACGCGGCATCACCGTAATCTGTGTTCCCCGCGGTGACGCGGCATCACCGTGATCTCAGTGTTCCCTGCGGTGACGCGGCATCACCGTGATCTCAGTGTTCCCTGCGGTGACGCGGCATCACCGTAATCTCAGTGCTCCCTGCGGTGACGCGGCATCACCGTAATCTCAGTGTTCCCTGCGGTGACGCGGCATCACCGTAATCTCAGTGTTCCCTGCGGTGACGCGGAATCCCTGTGAGCTCAGTGGCCCCTGCGGTGACGCGGCATCCCTGTGAGCTCAGTGGCCCCTGCAGTGATGCGGCATCCCTGTGAGCTCAGTGGCCCCTGCGGTGATGCGGCATCCCTGTGAGCTCAGTGGCCCCGGCAGTGATGCGGCATCACCATGAACTCAGTGGCCCCTGTGGTGACGCGGCATCCCCGTGAGCTCAGTGGCCCCTGCAGTGACGCGGTATCACCGTGAGCTCAGTGGCCCTGCAGTGACGCGGTATCACCATGAGCTCAGTGGCCCCTGCAGTGACGCGGTATCACCATGAGCTCAGTGGCCCCTGTGGTGACGCGGCATCCCCGTAATCTGTGTTCCCTGCAGTGACGCGGCATCACGGTAATCTCAGTCGCCCTTGTGGTGACGCAGTATCACCGTGAGCGCAGTGGCTCCTGCGGTAGCGTGACGTTGTACACCTGGTAGTCCTCGTTGCAAAATTATATCCCCGTGCACCCGCTGGTCCCTGCAGTGGTGCGATTTCCCCTGCCCGCTCCCAATGAAAATTATGAGAACGGAGACATTTGTATCACACAAATTTCCCTATAAGTCGCCGAGCAGAAAACAATTTTAAAACTTGCACAAATAACCAAACCGTGACCGGCACTTGCCTGGCTGCACTTTTACTGAACCCTGATCCTTCCGTTCTTTTGGTTGGGAAGAGCTTAGCTCCATTATAACTAGACTGTGAGAAACAACGAGCACAAGCCTGCAGACGTCCACAAAATACTCCGCCACGCACGCTCCCCCGTCACCTCCACAGCGGCAATTAAAGGAATTATTCAACTGATTAATGTGACAAATCACAAGCTATTATTTTTAATACGCAGGAACAGTTGCCGGAACCCGCGCTCCTTGTGTGACTCCGATTTTCACAGTAATTGTCGGAAATGTTTATTTAAATTAGCAAATCAGTACCAGTGGAGGGGGCAATAAAACCCAAAATATTCAGCTGAGGTCATTAAATATCTCCAGAGGGGAAAAAAGAAAAATTAAAAAAAAAAAAAAAAAAAAAAAAAAAAAGGAGTCCTGGAAGTGATCAGGTCCTCAATATCATCCAGAGACAGAAGGATTTGCACAAGTGACATCCAGAGATCTGGGGTCGGTCCTCCAAGGTGTTTGGAACAACCTCCTACCGAGCTCCTACACAAGTGACAATTACCTTGTAGGTTGGAGGAGGCGGACAGGCGCTAACAAATATTGATGGGAATTAGATTTCTTTTTTGTTCTGTCATTTTTTTGTAAAAAAAAAACTATCTATAAATATTTCTATTTTTGAAAGCATTCTTAATTTGTTTTTTTTTCCCGTATACGATATATATTTTTTTCTTTTCTTCCACTAAGGAACTTACATAAAACCCTAATTACGCACTTCTAGGTTTCCACAGCAACAGGAGAGGAGATACAGTAGAAGCCCGGTTCTTGGGAGTCTTGTGTATGTGATTACTTTGTGCGATCGGCACATAAATAAATACATCGCATGCTTGGACAGTTTGTACAGCACGGACCGGCTGGGTCTCGTGTCCGGCTTATAGGGGACGTTCAGAGCAGGCGACTTTCCCTCCATCGTGTCCCTATTTTGTGTAGTGGCGCCGCCTGCCGCCATGACAGTACGACCTTTACACTTCATGATGCACCGAGCGAATATTTTGTTAAAACGTGGCACAGATCAGATCGGCACAGAACGGCACTTTGCTTCCTTTAGGCTCTTGTTCACATTTCTGTATGGACATTCCGGTCCAGGAACGAACAAACGGAAGTAGAGATCCGTTACATCAGTTCTGAAAATTTTGGCAGAAAGGCTGCGCCGATTATTACCAGCGCCAACAATGGAATTTTTTTTTTTTTTTTTTTTTAATGGAAGAAAAAAAAAACAAAAAAAAAAAACACCAAATGGACCCTATAATAAATCAGGGACCCCTCTGCTTCTACTTAAGAACTGATGCGGTGGATCACCTGTTCCATGTGTCTGTTCTTAAAACAGGAGGTCCAAACTAAAATGTGAGCAGCACCTTACTGTATGTTGTAAAAGCTTTGTCGTTACAGCTGCCAGGGTCTGTTCACGTAATGCTTTTTTATGCATTTTTTTCCTCTGTATGAAAAACATTGCATGTATAATGATGTCTTTTATGCATTTTTTGAGGGAAAAATAAAAAAAAAGTGTAAAAACTGACATACTGTATTAAAATTAAAAAAAAAAAAAAAAAAATGTGAATGAGACTTTATTATTTCACTGCTATTGAAATGCACGCATGGAAAAATGCAGCAAAGATGCTTTGTGTGAACAAGCTCTTACAGAAGTTTCTACACCGCAGCAGTTTGTGGCTGTTGGTCACGTCAAGTTTTTGTCCTAGGTTTAGCCAGGAAAGTTCCCGGCCAAGGATCCGTGGACTCGTGGAAGTGTGGGTTCTGGTATCTGACCAGTGTCTCTATCTCAAACTCCCCTTGGAACTCCAAACATTAAAACAGACTTCCGGGAGAAGTCCGTGTTCGGCATTCAGCACCAGACACCAAGCTTTAAAGTTTGGGTCCGTTCATCTCTACTCCCGGCTCAATGATTATGCCAGATGGAGGCAAAAACTGTTTCTGGGCCCCTCTCTGCCTTCAGTACATCACACAAGAAAATGGTATGTGGCGAGTGGTCCTAGTAAGAAGTGTCCCACGCAGTGTGGGTGATGGAAGCCACGGGCGTGCATGTTAAGGAGAGGCTAAAAACTGCAGTGTGAACCAGCATTAAACCCAAAAACGCTCTAATAATTAAGAAAGAAAACAAAACAAACAACAAACATGGAAAAGCAGATTTAGAGGTGGTATCATGTGATCGAGCCAAAATAAAAATTGGATTCGGTGTATAGACTCTCGATGACGGGCATCTCTACACTCATGGAAACCTATAATACGGCAGAAGCTTTTATAAAACATGACGATTTGTAGACTAAATTGAAGATTTATAAGGGTGACTCGCACTTTTAACCACAAGAGGAAACCACAGGTCCCACAAGTACAGTCACAAGGGAGAACATTTCTTGGCTCCACAGTTAGTGACTGGAAGCAATTTCTTCTGCTTCAATAAACTTATGTTCAGCTGGTCACCAATTTAACAACTAATAAAGCTGTAAAGTACTTTACCGATTCCGGAAACCGACCCAAAGTTTGGCCACTAGGTGTCTCCCTTCTGTGTAATCTGCTGCCCACTGCCTGTTGTCAAGCGCAATCAGTCAACAGCATCATAGAGACCAAGATTGATTAATCAGCCAAGGGGCTTATTCAAAATGCAGGAATTAAAGGTGGGGCTTCTTCTAACTTCGGAGAAGTGGAGGTGGGGCTTCTTCTAACTTCCGAGAAGTGGAGGTGGGGCTTCTTCTAACTTCCGAGAAGTGGAGGTGGGGCTTCTTCTAACTTCCGAGAAGTGGAGGTGGGGCTTCTTCTAACTTCCGAGAAGTGGAGGTGGGGCTTCTTCTAACTTCCGAGAAGTGGAGGTGGGGCTTCTTCTAACTTCCGAGAAGTGGAGGTGGGGCTTCTTCTAACTTCCGAGAAGTGGAGGTGGGGCTTCTTCTAACTTCCGAGAAGTGGAGGTGGGGCTTCTTCTAACTTCCGAGAAGTGGAGGTGGGGCTTCTTCTAACTTCCGAGAAGTGGAGGTGGGGCTTCTTCTAACTTCCGAGAAGTGGAGGTGGGGCTTCTTCTAACTTCCGAGAAGTGGAGGTGGGGCTTCTTCTAACTTCCGAGAAGTGGAGGTGGGGCTTCTTCTAACTTCCGAGAAGTGGAGGTGGGGCTTCTTCTAACTTCCGAGAAGTGGAGGTGGGGCTTCTTCTAACTTCCGAGAAGTGGAGGTGGGGCTTCTTCTAACTTCCGAGAAGTGGAGGTGGGGCTTCTTCTAACTTCCGAGAAGTGGAGGTGGGGCTTCTTCTAACTTCCGAGAAGTGGAGGTGGGGCTTCTTCTAACTTCCGAGAAGTGGAGGTGGGGCTTCTTCTAACTTCCGAGAAGTGGAGGTGGGGCTTCTTCTAACTTCCGAGAAGTGGAGGTGGGGCTTCTTCTAACTTCCGAGAAGTGGAGGTGGGGCTTCTTCTAACTTCCGAGAAGTGGAGGTGGGGCTTCTTCTAACTTCCGAGAAGTGGAGGTGGGGCTTCTTCTAACTTCCGAGAAGTGGAGGTGTGGCTTCTTCTAACTTCCGAGAAGTGGAGGTGTGGCTTCTTCTAACTTCCGAGAAGTGGAGGTGTGGCTTCTTCTAACTTCCGAGAAGTGGAGGTGTGGCTTCTTCTAACTTCCGAGAAGTGGAGGTGTGGCTTCTTCTAACTTCCGAGAAGTGGAGGTGTGGCTTCTTCTAACTTCCGAGAAGTGGAGGTGTGGCTTCTTCTAACTTCCGAGAAGTGGAGGTGTGGCTTCTTCTAACTTCCGAGAAGTGGAGGTGTGGCTTCTTCTAACTTCCGAGAAGTGGAGGTGTGGCTTCTTCTAACTTCCGAGAAGTGGAGGTGTGGCTTCTTCTAACTTCCGAGAAGTGGAGGTGTGGCTTCTTCTAACTTCCGAGAAGTGGAGGTGTGGCTTCTTCTAACTTCCGAGAAGTGGAGGTGTGGCTTCTTCTAACTTCCGAGAAGTGGAGGTGTGGCTTCTTCTAACCTCCGAGAAGTGGAGGTGTGGCTTCTTCTAACTTCCGAGAAGTGGAGGTGTGGCTTCTTCTAACTTCCGAGAAGTGGAGGTGTGGCTTCTTCTAACTTCCGAGAAGTGGAGGTGTGGCTTCTTCTAACTTCCGAGAAGTGGAGGTGGGGCTTCTTCTAACTTCCGAGAAGTGGAGGTGGGGCTTCTTCTAACTTCCGAGAAGTGGAGGTGGGGCTTCTTCTAACTTCCGAGAAGTGGAGGTGGGTCTTCTATCATTACATTTCACATTGTGTTTTTAAAAAAAACCAAGAAAAACAGATCTTTCAGACCTGATGAGGCTGATTTACTTACATTTAAAACCAATGTCAGACTTATAATTCTGATACTAAGATTAGCATTTTAGGAGTCAACCGAAAGAATGAAGCTGCACACTTATCTCCTCCATCCTCCCACCCAGCCTGACAGCTGCAACTTGTACTGAGCAGTGCGAGATCTAACCAGCAGCAGGGAGGAGGGACACTGAGGATCTGTCCAGACGTGTTTTCAAAGCGAGTACAGCATCCTTGCCAAGTTTAAGAGATCTATTTCATACTGTGTGCAAGTTGAATAGCAAAATCTGATGACAAACCCAACTTTTCTTACCTGCAAAAGGGGAAAAGAAAATTGGTCATCTATACAGGAGCGGGGCATTAATGTACCATAATATGGTTTGTTTGTTTTTTTAGCGCAGCATCTTGATGTTAAAGCACATAATAAATTTAAAAAGATACAAGATCCTAAAAAATTAAAATAAAATAAATAAATAATCCTGAGACTCACACTTGTAGAATCTTCGCCAGAAATACTGGAGGCAATCATCTTCTTTCAATTACGCAATTTACAAAAGTGCGGCCAGTGTCAAGAAATGATGGTTGCCATGGATACGGGGTATACATTTTTCCTTTTTTCCCCAATCTTAGTAAATAAGCCTATGTCTACAAGAAGCGCTGCAGCGGAGGGGAATATTTACTTCCCGGTTCCGCAGCACGCTGCCCTCTCATGCAACAGTGCCCAGTAGACCAGAACGACGGGAGAGCAATTAATAGCATTGCAAACAAGCCGCATAATATTGCCTGACCTTTTGTGTCAAGATCAGCTGAATGCCATGTTCTCAAAGCTCGGGAACATTGGCTGGAGGAATAAAATGTACAAATCATTTCTATTTCTCAAGGTCTTCGGCACCAAACAGGTAAATAAGTCATCATCACGGCCCGGACAGCTCAGATGGAGCCGCCGGGGGTCGCAGATGTGTCCTGCATTACGAGGCTCGATAGAAACATAAAGACACAGACATTATATTAATTATTAAATCAGATGAGCGGCATTATTTGGTCTACAGCCACGTAACCGAACGGAGCCGCGGCTCAGAAGAACCGTTACAGCTTTATTAATGGCTGAAGATTGGAGTGCAGTCGAGAAGCAGGCGAGCAGTAATGTGACCAATTAAAAGGCCATCACATAATGCTTCCAAAACATGAGTTATAAACCAGGAGCAACTTGTCAAAAAAGAGCAGCCATGGGTTCTTCTAAGCAGCTGCCTAGCACTCGGAAAATGATGGAGGCCAACAAAGCAGGAGAAGGCTGTAAGAAGATGGCAAAGGGTTTTTAAGTTGCCTTTTCCCTCAGATCGAAATGTAATTTTGAAATAGCAGTTATGAGCAACAGTGGAGGTCAAGATAAAATCTGGAAGACCAAGCAAAATTTCAGTGAAAGCTGCTAGTAGGATTGCTAAAGAATCAAATCAGAACCACTGCTTGACTGCAAAAAACCTTAAGAAAGATTTAGCAGACTCTGGAGTTGCGGTACATTGTTCTACTGTTCAGAGACAACTGCACAAATATGGCCTTCATGGAAGAGTCATCAAAAGAAAACCTCTTCTGCATCCTCACCATAAAATGTACCATCAGAAGCAAAAGAACACCTGAACAAACCTGATGCATTTTGGAAACAAATTATGTTAAAAAAAAAAAAAAGAACACTTGTCACAATGATCAAAGGTCTTTGTGGAGAAAAAAGGGCACAGAATTTCAGAAAAAGAACATCTCACCAACCATTAAGCATGAGGTGGATCATTCATGCTTTGGGGTTGTGTTGCAGCCAATGGCACAGGGAACATTTCATGGCTAGAGGGAAGAATGGATTCAATGAAATATCAACAAATTCTTGATGCAAACATAACACCTTCTGTAAAAAAAAAAGCTGAAGTTGAACAGAAGATGGCTTCTATAAATTGATAATGATCCTAAACACACGTCAAAATCCACAACAGATTACCTCAAAAGGTGCAAGCTGAAGTTTTTACAATGGCCCTCACAGTCCCCTGATCTGAACATTATTGAAAATCTGTGGCTAAACCTCAAAATAGCAGAGGATGCAAGACGACACAGGAATCTCACAGAACTGGAAGAATGGATGAAAATCCCTCAAACAACAATTGAAAGACTGTTGTCTGGCTACGTGCAAAAGTGGGCGCTGCTTGGTACTAACCATGCAGGGTGCCCAAACTTTTGCATTGGCCCATTTTCAGTTTTTGTAATTTTTAAAATGTAAAAAATGAAAATATAGATTTTTCCTTTTGCCTAAAATACAAAGGAAATGTGCCATCTTTAACTTTAGGCCTTTTAGAGAACATTTCTTCTTAAACTTGCTTAACTGTTCACAATAAAAGTAATTTTGACCCGGTGTGCCCAAACTTTTACATGCCACTGTATGTGTTTGTAATGAGACAAACTGTAGTTCTGCTGTACTGTGTTAGTCCTGATCTTACTGTAGAACTGTGTGTGATCAGGAGGGTGAAGGGTCAGTCATATAGGAGTGGATCTGCAGAACTCGCTGCGGCTAGCATACAACTGATGGAACTGTTCCACTCTGCAACTGCTCACCGGGAGCAGAATAGCTTATCGGCAAGGGCGCCAAATGGCAGGACCCCGCTGATCAGATATTCATAAACTAAGGGTAGGCCATCAATATAAAAAATACCCGATAACCCCTTTAATGGTTTAGGCGTACCTTACAAGCTGATCTTAGACAAGTCATATCCCATCCATTTTTGGAGAAGATGGCCAGGGCTGGCATGAAAACACCAAAAATGGCAAAAAATTTTGTGCAATTTGACTTGTGTAAAAATTCTGCAAAGGCTGAAGGCGTTTTATGCTAGAAAATTAGTGAACACACCTGCAAGATAAGGTGCACAAGTACTGTTTACTTCAAAGGGGTGCAAATATTCACCCCCCCCCCAAACAAAAAGACATGCCCAAAAAGCTGACCAATCCAGTTCACAGGCTTCAGCACCAACAGAAGACTGGATGGCCACACCCACTTGTCTAACAAGAGTAGATTTATATAAAGGGAAGAGAAGGCGATATCTTGGGAACGGAGAGGAGCAGGAACAAAAGAAAACCATTGCCGGATTCAGGAGAACAGCGGCATTTACACCAGGTAAAAACATTACATGTTTATGGCAAGGGCCTAGTCCTCTACAAACCTCATTCTTCAGCCCAAAGCTGCACCATTACTAGAAAACCTGCAGTTTTGCCTTGTAATGATAACATGACTTTACCAAGGGCACGCACATAAGAAAAAAAATCTCACTCAAAATAAAAATGTGGAAATTGAACTCATCCCTTTTTTTTTTCCTTATTCCTTGCAGACATTTTCCATTAAAGCCGCTGTGAAAAGGACATTGATTGATCACTGCCTTGCAGATACATGTGACTGTTCAGGACAGATAAATGGAGGTGAAAAACATACAACGCGTTTCATAAGGTGATGTCAATCACCCCCGTAATCAGTTTATTTAAAAAAAAAAAAAAAAAAAAAAAAAAAAAAGGAGCAAAAAACATTTCAATTTAGGGCAGTGGGAAAAACCCAAATGAGCTGCTGGGAAAAAACGCTGGGTCCTCCGAAGTCAAATCTCAAATTTTGGAGCTCAAATTTTCTGACTAATGCAGAATGCTAAATGGCAACCCCCCTCAATAACTAGGGCATTTAAAAGGGCTGTCAGATTCACTTTAAAACAGTCACCTTGTAATCTGAGAGCAGCATGAGCTAGGGGCAAAGACCCCAATTCCAGCAATGTATCACTTGCTGTCATTTTGATACAATCACTGTTTTATCTGATGCAGATCTAACAGAGTTTAGAATGTGGAGCTAAGTATAACCCCGCCCACATCACTGAGGGGCAAAAAGAAATCTGCCAATCAGTGGTGGGGGCGGAGTTACACAGAGCAGAAGGATTAGGAGGCGCAAGACAACTAGTCCTGAAGGGATAATTTCCTGCTGATAAAATACTGATTTTATTTAAACGGCAACACACAAGTCTAGTAAGTGATGCATCGCTGGAATCGGGGTCTCAGCCTCTACATTATGCTGCTCTCAGATTACATAGCTGACAGATTCCCTTTAAGAAAGTGAAGCCTTGCTATAGAGCTATTTTAATGATGAAATTGTGCATTACACATCGGCCCATGTCGTACTGTAATAAAGAACAGGCGGCTGCCATAAACAGCTACAGGTTATTGCAAGGGACCATCAGATTATTGTGCAACCTGTCCTGAGTGTATATTGAATGATTTAAGTTGCATGACGTTCAAGGAATTCTATTTATGCAAGGGATCGATTACAATAGTTTCACATCACGGAAACACTAGTCAAAAAGTAACTTTTTTTTTTTTTTAGGGATTGACTTACAGGAAAGTTATTTTTTTTTAGATATACTTCACTCCCTTATTTTGTTTCCTACTCTCCCCAAACACTATGCTGCTTTAGTGTCCTGTTCATGCTCCTTTAGTAGCGGCTTTCAACTGCTGCTCAGCAAAGATCTGTACGCTGTATTCAAAACAGTCTTTGTAGAGGACTTTCCCTGTCAGTTGCTTTTTCCTCCCGGAACCTGAACCCAGAGGGTAAAATTCATGGACACAGATTTATGAATACAGTTTATGGCTCTTACCACTAAGCAGCAGCTAAAAGCAGCATCTAAAAGAAGCCGAAGCTGGGTATTGAAACAGTACAGCATATGAAGTACATAGATTTCTAAAAAATTAGAAAGCTTTGCAGTACACCATTAATGGCAACAACAGGCCATGAAGATTTGATGTGAACTAGAATTTTGTGAAGTTAAAGAATTTAATTAAAAAAATTAAATATATCAACACTTTCTTGCTTTTCTATGGGCTGTAAGGAGTTAAAATGGTCGGTCCTTAAAGAAGCCAGATAGAGAGTAATAAAGCAAAACTAAAATGTTTATTCTAAGAAATTCCACAGAGATACAGTTTTGTTAACGGGAGAGTCCGGACTGAAAGAGACTTACAAGCCTGCAGACTGAGCCGCCCAGATCGCTATTACAAAAGGTCACAGCGCTACAGTCGGGTGTGAACCAAAGGGATCTAGATCAGATGAGTAACACCTGCTGGGTGGGGAGCAGCCGGGAACTTGGCTTCATGCAGGAAGAGAAAACAAAAACACAAAATCAGGAATCCTGCGGATTATTACTGCTAAACAAGAGCGCGTGGGTTTATTATTATTATTATTATTATTATTATTATAATAGAGATCCTCAAGTCCAATAAGTGAATAAAACGTATCATTTCCGGCAATCTAAGCTCAATTGTGGTGGTTTTTGATTGGAAGGATTGAAATAAATTAAATAAACAAACAAAAAAAATAGTATAACAAGGTCATTAATAATTGAACGGCTCAGTCATCTATTCTCATAAAGTACAAGTTACAGTGGGATCTTAATTACAGAACTAAACAGATTTAGGTGTCATTCTGCAAAAGAAGACAAACACCATGCAGATGTCGAATTTGGACGAGTGTGTACCCGGCACTGCAAAGAAACCGTACTAAGCACTGAGCCACCGTGCTTCCATCATCATCTAGAAAAACTGAAGGGTTGGGGGGGGGGGGATTAATTCAAACTCCCCGTTACCTTCCCAGACAGATGATGTCAGTAAGTCCCTACCCATGCCGGGTTGTCAGACAATCCCACCGACAAGAGCAGCTCAGACCGAGTGCAGTGTAAGGTGCACAGGTGCCTTCAGGTTCAGGCCACGCCGTCGTCATTGGGCGCATTGGGAGCCTCAGTTGGAGGCTCCGTCACATGAGACGCTATGAAAAAATTAATCGTTACCGCTATGACCCCATTAGAGGTCAGTAATGTCCATCCGGGGAGATACATCATGTGATGGATTTATTACTGTTTGTGGTTTAAGATATACCGTAAATGGAAAAAATAGTGCAAGTGTGAAAAGAAAAAAATTACTTAAGATTTTAGACTGTGTTCAAATATTACAGTTTAGCCGGAATTACCTCATTAAAAGTGAATACGGTCCATCTGGAGCTAGTAGGGGGCCCCACCGGGAGCAAGTAGGGTGGGTCCACCAGGAGCTACTTGGGGGGGGGTGTCCAAAAGGAGCTAGTACGGGAGGGGTCAACCAGGAGCTAGTACGGGATGGGTCAACCAGGAGCTAATAAGGGGGGGTCCACCAGGCGCTAGTAGGGGTGGGTCCACCAGGCGCTAGTAGGGGCGGGTCCACCAGGCGCTAGTAGGGGCGGGTCCACCAGGCGCTAGTAGGGGCGGGTCCACCAGGCGCTAGTAGGGGCGGGTCCACCAGGCGCTAGTAGGGGCGGGTCCACCAGGCGCTAGTAGGGGCGGGTCCACCAGGCGCTAGTAGGGGCGGGTCCACCAGGCGCTAGTAGGGGCGGGATCACCAGGCGCTAGTAGGGGTGGGTCCACCAGGCGCTAGTAGGGGTGGGTCCACCAGGCGCTAGTAGGGGTGGGTCCACCAGGCGCTAGTAGGGGTGGGTCCACCAGGCGCTAGTAGGGGTGGGTCCACCAGGCGCTAGTAGGGGTGGGTCCACCAGGCGCTAGTAAGGGGGGTCTACCATGAGCTAGTGGGGGGGCACCATGCGCTAGTAGGGGAAGCCTACTTGGAGCTAGTAAAGGGGTCCACCAGCAGCTAGTAAAGGGGTCCACCAAGTGCCAGATTAGTCACTGGATTGTGATGATACAAGTGTGAACAGACTCGAGTTTTAGGCTGTGTTCACAAGTCATATGGTTTTGGTGCCCCTCCACCCGCGTCCTCCCCACACACACAAAAAAAAAAGTTGTGGTTCTCCGAAAAAAAAAAAAAAAAAAAAAAAAAGGGCAACATAACCACAAAGTGTGAACAATTAACTCGAAAATCCATTGACTACATTTTGGAAGCCACTGGTCCAAATGTCGATGCCAGAGAGAGAGAGCGCAGAGGATAAAAGGCAATGAAGTCCATTTTACTCGTAGAAGATAAAACCCTGCTGTGATCGTGAATTCTTGATTTCTTTCCAGCCTTTCTGAAAATGGCTTGTGCGGCCTCCTAGACAGATATACTATTCTGCGCCGGTATGAATGGATTTACAATCTCCTCTTAAAAACGCGGACTATTGTTTACAGAGAGAGGCATTATACCGATCCGGTGCCACCGCTAAGCCCTTCAGCTGCAATTATACTGTCTATTCTCACCGCAATGTGCGCATCACGATACATGGGGCATCCTCGTATCCTGGGAACACCTCCTCAATGGTGTTATTCCATTATCAGATGGGGGAGAAAAAAAAAAAAAGAATAAAACTCGATTTATTTGGGATAGAAGACAATTTCGCTGGTGGAGAAGAGAAAGCAGCAACGATGGTATGAAACAAGGGGAAATTTATAGTATTTTGGGAATTTTGAGGCAAAGTGTTGTGCAGTTGAACTCAGAATAATGTGCGTAGGTGAACCTACAGAATCAAGATATATACACTAGATGGAGGACCGATGCCATCGCATAAGGGGGAAGGTAATGTCACGATGGGGGCAGGCTTTGCAGCGTTGAGAATCTCTCCCCCCAATGTGCTCACCCACCTATCCACTCTCTCTGTGTCTGACCGTGTACAGAACATACCACAGCTCCTGGGCAGGGGAAGAAGCAGAAGACAATACTGACATTACAGCAGGAGATCGCAGAGAATACATTTTGTGAGGTAAAATATTGTTTAAAAACAGTCAGTGAAATAATTTACCTCACAAAATGAATCCTCTGTGATCCCCTGCTGTAATGTCAGTATTGTCTTTTGCTTCCTCCCCTGCCCAGGAGATGTGGTCTGCTCCGTACAAAGTCAGACACAGACAATTATTAAAATGAACTTTTGTTTGTGGGAAAATCCCTTTAATGTGACCGGCTTCCTCTGCCTGTAGACACGTCGCGCATCTGCCGCCGGGATCAGCCAAATGATTCAATGCGCCTGCGCGCAATTCGCGCAGGCGCAGTTAATCAGACCGTCTCCATCTTTGTGCAGACAGATAGCGGCAGTCACATTAAAAATGCGCATGCGCTCCTCCTGTACAAAGATAGCGGTGGTCAGTGAATCATTCGGCTGATCACGGCAGTGGCGTGTTCGCGACGGTGTTCCGCTGTGGTACCACGCAAGATGCTGTGTACGGCATATACAGTGTGTGTGTGTGGTGCGTACGGCATATACAGAGTGTGTGTGTAGTGAGTACGGCGTATACAGTGTGTGTGTGGTGTGCACAGCATATGCAGTGTGTGTGTGTGTGTGTGTGTGTGTGTGTGTGCGTGGTGCGATGGTGTTCCGCTGGTGATACCGCCAGCAGTTTCCATATTAAGACACCCATCACTTGGGTGTCCCAATAAGGCAGTGGGTGAACTTCCGCCGCTCGGAATTCTGGGATCCGGACACATCTGGATAGACCAGGATGTGAAGACATTACAAGGTAATTATATTAATAGATATATTTTTTGATAGCGTTTGCTAGATTTGCATGTGTTCATAGCATCGCATGGCGCACACAAAAGGGAAAAAAAAAAAAACTTGAAAAGGACTACATATATAAATGCAATACATTAGACATTGGGAAAAGAAAAACATAAAATAAGGATATAACAAAATAAAATAATTAAAAGCACATAATATTGCATCAATAGATGCCATGCATACGGCCATAATATGGCTCGAAATGCCTAGAGGACTCTGCATCGTTACCCCCGCTCTTGGATGTTGACAATCACACTAGACTCGGCAGCTCGTGCTAACTACAGTGATGTAGAAGCAGCATCATTACTGCAATAAAGGAGGCAGGAGTGAAGAGCAGGGGCAATGGAGGGTAAGTAAAGCTCCGTTTGTTAAGAACCTATGGAGTAAGAGAAAAAAAAATTCCTTGAAAGTCTCTTTAAAAGGGAATATGCCAGCAGTTTCTGTTATGCAATACGAGAGAAGTATGATGTAGGTGCAGAGACCTTGATTCCAGTGATGTATCACTTAGGGTGGTTTCACATTAGCGTTTCAGGGCGCAGCGATGGCCTGCGCACGGCCGCCGCTAAGCCCCGCCCCCTGCCGCGCCTCCTCCGGTAGCTCTACCTACGGGCGAATGATGCTGCATGCATCCCTTATCTTTATAACTGGGGACGCAGGCTGTGCGCAGTATGCGTCCTTTTGACGGTGCGCCGAGCGCAACCAAATTGCAACAGGTTGCGTTTGGCGCTGGTCGGCGCACTGTCAAAAGGACGCATGCGCCGCCAAACGCATACTGCGCACGGCCTGCGTCCCCCAGTGATAAAGATAGGGGACGCAGGACGCATGCAGCGTCATGCGCCCGTAGGCGGAGCTACCAGAGGAGGCGCGACAGGGGCGGGGCTTAGCGGCGGCCGTGCACAGGCCATCGCTGCGCCCTGAAACGCTAATGTGAAACCACCCTTAGTAAGATGGGTTTTTCCTTTTTTTTTTTTTCCAATAAAATAAGTGTTTTATCAGCAAAAGATCATTACAGGACTAGGTGCCTTGTGCCCCTGGGTCCTATCCCACCCCCAGAACTAATTGGCAGTTTTCTGTCAATATTCAAATTACACAGTAAGCATCCAATCAGTGGTATGGGCGGAGTTATACACAGCTCAGCATTCTGAGCTCTGCTAGATCTACAGCAGAGAAAACTGTGATTCTATCCCAAGTGCTGCAGCCAGTAAACTAAGTGATAGATTGCTGCAGTCAGGGTCTCTGCCACTACATCATGAATCCTCATTGACTTCCATGTATACAAAAAGGAGATAAATTGCTGCAGTCAGGGTCTCTGCCATTACATCATGAATCCTCATGGACTTCCATGTATACAAAAAGGAGATAAATTGCTGCAGTCAGGGTCTCTGCCACTACATCATGAATCCTCATGGACTTCCATGTATACAAAAAGGAGATGATAATAATAATAATAATAATAATAATAATAATAATAATAATAATAATAATAATAACAAAGATACAAAACACAGACAAAAAAAGTAAGAAAAAATTATCACGAACATCTGGAAAGCTAAAATAACAATGGTGGGATTAATAACTAATAGTTCTGCATTTTTTCAAGAAAAAAAATAAAACAACCTGGTCCTTGAAACTATCATTATATACAGGCAAAGAAAAGAGAAGAGCGATTATAAAGTTGCCCGATCACAGAACTGAACGAGCCGCGTCACAGACAGTGAGCGCAGACTCCACAATGAAATGCTGAATCGAAGATTTTCCGCTCAAGAAAACGTGAAGCATTGTTCATGTGAAAACTATCAGAAAATCCAGACGGCTCGGGCAACAATGGGGTTAAAAGGTCCAGACTAATCTAGGGACACAAAAAAGGGAATTCATTGCAGCCGTGGTTTTCCTTAGAGAATGAAATGATGGCTGGAAAAAAAAAAAAAAAAAGTTGCATGGAGCCATAAGTAAAGTGCACGCTGCGCAGTCTCTTGCAAAATTTCATGCAGTTACAGCCCCTTTGCAAATAGGTTTCTCACTTTTAGAATTTCCTGCAATGACCCGTGTGTGAACACGACCTTAGGCAACAGGCCATGTGTGGCCAAAATCTCCCAGCAGAAAACTCAAACGTCTCCATAAGACCGCCCAATGTTCCGCTGAATTTTTTTTCCCAATTTTTTTTTTTTTTTTTTAAAAACAACAAGATACAAGACAGTAGATTTCTCTCTCTTTCTTTCTTCTTTTTCCTGGAAGCTATGGATGACATATACAGTCCTCATGTAACTGATTCAGGCATCGTTCACAGGTTTGTTTTTCACGTTTGGTTTTCTAATCAAGTGGGGGGGGGGTTTCTGTGTCCAAAAAAAAAAATAATGAAAAAAAAACCCCAGACACGTGCGTTTTTCATCTGAAAATGAACCGCTCCCATTCGAGTTCGTCAGTAAATTGGCAGCACTTGCACACTATCCGTGCATCACCCGATTAAGTCCGTTTTTTTTATAGTTTAATGGGTGGAAGCTTTTTGTTTATTTGTATATATTCTTTTTTTTTAATCCACAAAAACTGGGTGATAAAAACTGACACTTGGAGCAAAAGTAAGTAAAAATTGCTTTTTTTATTTTTCCGTGTAAAAAAACAACTTTTGAACATAGCCGAATCCTGCGACTGATAACTTAATTAACCCTTAGGGTGCATTCTGTGACATGAGGCTGTAAAGTTTGGGTTAGGAGACTGGCGGCCAGCTCCAGGACAGGCTGCAGCGGTACAGAGGCCCGGCAGAGCGCCCATGCCTATATGCAGCAATTTTCTACTAAAAAAGTAATGATTTAGATTGTGGCGGTGATACCTGTTCACACCAGCTATTCTAGTATCAGACATCGCGAAGAAATAATTCACATGAGGACTTTTCCCACCAAAGGGAGATGGAGGCACCGGGCTCCCCACGTAAAAGGATTAACGATTGATCCGCATCTCCAAAATGTGGCATAGAAAAGTGGAAATCAATGCACTGGATTCAATCTAAAAGCACAAAAAACGGAAAATCTGTAGGGCGGCAGGGGTCACAAAAGTATCATCCGACACGGCTCGCTTATTGAGGGATTGGATACGGTTCCCAAGGACGCCGTGTCCGCTCAAGGCGGCCCTACGGAATAGCAATAGGTCAGGCTGACATTTTGCAGCACGGAGTGGAGCAACTATTTGTGAAAAGAACAGGACATTAGAAAGTGACCTGTTTAAAGCCAGCTTTTTTTTTTTTTTTTAATTATATATATATATATATATATTCTCTCATAATAACAATCTCTATTAAAAGACAGATCTCTTGCACTTTTCACACTGGCCATCCATTGGGGTTATTTGAGACTAATTTCTGGTTTCAGGAAATGCACATGAACATTAGCCGCAATGAAGAGACAATGACCCTATTGCTTGTATTGAAGCATCTAATGAGCGTGTGCAAAGGTCACTAAAGGAAAGGGGGAGCTGTAACATCACCTTTGGAAACCTTTATATACGTCAAATGCTGAAAAAAGGGAGAGGACATTTCATTTCAGCAATACAAGGTAGAATTTTACGGTAATTTTCAAAATTACTTCCCTAATTATTTTGCATTGCATTTTTTATTTTTTATTATTTTGCAATAACTTTACCACACTGACCCCTTTTCAGCAACAGGCTCAGCATGTCAGGATCTCATGTTCGGCAACTTTGGCTCTCAGACATTAGAACGACGTAGCAGAAAGGGGCACAGACTTCACATGGAGTCAGACGCCGAATAACAGTTATGTGCGAGTCGTATTGCCTGTGCGCCGCTCTACTGGATCTGTGCACACCACAGTCCTGCGCATGGGACTAAAAGGTCACATACTTTTGCTATTACTGGTTAGTTATAATCCTGCTTAATCTGAACAATTTCAAGTTATTTAGTTCCTAAGAAACAATTCACCCCATCAGATGAATAGGAAAAACAATGTAAACCTTTCTAGTAAAAAGCGATCACGGCAGGGTCAGAGCTCGTTAACAATCCACGGAATAAATAAATGAAGAAAATCACCGTAAATGAAAAAAAAAAAAAAAAAAAAATTATATATATATATAGGGTGGACGTAGAAACAGGAGATGAAGATTGTAGATAATTATGAAGATAACTGTCGGCTTCTTTAATGAAAGGCTCCAGTGATCCTCAATGAAATTCCCTCAATCTGATAGATTTATATTAAGCCAATTCAACCCTTAGATTTAATTAAGTTGTTTTCACTTGTTTATAAAAGCGTAACCAAATTTATTATTTTTCAAATATTTTTGCAAAGCTCCAAAACCTACGCGTGTAAAGCTCCAAAACCTACACGGGTATTTATATAAAGTTGTTAAACATGTATGTGTTTGTGTGGCTGTAAAGTTCCAAAATGTGTGTCTGTAAAGATTTGAAACGCGTGTGTGTAAAGTTCTGAAACGTGTGTAAATTAGCGTAAAACACTTTACTAAGGGGATAGGTCTTCATTCCTGGGGAGGTGGTGGTTGGGGGGACAGTGAACAGGCTCTTCTTATGGTTGCTGCTCCTTCCACTGCCAGAATCTGTACTCCAAGAACAGAAAGGTAGTACAGCACTTGCACCCTTGCAGCAGAAGGCAGGCAAACAGACTATGGTAAACAAGGGTTTTAGAAGCCTTTTACAAGCAACTTTTTTATAGGAATGACGACAAATCCACTAATAAAATGATTGTATTGTATAAGATTACTGTACTTGTATGTATTATGTATACCCCTTCTCACATGTAAAGCGCCATGGAATAAATGGAGCTATAATAAATAATAATTCTCAAAGTGTCAGACCTTTACAGCACGGACTTGACATGTAAATAATGATTTTACATACAGTGGGGAAAAAAAGTATTTAGTCAGTCAGCAATAGTGCAAGTTCCACCACTTAAAAAGATGAGAGGCATCTGTAATTTACATCATAGGTAGACCTCAACTATGGGAGACAAACTGAGAAAAAAAAAATCCAGAAAATCACATTGTCTGTTTTTTTTTTCATTTTATTTGCATATTATGGTGGAAAATAAGTATTTGGTCAGAAACAAAATTTCATCTCAATACTTTGTGATATATCCTTTGTTGGCAATGACAGAGGTCAAACGTTTTCTGTAAGTCTTCACAAGGTTGCCACACACTGTTGTTGGTATGTTGGCCCATTCCTCCATGCAGATCTCCTCTAGAGCAGTGATGTTTTTTGCTTTTCGCTTGGCAACACGGACTTTCAACTCCCTCCAAAGGTTTTCTATAGGGTTGAGATCTGGAGACTGGCTAGGCCACTCCAGGACCTTGAAATTCCTCTTATGAAGCCACTCCTTCGTTGCCCTGGCGGTGTGCTTTGGATCATTGTCATGTTGAAAGACCCAGCCACGTTTCATCTTCAATGCCCTTGCTGATGAAAGGAGGTTTGCACTCAAAATCTCACGATACATGGCCCCATTCATTCTTTCATGTACCCGGATCAGTCGTCCTGGCCCCTTTGCAGAGAAACAGCCCCAAAGCATGATGTTTCCGCCACCATGCTTTACAGTAGGTATGGTGTTTGATGGATGCAACTAAGTATTCTTTTTCCTCCAAACATGACAAGTTGTGTTTCTACCAAACAGTTCCAGTTTGGTTTCATCAGACCATAGGACATTCTCCCAAAACTCCTCTGGATCATCCAAATGCTCTCTAGCAAACTTCAGACGGGCCCGGACATGTACAGGCTTAAGCAGTGGGACACGTCTGGCACTGCAGGATCTGAGTCCATGGTGGCGTAGTGTGTTACTTATGGTAGGCCTTGTTACATTGGTCCCAGCTCTCTGCAGTTCATTCACTAGGTCCCCCCGCGTGGTTCTGGGATTTTTGCTCACCGTTCTTGTGATCATTCTGACCCCACGGGGTGGGATTTTGCGTGGAGCACCAGATCGAGGGAGATTATCAGTGGTCTTGTATGTCTTCCATTTTCTAATTATTGCTCCCACAGTTGATTTCTTCACTCCAAGCTGGTTGGCTATTGCAGATTCAGTCTTCCCAGCCTGGTGCAGGGCTACAATTTTGTTTCTGGTGTCCTTTGACAGCTCTTTGGTCTTCACCATAGTGGAGTTTGGAGTCAGACTGTTTGAGGGTGTACACAGGTGTCTTTTTATACTGATAACAAGTTTAAACAGGTGCCATTACTACAGGTAATGAGTGGAGGAAAGAGGAGACTCTTAAAGAAGAAGTTACAGGTCTGTGAGAGCCAGAAATCTTGATTGCTTGTTTCTGACCAAATACTTATTTTCCACCATAATATGCAAATAAAATGAAAAAAAACCAGACAATGTGATTTTCTGGATTTTTTTTTCTCAGTTTGTCTCCCATAGTTGAGGTCTACCTATGATGTAAATTACAGACGCCTCTCATCTTTTTAAGTGGCGGAACTTGCACTATTGCTGACTGACTAAATACTTTTTTTCCCCACTGTATGTTTGTGGCTGCTTTTGGTAAATAAAATTGCACCAAGTTTCAGTCTGCAATCTTTATTCATTTTGAGACCCACTGATATGAAGTTTGCACGTGTAATCCAAGTTTAAGATATTTTTCTAATGGGAGTGACCCTCCCAGTAATACAGGATGTGAGCTGTTTATGCAGGGTGCTTCTGTCTTCACTTGCTTTTGCATCAGCACAGCTAAAATACTGCACTTATGTCATTTCCAAATGCCTTTTCCTCCTTGGTTTTATCCTGTTTTCTCCTTTTCCATAAGGCTTTAGATACTTTCTCCCCATCCACTGAAAATCTGTGTACAACCACCTTCCTTCTGTCATCAGACTGATTTGTAATTTCTGCAAAAGGCATTACGCAAAATAAAGAGACTTCTGCAGCCGCTCAATATTAGAACAATCTAAAGTATGACTATTTAGAAAAGTTGATCATGTTTGAATTTTGGAAGCAAATTTTAGGAACGGTTTACAGAGATCAGTGGCTTTATGCCGAAGGTGGACACAACCCATGACAAAGTCATTTACCAGTTAGGAACGGATTGAAAAGAAAAAAAAAATGTTTGCATGCAATAACAGTTTCACCAGATGATGGGAATAAAAATCAGTGCGATCAGTCCTGGTATCACGTTTTCTTTCAAACATTCACTTCAACACCGTAAGAAAAAAAAAATAAAAAAAATAAAATATGTAAATCGGAACAGGTTCTTGACAGCATCTTTTAAAAGCTGCATAATTAATAAGTTTTATTGAGAGACAGGCCGCACCGAGACATCTGTGTTATAAAGGCGACATGGCCCTGGCCTACAAGTCCCAGGATGCACTGCCAGCCGGAGACCGTCGGGCCAAAGACATCAATATCAGAGTTCCCGCGCCACTGAGAATCTCACAGCTCTGGATACGGCCTCTACGACGAGTGACATTACTAAGCAAACATTTGTCACATCTGTCAACTGCGAACGCAAACAATTACAATTCACGGACGCAGGTGAAGAGCAAATCTCGCTGCCAATTCCTTATTTCGCAGATGCAATAAAACAAAATTACTTTAGAAAATTTAGAAGACCGAGCAATCTTCTCTACAATGCGCCAATCAGACACATTCATTACACCTTTCACAGCAGGACGAGACAGGCGGCTGCGATGGAAGAGCGGGAGAAAAAGATTCAATCCTAATACAGACTAGGCCCAGGGACGAAGTCAGGGCGGACCTCTCCCGGGGGGGGAGGAAGTCAGGGCGGACCTCTTCCGGGGGGGGGGAGGAAGTCAGGGCGGACCTCTCCCGGGGGGGAGGAAGTCAGGGCGGACCTCTCCCGGGGGGGGGGGGGAGGAACTCAGGGCGGACCTCTCCCGGGGGGGGGAGGAAGTCAGGGCGGACCTCTCCCGGGGGGGGAGGAAGTCAGGGCGGACCTCTCCCGGGGGGGGGGGAGGAAGTCAGGGCGGACCTCTCCCGGGGGGGGGGGGAGGAAGTCAGGGCGGACCTCTCCCGGGGGGGGGGGGAGGAAGTCAGGGCGGACCTCTCCCGGGGGGGGGGAGGAAGTCAGGGCGGACCTCTCCCGGGGGGGGGGGAGGAAGTCAGGGCGGACCTCTCCCGGGGGGGGGGGGAGGAAGTCAGGGCGGACCTCTCCCGGGGGGGGGAGGAAGTCAGGGCGGACCTCTCCCGGGGGGAGGAAGTCAGGGCGGACCTCTCCCGGGGGGAGGAAGTCAGGGCGGACCTCTCCCGGGGGAGGAAGTCAGGGCGGACCTCTCCCGGGGGGAGGAAGTCAGGGCGGACCTCTCCCGGGGGGAGGAAGTCAGGGCGGACCTCTCCCGGGGGGAGGAAGTCACAGCGGACTCTGGGCACAGTGACATCGCCTAGCCCATCATCTCTGGGCACTGTGACATCACTATCTGTTTAATTATGCTTTAAGTAGAAACTAAACCCCATTCTTCCCAGAAGTGATATTCATAGTTATTCCACAATACATTACTGAATCAGTCCAATAAACTCTTCTGCCCAGGCATTCCTATTAAATGTTATCAAACTTCGAGGTCCAAGGGCAAACAAGGTTTATGGAGCAAAAGTTAGTGGCTGCATGGCTAGGGAGCCACGGAGTGACAGTACGAATGTCGGGCACACAGGCCAAGACCTGACATATCTGCTTAGAGCAATGTGCGCGTAAACTGATTGTTTCTCATCCTCGATCCTCATTTTGACAGCTAAATGCAGGAAGAGCAGAATAGGAGATCAATGAACTCTATGGAAAAGGTCTGTGCGGCATGAGAGGAGATCCATTATTAATACCTCTGTGCACTGGACTAGGATTTATTCACAATCCGCACAATGTTCCCGTAGAGAACGGTGAGAAACTGGAAGATATCGCAGTCTCAAACCTTTCACATGACAAACTCATTGGTGTGACTTATCTGCGCCATCTGTCGAGCGACTATTTTATAGCTGTGATTTTGCATCGAAAAAAGCCAAATAGCGGACGAGTCACGTGTGACCTGAACTGATGACTATGGCAAGTGAGTAGGGTGTGACTTACGACTAGTGGCAAATTTGGAAACTTTTTGTGACTCCGCATTGGAGGTTGCACCATAGAAAACGATAGAGACCTCATAAAAGGGGAAAAACACCACTTCATGAGTAAAGATGCTGTAGCTCCTGCTTCAGAGGAGGCCCACTCCAAAGTACCACCATGCGCAACTGACGGCACAAGCCCGACGAGCTGGCGCAGTCGTTGAGTCGTCCTCCGAGGTTAAGTTGTCAGGATCACTGTTCGGCCGCTTCTTCTGCTCTGCCTACACTTACCGGATCGGTCCTACGATGGACGCCGCCGGACAACTTTGGTGTCCGTAAGCTTCAATATACGGCTCTACTGGTCGTCTTCCAGGTTCCCCAAAAACAGATCTAATTTTGGAAAGCTTCAAAAATCTTCAAGACGAGAGGAAGACGTCTTCTCCTCCACGTAACTGACCCTTCGGCATTGCCTTATTCGCAGGGTGTAGGACGGATGTCTCTAGCCCCCGGGCGGTGAGCCGCTTCGTCAGCCTTGCCAATTGCAAGAAATAAAAAAAACCTTCACAAGACAGAATTCTCTCCGCTACCCCACGGATCCGGGGCGGAGGAGCAGAACGCAGAATCTTTTTAGACCAAGAAAAAAATAAATAAATATGGAGGAACAAAATGTACAGAACATGACCAGGAAGACACCGAGCTGAACAGGATACAACTCTGGAGATCAGGATGTGCGGAGAGACCTATAAAAGTCTGCAGATATTGGACTGACGCGTTTCATTACAGCCGAAATTCACTGAGTATCAGTTCGTTCTGACAAGTGGGATTTGTAGGGGATTTCTGATGCCAGTTCTGCAATATGCAACACAGCACGGTACAATGCAAATGAGTCCCACTCAGGCTATGTTCACACGCTGCGTTATTGCTGCATTTTGTTTTTCTGCAGGCAAAAGCTGCTACAAAAAAGGAAGGTTTTACTGTGCTTTTGTTGTCTCATGCAGGCTGATAAGAGTTTAGTCTGCCAGCACAAAACAACTGCCCAAACCAAGCACTAGAGTTCATTGCACCCTTGGCATGGCTGTGGGGTTCAGTGCAGGGTCCCACCTACTTCTTTTCCCATCTATTTACACAATTTTCTGACTTTCCGTCAAAGAAAGTTAGAGCTGGGAAACAGGTAGATGGAAAGATGCGCTATGACAAGGGTGCACTGGGCGGCCTGTGCTTGGTTTGAACAGTCAATTTTGCGCTGACAGATTCCTTTTAACGTTCACCTTTATTTTTACTAGCGCCTGACAAAGCCACCAGACATTCGCTGAGATACTTGGCAGAAGATAACGTTTCGCCAACAATGGATGTTATTTAGTCACCGTGATATCGGCACAATGCTGCGCTCAGCGCTTTATGGCGGCACTAAGTGTCATTTGTGGATACTCATCGATATCTAATGGCAGAGTGCTGGAAAAAAGTGCCGCTCGATGTGACAACCCGCCTTTTTAAAAGCACATTACTATGACGTATCACATTTTAAAGTGAGCGTTTGTGCCGGCTGACTCGAAAGTAATAGGTTGCGTGACAAATGAGCTTTTCATGACTGCTCGCAAAAAAAGACCAAGTGTGTGTGTGTGTATATATATATATATATATATATATATATATATATATATATATATATATATATTTTTTTTTTTAGAACAGTATCTCCATTGTGGGGAGATAAAGTAGACGGCCGAGGATGTTTATTTCAACCTGGACTAAAAAGGACAGCGCCAATATGGATGTTAGAAGTCCGTTTGCAATTCCTCACCGTACGTGTTGTGAGCTCATCTGTTCATTCATCTTTTGTGTCCGAGGATCTCCCTCTTCTGGTGAAGGAAGGTAGTGAGGCTGATTACCAAACACCTGATCAGATGGATGGTGACTGGGTAACGGGAACTTCTGACTGGATATAAGGCAGCCGACGCCCTTCTGAGTTGCTGGTGATTTCTCTGCTGGATTCTTGGAGACCAGTCTGATTCCTGCTTCCCAAAGATAAGTTTTTGCTCTGCTATTGAACTTATTAGTTTTGGTTTTGTTTACCTTGTTTTTTGGAGTTCAGCCATCCCCGGCCGGGGGTTTGCTGGATTCCTTTTCCTTGATCAGTGTTCTCTTTTGCTCTGCTTCCAGAATATTCTGAGTGCTGATATAGGGTTTGAAGTCTAGTGACTTCAGGGTCCTTTTTGCTTATCAGTTGTGTTGGTAATATTTTTTAGCAGGGTTTTCTCGGATTGCAGACAGCAGCTTTTCTATACTGTCCTTTTTAGTTAGCTTGGGCCCCATCGTTTGCTCAACCTATCTTTCTATCTGTGTTAGTGTTTTCATCTTGCTTCACCATCATTATATGTTGGGGCTGCCTATTGCTTTGGGGTCTGCTCTGGGGCAGTCAGTTTTTCCCTTTTCTCTCTTTAGGCTTATGTAGATCTCCGGCTGTGACGAGGTGTCTAGGATCACCGTAGGAACACTCCACGGCTACTGCTAGTTGTGTGATAGGATTAGGGGTCTGCAATCCGCTAGTTTCCAACCTCTCTGTTTTTCTGGGCTGAGCTTGTGTTTTGTTTTTTCCTCCTCGGTGACTCAATCATAACATGTACGGCCATATTACAAGCACTGACATTGCAATGTATCGTGCCGCTGATTTCACGTAGGCGCGAGAGAAAAATGCTGCTGTCAGAAATACTACTACTAAGTTGCAGCTAAATAAGGCGTAACGTATAGCCGGGCTGCATGACTTGGCACTAGGGTCCCATAAGGCCTCTATGCACGGCTTTACACACGGCTCCAAAATTAACATTTAGGCATTAACAGAACTGGTTAGGATTTCACTAATCAAATTAGTGATACGGCTGTAAAGGTCGTAGAACAACAATAAAAATTATACGGGTCTTGTAGTAATCCGATGGACCAGCGCCGAGAAATCGGGCTTTGAACCAAAATGCAAATTAGCCTAGAAGTGCATCGGGGGGGGGGGGGGGGGCAGCGCTGAGAGATCAATCAGGAAGTGTATTGGGAGTCCGGTGCATTGACACTCCCATAATGCACTTCTAAGCTATTTGCATGTACCTTGAAAGCTTGATTCCTCAGCACCGACAACACGCCCTCAATGCACTTCCAGGCTAATTTGCATGTGGTTTCAAAGCTCGATTTCTCAGCGCTGGGACATCAGATTGCTAGAAGACAGGTATCATTTTTATCGCTGTCCTATACAGTCGTACCACTAGTTTGATTAGTAAAATTGTCCTGACGGGTTCCCTCCTAAAACTAAGGGTTTAGCTCAAATTAGACAACTTTCAAGCAAAACGTGCTTTTGCTCTCCATCGAGCTGGTATACATCACCATGCACAAAGGGGAAGCATTAAACATAACAAATATATAAAAAATAAGGATTTACACGAGGTTATTCAATGGCACAAAGTATGTGCGCATGTAGCAGATTTGTCTAGTTTAAGTGGGTTTTTTTTGTTTTTTTTGCACAGATTTGTCAAAAAAATCTGAAGGTTTTCCTGATTTCAGCAAAGTGAATGAGATCCTTGAAATCTCCTGCACACGCTGCGTATTTTTTTCCTTGCAGATTTACAGCAGATTTCTACAACATCTCAATTCTTTGTGTTTCTGCTGCAGATTTCACTCACACTAATGAATGGGGAAAATCTGCTCCAAAAACTCATTAAAAAAAAAAGGTATCAAGATCAAGGCAAAAACCGCACTTATTTTACGCTGCGTTTTTTCTGGCAAGAGATGCAGAAATGGTGCGGATGTTTCTGCACCAAATAATTAACATGTGCACATATCATAAGACAACCAAATAAACATAATTGTACATTTTTAGTCGAATAGACAGGACGACATAGGCCGCTGTTTGCCTATAGAGTGGGACACGTTACGGCCTCCATTAGAGAAATTTGTTTTTCACTTTATCGGTACATCCAATAAAACGGAGGCTGAGAACGTGATATGAATGGGGCCATACTGACTCACCCACGACATTAGCCTGGGGTACGTGTGACCTGTTCGACACGCCTTTACTATTTACTAGTGATGAGCCAGTGTGCTCTCATAAGGTGTTATCTGAGCATGCTCGGGTGCCGAGTGTCTTCACCCTGCTCGAAAAATATGTTCAAGTCCCTGCGGCTCCACGTCTCGCGGCTGCTTGACAGCCGCAGCGTTGCAGGGACTTCCCAACAAACAGGTACGATGCATGTGTTGCGGCTGTCGAACAACAGCAACTAGAACTTAGAATTAGAGTCTTCGGCGTGCTAGATCAGCTCATGGGCACGGCGGATAACCCCTTGTCCGACCACGTTCGCTCATCACTACCATTTACAAAGAAGAGGAATCGTTCTGCGCTGTGTACCGGCAGCGGTACGGCTCCCGCTAATATTATTTGCTATATTCCACATTGAACATCGTTTTATTGGTTTAGTCGGGAACTGCTGCATGATGAACGTTCCCCCGGGGACTGTCAGACTGCGCGACATAAAATCAGTCCCCGCTAGGTAACTGCCGGCAGAGGTATTGGAATCAAAAGCTAAGTGAGCGTGAGCTGGAGGGCTGCCGTGTCTCAATACCGACATGTACAGGCTCGTTCCAGTAATTAGTGTGATTAGGACGGGGACCTGATACATAAATCACGAAGAGAAAAATGCTTGCAACTCGCTGCCTTTGACCGTGAAGTTCCCTTTACTTCCCCCTCTCTAATGTCAAGAAGCCCATCCCTATAGAAATCCAGAACGCTAATTAGCTGCAAACAAATTCTGTTATGGCCGGAGCTCGGGTCAGAACAAACCTAATATTAATCAGGACTGGAGGGGAAATGCAGCCGGAGTCCAGGTCTGATCGGGTCAGGAGAGATGAGCCATTAGATCGCATCAAAGGGGCATTCCCAAAATCACCATGGTGTCTCACAGCAATGAACACATTTATTCATTAGGGCCAATATAGGGCTCTATATAGGGGCTGAGAGGAGAGATACTGCAAGATGGGCGGATTATAAGGGCTGAGAGGAGAGATACTGCACCATGGGCTGCATATAGGAGCTGAGAGGAGAGATACTGCACGATGGGCTGTATATAGGGGCTGAGGACAGATACTGCAGGATGGGCTGTATATAGGAGCTGAGAGGAGAGATACTGCAGGATGGGCTGCATATAGGGGCTGAGAGGAGAGATACTGCAGGATGGGCTGTATATAGGAGCTGAGAGGAGAGATACTGCAGGATGGGCTGCATATAGGGGCTGAGAGGAGAGATACTGCAGGATGGGCTGCATATAGGAGCTGAGAGGAGAGATACTGCACGATGGGCTGTATATAGGAGCTGAGAGGAGAGCTACTGCAGGAGTGGCTGCATATAGGGGCTGAGAGGAGATACTGCAAGATGGGCCGCATATAGGGGCGGAGAGGAGAGATACTGCAGGAGGGGCTGTATATAGGAGCTGAGAGGAGAGATACTGCAGGATAGGCTGCTTATAGGGGCTGAGAGGAGAGATACTGCACGATGGGCTGTATATAGGAGCTGAGAGGAGAGATACTGCACGACGGGCTGCTTATAGGGGCTGAGAGGAGAGATACTGCAGGATGGGCTGTATATAGGAGCTGAGAGGAGAGACACTGCACGATGGGCTGTATATAGGAGCTGAGAGGAGAGACACTGCACGATGGGCTGTATATAGGAGCTGAGAGGAAAGATACTGCAGGAGGGGCTGCATATAGGGGCTGAGAGGAGAGATACTGCAAGAGGGGCTGTATATAGGAGCTGAGAGGAGAAATACCGCAGGAGGGGCTGCATATAGGGGCTGAGAAGAGAGATACCGCAGGATGGGCTGAATATAAGGGCTGAGGAGAGATACTGCAGAATGGGCTGCATATAAGGGCTGAGAGGAGAAATACTGCAGGATGGGCTGCATATAGGAGCTGAGAGGAAAGATACTGCAGGAGGGGCTGCATATAGGGGCTGAGAGGAGAGATACTGCAAGATGGGCCGCATATAGGGGCGGAGAGGAGAGATACTGCAAGATGGGCCGCATATAGGGGCGGAGAGGAGAGATACTGCAGGAGGGGCTGTATATAGGAGCTGAGAGGAGAGATACTGCAGGATAGGCTGCTTATAGGAGCTGAGAGGAGAGATACTGCACGACGGGCTGCTTATAGGGGCTGAGAGGAGAGATACTGCACGATGGGCTGTATATAGGGGCTGAGAGGAGAGATACTGCAGGAAGTGCTGCATATAGGAGCTGAGAGAGATACTGCAGGATGGGCTGTATATAGGAGCTGAGAGGAGAGACACTGCACGATGGGCTGTATATAGGAGCTGAGAGGAAAGATACTGCAGGAGGGGCTGCATATAGGGGCTGAGAGGAGAGATACTGCAAGAGGGGCTGTATATAGGAGCTGAGAGGAGAAATACCGCAGGAGGGGCTGCATATAGGGGCTGAGAAGAGATACTGCAGAATGGGCTGCATATAAGGGCTGAGGAGAGATACTGCAGAATGGGCTGCATATAAGGGCTGAGAGGAGAAATACTGCAGGATGGGCTGCATATAGGAGCTGAGAGGAAAGATACTGCAGGATGGGCTGTATACAGGAGCTGAGAGGAGATACTGCAGGAGGGGCTGCATATAGGGGCTGAGAGGAGAGATACTGCAGGATGGGATGCATATAGGAGCTGAGAGGAGAGATACTGCACGATGGGCTGCATATAGGGGCTGAGAGGAGAGATATGCACGATGGGCTGCATATAGGGGCTGAGAGGAGAGATACTGCAGGAGGGTGGCATTATAGGGGCTGAGGGGAGAAATACCGCAGGAGGGGCTGCATATAGGGGCTGAGAGGAGAGATACCGCAGGATGGGCTGAATATAACGGCTGAGAGGAGAGATACTGCACGATAGGCTGTATATAGGAGCTGAGAGGAGAGATACTGCAGGAGGGGTGGCATTACAGGGGCTGAGAGGAGACATACCACAGGAGGGGCTGCATATAGGGGCTGAGAGGAGAGATACTGCAGGATGGGCTGCATATAGGGGCTGAGAGGAGAGATACTGCATGAGGGGCTGTATAAGGGGCTGAGAGGAGCGATGTACTGCAGGATAGGCTGTATATAGGGCTGAGAGGAGAGATACTGCAAGATGGGCTTTATATAGGGGCTGAGAGGTGAGACGTACAGCAGGAGGGGCTGTATATAGGGGCTGAGAGGAGAGATGTACTATAAGATGGACTGTGCACATCTAAAAAAGATACTACATGAGGGGGTGTGTTTACAGGTGAGAATATTCTGAAGTATGGGCTGTGCACAGGGGGCTGAGAGGAGAGATACTACAGTAGGGGGCTCTGTGTACAGTGGCTGAAAGGATAATCTGCAGTAAGGGCTGCATGTATAATATATATATATATATATATATATATCTATCATGCCCGCTATGTCTGCTATGCTGCAAGATCCCTGAAGCAGTGTACACGCGCACCTCATGTCTATGCTGCGTGACTCTTGGAGCAGTGTGTAGGCGCACGCGTACCTCATGGCTGCACGCCCGTCTCTGCTCTGCCTGCTGTGGTTGTCTCTGTGGTCCTGCCCCTGACCATGTGACCTTTCCTATGTTCCAGCACTGTCTGACCCAGCTAACCTCTCAGTGTTTCTGGAGCCCCTGATCATGTGACCTTCTCTATGGTCCAGCCCAGTCTGATCTAGCAATGCTCTCTATGATCCTGGATGATCTGAACAGAAAGTCCTTCCCTGGTCCTGACCCGGAAGTGCAGGTGCTATATCAGACCGCCCCTTCCTATGGTCGGGGCCTGAGTATCATGTTGCTTCCCTGCATGGCTGCTTGGTCGCTCCCTGTATTCTGTGCCCCTGCACTCTGCCCTGTAGTGCTTATCTGCACATGCTCTGTGCTTGTATTCTGCCTCTTGTCTCGTGCCAGGTTTTGTCTCTGCTATCCTTGGACTTGTAGTACTTCCTATGTTCTCTGTCTTGCCTGTTTCGCCATGTCTGGACTTTGCTATTCTGAGCCTTGTAGTACTTCCACGTTCTCTGTCTCTGCCTGGTTTTCCGTACTCTATCCTATGGTGCTCTCTAGCACATTTCCTGTCTAGTCTCAAGGTTCTGCCTCGACCCGGCTCTGGGCTTCGGCCTACGCTCCGCTGCTAGACTCTATCCTATGGTGCTCTCTAGCACATTTCCTGGCTAGTCTCAAGGTCCCCCTTGACCCGGCTCTGGGCTTCGGCCTACGCTCCGCTGCTAGCCCTATACTCTCTCTCTGACCCAGCTCTGTGCTTCTGCCTACGTTCCGCTCCTTGTTCCGTACCTTGTCTAGCTTTGCCTTGTTTCTTGCCTTTCTTCCTGTGCCCTTTGCATGCGCCTGGCCTTCCTAGCCTCCTGTGTGCCTCAGCCGTGCCCGCCTGCTTGTGCCTCAGCCATGCTCGTCGGCCAGTGACAGCTGTGTCGCCTGTTATGCCCCAGCCGGGTTCGCCGGAGTCTTGCCTGTCTGTGCCTCAGCCCGACCAGCTAGCCAGTGCCCCAGCTGTGCTTCCTTGCACCCACGCTGTCTCTGCACTGTGCTTTGCGTGCTTCTCTAACAGCACGCGCAGGCCCTAGCCTGCTCCTTGGCATACCTCCCCGTGCTTCTGTAAAAGTATGCGCAGGTCTTGCCATGTAGACTGTCGTGCCCTCTTGCACGCACAGGCCCTTGCCTGAACCCTGGCGTGCCCTCTTGCACGCACAGGCCCTTGCCTGAACCCTGGAGTGTCTCTTAGCACGCACCCTGACTTGAACCTGATCCTGGCGTGTCCCTCGGCACACGCAGGACATTGCCTTGAACCCTGACCCTGGCGTGTCACTCGGCACGTGCAGGACCTTGCCTTGAACCCTGACCCTGGCATGTCCCTCGGCACGCGCAGGACCTTGCCTTGAACCCTGACCCTGGCGTGTCCCTCGGCACACGCATGACCTTGCCTTGGACCTTGAACCCTGGCATGTCCCTACACACACACACACCATGTCTTGTAGTTTGAACCTGGTGTGTCCCTACACACGCACCTTGCCTTGCACCTTGCCCTGGACCCTGGTGTGCCACTAGCACGCACCCTGCCTGAAACCTTGCCTTGGCGTGTTCCCTAACATTCACCATGTCTGGAGATCTGTCGTGCCTCCTTGCCTGAACCCTGGTTTGCCTGCCGAATGCCCGGAATCTGCCGATCTCTGCCAGAGATTGTAAGCCTGATGTCTGCAGCCTGATGCCCTGATACTGTCGATCGTCGCCAGTTGTCCGGAGTCCGATGCCATTGAGCCCTTGCCTGTACCCGCGTGTGCCAGCTGGCATGTACCATGCCATGGACCTTGGCGTGCCACGCACGCACCTTGCTGTGTTTTGCCTGTTATCACGTTTTGCACCTGATGTTACCCTGAGCTTGCCTTAATGAAGCTACCTTGAATTCACATTTTGTCTTGTTTCCTGCATGTCCTTTGTCGTCAGACACTCGTACTTAGTGTCTACCTGAGCCGGCCGTCTGGTCCCAGCTGTCGTGGTGGCTCACCCCCTTGGTGTTGCCCCTGACACTCCTTGTACAGGGGGTGGTTCCTCACAAGGTCAGCTCACCCTAGGTGGGTGGGTGCCACGACCCAGAGGGTCCACTCTAAAGAAAACGACCACACACATTGTAAAGAGATGTACTGTACGATGTGCTGTATACAGGGGAGCTGAGGAGAGATACTCTGCAAGATGGGATATACCGTATACATTATTTATATGGACAGGACACATATATACAGTGCAGGATGGCCTCTATAGAGATGCTGAGACAAGAGATATACTGCAGGATGGGGCTCTATGTACAGGGACTAAATGTTACTCTAGATGCATATAACAAAGGATTAACTTTTGTCATATGCATCAATAGAATATTTGCTGTTTTACAAAACTGATTTGTCAGCAGCAGGCAACACTCTGTATTGCCATTGAGAAGTGGAGGAAAGTTGAGCTATGCTAAAAACAATTACTGATCTAAAACCACAGAGGCAGCTATACTAATGTAGATGGCAAACGATAAAATAGGCCTGTCAGTGTACTATGCAGGAGCAGAGCGTGCACTGACGGATGAGCTGAATTCTATACCTGGATTAGCTTTATAACTTGGATCTGAGCATAGTAAGGCAAATACAAGAGAGGAGGAGGGGGTCTGCAGCACTGAAGAGAAGCCAGGAGACTGCTGAATGGGCAGGCCTATTATCTGCTAAAACTGTGTGAAGCTGGCTGCTCAAAGGGGCATAAAGATGAAAAAGACACAAAAGGTGCAAAAAAGAAACTTTATGTTGGGTTTAGCCTGTATATTTACAATAAGTATGCATTTCTTGTGCATTGTGAAAAATAATGCGGTTCGGGGAATAACATGTTAAGTGCTAATTTCCACAATCAGTTTAATTGAAAACAAGGATGGAAACCATCTTTTTCTAATCCTGGACAACCCCTTTAAGCAAAACCACAATAGGAAAGCCTGGAAAGTGAAAATTGTCAAAGTGCTAAAGAGGTGATAACGTTTTTGTTTCTTCTTTTCTTTTAACTAATCTCCTGCTATTGCCCACTTTTCATAAATCGTAGGAAATTCCTTAAAACTAAATCTATCCGCTCAGGAGATTCTGGAAAATTTCGTAAAACAAGTCTTGAATATCTATGATCATCTTAGAGAGGTAGTCTTGGATTAGAAAACAAATTGGCCCTTTTTCCACCCAGAAAAAAGCGCCACTCATCTCTGTGGTAGTGTCTGGTATTGCAGCTTGGCATTATTAAGGTGAGCAGTACTGATCTTCAGTTGAATAAATGGACAGAAGGGAACAAAGCAAAAGAAAAACAAGGGACCAGACATGTCTAAAAAATACTCTGCCTGATCGTTTTTGGAGGCTGCCCCAGGCCATATTTCCAAATATCTCTAATAGCAGTCTCTGAATCTAGCGTTGTGTATGCAGAATATAGTACAGAAAGGCAAATCGACCAAAGCCTGGCTGTGCCTAAATTATAAAGTATGCAGGACGGAGCTGAAAAACAGAGAAAACAAAAAAAAAAAAATAGTCTCCATTAGCTCAACTTGAAAAAAAAAAAGCAGCTTATTTATTCCTAATACACAAATTGCTGTAATTAGGGGAAAAAAGTTTTTCTTTACAAGCAATTATCTTCAAAGTCGATAATTTGCTATCTGGTTTAATGTCACTTTGCGAGAACTTCCCGAGATGCAGAAAAGAAAATATAGCAAGTTTCTGACAATCCTGTTCTGTGTTTTCATGGCAGACTCAGAAGTGAGAAAAACAAGGGCTAAATGGGGATCGCTGCTGCTGCTGTTTGGAGACCTTCAAATGTGCGGCTGATATTTCCAACCAAGGCTCGAGATGGAGACGTCTGACAAAGGCCAAAGGTGAAAAAGCAGATTGTAAATTAACCTCGACTCTGATGAAGATAATGTACAATCTCTAAAAAAAAATAAAAATAACTAAAAAGCAGAATGAGGCTCTTAAAAGAGGTTATTCTCATCTTCTAGAATGGGTAAAATGGCACAGGGTTTGTAAAAACAAGCAACTTTGCAATTTACGTCTCATTAAAAAATACTCCATTCCCAAGAGCAGAGGAATTATCGATTTGATTGTTTATTGCTTGTTTCCTTGGTCCCCCGGCCACCTTTTTCCCAGAAAAAGAGAGCAGCCCTTACAAGCTCTTTTCTACGGAGCCTGAAGCGCTGCTCTAAAGCTTCAGAGCCCCAGTGCTCCTCCGATCCTAAAGACGCAAAGCTAATAGTATCAGATAGCATACATTTCGGACCAGCAGGGCTACCAGGCCACTGGTCCAGTCAACTGTGAGAAGCTCCCGAAGATGGAAGACAATAACCCATGAAAGAAGCTTGCAATTACTCAATTCTTGTGTCCCTGTGACAATTTTAGTCAGCCGATAGCCCCTATGGTCTTAGAGTATAGGCCAGATGGAGCGGCTCAGGGTCCGTGCACCCACAATGGGCCAGCGGCTTCACGATTATCAAACAATTGGCTATGATGGTGGGTGAAGTTTCAGATGCACGAGGGCGACCACAACTTCCGACTCTACCCTTAGTCATCATGGCAGTGTACTTCTTGGCTGAATAAAGGGGTTCTATATATGGCGGCCAATCGGATAAATGTTAATACCGGGAGACCTCAAGGACACCAAGTTGTGAGCTGCTTGTACCAAGACGGTCTCCAATCAGAGGCGATTTTGGAGCGAGGGACCTCCCCACCCTCCTCCCCCAAATTGCGACATCCACATGCTCTAATAGGAGAACGTAATATATCGAGCAGCCCCCGAGGTTTCCTTATTCTGCCGGTTGCAATGTATCAATAAGAGGAGTGTCCGGAGAAAGATTCCCTTGTGACAGTCACATTAATGAAAGTTCCGCATGGCGGATGAATCAATATTGGCGGCTTCAACCATAATCGTTCAGTGTATTGACGGCGGGAGCCTCCGGCTATGGGCAATAAGTACATCGGTGCTTACTCATTATTGGGACTGAATCGGTTACTTATTACTGCGTCTTGGCATTAACGGATGAACTCGCATGCTATCTGTAAAGAAGTTGGATAGGGAAGATGGCGACAGACGGGGGGCTCAGACAGTCTATGTTGGAATGGATGATTGCATTCTGGGATACAGCCTTCAAGTTTGTGCTATTTACAAATATGAAAAAGATATATAAAAAAAATAGGAGACAGATGGGACTGTGACAGTAGGATCAGACTACACAGGGCTTGTTTGTAGTCTGTCGCCATGGAGACACATTAGTCTGTACAAAAGACATATACACAAAACAGGAGGGGTTTTTTATTTTGTTTTTTTAATTTTATGACTTTTGAACAGTTGCTTTATTTCGTGGCAAAAAGTGGATACATCTTGACCACTGTAATACTTGTATCATCAGCAATAATCCTCATACTGCCAGTTGGAGAAGCTCCTTCACTGAAAGGAAGCACAGCTTAGCCAGGGAGCCAATGGCAGCACGATCTGCAATTCTGTGCAGCCCCTTCACATGCTGGACTGTGTCTGGAATCAGATCCCCTCAAAAAGTTTCCATGTCAGGGAGAAGGTGAGGTTGTGAAGGTGGGAGCAGGAATGGGTAAGGAATTGTGGCGGACTGCGCCCATCTCGGGGAACCTGCGGCGGACTGCGCCCATCTCGGGGAACCTGCGGCGGACTGCGCCCATCTCGGGGAACCTGTGGCGGACTGCGCCCATCTCGGGGATCCAATATATTGGCGGAATGGCGTGACCCATGTGGTGCTCCAGGAAGAAGATCAGGTAAAAGGGGTGGCCACACATGAATGCAGCCGTCATCTACTCTCTGCCATTTCAGCAACTCACACAACTCAATAGAGATATACAAATTGCCTCATTTGAGAGGAAAAGTACTTGAACTCTTATGCGCCATCTTTTGCAAAGAGCAATAAAAAAAAAAGTAAATATTGACAGCCTGAACACAAGATTTTGGATAAGAAGCCAAATCAGAATCTCTAATTGCAAACACATGTTTCTGGGCTTTACCACTGGTCAGCACAAAGCAAGATATCTAATTTGAGGCTTGCAACGTTTTTGCAAATCGGAGGAAAAGTTAACTGCATTTTACCAAAATCTAGGACGGTAACCCAATATGCATTTATAGCATTCTTTTCAGAAGGAAATACCCCTATACAAGTTTTATTGCAACCCCCCTCAGGATTAATTCTGTCTGACATTGCGGCCATCAGAGCAGAAGAGGTTGTGCATCCCTGATCTCCATTAATCCTTTATAGGCATTTACTGTACATCTGAATATGGCACGTGGATTTCACACGTACAAGAGGCACCGCCTAACAAAACAGAGGAGCGCTGCTCACAATGTGCAACAAATAAAGTGCTGGCGTGTGCTTTTCTCCTGGATTAGCCCTTGTTTTCATTCTGCAGGATGCGCCGTCACATCCCCATTGTTCCTGCCCGACGTTGGAGCATTATCTTACTCACTTTGCAAATCTACAGCTCTAGAAACAACTGCCGCGGCACACATGTTCTGAAAGCCATGTTCAAAAAAAAGCCAGACAATTTTGCATATTTTCTAATAGAAACAAACACGTCCTAAACAAACATGAAAAAGGAAAAACTATCACTTCACATAGCTCTGGTAATGCAAGCAACTCTCCGCAGGCAAATATCGCACACTGCAGGCGATAGGTCTCCGAAAATGCAGGACGATGGGGGGGGGCGACAGATTAAACAATCCACCGTGCACGCCACTCATGCAAATTCCTCTATGGACACATATCCTTGCAATCGGGCATTGAATGCTTTGCAACCAGAATTTATGAATCCCCAATTGATATCAGCGCAGCAACCTCTCTCCCCATCCTTTTGCCTGCAGATCATTTCCACCGCTTCCTCCCAATGAAGGGTCCTCTTAACATATGACCACTGCAGCCAATCTCAGGACCTGGAGAAAAAACAGGATTTGATGGGGTACCAGACGTGTGGGCACAAAAGTGGCAAAAGATTGGTGAAAGGAGCACACTGTTTACCATTTTATAGGGTCAGCTTTTGGAATTTGCACCGTAACAAAATCCAAGATTTTGCTGCAGATTTGGTGGGAAAAGTTGAGCTTTGTTTGCATAGTTAAAAAAAAAAAAAAAAAAAAACCACACGTTTTAAATTGACTCTCTCTGGTGTTTAAGGACTTTTCAATATTGAGCATAATAGAATAAAACATATAAAAGTATCGATAATACAAGATGCACCAAAGCACAGGATCTCAGGACATGTTCCTGACAGCTCACAAACTTTTTCCCAATTGTTTTTCCAATTTATTCGATGCAAAAGTGAAAGTTATAGAAAAGCCACCAACTAAGAACTATTAATTGCCAGATCTAAAATTAATTTCCCCAATTGCTTTTTTTCTGCTTATTTTTATTCCTTATGTAAATTGCCGTCGCAGTCTTCTGTTCTGAGCCGGCAGTTTGCAGTCGTCGCTTGCTGCGATTTGCTCCCCGTGACACGACGACTAACACCCCATTACCGCGCTCCGCTAAGGCTCCGCCGCTGCCGGCGCACCGAGGACTCTTTATATCAAATCATATTATTTAATTCCCTCAACCATTAACGCTGCGTTAGGAAAAAAATGGCTCCCCGGCTCTGTTTTCTTACGGCTCGTGCAAGCTGCCGTTTGGGAAATAAGTTAATTAACAAAATATATATATATTGTTCCCAGTCACGATTCGCTAATGTTATAGTTTACGGAAAGTTTAGCAGTTGTTGCATAATTCATCACGCGCCTCCAAATGATGGGATTTTTTTTTACAAATATTGATATTTCCTTCAGGAAAGGATTTAACCCCTTTTAAAGCCAAAAAACTTTCTACTCGGCTCTAGTCACAGCCAAGTCATTGATAAAAGAGTGATCTCAACTCATGGAATGGGGAAAACTCCCACGTTATTGTATGACAAAAGCAATTTTGCAGTTTACACTTTAGTAAAACATATTTTCCATTCAAGAATGGAGAAATTTTTCAGTCTATAGCTTACAGCTAGGCAGGAGTAAGCAGGTTCCTTCACACCTGCATCTGATGTGTGTAAGGCTACCTTTAAAGCCCCCCCATAAACAATAGACTAAAGTCAGTGAACCCGCTGTACAGCAGTACAACAGTATAAAAGGCCCTGCACTCACAGATAGCCATTGGCGACATCTATCTCTACCGACACTCGCGTATGTATGAGCAATTTCACTCATTTTCAAAAGAGCAGAAAAAGCAGCTGCCAAAAGTGTCTGGCGGCAGCTTTTCCTGAAAAGTGTCGAAGTAAAAATCAGTGCCTGATTCTCAGCTCTCTAACATTATGCGTCAGGGTAGAGTCAGGTGGCCCTCATACACATTAGAGTGTCAGTCATGCAGATTTGCACATGAAACACTGAGCGGGGAGACTGTAAGAAGTCCGCAGGGGGACAAGGCCGTGGAGGTTTATAGTAGCAGTATTACCGCTGCAAGTGAGACAAGCTGTAGAATTTGTACACAAACTGACCAACTGGGGTTTATAAAAGAAATAAAACGCCAAACTGATCATCAGAAAGTGTGTTATCAGAGATTTTCCCCTTTATCAGTAACGTGTCCCACCATGCACAAAAAAATAGCTGCAACTCTGCTTTGCTACATCAGTAAATGCAGTAATTTCATCTACTTTAGGAACAAGTACAGGGTACATTATACATAAGGCAGACCAATATTTATGCAAATCAAAGCACAATGTGGGCATGAAGAGAGTCAGCCAGCGAGACAGCGCACGCCGGAGCAACAGAAAGGTTCCGCTCTTTAAAGTGCACAATTGTAAAGTAACACAAAAGAAACGAGTGCCGGAACTGACAAGTTGTAATTTATTTCCTTGTACAGCAAAATTCTGCTCTGACGCGGATATTACAATATTTATGTAATTTTTATATGAAATCTTACAACAGTCTGTAAAAATTCACTTAAACCTTGGAAATCTGCTTTGGTAAATAAAAAAAAAAGCATAACAAGAAATCAGGACTGACATCCATGTGTCCAATAGTCATTTTAAGTCTAAGATCGCCTTTAGAAAGGACCTAGTACCAGGTCAAAAATGGCCAGTTTTGTGTGCACATCTATCTCCATTGCTCCCCAGAGTATGTTTCTTTTGTTTTTAATCTGTCATATGGTTCCAGAGATATGTCTTGTCTTTTCTAGCAAAGGGGCGTGGCTCATAGGGAAATGCAGATTTACCTAAAGACACGCCCCAGAGGATCCAAAGGTATAAGGTGGCTCAAAAGATAATAGAGAGCTGCCTAAAAACCTGCCCCAGAAGTTCCAAAAGGTAATAGAGCTGCCTAAAAACACGCCCCAGAGGATTCCAAGGTATAAGGTGACTCCTAAGGTAATAGAGCTGCCTAAAGACACATCCCAGAGGATCCCAACTTATCATAAGGCGGTTCATAAGGTAATGCACAGCTGCCTAAAGACACTCCCCAGAGGATCCCAAGGTGAAGACAATAAAAATTAGCAGCAAATAAAAAGGCTCATATCTGGACCCGTAATGCAGAGTTAAAAATAAATATACACTCAGGGTGCAGAGGGAATAAAATAAAAGCAAAAACTGGCCACTTTTGACATGGTAACAAAGCCCTCATTAAAGGGTTGTCCCTACTAAAAACCAGCTCTGAATGAAGCGGCTCAGCACTCAGATTTGCCTGCTGCAAGGGAAATGTAGAGTAACATGGAGCTCACTGAAACGAACAGCAACCAGGACCACAAGGGGTCATTCCAAGGCCACCCCAGAAGCCTTCTGTCTGACTTGTTTTGACAACCATTGCAAGTGTTGCAGCTTTCAGGAAGGCGAGCCGATGGCAGTCTGCCCCATTTGGGAAGGCGTGTTTTTTGACGCAATAATCCCCTTTAAAAGGTAACTAATCAATTATGGTTTAGACCCAGTTCAGTAGTATTGATCCGAAAAGATCGGGGTCCTGATGCATCCTCCGCTCACTTCAGCTCAGCTTATCCATGATCACGTGGGTCAATAAAAGTGTATGGATCTGCAAAATGGTAGAAGGTAAGCTGAATATGTCTGCATCTTACTTTGAGCAATTCGCGGTGGTTTGTCTCCGGACTTGGACAACCACCACTACTGAACGGGCTATAATATATCAAAACTCACTTACAAAAGTTCAGTTTCATAATGACAGGATCTATTGCTTTAGTCACCTGTTTGGCTATGTGAACTTTTTAGAGAGGTCCCTCTTTTCAGGACCACCATCGATGGGTCAGAACGGAGAGCCTTATGGCCTGTGGGAATTAGGAACGGTTATGGATGGAGGTCTAATAATTTAACTGCAAGCGTGAAGCTGCAAAACGCAATGTGTTCGTGCCTTACCTTCTTTCAATAAATGTATTTTTAGTCCCGGAGTTTTAAGGAGCGATGTGATCTTTGAAAATATTTTAGAGAATGAGGGTGGGAGGACATGAGAGGTAAAACTTTGTGTACGGTGAAATGGGTTTCATCTGCACAAGAAGCCACGCACGCAGGGAAGTCCTGCGGAGTTGTGGGGAGTGCGAGTGAGCCCCGCTGAGCCAACCTCATCTGTACGGCACAGCCACACAGACGGCAGCCAACGTGCCATTCTTATAAGGGAAATCTTACAAAGTTGTCAACAAGCTCTAGACCCCCAGCTGTTTTGCTACTACCACAATGTCCTGAAAATGCTAAACTGTCATGGAATGATGAGACGTGTAGTCCCAACGCCGCTTGAAGTTAACAGGTTGCGGTACTGCTCTAAGACTACGGGGTTAAATTAATTCCACACGGGTATAATCATCGCCGTGTAATCAATTTGTAAGATGTAAAATGGACATGAAAGGACCACCCCTCCCTCCGCTTTTCTGGATTTTTTTTTCTCTTTTCATTCCGGCTAAATCCTTTTCTGCACGTCAACATAAACCGATGGCAGGAGTCAGATCAAAAGAGACGCCGCGGAAAGATGCTCTCCAGATCAATGGCCGACACGCTCGGCTTCCAAACAAGCTCAAGTTTCTTCTATATGTTTTAAATTTCCATGTTAAGAAGCCAGGTGGGATGGAAATGGTCTGAGGATGATGCAAAGATCTGGAGGCCATATTGGTCTTGTAAAACCTACTGCACACTGTCAACTCCAGATTTTTTCTTTAACTTTGTCCGATAGTGTTAATGAATCAGGCGGAAACTGTCGTTGTATATGCCAGTCTCAATGATGGGCACACCGGAGTAAGATGCAGATAATTAACGGAGAGGTGAAGGCACCAGAAAGCCTACTTTACAGGGCTGTGGAGTCCGTAAGCCAAACCTCCAACTCCTCAATTTCCATGACACAGACTCCAACTCCGACTCCACTAAAATGGGCTCCGACTCCACAACCCTGCTACTTTAGTCAAGGACATTTCTGGTCTACGTGACATAACTTGAGGAATTTGTTGGGTGGGCTTCACTACACTTAGTGCCGCTAATGGTCTGCCTACTTTGGTGGAGAAAACATCAAAAGTCGCAAAAGTTTTATGACTTTTCAAAGTGTTTTACTCCAACACTTTGATGAAATCAGGGACCCAAGTGCTTATAGTAAAAAACATATTAAAAAGGCATATGAATGCAAAACCTGCCTGATAAAGACAGAAAAATCGACACCTTTGAAACGTGGAGCTGGAAAAGGATGTTATCAATACCATGGATGGCAAGAAGAACCAATCAATTTTGGAACAAATCAACCCAGATATGTCACTGGAAGCAAGGATCACCAAGCTCTGACTTGCCCACTTTGGACACATCATACAAAGAGAGCAATCACTGTAGAAGGACATCATGGTCGGAAGAATAGAAGGAACAAGGCGAAGAGGAAGACCAGCAACACGATGGCTTGATTCTATCAAGATAACGGAGGAGAAGACTATGGTAGAGCTATCAAGGCTTTTACAAGATCGTTCCTCCTACAACGCGTTCATCCATCAAGTAGCCATGGCTCGAGATTGAGTAGAAGGCCGTTAAAGTAAAAGATGTCAAATAGTCTAGCAGGGCGAGAGGGGGGGGGACTTCACGTAAACGACCGGGAGTGGTTAAAAAATTTTAAAGAATATCACTGATCCTCCACTGCTGCTGGGTCGATCGAATACTGGTTTCTACCTTCTGGTCTCACCTCCACGCCCCCCAAAAACCAGCAACTGAGCCAATGACTGGTTGTAGTGGTAATGAACCTCTATCAGTGAATTGCTAAAGATCTTATTCTTGTTTGTCAAAATGGAACCAGGCAAAACCCAGTAAATGTTTGAATAGAAGCCGTGACCATGTTATTTTGAGCCCTTTACAAAAAAAAAAAAAAGAAGTAGTATCTGATAGACAAACTATAAGTGCACACAATATAACACTGCAATTCCTCTCATTTCCTAGGATCCCATTTATCTGATATTACAATAAAAGCTACAAAAATTTTTAATAAATCTGTCTCAGGAGAACAGAACGTCTCTACTCCTCACAGTCCTGGGTGCAGCCATAAGAAAACTGTCTGCAGCAGGAGCCTCCCCCTCTGGCCTGTTGACACAAAATACATTTGAAAAAACTCATCCTCGGGAGAGGGCGGCAGACCGAGAGAGAGAGAGAGAGAGAGAGAGAGAGCGGCAGACCGAGAGAGAGAGAGAGAGAGCGGCAGACCGAGAGAGAGAGAGAGAGAGCGGCAGACCGAGAGAGAGGCAGACCGAGAGAGAGGCAGACCGAGAGAGCGGCAGACCGAGAGAGCGGCAGACCGAGAGAGCGGCAGACCGAGAGAGAGAGAGCGCGGCAGACAGAGAGAGAGCGCGGCAGACAGAGAGAGAGAGAGCGCGGCAGACAGAGAGAGAGCGCGGCAGACAGAGAGAGAGAGAGCGCGGCAGACAGAGAGAGAGAGAGCGCGGCAGACAGAGAGAGAGAGCGCGCGGCAGACAGAGAGAGAGAGAGCGCGGCAGACAGAGAGAGAGCGCGGCAGACCGAGAGAGAGCGCGCGGCAGACCGAGAGAGAGCGCGCGGCAGACCGAGAGAGAGAGAGAGAACGCGCGGCAGACCGAGAGAGAGAGAGAGAACGCGCGGCAGACCGAGAGAGAGAGAGAGAGAGAGCGCGGCAGACCGAGAGAGAGAGCGCGGCAGACCGAGAGAGAGAGCGCGCGGCAGACCGAGAGAGAGAGAGCGCGGCAGACCGAGAGAGAGAGAGCGCGGCAGACCGAGAGAGAGAGAGAGAGCGCGGCAGACCGAGAGAGAGAGAGAGAGCGCGGCAGACCGAGAGAGAGAGAGAGAGCGCGGCAGACCGAGAGAGAGAGAGAGAGCGCGGCAGACCGAGAGAGAGAGAGAGAGCGCGGCAGACCGAGAGAGAGAGAGAGAGCGCGGCAGACCGAGAGAGAGAGAGAGAGCGCGGCAGACCGAGAGAGAGAGAGAGAGAGCGCGGCAGACCGAGAGAGAGAGAGAGAGCGCGGCAGACCGAGAGAGAGAGAGAGAGCGCGGCAGACCGAGAGAGAGAGAGAGAGCGCGGCAGACCGAGAGAGAGAGAGAGAGCGCGGCAGACCGAGAGAGAGAGCGCGGCAGACCGAGAGAGAGAGAGAGAGCGCGGCAGACCGAGAGAGAGAGAGAGAGCGCGGCAGACCGAGAGAGAGAGAGAGAGCGCGGCAGACCGAGAGAGAGAGAGAGAGCGCGGCAGACCGAGAGAGAGAGAGAGAGCGCGGCAGACCGAGAGAGAGAGAGAGAGCGCGGCAGACCGAGAGAGAGAGAGAGAGCGCGGCAGACCGAGAGAGAGAGAGAGAGCGCGGCAGACCGAGAGAGAGAGAGAGAGCGCGGCAGACCGAGAGAGAGAGAGAGAGCGCGGCAGACCGAGAGAGAGAGAGAGAGCGCGGCAGACCGAGAGAGAGAGAGAGAGCGCGGCAGACCGAGAGAGAGAGAGAGAGCGCGGCAGACCGAGAGAGAGAGAGAGAGCGCGGCAGACCGAGAGAGAGAGAGAGAGCGCGGCAGACCGAGAGAGAGAGAGAGAGCGCGGCAGACCGAGAGAGAGAGAGAGAGCGCGGCAGACCGAGAGAGAGAGAGAGAGCGCGGCAGACCGAGAGAGAGAGAGAGAGCGCGGCAGACCGAGAGAGAGAGAGAGAGCGCGGCAGACCGAGAGAGAGAGAGAGAGCGCGGCAGACCGAGAGAGAGAGA